>NC_058086.1:74403988-75003988 GCF_014858855.1 Bufo gargarizans | reverse complement strand
GTTGCCATGGTATAGGCGTCCAGTGCTGCCACCTACAGGCATCTGATTGTATTATACTTTGCAATGCAAGAGCATAGCAAAGTATAAGACAACCATCAGCCCCACTGGATCTTCAAGATCCAAGAGGGAACTGATAAAAAAAAAATGTGAAAATAATAAAAGTAAAAATAAAAAAAATATAAAAATGTAAAAAATAAATTTCCTTTTCCTATAAAAAAAACAATAAAACAAAACAAAAACCACACATATTAGGTGTCACCGCGTCCGTAACGACCATCTCTATAAATATCACATCATCAACCCCGTCCAATAAACGCCATAAAAAATAAAAACAGTGTAAAAAAATAAGACATTTTTGTCACCTTACATCATAAAAAGTGCAACACCAAGCGATCAAAAAAAGGCGAATATACACCAAAATAATACCAATCAAACCGTTACCTCATCCCGCAAAACATGAGCCCATATTTAAGACAATCGCCCAAAAAAAAAAAAAGCTATGGCACTCAGACTATGGAGAAACTAAAACATAATTTTTGGGGTTTCAGAAATGCTATTATTGTGTAAAACTTAAATAAATAAGAAAAAGTATACATATTGGGTATTGCCACTGTCCGTAACGATCTGCTCTATAAAACTGTCACATGACCTAACCCCTCAGATGAACGCTGTAAAAAAAAAGAAGAAAAAACAGTTCCAAAACAGCCAATTTTTTGGCCACCTTGTCCCATAAAGTGTAATAATGAATGATCAAAAAATCCTATGTACCCAAAAATGGTACCAATAAAAACCAACTCTTTCTGCAAAAAATGAGCCCCTGCACAAGACGATCGGTAGAAAAATAAAAAACATATGGCGTTCAGAAAACCAATCCAGCAAAATCTGCCTTCCAAAAACCATACGGTGTTCCTTTCTTTCTGCGCCCTGCCGTGCGCCCTTACATCAGTTTACGACCACATGTGGGGTGTAAACCGCAGAATCAGAGTAATAAATATTGAGTTTTGTTTGGCTGTTAACCCTTAATGTGTTAAAGAAACAAATGCAATAAAATAGAAAATCTGCTAAAAAAGTGAAATTTAGAAATTTCATCTCCATTTTCCTTTAATTCTTGTGGAACACCTAAAGGGTTAATAATGTTTGTAAAATTGGTTTTAAGTAACTTGAGTGGTGTAGTTTCTACAATGGGGTCATTTATGGGGGGTTTTCACTATGTAAGCCCCACAAAGTGACTTGAGACCTGAACTAGTCCTTAAAAAGTGGGTTTTGGAAATTTTCTTAAAAATTTTAAGAATTGCTTTTAAACTTTAAAAAAATAAAATAACAATTCCAAAATGATGCCAACATAAAGTAGACATGTGGGGAATGTTATGTAATAAATATTTTATGAGGTATCACTTTCTGTTTTAAAAGCAAAGAAATTGAAATTTAGAAAATTGCTAATTTTTAAAATGTTTGGGTAAATTTGGGATTTTTTTAAAAAAAGATACATATATTGACTCAAATTTATGACTGTCATGAAGTACAATGTGTCACGAGAAAACAATCTCAGAATGGCGTGGATAAGTAAAAGTGTTCCAAAGCTATTACCACTTAAAGTGACGCATGTCAGATTTGTAAATTTTGACCTGGACACTGGGGCATCAATGACCTTTGGTCATGAAAGGGTTACTATCCCCTTTAACAGGTCCTAAGTTTATTGGGCCTTACAAAATCTCGTCAGTCATCAATCCCGTTGCCTACCATCTTGGTCTTCCTCAGACTTGGAAGATCCATAATGTTTTTCACAAGTCCCTATTAAAACCTTATGTCCAACCCACTGTACTCTCCTCTTTGCCTCATCCTCCGATTGTGGTTGATGGTAATCTTGAATTTCAGGTCTCTAGGATTGTGGACTCTCGTATTGTCCGCGGTTCTCTTCAATACCTCGTTCATTGGGAGGGTTATGGTCCTGAGGAGAGGATGTGGGTTCCAGTGGCGGACATTAAGGCCACTCGTCTTCTCAGGGCATTCCATAGGTCCCATCCTGAGAGGGTGGGCTCTGAGTGTCCGGAGTCCACTCGTAGAGGGAGGGGTACTGTCAACACCAGATCATTGAGAAGTTCTGATAGACGTTATTCCGTACCTCCTGCATGATCTTCTTTTGTTTTGCTTTCGTTTTGACATCTCTCCTCCCTCTCCCAGCTGTCATCTATTAGCAGTGATTGCCTCCCTATATGCAGTACAGACCAAAAGTTTGGACACACCTTCTCATTCAAAGCGTTTTCTTTATTTTCATGACTTTGAAAATTGTAGATTCACACTGAAGGCATCAAAACTATGAATTAACACATGTGGAATTATATACATAACAAAAAGGTGTGAAACAACTGAAAACATGTCATATTCTAGGTTCTTCAAAGTAGCCACCTTTTGCTTTGATTACTGCTTTGCACACTCTTGGCATTCTCTTAATGAGCTTCAAGAGGTAGTCACCTGAAATGGTTTTCACTTCACAGGTGTGCCCAGTCAGGTTTAATAAGTGGGATTTATTGCCTTATAAATGGGGTTGGGACCATCAGTTGCGTTGTGGAGAAGTCAGGTGGATACACACCTACTGAATAGAATTTGTATTATGGTCTGTACTGTATCTCCTCCCCATACTGCCTCACCTTGCGGTTTATATTACATCCTGGATTGTGTTCTCTGCTAGAAGTCGCTACAGCTGGGTTTTCAGATAAGTCTATTTCTGTATTTGTTGTTTTCCTGTTGGCTTGGTTCTAGGTGACCCTGACTCCCTCCGTATTAAGTGCAGGGAGCTGGTGGTCGTGTCCCCTCACTATTATAGGGTTTGCAGGTGTCATTCAGTCTAGGTACCTGGACATGCAACCTTCTATCACTGAGATCTTTGCATGGGCTGAGAAGACAGGGAGAGCTTCAGGGCTTTAATAAGGGGTCACCCTTTTGTTCCTTAGTTTTGGATCAAGCCAGTCGGATCCTTATTTGTAACTTCTTGTTTTCTGTTACACCATCCGTGACAAAATGACAATGAATCCACATCTTTGCACAGATTTGACCTTTTAAAGGCATGTGGTCCTGAAATTTGGATCAGCTGAAAAACAGTCTGTTTTGGTTTAATCGTTATTTTCAATTAATTGAATGCTCAAAAAATGTTTTGTCTCACTCTCATTTCTTCTTGTTGCATGTTGCAGCTCTACTTGGAACCTTGTTAAGATCAAACAATGTAAAATATTATTTTTTGCCATTTTTCATGTGGTCTTAAACTTTTGACCTTTCTATCCATTCTGATGAAGAAATATTTTTGTTCCTCTCATGATTCAACTGGTAGATCTTCCTAGATAAGATGATCAAGCAAATGAACCATTCTATTGCGAACACATGCAGCATCATTTCGACAATGTTAAAATTAAAATTTGAGGACAATATTTGATGATCTTGTAATGAATATTTTAAAGTATTTATCATTACATTATCTTTCTTTACAAATAATTCTATCGTATGGTTAGGTTTATTATCCAGTAGAAACTTTAAATCTGGATTAATGGGAATTTCTTTTCCCTGAAAAGCATCTACAATCAAAACGTCACTTTCCCAGACATCATTACCTACGGGATAAAGAGTAACGATCCAATAACTACCTTAGCATTCTTGGGTACTTGAACGAGAATGACTGAAGTAGGTAATAAAATCTTTCTATTCTGGATTAGTTCCTTATAATACACATTAGCTTCCTTTTCATTGGTACTTACTAGCCACTTGTTTCCCACTAAAATGGCTCATACACTGTTTCCCTCAGTTTTACTAATGGTTACTTTTTCGGATCCATATTTTACATAATCTAACCCACATAATGCTTGTGATGCATCATAGACAAATGGCTTTCCATCACATTAAAAATTATCTTTAAATTTTACACATTCATTTAACATAGGTATGGAAAACACCTCAGGTTCGGACATTCAATAAGAAATTATTTCCAGAGTTAGTATTTTCAGATGTAAATCATTTTGATATGTCCCTATGCTATGAATGTATTTCATCTGGAATATGTTTTGATCATCTACAACCGGTATTGATAATAAAAAACAAATCTCCATTCTTTCAGGATCAATATATAAAGGTAATGCACTCCCCATCTCAAAGGATAAATTAATGTGGAATTCCTCCATGGCTTCTTCACGTCTTAACATTTTCTTCATCATGTCCCGCAAAAAAAAAATTAAATAGCACACGACCCCGAATTAAGTCACATATCCCGCTTTGTATTTCATTCAAAAATGATAATGTGTGGAACATAATGGCATCTTTTGTAAATAAAAGTTCATATTTAAATCATTCATGATTCTGATGTAACTTAGTAGAATGTGAAATCAATTTGGAGTGAAGATTTGAGGTCACAATAATATTATTAACAACGTCCATTAATTTTTCCATGTTTGTCTTTTGAACCTCAATCCCCTGATAGAAGAGTTTAATACTTTCCTTCAAATTTCCCACTTCCGCTTGTAAAGTGTTGACGGAAACAGAATTAACTGCTGAAGTTATAGTAGCCACCACCATTCCTAATGTAGTAAAAACAATACTAGCAATTAAAATACTAAGGAATCTTTTTGGTCGCTCATTCCGGGACATAGGTTGCAGAATAAAGTGTTTCCTTGCATGTTCGAAAATATCCTGTACTCTCATTTGAGCTTGATTCATATGGACCTTGTACCACTCTTGCATCTCTTCCAACTGAAATTGTGATATGTTATCTCTTCTCTCAATAAAGGTACTGGGATCCAAATTCACAAAAAATTTCTGTGACAGAATCTTCTTTTCCACCAACAAGAATCCTGGAGCATCTTGTAACATAATTCCCAACAATGGTCCCGACTTGATGATAGGTTCCATTCGAAATTGGGCTCCAAGGATTAATACCATCCACACAATGGCTGTAGTCTTGGTAGTCATCATTACTTCAGGGAATCAACGTCTCGGTTCCGCCAATTACTTCCTTTTTCTGTAAAAAGAAATTAAGAGCATAAAATATATATATTCTTATCCATTTACACTTACAGTTTCCTAACTTTGTTATATAAAATACTTTGTAAGGAAACACCAAAATGGGAACATCTGTGAACTGAGAGAAATCAGATTAACGCAATCCTTATTCATTCTCTTATTCAGCATCACCTTCTATGATTCTCAACTGTGATCTCGGATGACATACTCGCAATTGATTTACATGGACCCATTTCTTGATGAACCCATCTTTTGTATCAATTTTCACCTTATAAACGACAGGTGATATTTTGTCAATGACCTCATACAGACCCTTCCATGATTGGAGACATTTTCTTTCTTTTACCCGATCCTGTGGTAGTTTTCAAATTGTAATAAGGTTTGTTACTTACGGCGGCTTTCTCAAGATTCTTCTGTGTGAAAGCAAACGCGTGTTGAAGATACTTACGAAGGTCCTCCACATACTGATGTGTCGTGGCCGGATTGATCAGGTTATGATCTGATGTGCGATACAACATATGTTGAGGAAGCACCATTCTTCTCCCAGTCATCAGATCAAAAGGGGACATCTGGGTAGCCGTGCTAGGAGTAGCTCTAATGGCCATGAGCACTAACGGTAACCTTACGTCCCAGTCTTTACCCGACTCCTTAACCCTTTCATGACCAAGGGTCATTGATGCCCCAATGTCCAGGTCAAAATTTACAAATCTGACATGCATCACTTTATGTGGTAATAGCTTTGGAACACTTTTACTTATCCACGCCATTCTGAGATTGTTTTCTCGTGACACATTGTACTTCATGACAGTCATATATTTGAGTCAATATATTTCACCTTTATTTATGAAAAAATCCCAAATTTACCAAAAATGTGGAAAAATTCACAATTTTCCAAATTTCAATTTCTCTGCTTCTAAAACAGAAAGTCATACCTAATAAAATATTTATTACTTAACATTCCCCATATGTCTACTTTATGTTGGCGTCATTTTGGAAATGTCATTTTATTTTTTTAGGACATTAGAAGGCTTAGAAGTTTAGAAGCAATTCTTACAATTTTTAAGAAAATTTCCAAAACCCACTTTTTAAGGACCAGTTCAGGTCTGAAGTCACTTTGTGGGGCCTACATAGTGGATACCCCCCATAAATGACCCCATTGTAGAAACTACACCCCTCAAGTTACTCAAAACTGATTTTACAAACTTTGTTAACCCTTTAGGTGTTCCACAAGAATTAAAGGAAAATGGAGATGAAATTTCTAAATTTCACATTTTTGGCAGATTTTCCATTTTATAGAAAAAAATTCTTTAACACATTGAGGGTTAACAGCCAAACAAAACTCAATATTTATTACCCTGATTCCGCGGTTTACATAAACACCCCACATGTGGTCGTAAACTGCTGTACGGGCGCACGGCAGGGCGCAGAAGGAAAGGAATGCCATACGGTTTTTGGAAGGCAGATTGTGCTGGATTGGTTTTCTGAACGCCATATGTTTTTTATTTTTCTGCCGATCGTCTTGTGCAGGGGCTCGTTTTTTGCAGAAAGTGTTGAGGTTTATATTGGTACCATTTTTGGGTACATAGGATTTTTTGATCATTCATTATTACACTTTATGGGGCAAGGTGACGCAAAAATTGGCTGTTTTGGAACAGTTTTCATTTATTTATTTTTACAGCGTTCATCTGAAGAGTTAGGTCATGTGATAGCTTTATAGATAAGATCGTTACGGACGTGGAAATACCTAATATGTATACTTTTTCTTATTTATTTTAGTTTTACACAATAATAGCATTTCTGAAACCAAAAAAATTATGTTTTAGTGTCTCTATAGTCTGAGAATCATAGCTTTTTTATTTTTGGGGCGATTGTCTTAAATAGGGTATCATTTTTTGCAGGACGAGGTGACAGTTTGATTGGTACTATTTTGGGGGTCATACGCCTTTTTGATCGCTTGCTGTTGCACTTTTTGTGATGTAAGGTGACAAAAATGGCTTTTTTTTACACAGTTTTTATTTTATTTTTTTATGGTGTTTATCGGACGGGGTCTATCATATGATATCTTTATAGAGACGGTCGTTACGGACGCGGTGATAACTAATATGTGTCGTTTTTTTATTTTTATTTTTTTTAGGAAAAAAAGGCATTTTTTTATTTTACATTTTTATTTATTTATTTTTTACTTTTATTTTTTTTCACATTTAATTTTTTTTATCAAGTCCCTCTTGGATCATGAAGATCCAGTGGGGCTGATGGCTGTACTATACTTTGCAATGCTCTTGCATTGCAAAGTGTAATACATTCAGATGCCCTGTAGGTGGCAACAGCGGACGCTTTTGCAAAGCGTCCGGTTGCCAGGGCAACCATCGGGGCTGCCATCGCAGCGCAGCAGCCCCGATGGTGGAGAGAGGGAGCCCCCTCCCTCCATTAACCCCATAGATGCCGCTGCCGCGGCATCTCTGGGGTTACAGCAGAGTGTCAGCATAGAGCTGACACTCTGATGATGGCGGCGGTTCAGGAATGGAGCCGCCGCCATCAAGCACAGCAGGGGGGCAGACCGAGGGGGGGGGGGGGCGGGCATCGCTGGAAAGGGGGGGGGGGGCTGGAAACTGTCACGGCCAGCAGGAGGGGGCACTGATGGGACACAAGATGGGGCACTGTGGACATGGAGATGCTGCACAGATCGGGAGGCGCCTGCACAGATCGGGGTGGGGGGGCTGCACGGATCGGGGGGGGTTCGAGGACACTGATTTCAGGCTCTGATCTGCAGAGCGCAGATCAGAGCCTGAAACCGGCATTTTTTCACTGCCGCGATCCGATTGGTTAGTCTGCACAATCGGATCGATTGCCGGCAAGGGGCCACTCTGATCGGTCCCTTGCCGGCATTACTGCACTGTATGCTGTCCGTGACAGCATACAGGGCAGGGGCAGAAGCTTTAATCCAAGCGCTTTGCAGCGCTTGGATTAAAGAGCTGCCAGAACGTTTATATACGTGGTAGCTGCACGGGGTATGTTCAGCTATCACGTACAGACGTGGACAAAATTGTTGGTACCCTTTGGTCAATGAAAGAAAAAGTCACAATGGTCACAGAAATAACTTTAATCTGACAAAAGTAATAATAAATTAAAATTCTATAAATGTTAACCAATGAAAGTCAGACATTGTTTTTCAACCATGCTTCAACAGAATTATGTAAAAAAATAAACTCATGAAACAGGCATGGACAAAAATGATGGTACCCCTAGAAAACACAGAACATAATGTGACCAAAGGGACATGTTAATTCAAGGTGTGTCCACTAATTAGCATCACAGGTGTCTACAACCTTGTAATCAGCCATTGGGCCTATATATATGGCTCCAGGTAATCACTGTGTTGTTTGGTGATATGGTGTGTACCACACTCGACATGGACCAGAGGAAGCAAAGGAAAGAGCTGTCTCAAGAGATCAGAAAGAAAATTATAGACAAGCATGTTAAAGGTAAAGGCTATAAGACCATCTCCAAGCAACTAGATGTTCCTGTGAGTACAGTTGCACATATTATTCATAAGTTTAAGATCCATGGGACTGTAGCCAACCTCCCTGGACGTGGCCGCAGGAGGAAAATTGATGACAAATCTAAGAGACGGATAATCCGAATGGTAACAAAAGAGCCTAGAAAGACTTCTAAAGAGATTCAAGGTGAACTTCATGCTCAAGGAACATCAGTGTCAGATCGCACCATCCGTCGTTGTTTGAGCCAAAGTGGACTACATGGGAGACGACCAAGGAGGACACCATTGTTGAAAACGAATCATAAAAAAGCAAGACTGGAATATGCCAAACTACATGTTGACAAGCCACAAAGCTTCTGGGAGAATGTCCTGTGGACAGATGAGACAAAAATCGAAGTTTTTGCCAAGGCACATCAGCTGTATGTTCACAGACGAAAAAATGAAGCATATCAAGAAAAGAACACTGTCCCTACTGTGAAACATGGAGGAGGCTCTGTTATGTTCTGGGGCTGCTTTGCTGCGTCTGGCACAGGGTGTCTTGAATCTGTGCAGGGTACAATGAAATCTCAAGACTATCAAGGAATTCTAGAGAGAAATGTACTAGCCAGTGTCAGAAAGCTTGGTCTCAGTCGCAGGTCATGGGTCTTGCAACAGGACAATGACCCAAAACACACCGCTAAAAACACCCAAGAATGGCTAAGAGGAAAAAATTGGACTATTCTAAAGTGGCCTTCTATGAGCCCTGACCTCAATCCTATTGAGCATCTTTGGAAGGAGCTGAAACATGCAGTCTGGAAAAGGCACCCTTCAAACCGGACACAACTGGAGCAGTTTGCTCATGAGGAGTGGGCCAAAATACCTGCTGAGAGGTGCAGATGTCTCATTGACAGTTACAGGAAGCGTTTGATTGCAGTGATTGCCTCAAAAGGTTGCGCAACAAAATATTAAGTTAGGGGTACCATCATTTTTGTCCATGCCTGTTTCATGAGTTTATTTTTTTACATAATTCTGTTGAAGCATGGTTGAAAAACAATGTCTGACTTTCATTGGTTAACATTTATAGAATTTTAATTTATTATTACTTTTGTCAGATTAAAGTTATTTCTGTGACCATTGTGACTTTTTCTTTCATTGACCAAAGGGTACCAACAATTTTGTCCACGTCTGTATATATACAGATTGCGGTCCTGAAGGGGTTAACATACTTCTTAAGGATGTTAACAATGGACTGGGGTTTAGCGCTCAATGGATCCACTAGATGCTGGACGATAGGCAATGTGTCATTTTCTCTTCACACCCAATATCTTCCACATCTTTGCCATTACCTCACTTGCAAAGTGTGATCCACGGTCTGAATCAATCCTTAACGGTAACCCAAATCTGGAAAATACATGGTTAATCAACAAAAATGCACAGGTCTCGGCTGTGTTATTGCGGGGCGGTAGACACTCTACCCACTTGGTAAATACGCAAGTGACTGTCAACATGTATTTATTCCCTCGGGATGACAGGGTAACAGGACCAATAAAATCGATTTGGATGTCAGACCAGGGTAATGAAAAACCTTTCTCTTCTGAAGTGGAGCACGATGTTTAGGACATTGAGGTTGAAATTGTGCACACACCAAACAACATTGACAATAACTCTGGACATCCTTTAACATATGAGGCCAGTAGGCATAATCACGTAGTGACTCATATGTAGGTGTATCATGGGCATGCTGTAACATTAAACCTCTAAATATAGTAGGAACTACCCACTGCTGAATACCATTTTTAGAGGTTCTCATTAATAACCCATCCTGAATACTAAATTGGGATTTGGATTTCATAAGTAATCGGAAGTCTTCCTTTTGCCTATAATTATCCTCCGATATGGGATTATTATTAGGATCCTCAATAGGTTTACAGAAGATTCCCAATATAGGATCTTCCTTCTGGCTTTTGATCAGAGCCTCACTAGAAGACTCTTGGCTCCATTGAACTACACTATTTTCAGTTTGGGCCTTAGCCTGTTGTCTAGTGATAGCGTCAATGGGAATCATCTCTAGTAAATGATCTATATTCACATGATCACCATTTATGGCTCCTTGTTTGGCCAGTTTATCAGCTAGGTCATTACCCTCTTTATCTTTATTTTGGGTTTTGGAATGACCTTTAGTCTTTTTCCAATAAATGGTTAGATCATTACATTGGACCAACTCATCTATGGCACAAAACAACTTGGCGTGTTTCACTGGTTTGTTATTGGACCGTACCATGTGATTCCTCTTCCATGTGGGCATATATTCTACAAAACTGTTCCGTACATAATTTGAATCAGTAACTATGACGAATTCCTTTATAATGTGCTCTACAGCAATTTTAACAGTTTGGTAGACAGCTGCTAATTCGTCTACCTGGCTACTTTTAGCACCAATGCTGTAACCTATTGAAATACTCGGGCACTCATCTATCCAAGTAATGCCAATTCCTGACACTAGTTTTCTTTTGTCCCCCCTACAGTAGTGTGGTAAGCACAACCATCTATGTACGCACAGGGGAGTAGAGAGCAATAATCTTAGTCATACACTTTGAAAGGGGAAGATTTTTGTTCCTCTAGAAAGTCATCTGCCAGCTCTTCTGTATGAGAATGAGCGGCGCAGTCATGCATTTCAGCAATTTGCTTATACCGAACTTCCAATGGCCATCCTTGTAAAGACAAGGTCCAGGCAGTGATCCTGCTGTTAGACAAGTTACCATCCCTAATGTTATCCCTCTGCAGATATTGTAGGGGTTGATGGGCCGTTTCAACAATGATTTTCTCACCCTGTACAAAACTTCTAAAGTTTTGAAGTGCCCAGACTGTGGTTAGTAAAGCTTTTTCACAGTCAAACTTTATTTCTACCTGTGACAGGGATTTACTTGCATAAGCTATAACTTAACGCAATTTATCCTGTTTTTTGGCAGAGGACAGCAATAATACTAAGATTCGTAAAACCAGTTTGTTCCTGATCCTTCCCCCATGTCCACAGGATACCTTTCTTTAGCAATGTTAACAGTGGCTTACTAATCTCAGCATAGTTATCAATGAATTTATGGGAGTAATTCATCATACCCAGAAATGACTTAGTTCACTGATCTTGGTAGGCGTTTTAGATTTCATCACAGCCTCCACCTTTTTCTTCTGGGGATTCAGGCCTTCAGAGGTAACCTCATGTCCAAGGAAATTTACCTTGGTTCGACACCACTGGGCTTTCTGCCTCCCTCAACTGATTCAGTACATGCCTAATTTCTTGGATATGTTGGTCAAATTAGATACTTTTTATCAATATGTCATCTACATAAGTTTCCTCTTTCTGTGGCATCAGGGATAGCCTTATGTAAGAATACCGCAAATTCATGACCTGAGTTTATGTATCCAAATGGTAGTCTGGTCCAGGCACACTGTTCTTTACCAAAAGTAAAGGCCAATTTGTATTGGTCTTCAGGACTCACTTTGATGGTCCAATATCCCTGAGCGCAATCTAAGGTGGTAAAGATCCTGGCACCTTTCATTTGTACCAAGCATTGGTCTATATATGGCACGGGCTAGCCGGACATATATACACATTTATTGAGCTGACGAAGATCAGCACATAAACGCCATTGACCATTCGGTTTAAGAATTCCAAGAATAGGATTATTATAAGAACTGTGCACCAGTCTTATAATACCTCTCTCCTTAAGTGGAAGACGATATTGCTTGATATAAACGGTAGGTGCCTCAGGATCAGTCTGAATCCTGGCAATGTGTATGTCAGTCAGACCACAATCATAGGAATCTTTAGCAAAGATATTCTTGAATTCCAAGAGAACTTCCTTTAGTTGTTGTCGCTCTGGGTCATTGGAGCATCCATCAGCTAATGAGATTTGTTGCTGGATCATTTCCATAAATTCTGGGAAAACTTCAGGTTGACCGATTTCATAGGTTTCCTCCAACCTGTCAGTGAGGTCATAATTTGATTTACCTGCTTTTTCAGCAAACTCATGATATTTCTGGGCTTCCTGCTCAGTAGGCCGAATGCGTTCCGCGGCCGAGAGCGGTTCTTGGTGTGCCGGGCTGTATTTCTGTTCAGAGCAGGAGCCCACGGCGTCATTGGTTGCTATGACGCTGTGCGCTTCATGCCACCGCTGCACTACAGTAATACACTCGTATAGTGTATTACTGTAGTGCAGTGGCGGCTTGAAACGCACGGCATCATAGCTACCAATGACGCTGTGCGCTCCTGCTCTGAACAGGAATCCAGCGCGGCATACCGCGGACCGCTCTCTGCTGCGGAACACGGCCGTGTGCATTCGACCTTAATTGTATGATTAAAGGTAAGGGAGGATTCCTCTACCTTGCAGGTACCTTCTTCAAGATTAAAAAGATATACTGAACAATCCTTCAGGAGAAGAATAAAATGTTTGTTCAACCAACTGTTCTTCTGTTAGATACGATTCAGGTATTAGGCCAATAATTACATTCTGAAACCCAAAAGTATAATAATCTGAATCTAATGCCATACCAATGATAGTGTCTTTAGACAAATGGACTTCATTTGGCATACCATTATTCACAATTATTTGGGTTTTGAAGGTTTGTAAATTCACCATCGGGGTATGATTTATTGAAATACTGTTGCATTCTGTTTGATAGGCATATAATGCATCACAATTCTTAAATTTTTGGCCTTTTGATACCTGAATGGGTAACAGGAAATTATTAGTACCTGGAGAGATTATTACTGCATAAGGCAGTATCTGGGATGACTTCAGTGCTTCATGTTCATCCATAAAACCATCAGGATTACCTTTTAATCTTGTCCACAATGTGGAGTTCACTATATCCACATGGATGGCAAAACTATGTAAAATATGTTTGACAATGTACATGGGATATCTTGGCTCATCAAGCGCCAGGAATAAATGAGTGGCTGATTTTCCTGCAATAGAAATGGTTAAAGGGAATCTGTCACCTACTTTGCTATGTTAACAGTTTTATATGCTCAATGTGCAATAAAGTACCTTCATTCCAGCATGGGTCTTCTTCTTTTTATTTAACTTTTCATTTAGATGAAAAAGTGATTTTTCTGATATGCTAATTAAGGTGCCCAGAGGGGCATTAGTACTCTCCTCTAGTGCCCAGTAACGCCCCCCTGCAGTGCCCAGCCTGCCTTTCTTCCAAGCCCAGCACGCCTCCTAGAAAATAAATTTACTCCCACATCCTTGCCGAACGGCACTGCCCCCACACATCATGTAATTTATTCACCCTAACATCCTTGCGTCCACCTTTCTTGGTCTGCAAAATCCCACGCAGCCACAGTATCGCTGACTGCCTGCGCCTGTACGATACTCCGGCTCCTGAGGGCAACAGCCTAAATAGTGTCACTGGGCATGCGCCGAGCCCAGTGATGTAATCAGAGCGCTGTTGCCTCAGGAGCCGGAGTATCGTACAGGCGTAGGCAGTCAGCGATACTGCGGCTGCGCGGGAGGCCAAGAAAGGAGGATGCAAGGATGGTGGGGTGCATAAATTACATGACGTAGTGGAGGGGGCGGCGCCGTTCGGCAAGCATGTGGGAGTAAATTTATTTCTTAAGAGGCGTGCTGGGTTTAGAAGAAAGGCGGGCTGGGCACTGCAGGGGGGGGCGTTACTGGGCACTAGAGGAAAGTAATAACGCCCCTCTGGGCACCTTGAGGCTTAATTAGCAAATCAGAAAAATCGCTTTTTCATCTATATGAAAAGTTGAATAAAAGAAAGAAGACCCATGCTGAAATGAAGCTACTTTATTGCACATTGCTATGTTAACAGTTTTATATGCTCAAAATAGGTGACAGATTCCCTTTAAAATACATTTTGCAATCAAATTTGGATTATCAGTCATTATCCGAGTCATGTATCCAATTATCCTGTGGATTTGGATATCGAATCACTTTTGGATTGGCCAATTGATTTAGTAGCTCCCTACTAATATAACTATTTTCATGGCGCAAATCCAATTTAGCCCTCTTAGTTCTTCCTAAGTCATTCACCTGTACTGGGAAGAAGATCTCATCATCTGCCTTTTCCATTCCCACTAGGAATTGTTCATGGCCATTAAACCCAGTAGGGTCAGTAGTTTCTGGGTGTAGGTGGATTGTAAGAACACCCCCTTCCAAACAAACATCTTTTACACGTTCAGGAGACACACATATGGTGTTATCCTCCTGTTCACCTATAGTGGAATTTGGAGTGGTTTGCAGGAAAGAAACATCAGGGAATTGGCTATTTCGGAAATGTACCTCAATGGAATCCGGCCTTTCCTCTATCACATGGCAGTTACGCCTATTGTGATAGGATTGTGATTGTTCATAATTAATGGGCATCCTCACTTGGGACCATATCACCTTGTTAACAAAATCAATCACTGGGCTTAATCTTTTGAGGAAATCGATGCCAATAATTAATCGATCAATGGGCATATCCACGATCAATGTAGGGTGGCTAATTACTTTGTTTCCTACTTTAAAATCCAGCCAAACTTTACCTAAAACCTTGAGGGCATTGCCTGAGACACTTACCAGGTTAGCATTAAAACTTTTTAACTTATACCTGTCAGAAGACACATCCTGTAATTGTTGGAAGTACTCTAAAGATAATAAAGTTGCTTGGCTACCTGTACCTATCAAGGCTGTGATAGGTTTGAAATTATCAAATAAGTCCACTTTCATATAATATCTATTTTCTATTTCCTGTATGGAACAAAGATATTTGGAATGATTATTGAAATTGTTTTCCTGCTTGGCAGTTATACTTGTCCTCGACTCCTCCTCCTTCCTTTTTATTAGCAGGATCATATGCCTTCATCTGTGCAGCTGAAGACTTTGTGGGCTGTAAGACAGAACAAACAGGTTTCCCCTCCCACTTGCCATGTGGCTTTGTTAGGGTTAAATTCCTTTTATGGGGAAAGATAATTATATTAGATTATACAAAAAAAAAGGGCTGGGCACTCACTATATCTGGCAGCCGTGGTACTTTATTGAATAAAATAAAATATTATATTATTAAAACCATATATTTATACACATTACATACACATCAGTAATAAAAGTACCTAAAATATATATATAATCACTGTAACACAATGGTAAAAAGGACCTATTTGATATATGAAAAAGGCGGATATGGCCAATAATTCGCATATATGGAGGATAGGAAATATCCGAAACTATCCAAATGTTCAGTCCAATGTCAGAGGTGTGCCATATACAAGAAAAGACGGATGATATTCGGAATTTAAATTGAAATAGTCGATCCGATATCCTAGGCTCTGTTGCAGATACTAGTAGCCTGTATAATTGTAATCGTGGATTCGAATATATTTGCACAGTTCAAGGTAACAGCGTTAACTTCCAAATGAATTATTTGTCGATTATATTTTTGTTCAGTCTACTCACATAATAGATGTACTTAGGCGGCTCAGATCAACAATCCGCGGCATCCCGCGTAATGGTCAGGGTATGATCTCTGCTTGCACGTGTGAGCCTCGACTTCACAATAGTATATGATAACCCCCAGTGGATTTCACAAAGGGTTTTAGACAAGCTGTTTTTCAATTGAACAATCAGAGTTCCTCACTTACTGGCGCCAGCAGTATCTTTGTAGTCCACAGCTCTGCAGATATACGATCAACCTTCAGTGTATTTTCTCCAAGAAGGGTCGGAACTGCAAGAATTCGTGGTCCTTAAGTCCAATTGGGGGGTCCAGTACCAGACGCGTTTCGGGGCTCTTAGTGGCCCCTTCCTCAGTGGTTGACCTCCCCTCCTTAATGTCTTTCCTTTTATAGAGGACTTCAGTAATCAGTCTGACTTGGGAATAAACCAGGTATTCCTCAAATTCTGAAATGGATCGGGTTCTCCTCAAAATCTGTAGTGGATCCACCAATTGGACTTAAGGACCATGAATTCTTGCAGTTCCGACCCTTCTTGGAGAAAATACACTGAAGGTTGATTGTATATCTGCAGAGCTGTGGACTACAAAGATACTGCTGGCGCCAGTAAGTGAGGAACTCTGATTGTTCAATTGAAAAACAGCTGGTCTAAAACCCTTTGTGAAATCCACTGGGGGTTATCATATACCATCCTATTGTGAAGTCGAGGCTCTCACGTGCAAGCGGAGATCATACCCTGACCATTACACGGGACGCCGCGGATTGTTGATCTGAGCCGCCTAAGTACATCTATTATGTGAGCAGGCTGAACAAAAATATAATCGACAAATAATTCATTTTGAAGTTAACGCTGTTACCTTGAACTGTGCAAATATATTCAAATCCACAATTACAATTATACAGGCTACTAGTATCTGCAACAGAGCCTAGGATATCGGATCGACTATTTCAATTTAAATTCCGAATATCATCCGTCTTTTCTTGTATATGGCACACCTCTGACATTGGACTGAACATTTGGATAGTTTCGGATATTTCCTATCCTCCATATATGCGAATTATTGGCCATATCTGCCCTTTTCATATATCAAATAGGTCCTTTTTACCATTGTGTTACAGTGATTATATATATATTTTAGGTACTTTTATTACTGATGTGTATGTATATGTGTATAAATATATGGTTTTAATAATATAATATTTTATTTTATTCAATAAAGTACCATGGCTGCCAGATATAGTGAGTGCCCAGCCCTTTCTTTTGTATAATCTTCTGCTTGTTAGATTGGGTGAATCTGTGGGCTGTGAGCACCCATCCGGGTTCCCCCATACAGTAGTGCGACCTATCACTTGTGAACCAATTATATTAGATTGCTCCATTTTACATACATTTAAGTCATCAACCTCTGCAACATTTGACATACTTACCTGCTTCTCCCCCTTTATATTTGGGGAGGACTCTCTACAGGAGGGATTACCCCTAAAAAAGCATTTTTAGGGTTAGCAGTGATGGTTTTAGACAATTCCTCCATCCGCTGCATCAACATACCAAACTGGTTTTGGATTTGATCCATTCAATCATATAGGTTACTAGGGTACTACTCTTTCTCTCATAATCTTTGGGAGATTGATTTTGGGACTGATATGATTGTGACTAGGGATGAGCGAACCCGAACTGTATAGTTCGGGTTCGTACCAAATTTTGGGGTGTCCGTGACACGGACCCGAACCCGAACATTTTCGTAAAAGTTTGGGTTCGGTGCTTTCTTGACGCTTTTTGAAAGGCTGCAAAGCAGCCAATCAACAAGCGTCATACTACTTGCCCCAAGAGGCCATTCGCCAGGCCATTGGCCAGTGCAGCATGTGACCCAGCCTCTATTTGAGCTGGAGTCACATATCGCCGCACGTCACTCTGCTCTGATCAGTGTAGGGAGAGGATGCAGCTGCTGCTGTTAGGGCGAGATTAGGCAGGGATTTACTCAGCAAAAACACTTAATGAAGTGATCGATCTACAGCTGTGAGTCATTCAACTTCTGCTACTTAATTGCTCACTGTTTTTAGGCTGCCCACTGTCACTTTTTTCTGGGGTGATCGGCGGCCATTTTGTGTCTTGTGGTGCGCCAGCACAAGCTGCCACCAAATACATTTAACCATCAATAGTGTGTTGTTGTTGTTTTTTTTGCTATATCCTACATCAGGTGCTTGGCTGTGCTTGCTATTTTATTGAGGGGTGAAATACAATTGCCAAAATAGCAGTACCCTAAATCTGGTGTTTCAGCTGTGGCTAGCCAATTGTAATACTGTCTGCTGTCTGGCAAAGGATATATTTTTGTTCTGGGTTGAAATACAATTCCCAACTTAGCAATTCCCTAAATAAGTGGTTTCTGCTGTATCAGGCCAAGTTTAAATCTATCCATAAAAGGGTATATTACATTGAAGGTGCTGATAGGGTCATCCTCAACAACTTCACACGCTACCGTGCATTTCCAAGTCTAATTCTGTCCGTAAAAGGGATACCTGTCATCCAGGGCCTAAATACTAGGCCTACAATTTATATTCAGCTAAATCTGTCGTTACTGCTGTGCCTGTATTAGTGTAATACGGTACCTAAATAGATAGCCAGATAGTGTTAGGTGCCTGTAAAAAAAGGCCTGAATTTGAATTCAATACATTGGGCCAAATAATTATTTTCTTATTGTGGTGAACGGTAACAATGAGGAAAACATCTAGTAAGGGACGCGGACGCGGACGCGGACATGGTTGTGGTGGTGTTAGTGGACCCTCTGGTGCTGGGAGAGGACGTGGCCATTCTGCCACAGCCACACGTCCTAGTGAACCAACTACCTCAGGTCCCAGTAGCCGCCAGAATTTACTGCCATATTTGGTGGGGCCCAATGCCGTTCTAAGGATGGTAAGGCCTGAGAAGGTACAGGCATTAGTCAATTGGGTGGCTGACAGTGGATCCAGCACGTTCACATTATCTCCCACCGTCTTCTGCAGAAAGCGCACAGATGGCGCCTGAAAACCAAGCCCATCAGTCTGTCACATCACCCCCATGCATATCAGGGAAACTGTCTGAGCCTCAAGTTACAGTCATGTGAAAAAATTAGGACACCCTTTGAAAGCATGTGGTTTTTTGTAACATTTTTAATAAAAGGTTATTTCATCTCCGTTTCAACAATACAGAGAGATTAAAGTAATCCAACTAAACAAAGAAAACTGAAGAAAAGTCTTTTCAAGATCTTCTGTAAATGTCATTCTACAAAAATGCCTATTCTAACTGAGGAAAAAGATAGGACACCCTCACATGTATTCCCTCTTAAATTGGCTCAGATCTCACACAGGTATATCACACCAGGTGCACATAATTAGTAGATCGTTACTCTGCATGTTGAATGAGGCTTGCCCTATTTAAACCTCAGACATTTAGTTTGGTGTGCTCCTGACTGTTGAAGTGAGAGTGAGCACCATGGTGAGAGCAAAAGAGCTGTCAGAGGACTTCAGAAAAAAGATTGTAGCAGCCTATGAGTCTGGGAAGGGATTTAAAAAGATCTCAAAAGATTTTGAAATCAGCCATTCCACTGTCCGGAAGATAGTCTACAAGTGGAGGGCTTTAAAAACAACTGCCAACATGCCCAGGACTGGTCGCCCCAGCAAGTTCACCCCAAGAGCAGACCGCAAGATGCTAAAAGAGGTCTCCAAAAACCCTAAAGTGTCATCTCGAGAACTACAGCAGGCTCTGGCTACTGTTGATGTAGAAGTACATGCCTCTACAATCAGAAAGAGACTGTACAAGTTTAACTTGCATGGGAGGTGTGCAAGGAGGAAACCTTTGCTTTCCAAGAGAAACATCGAGGCCAGACTGACATTTGCCAGAGATAAAGTTGACAAAGACCAGGACTTCTGGAATAATGTTCTTTGGACAGATGAGTCCAAAATTGAATTATTTGGACACAACAGCAGAGGACATGTTTGGCGTAAACCAAACACAGCATTCCAAGAAAAGAACCTCATACCAACTGTGAAGCATGGAGGTGGAAGTGTCATGGTTTGGGGCTGCTTTGCTGCAGCAGGACCTGGTCAGCTCACCATCATAGAATCCACGATGAATTCTACTGTGTATCAGAAGGTGCTTGAAGAACATGTGAGACCATCAGTTAGAAAATTAAAGCTGAAGCGGAACTGGACCATGCAACATGACAATGACCCAAAACATACTAGTAAATCAACCAAAGATTGGCTGAAAAAGAAGAAATGGAGAGTCCTGGAATGGCCAAGTCAAAGTCCAGATTTGAATCCCATTGAGATGCTGTGGGGTGACTTGAAAAGGGCTGTACGTGCAAGAAACCCCTCAAACATCTCACAGCTGAAAAAGTTCAGCATTGAGGAGTGGGGTAAAATTCCCTCAGACCGATGTCGAAGACTGGTAGATGGCTACAAGAACCGTCTCACTGCAGTTATTTCAGCCAAAGGAGGTAACACTCGCTATTAGGGGCAAGGGTGTCCTATCTTTTTCCTCAGTTAGAATAGGCATTTTTGTAGAATGACATTTACAGAAGATCTTGAAAAGACTTTTCTTCAGTTTTCTTTGTTTAGTCGGATTACTTTAATCTCTCTGTATTGTTGAAACGGAGATGAAATAACCTTTTATTAAAAATGTTACAAAAAACCACATGCTTTCAAAGGGTGTCCTAATTTTTTCACATGACTGTATGCAGCAGTCTCTTATGCTGTTTGAAGACTCTGCTGGCAGGGTTTCCCAAGGGCATCCACCTAGCCCTTCCCCAGCGGTGGAAGACATAGAATGCACTGACGCACAACCACTTATGTTTCCTGATGATGAGGACATGGGAATACCACCTCAGCACGTCTCTGATGATGAGGAAAAAACAGGTGCCAACTGCTGCGTCTTTCTGGAGAGTGCAGACTGAACAGGAGAACAGGAGGTCAGGAAGGAAGACTGGGTGGAAGATGATGCAGGGGACGATTAGGTCCTAGACCCCACATGGAATGAAGGTCGTGCCACTGACTTTCAGAGTTCGGAGGAAGAGGCAGTGGTGAGACCGAGCCAACAGTGTAGCAAAAGAGGGAGCAGTGGGCAAAAGCAGAACACCCGCCGCCAAGAGAGTCGGTCTGCTACTGGCCACCGCCATCTGGAACCGAGCACCCCAAAGGCAGCTTCAAGGAGTTCCCTTGCGTGGCAGTTCTTCAAACAATGTGCTGACGACAAGACCCGAGTGGTTTGCACGCTGTGCCATCAGAGCCTGAAGCAAGGCATTAACGTTCTGAACCTTAGCACAACCTGCATGACCAGGCACCTGCATGCAAAGCATGAACTGCAGTGGAGTAAACACCTTAAAAACAAGGAAGTCACTCAGGCTCCCCCTGCTACCTCTTCTGCTGCTGCTGCCGCCTCGGCCTCTTCCTCCGCCTCTGGAGGAACGTTGGCACCTGCCGCCCAGCAAACAGAGGATGTACTACCAACACCACCACCTCCGTCACCAAGTATCTCAACCATGTCACACGGCAGCGATCAGCTCTCCATCTCACAAACATTTGAGATAAAGCATAAATTCCCACCTAGCCACCCTTGATCCCTGGCCCTGAATGCCAGCATTTCTAAACTACTGGCCTATGAAATGCTGTCATTCAGGCTGGTGGACACCGCTTCAAACAGCTCATGTCGCTTGCTGTCCCACAGTATGTTGTTCCCAGCCACCACTACTTCTCCAAGAGAGCCGTGCCTTCCCTGCACAACAAAGTATCCGATAAAATCAAGTGTGCACTGTGCAACGCCATCTGTGGCAAGGTCCACCTAACCACAGATACGTGGACCAGTAAGCACGGCCAGGGACACTATATCTCCCTAACTGCACACTGGGTAAATGTAGTGGCGGCTGGGCCCCAGGCGGAGAGCTGTTTGGCGCACGTGCTTCCGCTGCCAAGGATCGCAGGGCAACATTCTTTGCCTCCTGTTGCCTCCTCCTTCTACTCGGCTTCCTCCTCATCTTCCACCTGCTCATCCAGTCAGCCACACACCTTCACCACCAACTTCAGCACAGTCCGGGGTATACGTCAGCAGGCCATTCTGAAACTCATATGTTTGGGGGACAGGCCCCACACCGCACAGGAGTTGTGGCGGGGTATAGAACAACAGACCGACGAGTGGTTGCTGCCGGTGAGCCTCAAGCCCGGCCTGGTGGTGTGCGATAATGGGCGAAATCTCGTTGCAGCTCTGGGACTAGCCAGTTTGACGCACATCCCTTGCCTGGCGCATGTGCTGAATTTGGTGGTGCAGAAGTTCATTCACAACTACCCCGACATGTCAGAGCTGCTGCATAAAGTACGGGCCGTCTGTGCGCGCTTCCAGCGTTCACATCCTGCCACTGCTCGCCTGTCTGCGCTACAGCGTAACTTCGGCCTTCCCGCTCACCGCCTCATATGCAACGTGCCCACCAGGTGGAACTCCACCTTGCACATGCTGGACAGACTGTGTGAGCAGCAGCAGGCCATAGTGGAGTTTCAGCTGCAGTACGCACGGGTCAGTCACACTGCTTAACAGCACCACTTCACCACCAATGACTGGGCCTCCATGCGAGACCTGTGTGCCCTGTTGCGCTGTTTTGAGTACTCCACCAACATAGCCAGTGGCGATGACACCGTTATCAGCGTTACAATACCAATTCTATGTCTCCTTGAGAAAACACTTAGGGCGATGATGGAAGAGGAGGTGGCCCAGGAGGAGGAGGAAGAGGGGTCATTTTTAGCACTTTCAGGCCAGTCTCTTCGAAGTGACTCAGAGGGAGGTTTTTTGCAACAGCAGAGGCCAGGTACAAATGTGGCCAGCCAGGGCCCACTACTGGAGGACGAGGATGAGGAGGAGGTGGAGGAGGATGAAGCATGTTCACAGCGGGGTGGCACCCAACGCAGCTCGGGCCCATTTCTGGTGCGTGACTGGGGGGAAACGCAGGACGATGATGATACGCCTCCCACAGAGGACAGCTTGTCCTTACCTCTGGGCAGCCTGGCACACATGAGCGACTACATGCTGCAGTGCCTGCGCAATGACAGCAGAGTTGCCCACATTTTAACGTGTGCGGACTACTGGGTTGCCACCCTGCTGGATCCCCGGTACAAAGACAATGTGCCCACCTTACTTCCTGCACTGGAGCGTGATAGGAAGATGCGCGAGTACAAGCGAACATTGGTAGACGCGTTACTGAGAGCATTCCCAAATGTCACAGGGGAACAAGTGAAAGCACAAGGCGAAGGCAGAGGATGAGCAAGAGGTCGCCAACGCTGCTGTGTCACGGCCAGCTCCTCTGAGGGCAGGGTTAGCATGGCAGAGATGTGGAAAAGTTTTGTCAACACGTCACAGCTAACTGCATCACCACCTGATACGGAACGTGTTAGCAGGAGGCAACATTTCACTAACATGGTGGAACAGTACGTGTGCACACCCCTCCACGTACTGACTGATGGTTCTGCCCCATTCAACTTCTGGGTCTCCAAATTGTCCACGTGGCCAGAGCTAGCCTTTTATGCCTTGGAGGTGCTGGCCTGCCCGCCGGCCAGCGTTTTGTCTGAACATGTATTCAGCACAGCAGGGGGCGTCATTACAGACAAACGCAGCCGCCTGTCTACAGCCAATGTGGACAAGCTGACGTTCATAAAAATGAACCAGGCATGGATCCCACAGGACCTGTCCATCCCTTGTGCAGATTAGACATTTATAACTACCTCCCCTTAACCATATATTATTGTACTCCAGGGCACTTCCTCATTCAATTGCGGGGCAACCCAAAGTTGAATGAACCTCTCCTCTGTCTGGGTGCCGGGGCCTAAAAATATCTGACAGTGGCCTGTTCCAGTGTTGGGTGACATGAAGCCTGAATCTCTGCTATGGGACCTCTCTCCTCTGTCTGGGTGCCGGGGCCTAAAAATATCTGACAGTGGCCTTTTCCAGTGTTGGGTGACATGAAGCCTGAATCTCTGCTATGGGACCTCTCTCCTCTGTCTGGGTGCCGGGGCCTAAAAATATCTGACAGTGGCCTGTTCCAGTGTTGGGTGACATGAAGCCTGAATCTCTGCTATGGGACCTCTCTCCTCTGTCTGGGTGCCGGGCCTAAAAATATCTGACAGTGGCCTGTTCCAGTGTTGGGTGACATGAAGCATGATTCTCTGCTATGACATGAAGCATGATTCTCTACTATGACATGAAGCATGATTCTCTACTATGACATGAAGCATGATTCTCTACTATGGGACCTCTCTCCTCTGTCTGGGTGCCGGGGCCTAAAAATATCTGACAGTGGCCTGTTCCAGTGGTGGGTGACGTGAAGCCCGATTCTCAGCTATGACATGAAGCCTGAATCTCTGCTATGGGACCTCTCTCCTCTGTCTGGGTGCCGGGGCCTAAATATCTGACAATGGCCTGTTCCAGTGGTGGGTGATGTGAAGCCTGATTCTCTGCTATGACATGAAGCCTGATTCTCTGCTATGACATGAAGCCTGATTCTCTGCTATGGGACCTCTCGCCTCTGTCTGGGTGCCGGGGCCTAAATATCTGACAATGGCCTGTTCCAGTGGTGGGTGACTTGAAGCCTGATTCTCTGCTATGACATGAAGCCTGATTCTCTGCTATGACATGAAGCCTGAATCTCTGCTATGGGACCTCTCTCCTCTGTCTGGGTGCCGGGGCCTAAATATCTGACAGTGGCCTGTTCCAGTGGTGGGTGACATGAAGACTGATTCTCTGCCATGAGACCTCTCTCCAATTGATATTGGTTAATTTTAATTTACTTATTTTAATTCATTTCCCTATCCACATTTGTTTGCAGGGGATTTACCTACATTTTGCAGCCCTCTAGCCCTTTCCTGGGCTATTTTACAGCCTTTTTAGTGCCGAAAGGTTCGGGTCCCCATTGACTTCAATGGGGTTCGGGTTCAGGGCGAAGTTCAGGTCGAGTTCGGATCCCAAACCCGAACATTTCTGGGAAGTTCGGCCGAACTTCTCGAACCCGAACATCCAGGTGTTCGCTGAACTCTAATTGTGACCTCCCAGAACCGTCTGATTCAGAACCACTTTGAACCCTTTCTGGCCTACGTTGATATCCCCTATAATAATTACATCGATAGGGAGGGAACCGTCTATTTGTAAAAACTCCTTCTGGTGGTTTGGGTTTTTTTCAGCAACTTTTGGGCCCCTATTCCCACCTGGCCTAGGCTGAATTTTATTTGGCTGGGAAGGTCTAGGAGTTTTCACCACCTCAGCATTACTCCTTTTAGGGCTCTCAAATTTTCCCTGATCTCTTTTTATCTTAGTTTCTGCTATTTCCTCACTCGCTCTTTTAATTTTCAGGCGACTCATCGCAATTTTGTATTGCAGCATACAGAGTTGTACTCTCGGTGAGTAACCAATCCAGAGTCTTTCTGGGATGGTAATCCCTGGCCAAAATAAAATTTATTTTATTGGGCAAAGCGTCATAAAATAACTGGATGAATTCACTACAAATTGGGATCTTTTTCGGAGACACTATAAGCATTTTTGAGGACTGACAAAAATTCCCTGGGACTTTGATTAGGTCTACATTTCAGGCTAAATAAGGCCCTCCTTGCAGCAGTAGCTGACTTATAGGGACTGAAGAGAAATGTGTCTCCATCTTGTCTGCTCTAAATATGTAAAGAATTGTAATAACATCTCACCCACGTTTCAAGTTCCACCTGCTGTGAGTTAAGTTTCACTTATCTGTCCCAGGACAGATTCTGGGAATCCCCCAGAACTAGTACAAACGTTCTTACCTTATTCAGGGTCATTCGGCACAACTGCATACATTCTTATATGTGACTGATTAAAACCTATTCTTTTTGTTTACTGCACGTACACAGTAAGTAGCATGTGTATGAGCAACAATATGTATCTTTATGATTGGTTTAACGCTGTTGTTATGCAAACTTTTCTACTGCCTATATAAGGCCAAGCTATAGCATAATAAAGTTAGAGTATTTCTCTATGATACCTGTGTGTGTGTCATGTTATTTCCGGCTGAGAAATATCTCTCCTGACGTCCGTAAAATCAAACCAAGGTGGTCTTAGAGTTCCAGAAAGGTCCAAATCCTTTCAGGGACCAAATTCAGTTTTTATTCGGCGACCACTTCTGCCCAAGAATCCCTACCCATATCTCTAAGGGAATTAAAGAAATACTGGTGTTTTGATTCAAATACCAAGGTAATAAATTCAAGTTTCTGTGTGTCCTGTTCTAAATGTAAAGTTTTCATGGCCTGCTCATATGTTTCCAAATGACTTATTATGGAGGGTGATCCTTTTTAGCAAATTGACCCACAGTTTCCTTAAGAAACTTGATCACTTTGGTAGTGTCTATCATGGGTTGAGAAGCTCTCTGTACTAAACTTTTAGAGGACCTAAGAGGTGAAATCCGTTTAAATTTAGGAAGAGAATGTTCTCTCAGGGCCATTAGCTCTTCTCCTTTAAAGGGGTTGTCATATTTACATTCTGCATCTGATTCTCCCCTGGAATATTTTACCTTTGTTCTGTTAGAATCCTTGGCCTGTCTGAATTGTAAAGGGGAAAGATCCCGGTTATCTAACTCGGTTTTCAAATTTTTATTGTCCTGATACAACTTTTTACATTCCTCATCTAGATCCGCCATAAACAATTGATGTTTAGACAGTTCATTTGTAGCTTGACTTAATTTCCATTCAAGAGTTCTTATTACCTGTAAAGGTGGAATATTAATCACCAATAGTTATGCAAATATCGTTAATTAATATTCATAAATAGGAGGAGCCGTATATTGATGACTCTGCCTATTTATACCTTTATATAATAACACAATACCTTCGCTATACCTTACACTAATCACTACGCTAGCTGCATGCGCCTAACTCACTACCGCTAACAAGTACACGCTACACCAAGGGTACAAATAGAACAGTATTTATTAACACCTGACGCACACGATATACAGTAAATACACAGCACTACAAATATACAATCCTAAACTACACTACACGTTCCCAAATTCCACCCACAAACTAACTATACAATTTACACATACAAGTATATTCACAGCCCACCCACCTGGCTGATCACTGTCCCTACGGGGTACAAGGGGTTACACACAACAGTGGCTCTGCAGGGGTTAATACCTGCAGGCCAATGAACACAGGGTTAAAGGGTTGTTTGCAGAGCAGGGGAATGCTCTACAGAGAACAGAGCACTGAAAAGGTTAACGCTCTGCACTGTGGCAGCAGAGCAGGGGTTAAGGACAGCAGCAATGCTGCTGGGGTTACATTAAGAGGGGTAGGGGTGTGTGTGGCAGGGCAGGGGTTTGCCACCAGGGGTTAATCAGGGCCACCAGGGATCAGGGGTTAAGGGGTATGGTAAGCACAGCAAGGGTTTCAGGGCAGGGACTAGGGCAAATACAGGGTTAATCAGGGGTGGTAGGCACAGCAAGGGTAATCAGGGCACAATGTATAGGGTTATAGGGTCAACAAGGGGATTTAAAGGGTAAAACGTTGGTGGGATAGTGGTAGGGATCAGGGGTATAATAATGGGGTGATACTTAGGGTTCTGCTCGTTCGTCTAGGGTGATCCTCGCCAGCCAGGGGGCCGCTCTGTACAGAGCGCCGATCGCGCTCTCCTCCTTCTGGGGGGTGGGGGCGGCAGGGGTCCGGTCAGGCTGAGCGCAGGATGCGCTGCCCTTTCAGGTGGGGGGGTCCCAATCCTCTTCCTTGGAGTGCAGGGGCCCGGCGGCTCGCACCGCCCACCAGGGGGCGTGTGCACGCGCCCACCCATCAGAGCCACGTGGGCTGGCGCAGTGATATGACGTCACCGCGCCGGCCCGCATGCTCACATCGGGGATGCTCTATGGGCCAACAGGCGGGAGATGCCTTTGATCTCCCGTCTGTAGCCTCTAGCATTCCGGACAGCGATATGTTCATTTCACTGCTGGAATGCGCATACTAGAAGGAGAGGAGGCTTCTCCCCTTCTTCTATCATGCATAATTATCTCCAATGGCGCTGGAGATAATTAGAACAAAGGACTCTGTTGAACCTGAGTCCTTTGTAGTCATCAGGATGACCGGACCTTTGTCTGGTCATTCTGATGCAATCAACCAGATTGCATCAGTGTGAATGCTTGGGGAACATTCACACTGAATGCACCTGGTTGCAGATATTGGGGCCTATGGATATGGGGGCATGCATCTTATTATTATAAGGGGGATCTCATATTATAAAGGGGCACATATATATTATAAGGGGGCACAGCCCTTACATTATAAGGGGGCACAGCCCCAACATTATAAGGGGGCACAGCCCCTACATTATAAGGGGGCACAGCCCTATATATATATTATAAGGGGCACAGCACATATATCCCACAGGGGCCACCATGAGCCCCTGTGGGCCACTAAGGGCAGATGTGCGCAGATGCTGGGCACATCTGTGCACATCCTCCTATAAAGTGATTAATGCATGCATATATAGTATACATGCATGCACATGTTTGCATGCATATATGTATATATATGCATGCGTCTCAACCCTTCCTCAACAATCCCCTATATGGCGCCTCCTATTTATGAATATTAATTATCGATATTTGCATAAATATTGGTGATTAATATTCCCCCTTTACATTACCTCTTGCCGTTTATCGTCTCTGTCACTATATTCTGATAATTTAGCAGACCATTGTGCTAATTCACCAGAAACCGTGGCCGCCTTAATTTCCATTTCAGATAGGTCTTTTTGAAATTTATCAATTTCATATGCCTGTTCAGCTTTTTTTCTATTTTGCTTTTTCAAATTGCTTTGCTATTTCAACAACTAAATATACACATTCAGGCCAAAATTGAAGGATTAATGAATCCTTATCTTTCTCATGTTTAGCTTGGGAAATGTGACAGAGATAATCAGCAAACCGGGAATTTATCAGACCAGACACCATCTGCATATATGTAGAAAGATCTCCTTTCCAGTTCAACCATCCAATCCTTTAACTCTTTCTTAATATCCAACCTGTCATGCATATGACACATCACAATATGTTTAACTAATTCTTCAGTCTCCCTATCATGCATATCAGTCTTAACCACTGCAGCAGCCTGCATGCCTTGGCTAGCATTGCTATTGTTCTCAGACATTTTTCTACTTGTTGCACTACAAGTACCACAATAACTTTATCAAATATATATGTTTTGCACCCCAAAATTTTGTTTCTATTACAAGCAGATCTCGGTGAGACCTCCAGATATGTTGAAATATTTATGCCGTCTCCGATTGACAGTCTATATTATTTCTATTTATATCATAAATACCAAGCTAAAACAAGCTCGTGATCTGCATTGAATTGAAGATAAAACCCAGTTACAGACAAAATATATACAGTACAGACCAAAAGTTTGGACACACCTTCTCATTCAAAGAGTTTTCTTTATTTTCATGACTATGAAAATTGTAGATTCACACTGAAGGCATCAAAACTATAAATTAACACATGTGGAATTATATACATAACAAAAAAGTGTCAAACAACTGAAAATGTCATATTCTAGGTTCTTCAAAGTAGCCACCTTTTGCTTTGATTACTGCTTTGCACACTCTTGGCATTCTCTTGATGAGCTTCAAGAGGTAGTCACCTGAAATGGTCTTCCAACAGTCTTGAAGGAGTTCCTAGAGATGCCTAGCACTTGTTGGCCCACTCTGTGGTCCAGCTAACCCCAAACCATCTCGATTGGGTTCAGGTCCGGTGACTGTGGAGGCCAGGTCATCTGGCGCAGCACCTCATCACTCTCCTTCATGGTCAACTAGCCCTTACACAGCCTGGAGATGTGTTTGGGGTCATTGTCCTGTTGAAAAATAAATGATGGTCCAACTAAACGCAAACCGGATGGAATAGTATGCCGCTGCAAGATGCTGTGGTAGCCATGCTGGTTCAGTATGCCTTCAATTTTGAATAAATCCCCAACAGTGTCACCAGCAAAGCACCTCCACACCATGCCTGTCCTTAGCAGTGGTTTCCTAGCAGATATTCTACCATGAAGGCCTGATTCACACAGTCTCCTCTTAACAGTTGTTCTAGAGATGTGTCTGCTGCTATAACTCTGTGGCATTGACCTGGTCTCTAATCTGAGCTGCTGTTAACCTGCGATTTCTGAGGCTGGTGACTCGGATGAACTTATCCTCCGCAGCAGAGATGACTCTTGGTCTTCCTTTCCTGGGACGGTCCGCATGTGAGCCAGTTTCTTTGTAGCCCTTGATGGTTTTTGTGACTGCACTTGGGGACACTTTCAAAGTTTTCCCAATTTTTCGGACTGACTGACCTTCATTCCTTAAAGTAATGATGGCCACTCGTTTTTCTTTACTTAGCTGCTTTTATCTTGCCATAATTCAAATTCTAACAGTCTATTCAGTAGGACTATCAGCTGTGTATCCACCTGACTTCTCCACAACGCAACTGATGGTCCCAACCCCATTTATAAGGCAAGAAATCTCACTTATTAAACCTGACAGGGCACACCTGTGAAGTGAAAACGATTTCAGGTGACTACCTCATCAAGAGAATGCCAAGAGTGTGCAAAGCAGCAATCAAAGCAAAAGGTGGCTACTTTGAAGAACCTAGAATATTACATTTTCAGTTGTTTCACACTTTTTTGTTATGTATATAATTCCACATGTGTTAATTCATAGTTTTGATGCCTTCAGTGTGAATCTACAATTTTCATAGTCATGAAAATATAGAAAACTCTTTGAATGAGAAGGTGTGTCCAAACTTTTGGTCTGTACTGTATATGTGGTATATCAGTAATATGTTACAATAAATACAAAAAAATAAAATAATTAAAAAAGGGGGAATATAAAGAAGGAGCAATTTATAAATCAGAAGTGTCGATCTGATGTCTGTTATATGAGAAATTTTCTAATAAGACATCAAAAATGGGCATATTCAAGGGATTCGTTAAGGCCAAAAGGTGTAAGAGTGTTTAAACAAAATATCCAATACATTTCTTTCTTAAACAACGACTGGAAACAATGTGTAACATGTTCGATAGGTGTAATGCGGAAACAAGAGGGACCGCCATAATTAATTTTAGCATAATGTCTTGAGACGCTATGGTTGAGTATTTTCCTTGTGATGTTAGAGCGATGCTTATTTATCCTTTCACGCAGGGATTGTTTGATGCGACCCACGTAAAGGAGTAAGCATGAACATTGAAGGAGATTCATCGTACCACAATCCATGTGGTGTTTTATGGTGATTGTTTCTCCATTCGAAGGATTGGTTATACTACTAATGCCATGTGTAATCATAATACAACACTTACACCTACTCACTTTGCACTGTGAGATACCTGGGGTTTTCTTAATTATGTTAACTTTATTAGGGGGGGTGGAATTTGGGGCAAGAAGGGGCCAAAAGATTTTTCTAAGTCTTAGCTCTACAGAAGGTCAGAATGGGAGTAGGAGTGATATGTTGTTTCAAAAGAGGATCTTTTAATAATATGGACCGGGTTTTTCTCAAACTTTTCTGAATTAGATTATGTTGGGAGCTGTATCTGGTAACCAAACTTAAGCGACGTACTGTCCAAGGATCTTTAGTATCAGGTATTTTATTCCTTATCTTTGGTCGTAGGCTTTCTTGTTGAGATACTTTCGAGATTCTTTTAATCGAATCTTTTAATAATTTTTTCGGGTAACCTTTGGCCCTGAATCTCTCTTAGGAATCTTATTTGAGTCTTCACAGAATGATCGGAACAATTTCTCCTAATCCTTTTCAATTGACTATAAGGGATATTCCTAATCCACTTTGAATGGTGGCAACTAGTGCATTTACTCTCCAATGGATAAAAGGTAGATTTTCCTTTCAATTCACAGGGAATCAGTGTCTCGGTAGACAAATTAGTTAAGAGGGGAATGCTCCCAACCCCATTCCCCTAGTCACTAATTCATCTACCGAGACACTGATTCCCTATGAATTGAAAGGGAAATCTACCTTTTATCCATTGGATAGTAAAGGTCCCTTCATCGAATATTTCTATGATGTGACGATGAAGGACCTTAAAACTACCTTGGGAGAACCACATAGGAAGGTTCTGAACCAAGGATCACAAATCAATATCAGGGAGAGAAATTAGCCATCAGAACCCTTATGAGGAATAGGGATATTGTAATAAAAAGTGCCTATAAGGGAGGGGGCATTGTAATTCTAGATACTGACTACTATATTGCCGAATCTATGAGAATTCTTTCTGATAACCTTCATAGACCCCTTGAAGATCCCACCAAGGATTTTAAGAAATCGCTTTATGAATTGGTTGAATTAGGTTTTGAAGGTGGCATTATCAACAAGAAACTAAAAACCTTCCTTAAAACTCCACATCCATCTACTCCACGATTTTACTTCCTACCGAAAATTCATAACTCTCGTACCAATCCCCCAGGGAGACCGATTATATCAGGAGTAGGGGGTCTAACGGCAAATTTATCAGCTTATGTAGACAACTATCTACAGAAATATGTCACTGAGCTCCCTTCCTATATTAGGGATACAGCTCACCTTATAACTTTGTTAGAAACCTTTCATTGGGAGGAAGATTTTATTTGGGCAACACTGGATGTATCGGCCCTTTATACTAACATCCAGCACGAATTAGGAATTGCAGCTATTATCCATACACTCTCTCAGGGCATACAGATGCCAGATACCCAGAGGGAGTTTTTATCGTTAGGGCCATAGAATTCATTTTAAAAACACAATTATTTCATTTTCAACAATAGAGTAAAATGGTGGTTGGCTCACACTTAGATAATTACGGGCGGGTGCTGCAAACTCACAAATTGGGTGCCCGAACCCAAAAATAGATAGACAATATAGCAGAAAGAAAAAAGGAGTGAGCACTCACACTATCTGGACCATGGGGATAGATATTATTTAATTCTTAATTAATAATAACACCACTCAAATACATTAAAATCACATAAAATAACATAAAATAGAAAATAGAAAATAGAAAATGGTACCAACGTAAAATCACACTGGTGGGTGATAATAGCGCAAGCCTTATATAATAAATTCACACTTGTCACCACCTCAGATTAAATGGTGGCAATAGAACCGCAGACCGTGAGTACAAAGTCCCAATATAGATTCGTGTGGCTCCGGATTAAAGTGTCCACGTGTATAGAAATGTCTCTCAAACAAACAATCTCTCCACGGCTGGTACAGTATGTCCGCAAGGGGCTATAGGTATTAAATGCCCAATTCAAGTTCCTACCTTAGTCCAAAGTTCAAAGTTTTGCCAGCTGTTCTCCGCTGGGCTGTCCTGCCACGAGCAGCGAGTGTGCCGGCCGCTTCGGCGTCTCACGTCACAAGTCTCGTGTCGCTGACGTCACAATATCGCGGGAACACAGAGTTTGGCTGGTATGGATGGTAGGCAAATAATCAGACCTGTATTCAGCTCCTATGTTTTGGTGGAGTATTGATAGGATTCCTTATCGCATGGCCATGCAATGTATTATCTCAGAATCCAGTAGATTGGGTGGGCGCTTCTTCCAGTCACCAGACGCGTTTCGGAAGGGGTGTAGAACGCCCCGAAACGCGTCTGGTGACTGGAAGAAGCGCCCACCCAATCTACTGGATTCTGAGATAATACATTGCATGGCCATGCGATAAGGAATCCTATCAATACTCCACCAAAACATAGGAGCTGAATACAGGTCTGATTATTTGCCTACCATCCATACCAGCCAAACTCTGTGTTCCCGCGATATTGTGACGTCAGCGACACGAGACTTGTGACGTGAGACGCCGAAGCGGCCGGCACACTCGCTGCTCGTGGCAGGACAGCCCAGCGGAGAACAGCTGGCAAAACTTTGAACTTTGGACTAAGGTAGGAACTTGAATTGGGCATTTAATACCTATAGCCCCTTGCGGACATACTGTACCAGCCGTGGAGAGATTGTTTGTTTGAGAGACATTTCTATACACGTGGACACTTTAATCCGGAGCCACACGAATCTATATTGGGACTTTGTACTCACGGTCTGCGGTTCTATTGCCACCATTTAATCTGAGGTGGTGACAAGTGTGAATTTATTATATAAGGCTTGCGCTATTATCACCCACCAGTGTGATTTTACGTTGGTACCATTTTCTATTTTCTATTTTCTATTTTATGTTATTTTATGTGATTTTAATGTATTTGAGTGGTGTTATTATTAATTAAGAATTAAATAATATCTATCCCCATGGTCCAGATAGTGTGAGTGCTCACTCCTTTTTTCTTTCTGCTATATTGTCATTTTCAACAATACCTTATCTACAAACCCAAGGCACAGCAATAGGCACTAAGTTAGCGCCGTCCTATGCCAATTTATTTATGGGCATGTTTGAAGAAAAATTTGGCCTTTTAGCTCATCCTAATATTAAATTTGATTGTAGATTTATAGAGAATATTATCTTTATTTGACAGAGGCAAACCAAAGAATTATGTGACTTCATTAAAGAACTCAATTTCAACAACTGGAACGTATCCTTTACTTTAGAACATAATACCACATCAGTGGTTTTTTTAGACCTAAAACTCAATATAGAGAATAACAAAATCACTACTCAAACTCATTTCAAAACCATAGATGCCAATAGTTATTTGGAATACACTAGTTGCCACCATTCAAAGTGGATTAGGAATAACCCTTATAGTCAATTGAAAAGGATTAGGAGAAATTGTTCCAACGATCATACTGTGAAGACTGAAATGAGAGTCCTCAGAGAGATTCAGGGCTAAAGATTACCCGAAAAAATTATTAGAAGATTTGATTAAAAGAATCTCGAAAGAACATGTTACACAATGACTGGAAACAATGTGTAAGAAAGAAATGCATTGCATATTTCGTTTAAACACTCTTACACCGTTTGGCCTTAACGAATCCCTTGAATATGTCCATTTTTGATGTCTTATTAGAACATTTCTCATATAACAGACATCAGATCGACACTTCTAATTATAAATTGCTCCTTCTTTGTATTTCACCCTTTTTTTATTATTTTTTTTTTGTATTTATTGTAACATATTACTGATATACCACATATATATATATATATATATATATATATATATATTTATCTTTATAAACCTGTACCCACAAAGTATATTTTCTATATTCCTTTCCCTTATTCTCCTGGCTTAGGTATTCACAATCATTCCTGAAGTAAGCCGTGCGGTATTATCTCCTAGCCCCCGCTATACATTCTAAGGGAAATGCGCCCCAAGAACAGCTTACTTATTGCGATCCTGGCCGGAAGTGGCTGTGCGTTCCACGGTCGAGCACACAGCAGGTCCGCGATCCCTGCCGGTGTTCTGCCAAATCTCTATAGCTTGCCGAAAGTCTATAGCGGAAGTGACGTGGTGCGCTGCGCAAGCGCACAAGCGTCCTTCAGCGAAGCATTCCTGCAGCCTCCACTGCAGTAGTTCTCACACCGCGCGTGCGCAGACTTAAGGGTATAGATTTCTTAAAGTGACAGTCATCTCCATTAAAATACAGCTACATTAATATACATTAATTTGTACCCTCGCGGGCTCGCTGCGCTCGGCATTTAGTAAAACGAACTCTATGCCGCCATTGATAGTAAAGAAGGAAATGGATAGTAAAGAAAGAGATGGATAGTCTCTTTCTTTACCATCCATTTCCTTCTTTACTATCAATGGCGGCATAGAGTTAGTTTTACTAAATGCCGAGCGCAGCGAGGCCGAGCCCAATGCGTGGCGAGCGAAGCGAGCCCGCGAGGGTACAAATTAATGTAGATTAATGTAGCTGTATTTTAATGGAGGTGAGTGTCACTTTAAGACAATGATTCTGATAATTTGTGGAAGCGCGCTTGTGCGCTTGCGCAGCGCACCACGTCACTTCCGCTATAGACTTTCGGCAAGCTATAGACTTTCGGCAGAAGACCGGCAGATACTGTACTTTCCATAGTGGAACGCACAGGAAGTGACTTCCATAGTGGAACGCACAGGAAGTGACGTTCGCAAGCTCCACCGGAAGTCATTGTGCGTTCCACGGTGGAGCGCGCAGTTAATTCTGGTGACTACATATCTATTCCCCTGTTTTTCACCTGGATGTTTATTTGTATATTCATCCTAGAACCTCCGGTGAGCCCTTTGTTTATATGTGGACACATGTCGAACTGGCCAATAGTAAGTATATACTTCTGGTCCCGCCCCCCCCTCATTTTTTCCCTGTGTTTGCCACCCCCATGTGGATCCTTGCCGCCCTATTTAAAGTGCTTATTTAAAGGGAGGCACATACAGACGGAGTTATTTCTCTTAAAGGATAGGTGACCCTGTAGAAAGACCCCCTGAAGGTATATCTTGAATTTTCTGAATTATCTGTTCATACTTTATCCATCTACTAAACTTTTTGATGAGCTGCTGTGAATATTTGTGCTTGTAAAAAAATCTTCAGACCACATGGTAGCCCATTTCCCTATAATTATTGTCTGTGCTACTCTTTATTGCGTATTTTTTTATTACTATGGTTATTCTATGCGGATATGGTACATAATACCCTTGATAAACTATATAGTCCTAGAGACCTCTCTTTTTAGTATTTATTCATAAACCACCTAATGTACGAGAGTCCACAGAAAATCTACTAAACGAGATAGACAAGGCGGCAAATCATAATGAGGTGGTTATTATGGGGGACTTCAACTACCCAGATATAGACTGGGAAACTGAAACCTATATATCTCATAAAGGAAACAGGTTCTTGGCAATAACATAGTAACATAGTAACATAGTACATAAGGCCGAAAAAAGAAATTTGTCCATCCAGTTCGGCCTGTTATCCCGCAAGTTGATCCAGAGGAAGACCCCTCTCTAGTAGCTATAGCCTGTAATATTATTAAGCTCCAGAAATACGTCCAGGCCCCTCTTGAATTCCTTTATTGTACTCACCATCACCACCTCCTCAGGCAGAGAGTTCCATAGTCTCACTGCTCTTACCGTAAATAATCCTTTTCTATGTTTGTGTACAAACCTTCTTTCCTCCAGACGCAGAGGGTGTCCCCTCGTCACAGTCCTGGGGATAAATAGATGATGGGATAGATCTCTGTACTGACCCTTGATATATTTATACATATTAATTAGATCTCCCCTCAGTCGTCTTTTTTCTAAAGTGAATAACTCTAATTTTGATAATCTTTCAGGGTACTGTAGTTGCCCCATTCCACTTATTACTTTAGTTGCCCTCCTCTGGACCTTCTCCAGCTCTGCTATGTCTGCCTTGTTTACAGGAGCCCAGAACTGTACACAGTACTCCATGTGTGGTCTGACTAGCGATTTGTAAAGTGGTAGGACTATGTTCTTATCACGGGAATCTATGCCCCTTCTGATGCAACCCATTATCTTGTTGGCCTTGGCAGCAGCTGCCTGACACTGGTTTTTGCAGCTTAGTTTGCTGTTTATTAAAATTCCTAGATCCTTTTCCATGTCAGTGTTACCGAGTGTTTTACCATTTAGTATGTACGGTTGACTTGCATTTTTCCTTCCCATGTGCATAACTTTACATTTATCAGTGTTAAAACCCATCTGCCACTTATCTGCCCAAGCCTCCAGTCTATCCAGATCCCTCTGTAGTAGTATACTGTCCTCATCAGTGTAAATTACTTTACACAGTTTAGTGTCATCTGCGAAAATTGATACTTTACTATGCAAGCCTTCTACAAGATCATTAATAAATATATTGAAGAGAATAGGGCCCAATACTGACCCCTGAGGTACCCCACTAGTGACAGTGACCCAATCTGAGTGTGTACCGTTAATAACCACCCTCTGTTTTCTATCACTGAGCCAGTTACTTACCCACATACAGATGTTTTCTCCCAGTCCGAGAAAAAATCCCAACTGGTTCAGGACCTGACTAGAGGGACGGCCATACTGGACTTAGTATTAACTAATAGGCCTGACAGAACAGACGTGCAGGTTGGGGGGACACCTGGGAAATAGTGACCATAAAGTAATAACCTTCCAATTATCATTCAAAAGAGCGTTTCTACAGGGAGGAACAAAAATACCAAACTAAATTTAGCCAACTAAGACAGGCCATAGGCCTAACTAACTGGGACAAAGTCCTCAAAAATAAAAATACAGCCACAAAATAGGATATCTTTAAAAGCATCATAAAATCTCATTGTGAGAGGTACATACCATATGGGAATAAAAGGTTAAGGAACAAAAAGAAATGTGTATAAATAGAACTGTAAAGAAAGCAATAAATGACAAAAAGAAAGCATATAAATCACTAAAACAGGAGGGGAGCACGGAAGCACTGAAAAACTATAAGGAAAAAAATAGAACATGTAAAAAACAAATAAAAGCGGGCAAACTAGAGACAGAGATTAATTGCCAAAGAGAGTAAAACTAACCCTAAAATGTTCTTCAATTATATAAATTCTAAAAAGTATAAATCTGAAGGTGTCGGCCCTTTAACCCCATAGGGACACAGCCTTTTTACACCTTAGGACCAGGCCATTTTTTGCAAATCTGACCAGTGTCACTTTAAGTGCTGATAACTTTAAAACGCTTTGACTTATCCAGGCCGTTCTGAGATTGTTTTTTCGTCACATATTGTACTTCATGACACTGGTAAAATGAAGTCAAAAAAATTATTTTTTTTGCACAAAATAATACCTAATTTACCCAAAAATCTCAAAAATTTGCAAATTTCAAAGTTTCAGTTTCTCTACTTCTGTAATACATAGTAATACCCCCAAAACATTAGATGATTTTACATTCCCCATATGTCTACTTCATGTTTGTAGCATTTTGGGAATGATATTTTATTTTTTGGGGATGTTACAAGGCTTAGAAGTTTAGAAGCAAATTTTGAAAATTTTCAGAAATCTTCAAAATCCCACTTTTTATGGACCAGTTCAGGTTTGAAGTCATATTGTGAGGCTTAGATAATAGAAACCTCCCAAAAATGACCCCATCTAAGAAACTACACCCCTCAAGGTATTCAAAACTGATTTTACATACGTCGTTAACCCTTTAGGTGTTGCACAAGAGTTATTGGCAAATGGGGATGAAATTTGAGAATTTCATTTTTTTTGTCTAATTTTCCATTTTAACCCATTTTTTTCCACTAACAAAGCAAGGGTTAACAGCCAAACAAGACTGTATCTTCATTGCCCTGACTCTGCCGTTTACAGAAACACCCAATATGTGGCCGTAAACTACTGTACGGCCACACAGCAGGGCGTAGAGTGAAAGGTGCGCCGTATGGTTTTTGGAAGGCTGATTTTTATGGACTGGTTTATTTACACCATGTCCCATTTGAAGCCCCCTGATGCACCCCTAGAGTAGAAACTCCCTAAAAGTGACCCCATCTAAGAAACTACACCCCTCAAGGTATTCAAAACTGATTTTACATACGTCGTTAACCCTTTAGGTGTTGCACAAGAGTTATTGGCAAATGGGGATGAAATTTGAAAATTTCATTTTTTTGCCTTATTTTCCATTTTAACCCATTTTTTCCACTAACAAAGCAAGGGTTAACAGCCAAACAAGACTGTATCTTCATTGCCCTGACTCTGCTGTTTACAGAAACACCCCATATGTGGCCGTAAACTACTGTACGGCCACACAGCGGGGCGTAGAGTGAAAGGTGCGCCGTTTGGTTTTTGGAAGCCAGATTTTGCTGGACTGGTTTTTTGACACCATGTCCCATTTGAAGCCCCCCTGATGCACCCCTAGAGTAGAAACTCCAGAAAAATTGACCCCATCTAAGAAACTACACCCCTCAAGGTATTCAAAACTGATCTTACATACATTTTTAACCCTTTAGGTGTTGCACAAGATTTAATGGAAAATAGAGATACAATTTCCAAATTTCACTTTTTTAATATTTTTTAATATTTTTTTTCCAGTTACAAAGAAAGGGTTAACAGCCAAACAAAACTCATTATTTATGGCCCTGATTCTGTAGTTTACAGAAACACCCCATATGTGGTCGTAAACTGCTGTACGGGCACATGGCAGGGTGCAGAAGGAAAGGAACGCCATACGGTTTTTGGAAGGCTGGATTTTGCTGGACAGTTTTTTTTTGACACCATGTCCCATTTGAAGCCCCCCTGATGCACCCCTAGAGTAGAAACTCTAAAAAAGTGACCCCATTTTAGAAACTACAGGATAGGGTGGCAGTTCTGTTGGTACTAGTTTAGGGTACATATGATTTTTGGTTGCTCTATATTACACTTTTTGTGCAGCAAGGTAACAAGAAATACCTATATTGGCACAGTTATTTTTTTTGTTATTTACAACATTCATCTGACAGGTTAGATCATGTGGTAATTTTATAGAGCAGGTTGTCACGGACGCGGCGATACATAATATGTATAATTTTTTTTTATTTATGTAAGTTTTACACAATGATTTCATTTTTAAAACAAAAAAAGTTTTAGTGTCTACATAGTCTAAGAGCCATAGTTGTTTCAGTTTTTGGTCGATTATCTTGAGTAGGGTCTCATTTTTTGCGGGATGAGATGACGGTTTGATTGGCACTATTTTGGGGTGCATATGATTTTTTGATCGCTTGCTATTGCACTTTTTGTGATGTAAGATGACAAAAAATAGCTTTTTTTACACCGTTTTTATTTTTATTTTTTTACGGTGGTCACCTGAGGGGTTAGGTCATGTGATATTTTTATAGAGCCGGTCCATACGGACGCGGCAATACCTAATATGTATACTTTTTTTAAATTTATGTAAGTTTTACACAATGATTTCATTTTTGAAACAAAAAAATGATGTTTTAGTGTTTTCATAGTCTAAGAGCCATAGTTTTTTCAGTTTTTGGGCGATTATCTTAAGTAGGGTCTCATTTTTTGCGGGATGAGATGACGGTTTGATTGTTACAATTTTGGTGTACATGCGACTTTTTTGATCACTTTTATTACCTTTTTTTGGGAAGTAAGGTGGGCAAAATTTCTATTTCATCATAGTTTTTAATTTTTTATTTTCATGGCGTTCACCGTTCGGGTAAAGTAACATGACCGTTTTATAGATCAGGTCGTTACGGACGCGGCGATACCAAACATGTGTAGGGAATTTAATTTTTTTCATTTTTAATCAGTGATAAATGTGTTTTTTGATTTTTACTTTTTTTCACTTTTTTTCACTTTTTTTTTTACCCAGACCCACTTGGTTCTTGAAGATCCAGTGGGTCTGATGTCTGTATAATACAGTACTGTACTCTATATAGGGTACTGCACTGTATTTTACTTACACTGAACAGATCTATGCTTTCAGCACAGATCTGTTCAGCACCATGGACAGCAGGACGCCTGAGAAGGCATCCTGTTGCCATGGGAACCTTCCCCGTCTGTCACAACTGCGCAGACGGGGAAGGGTGAGGACTGGGGTGTCGGGGGCTGTCTGGGGGCTCTCTTCCTCTCCCATCGGGGGGCTGCAAAGGCACAGCAGCCCCCCGATGGGAGAGGGAGGGAGCTCCCTGCGCTGTTAACCTTTTACATACAGCGGTCCGTACGGACCGCTGTATGGAAAGGGTTAAACGGCTGACATCGCATCAAAGATGTCAGCCGTTTATACCAGGGTGCCAGCAATGTGCTGGCACCCTGGTATACCCACTAGAAGCCAACGATTATTCAAATGGAGGCGGGCGGGGGATCGCGATCCCTCCTGCTGCACCGCCCGCCTCCCGCACCGCCCGCAACCCTCCCCCTGCACCACCCGCCCACATAATATCATTCAGGGGTGCAGGGGGAGGAAGACCATGTATATTCTGGGCATTGTGAAGTTTCTGATCCCCGCGGTCAGGGACCGCGGGGATCAGAAACGGCAAAAAGCGCATCAAACCGCAGGTCTGAATTGACCTGCGGTTTGTTGCGATCGCCGACATGGGGGGGTCACGGGACCCCCCCGCGCATTTAGCCTAGGTGCCTGCTCAATGATTTGTGCAGGCACCTTGTTCCGATCACTGCCAGCCGGCAGTGATCAGAACAACACATGACGTACCGGTACGTCATGTGTCCTTAAGTACCAGGGCATCATGACGTACCGGTACGTCATGTGTCCTGAAGAGGTTAAAGAGTAATGAGGGGGGAGTCTCAGAGAGCGACGAGGAGAAAGCAAAGCTGTTAAATATTTTTTTCAGATGACATGCAGAATGTAAAAATAAATTCCCCATTAAAAGTGTCCTGTCTGACCCAGGAAGAAGTATATCAGCGACTTAAAAAGATTAAAATAGACAAAATCGCCAGGACCGGATGGCATAAACCCCCGTATCCTAAGGGAATAAAGTAATGTCATAGCCAGACCCTTATTTTAGATATTTGCAGACTCTATACTGACAGGGAATGTCCAACAGGATTGGCGCATGGCAAATGTGGTGCCAATATTCAAAAAGGGTCCAAAAACAGAGCCTGGAAACTATGGGCCGGTAAGTTTAACATCTGTTGTGGGTAAACTGTTTGAAGGTTTTCTGAGAGATGCTATCTTAGAGCATCTCAACAGAAATAAGCAAATAACGCCATATCAGCATGGCTTCGTGAGGGATCGGTCATGCAAAACTAATTTAATCAGTTTCTATCAGGAGGTAAGTTCTAGACTTGACAGTGGCGAATCAATGGATGTTGTATATCTGGACTTCTCCAAAGCATTTGACACTGTACCACATAAAAGGTTAGTATATAAAATGAGAATGCTCGGACTGGGAGAAAACGTCTGTATGTGGGTAAGTAACTGGCTCAATGATAGAAAACAGAGGGTTGTTATTAGCGGTACACACTCAGATTGGGTCACTGTCACTAGTGGGGTACCTCAGGGGTCAGTATTGGGCCCTATTCTCTTCAATATATTTATTAATGATCTTGTAGAAGGCTTTCCTAGTAAAGTATCAATTTTCGCAGATGACACTAAACTATGTAAAGTAATTAACACTGAAGAGGACAGTATACTACTACAGGGGGATCTGGATAGATTGGAGGCTTGGGCAGATAAGTGGCAGATGAGGTTTAACACTGACAAATGTAAAGTTATGCACATGGGAAGGAATAATGCAAGTCACCCGTACATACTAAATGGTAAAACACTCGGTAACACTGACATGGAAAAGGATCTAGGAATTTTAATAAACAGCAAACTAAGCTGCAAAAACCAGTGTCAGGCAGCTGCTGCCAAGGCCAATAAGATAATGGGTTGCATCAGAAGGGGCATAGATGCCCATGATAACCAGATGGACAAATGTATTTTTTCGGCCTTATGTTATGTACTATGATAAGAACATAGTCCTACCACTTTACAAATTGCTAGTCAGACCACACATGGAATACTGTGTACAGTTCTGGGCTCCTGTAAACAAGGCAGACATAGCAGAGCTGGAGAAGGTCCAGAGAAAGGCAACTAAAGTAATAACTGGAATGGGGCAACTACAGTACCCTGAAAGATTATCAAAATGAGGGTTATTCACTTTAGAAAAAAAGACGACTGAGGGGGAAATCGAATTAATATGTATAAATATATCAGGGGTCAGTACAGAGATCTATCCCATCATCTATTTATCCCCAGGACTGTGACGAGGGGACACCCTCTGCGTCTGGAGGAAAGAAGGTTTGTACACAAACATAGAAAAGGATTATTTACGGTAAGAGCAGTGAGACTATGGAACTCTCTGCCTGAGGAGGTGGTGATGGTGAGTACAATAAAAGTATTCAAGAGGGGCCTGGATGTATTTCTGGAGCTTAATAATATTACAGGCTATAGCTACTAGAGAGGGGTTGTTGATTCAGGGAATTAGTCCGATTGCCCGATTGGAGTCGGGAAGGAATTTTTTATTCTCCTAAAGTGGGGAAAATTGGCTTCTACCTCACAGTTTTTTTTTTGCCTTCCTCTGGATCAACTTGTAGGATAACAGACCGAACTAGATGGACAAGTGTCTTTTTTTCAGCTTTATGTACTATGTTACTTCCTTTGTTTTTTTTATCATTTTAACATATTTTAAACAGATTTTTGGATGTCACATATTTGTATTACAATGATTCTTATTGTTATTTCTCTGATACCCCTGAAGGAGGGCAGCGAGACCTCCGAAACGCATTCGGACAGCTTTTACTGTATTAAACTACATTGATCAGAAGCCTTAGTTGTCGGCTGCCATCAATTGGTATCACCAAATATGCGATCCTGGCCAGGGGGGCAGTTAGTCACGGGTGTCTTGAGCTTCATCCTGTGATTATCCCCCCCCTGTGAAGTGAGTATTCACATCTTGAACATTTCCATCAGAAATTTCCAGAATACCTATTTTTAAGAAAAATGTATATAACGATCATCCTCCTGAGGGGGTGTGTGACCACTTGACTCACTTTTATTACATACTTCTATCAGTGGCGTCTCTAGCTTTCAAATTTTGGGGGGGCACACTGGGGGCCAGGACAAAAGTAGGGGGGGGGCAGCTATAACAACGATACATTTACACAAGTACGCTTAGAAATGCTGCGATACTTTACCCAATTCCTAAAACCGCAACAGGGAAGAAAAGTCCAGCTGTCTGTGGATGACACTTTTATAGAGAGGGGGATCTGTGGATGACACTGCTATCGGGGGGGGGGGGGATCTGTGGATGCCACATAGCGTGTAATGTATAGCATCTTATGCTATATATGTCATCCACAGATCCACCCCATGACAGTGTCATCCACAGATGCCCCTCCCTATAACAGTGTCATCCACAGATGCCCCTCCCTATAACAGTGTCATCCACAGATGCCCCTCCCTATAACAGTGTCATCCACAGATGCCCCTCCCTATAATAGTGTCATCCACAGATGCCCCTCCCTATAACAGTGTCATCCACAGATCCCCCTCCCTGCCACTCACAGGAGTGTACATTTGACATTTCTAAACCGTAATCCATATCCTGCAGTAACTTTAACTTTAAATCAGGATTAAGCGGCCGCTCATCTCTACTAGTACCTTAACCTTACACCACTCGGCTAGCTTCGGTAACAGGGCAAGGCTACAGCCTACAGGTCCTGCCTGTTCGTTGTTATCGAGCGAGTGCTGATTTCTGCAGGTCAGAGGATACGGATTACAGTTTAGAAGAAATGTACACTCCTGTGAGCGGTCCAGTGGCAGATCAGAGCCTGGTCTCGGGAGAGGCACTTCCAGATTATTTTCTGTCCGCCGCCACAGAACAAGGGTGCTTATACAACAGACTACACAGTGTAGAGGTATACTGTATATTGTGGGGCACAGTGTAGCGGTATACTGTATATTGTGGGGCACAGTGTAGGCTATATGTTACAGTTACTTGGCTTGGCCCTTGGGGGTCTCAGTCGCCACTTCCACACTTTGGCCGGGGGCTCAGCGGAGCTAATGTTGTGCTTTATCCTAATGAGAAAGATTTCATAATAAGGATTTGGAGAAGAGGCAGAGGAATAGCAGAGCAGGGAGAGGCTGGTGCTGCTACTAGGGGTCATACCATGGGGGAGTAATAAAGCCCACCATAATGCCCCCCAGTAGTAATGATTCTCCTTATAATGTGACAATGCAAAAAATACCCCCTTATGCCCCCAGTTGAGCTAATGTCCCCCATAACGTGCCAGTATAAAATACCCCTATATAGTGCCCCCAGTAAATGCCCCATAGTGCTCCTCTCCCCTTCCTCCTAGTGCCCCCATAATGTACCAGTATAAAATACCCCAGTAGATGCCCTCAATGTCCCCCATAATTTTGCAAGTATAAATTACCCCTTCTTAGTGCCCCCTTAGATGACTCCACGTGCCAGTAATAAGACCCCCATTATGTGCCAGTAATAAGACCCCCATTACGTGCCAGTAATAAGACCCCCATTACGTGCCAGTAATAAGACCCCCATCATGTGCCAGTAATAAGACCCCCATCATGTGCCAGTATTAGGTCCCGCCCATCATGTGCCAGTATTAAGCCCCCCCATCATGTGCCAGTATTAAGGCCCCCCCATCATGTGCCATTATTAAGTAAGCACCCCCATCATGTGCCATTATTAATTAAGTCCCCCCCCCAATGTGCCATTATTAAGTAAGCCCCCCCATCATGTGCCATTATTAAGTAAGTCCCCCCCCCCCCCCAAGTATCACTATTGTAAAAAAAAACAAAAAAACACATACTTACCTCAGTGTCAGCGATGCGATGCAGGCCTCTTCTGGCCTGTGTCCCACGCTGTATGGCTCAGGCGGCGCGATGACGTCATTGTGCCGCCTGCACCGGCCTCTGATAGGCTGCAGGCACTAGGCCGGCAGCCTATCAGAGCAAGGGGAAGGGACACGCCTCTCCCTCCCCTGCACCGCCACTCAGTGATGGGAAGTTCAGATCTTTGAGGTGAATCGGTTCATTTGAATCAGCTCATTCAAATGAACCAATTCATGAATCGGATCTTCGGTTCACTTGGTGAGTCAGACTGCTGAGCTGACTCGCAAGTGAACCGAAGACTCTAGGTGCCGATGTGCATGCGCAGATGCTTGATGCATTCGATTCACTCACTACTTGCTGCGCTGCTGACTCAGTGCAGTCGGCTCGTCTTCTTCAGCTCTCTCTGAACTCTGATTACTAGTATTGAGTGAGTCAGGAAGAGTGATTTATTATAGTAAAGGGAAGCTGAGGCTGACGCTGGACAGGAGGACTCAGGAGTCAGAAGCTGTCACTGTGGTGTGCAATGTGAATTGTTGTCTGTTGTGCATTGTTACTCACAGTGACAACTGTCTGACACTGACAGTACAATCCATAAAGGTGATGTGAACCCACCCTTATGGCCCTTTCACACTTGCGTTGTCCGGATCCGGCATAGAGTTCCGTCGTCGGGGCTCTATGCCGGAAGAATCCTGATCAGTTTTATCCTAATGCATTCTGAATGGAGTGAAATCCGTTCAGGATGCATCAGGATGTCTTCCGTTCAGGAACGGAACGTTTTTTGGCCAGAGAAAATACTGCAGCATGCTGTACTTTTTGCTCCGGCCAAAAATCCTGAACACTTGCCGCAAGGCCGAATCCGGAATTAATGCCCATTGAAAGGCATTGATCCGGATCCGGCCTTAAGCTAAACGTCGTTTCGGCGCATTGCCGGATACGACGTTTAGCTTTTTCTCAATGGTTACCATGGCTGCCGGGACGCTAAAGTCCTGGCAGCCATGGTAAAGTGTAGTGGGTAGCGGGGAGCAGTATACTTACCGTCCGTGCGGCTCCCGGGGCGCTCCAGAGTGACGTCAGGGCGCCCCAGGCGCATGGATGACGTGATCGCATGTACACGTCATCCATGCGCCTGGGGCGCTCTGACGTCACTCTGGAGCGCCCCGGGAGCCGCACGGACTGTAAGTATACCGCTCCCCCGCTCCTACTATGGCAACCAGGACTTTAATAGCGTCCTGGCTGCCATAGTAACACTGAAAGCATTTTGAAGACGGATCCGTCTTCAAATGCTTTCAGTACACTTGCGTTTTTCCGGATCCGGCGTGTACCTCCAGCAAGTGGAGTACACGCCGGATCCGGACAACGCAAGTGTGAAAGTGCCCTTAGTTATATAGCTACTGAATGAGATACCTTTAACATATATATCTCCTGAGAAGCCAATTTGATTCTAAAGGGTTAATTTAATTCAACCTGTAATCTAAACTCTTGTGTCATCTGTCACTTCTCCTGTCTGTTGCAACAAAAGCAGCCTCAGCCTCAGTGTAATGTAACCTGTTCTACACTCTCACTCACGGCTCTTTTAACTCAATGAATCGAATGAGTCACAAACCAAGTCGGATCTTTAGATTCTTTTAACTTGTGACTCATTCGATTCATTTCTATTCATAGACTCCCTGCACTTGTGTGACTCAGACGACTCGAGTCAGAGCTGCTAGTGTGCTGTGCTTGCCTTGCCCCCTCAGCTCTGGTCGGTGATTGGTTGGTGGGCGGGGAGGGGAGGGCCAGCTTCCACTCTGAGATCATATTACGCTCCTCCCCGTCCCTCCCTCAGGCTCCGGCTCCCTGAGTCCCTGCTGCCAGCAGCGTGAGGTGAGAGACTCTCTGTGACTGAGCTGAGCTGAACTCGGATCAGTCAAGTGAATGCCGCTGGCACAGGCAGTAGTAAGGAGATGAGCACAATGGAAGCGCTCATCTCCCTGTGCCTGGCGGCGGCTCATTTTAGTTGGGGGGCACATGGGGGGGCCCAGCATGATGTAGGGGGGGGCCGTGGCCCCCTCTGGCCCCCCCCCCTGGCGACGCCACTGACTTCTATGTGTCAGGGCCAGAGATTAGAGAAATATAAGTGAAACTTAATATATGTTTTCCATCATTTTAAATACTTTTTCTATAGAGGGTGTCAGCAGTGACTTGTGACATCTGTCCAATACCTTGTGTAAATACCAGTGATGGGTGAACCTAGTCTGGTGGTTCCAAAGTAACCAAATGGATCCAACCGGACGTGATTAAAAAAACAGAAAACACTATAAAAGGCGCCACTCCCAAGAGTATGGAGGGGAAGTGCCCCCTTGAACCGAAGGATGGTAATACAATAGAATAGAATACTCTCTTTAAAGGGGATACGCGTTTCTGAGAGTTAGAGTACTCACTTCACGGAGGGGGGGGGGGTAGTTACAGGCTAAAGCTCAAGACACCCGTGACTAACTGCCCCCCTGGCCCGGGATCTCATGTCAGATGGTATCAATTGATGGCAGCCAACGACAAGGCTTCTGATCAATGCAGTTTATTGCAATAAAATATCCCAACGCGTTTCGGAGGTCTTACAATCCTCCTTCTTCAGGGGTATTAAGAGAAAAATAAGACATACAATATAATTGAAACAGCTGAATACACAAAAATACACAAAAAATAATTAAATATACACATTCATAAAAAATATTTTTAACCAAGAACACGTGTGATCACAATTACATCACGGATATCAAGTAAAATAAAAAGTCAAACTGTTATATATTCCACTTGTAGACAGTGCCTTTTAATATTTACTAAATGAATTAATATATCAATATATCAACAGGATCCTCCCTCCAAGTAGGTTTAAGTTTCATTTCTAGCAATGTATTAAAAAATGTAAAAATTACCTTCAGGGGTCTTTTAACAGAGGTCTCCAGTACTTCAAGAGGAGATGTTCCTTCTATGTGGGCTTCCCCTTTAATGGCTAATTAAATGGAATTTTGACAGCACATGGGGGTGGCGTGCAGGGTAAGGAAGACCCAAACCGGAAGTTAATGCCCCCCGCCCCAATATAAACCTAGCAAGTAGCCACAGCAGGCAAGGAATACAACAAAAAACCAACCTCCCTCAAGTATAAAAATATATTCCCCAAGTTGGATATATAGTCTTCGCCATATATTCTGGCGTAAGACCATAATTAGGGGCCAGAAACTGTCTGGATTGCCATGCGTTCCAGTGTGGAGCGCACAGTGACTTCCGGTGATCGGCCCACACATCACTTTCTGTGTGTTCCACAGTGGAACGCACAGCGCCTTCCGGCGGGGATCGCGGCACTCTCATGCGCTCCACTATGGAACGCTTCCGCAGATCCCGCCCAGGATGGTGAGACTGATGTTTTAAAGAACGGGGATACTGTACATATAAGTAGTTTCACTATATATTGTTCTAAAGGGGGAAAAAAAAGGGTAGGATAAATCGCCTATTGAATAAGGATAAGAATATAAAACTAAAGGGCTCAATCTGCTAATGGTATAAAGTATAATTGTAATTGGTAGGAATAGATAGAATAGAGTTTTAGTAGAAATAGAATTAATAGAAATAATTTAAATAGTTAATGAAATAAGATGAAAATGGGGATAGAAATAAAACCAGTAATCAATAGAAATTCAATAGAAAAATCAACAAAGTACGACTGAATAGACTAGTGGCCTGTTGATATATTTAAAATGTATCATATATGAAATAGATAAATATAAAAAAATATATAATAATATAATAAAAAAGAAAATAAAAAATATATCTGTATAGGGCTAAATGAATTAATGGGATGTTGATAAAAAATATATGTAAATAAATATATTTAGAATAATAGGACTAAGTGAATTAATGGTATATTGATTACTTAGATTACTTAATGGGATATTGATTAATTACTTAGATTATTTTATAAAAAATTAACATATTCGAGGCACTCATTAAGACCGAATGGTATCTGAAAACAGTGTGTAACCTGTTCAATTGGTGTCACCCGTAGGCATGTAGGGTCGCCATCATGTACTTTCGCAAAGTGTCTAGAGACAATGTGTTAGCACTTTCCTCATAATATTGGAGCGGTGCTCATTCATTCTTTCACGCAGGGATTGTGTGGTGCAGCCCACGTAAAAGAGTGAACAAGAGCATTGGAGGAGATAAACAACATTCATCGTGCTACAATCCATATGTTGTTTAAATGTGAATGTTTCGCCATCGGAGGAATTTTTTATGTTCCGGATGCCATGTGTAATCATAAGGCAACACTTACACCTACTACCTTTACACTTAAATATACCTGGAGTGCCCTTTAATATTTTTGAGGGGGCAGTCTAGTTTCGGACAGGAAGGGGCCAATACATTTTTTAAAGTTTTTGCTCTGCGGAACGAGAGGATGGGTGTGGAAGTGATGCCTTTATTCAAAAGGGGATCCTTTAATAGTATGGACCAGTTTTTTCTTAGAATTTCTCGGATCAGGTTGTGTTGGGAACTAAATCTAGTAACCAGACTTATACGACGGATTGAACCAGGGTCCTTTGTTCCAGATGCTGAATTAGCTACCTTTGGTTGTAGACTATCTTGTTGGGTAGTTTGAGATTCTTTTGATGGAGTCTTCTAATAATTTTTTCGGGTAACCTTTATCCCTGAATCTCTTCTTAAGGAACCCTATTTGACTCTTCACAGTATGGTCGTCGGAACAATTTCCCCTGATCCTTTTTAGTTGACTGAAAGGGATGTTTCTAATCCACTTTGAATGATGACAACTCGTATACTCCAAATAACTATTTGCGTCAACGGTCTTGAAAAGACATTCCCCTGATCCTTTTTAGTTGACTGAAAGGGATGTTTCTAATCCACTTTGAATGATGACAACTCGTATACTCCAAATAACTATTTGCGTCAACGGTCTTGAAGTGAGTCTGTGTAACAATTTTCTTATTCTCTATAGTAAATTTAAGGTCTAGGAAGATAACCGATGTAGTACTATATTCCAAAGTGAAGGATAAATTCCAGTCATTTAAATTCAATTTGTCAATAAAATTACATAGTTCCATGGTATCCCCCTGCCAAATAAAAATATCGTCTATGAATCTACGGTAACATTTTATATTCGGATGGGATAAAAGACCAAACTTCTCCTCAAACCTGCCCATAAACAAATTGGCGTAGGATGGCGCAAATTTTTTACCCATTGCCGTACCTTTAGTTTGTAGATAAAAGTTATTATTAAAAGTGAAATAATTATGTTTTAAAATAAATTCCATGGCCCTACCAATAAAATCCCTCTGACTATCTGGCATCTGTGCATCCTGGGATAGCGTGTGGATTATAGCAGCAATACCTATTTCATGTTTAATATTGGTGTAGAGGGCCGACACGTCTAATGTTATCCAAATAAAATCATTTTCACAACAAAAGCTTTCTAGTGAGGTAATAAGGTGGGCTGTATCCTTAATATAAGAGGGGAGCTCAGTGACATATTTCTGTAAATAATTGTCCACATATGCCGATAGATTTGCCGTTAGGCCCCCAACCCCTGATATGATCGGCCTACCTGGGGGATTTGTTAAAGATTTATGTATCTTTGGCAAGAAGTAAAAACGTGGAGTGGAGGGATGTGCCATTTGGAGAAAAGTTTTCAGTTTCTTATCAATTATACCCCCTTCATACCCTGATAGAACAAGATCATAGAGTAATTTCTTAAAATCCTGAGTGGGGTCCACTGGGAGGGTTTTGTAGAACTTTCCATCTGAGAGAATCCTCATAGATTCCGCAATATAATATTCTGTGTCTAGAATTACAATCTTTTTATCACAATTTTTTAATTATATATATTTTTTTATATTTATCTATTTCATATATGATACATTTTAAATATATCAACAGACCACTAGTCTATTCAGTCGTACTTTGTTGATTTTCTATTGAATTTTTATTGATTACTGGTTTTATTTCTATCCCCATTTTCATCTCATTTCATTAACTATTTAATATATATATTTTATCTATATATATATATATATTTATTTCTATTAATTCTATTTCTACTAAAACTCTATTCTATCTATTCCTACCAATTACAATTATACTATATACCATTAGCAGATTGAGCCCTTTAGTTTTATATTCTTATCCTTATTCAATAGGCGATTTATCCTACCCTTTTTTTCCCCCTCTAGAACAATATATAGTGAAACTACTTATATGTACAGTATCCCCATTCTTTAAAACATCAGTCTCGCCATCCTGGGTGGTAATCTGCGGAAGCGTTCCATAGGGGAGCGCATGAGAGCGCCGCGATCCCCGCCGGAAGGTGAACGCACAGGAAGTGATGTGTGGGCCGCTCACCGGAAGTCACTGTGAGTTCCACACTGGAACGCATTGCGATCCAGACAGTTTCTGGCCCCTAATTATTGTCTTACGCCAGAATATATGGCGAAGACTATATATCCAACTTGGGGAATATATTTTTATACTTGAGGGAGGTTGTTTTTGTTGTTGTATTCCTTGCCTGCTGTGGCTACTTGCTAGGTTTATATTGGGGGGGGGGGGGGCATTAACTTTAGTAAATATTATAAGGCACTGTCTACAAGTGGAATATATTACAGTTTGACTTTTTATTTTACTTGATATCCGTGATGTAATTGTGATCACACGTGTTCTTGGTTAAAAATATTTTTTATGAATGTGTATATTTAATTATTTTTTTGTGTATTTTTATTGTGTATTCAGCTGTTTCAATTATATTGTATGTCTTATTTTTCTCTTAATACCCCTGAAGAAGGAGGATTGTAAGACCTCCGAAACGCGTTGGGATATTTTATTGCAATAAACTGCATTGATCAGAAGCCTTGTCGTTGGCTGCCATCAATTGATACCATCTGACATGAGATCCCGGCCAGGGGGGCAGTTAGTCACAGGTGTCTTGAGCTTTAGCCTGTGACCACGCCCCCCACCCCCCCGTGAAGTGAGTACTCTAACTCTCAGAAACACAAATCTCTTTTAAGGAGAGTATTCTATTCTATTGTATTACCATCCTCCGGTTCAAGGGGGCACTACCCACCATACCTATCCCCTCCATACTCTTGGGAGTGGCACCTTTTATAGTGTTTTCTTTATTTTGAATCACGTCCGGTTGGATCCATTTGGTTACTTTGGAACCACCAGACTAGGTTCACCCATCACTGGTATTTGTCTATTGGGATTGAATTTTTTTTTTCACCTCCCTATTACACTTGTGCTGCCTTCCCTAAATAGTTATTGAACAGCACTTAGATTGTGGTGCTATTTTATATTGTATGTTATACTTCTTTTTCTATCTACACTAACATCTTTTCCATCCCTTTGGCGCCTTTTCCCCATGACCTATAGCCCTGGTGGAACCACCTCTTTTCTTTTCTCCTATTGCAATAGGAAAATAACTATATTTCCATCATTTTCAATACTTTTTATATAGAGGGTGTCTGCAATGACTTCTGACATCTGTCCAATACCTTCTGTGTGTCAGGGCCAGAGATTGGAGAAATATAACTGAAAATTAAAATATTTTTTCATCATTTTCAATAATTTTTCTATAGTGGGTGTCTGCAGTGACTAGAGACATCTGTCCAATACCTTCTGTGTATTAGGGACAAAGAAAGGAGAAATATAACTGAAAATTACTATATTTTTAACATATATTTGTGGTCGGGGCGACGGCCCCTGATCGTACTAACCGGACCTTACCGATGGCTGGTTAATGCCGAGAGCCAAGGACGAGGGTAGGCCTAAAAGGGGGCAAAAATAGAGAGAACATACTGCCAAAACACTTTATTGTATGATTGACAGGGCAAGCGAGCAAAAAGCATTGCGAATTTCCGATTGAGGATTTGGAACATATCTGGAGAAACAAGACGACCTCCAACGCCCCATGCTCCTGATGACATGCAGAGGTATTTGGTGCCTAGAAGCCGCCCCAATGAGAAATGAGTGGCCTGAGATGGTCTTTGGATCATAACCTAACCCCGCCGCTAATGAGCGAACATGCAAAACGAACTGCGACGTTGATAATGGACCCCCCTTGAATGGTAGCAGAGGACTAACCAAGGCTGCTGCCTGAAGCCCTAATAATAATTGCTGCAGTGCTTTGACCGTGCACCAATCGTTGTGAGAAGGGTAAAACCTCACCTGTGTTGGAGGCCCTGTCTGTGCGGTCTTAGTAGAAGGAATGCTGAGTATGAAGTGGTTGTGATGCCAGGATAAATGCTGCTTTTGGAGATGACGACCGCTCCTAACGGTGGCAGTGAATTCCCTGGGCCGGAGGAACCCGTAGAACCCTAGGTATATTGCGGCTTTAATGATTGTGCTGACTAGAGGCCCAAAAGGATTACCGTCCAGGGCCAAAGACAGCTGCCTGAACATCGAGCTGGACAGGGGTTGCCGGAACACTGGCCTACTGGCACTGACTTTCTCAATGCCCCTGAGAGTGGCTTTGATGGCTTGCGACGTGAAGAATGGGCCTCGGACAGGGTCGTTTAACGTGAACAGGTGTTGTACCCCTGCCAATTAAAGGCGGATGGTGTTGGAAGAGAGGCCGAGGTTGGAATGGCATCTACGTCGCCCTGAGGGTGTCCATTGGCAAAATCCCTGTAGAGATTCCAGCCCGTGCGGTAATTCCTGATGGTGTTCCCTGAGAGGCTTTGGTGCAAGAGGTCTTTCGCTGTCCTGATCAATGATGCTAATCCCAAACTAGGTCGCTGTATGCTGGAATGTACGCCCCTGTTGTGTCCGCGTGTGGCATGTTCTGGAAAAAAACATTAAGATTAAAGTAGGACAGAGCATTGGCGGCAGTATTCCTGGATCCCTGAATGTGGGAGCACTCAAAGTAGAAATTATACACCATTGAAAGCCAAACCAATCTACGCATGAGGGACATGATTTTAGGGGATTTGGCTCTGCCCTTGTGGATGATATCAACCAGGTCCTGACTGTCAGTGACAAACATTACCCACACATGTGCCGCTGCCACCAACTCTAATAGGGGGGAATAGCGAAGAGCCTCCTTGTCTACGGTGATTTGAGATGGCCAGGGACTGGTAAGCCAGCGATTCCCAAAGATGGCTGCAAAACCCTTTGATGCAGCCGCATCCGAATAAACCGTGGGGAGGAAGGGCCCCCGGGGGGGGGATGAACAACCTGACCCCATTCCATGAGGACATAAACGTGTTCCACATGGACAGGTCCGCCATGGCCTGTTGGTCCAATTGAACGATACTGTCCTGTTCCGGAGCAGATGACAGGAGAAGCAAGAGCCGTGAAATGAAGGCACGTTCCTGGGGCATGACCCTCATGGCGAAGTTCAGCCTGCCCAGTAAAGACTGGAGATTTGCCTATGTCAGGAAGCAGGACTCGGAAGCTTCCTGGATAGCCGTCCGGATCTGCCGCAACTTCTCCTCAGGGAGCCTTGCTTCCAACCTGAGTCGAGAATGACCCCCAGGAAGGTGATAGCCTTGGCTGGGCCTACCGTTTTTCCTGGGGCTACAGGGACTTGAAGTGCGGAAAATAATTCCAACAAGGAGGACAAGCTAGAGGGCTGCGGGGAAGGGTGCTCTACCAGTAGGAAGTCGTCCAGGTAATGGATGCACATGGGGGGCCTCCCCGTGCTCGACCAGGATCCAGTGCAGGTCGTGAGCGAGCCGGTCAAACAGCCAAGGGCTGCTTTTGGAGCCAAACATAAAGCGATTGGCAAAGTAGTACTTGCCCGCCCACCTGATACCATAGTATTGCCAAAGTTGGGGAAGACGTTTGAATGCGTCCGCAATATCTGTTTTGGACAACCAAGCCCCCCTACCTGCCTCGAGTATGAACTGTATAGCCTCATCAATTGAAGAGTACTTCATATTAAATTCTTCAGACAGTATGAGGGAGTTAATACTGGGCACATTGGAAGAATGAGAAGCCGAGAGGTCATAAATAAGCCCTTTTTTATTGGAATCTTTCTTGGCCACCACACCGATGAGGTTGACCCTCCAAACATCGAAGGGAATGGAATTGAAGGGGCCGATGAGGAACCCTTTGTCCAACTCCGAGACAATCGCTGCCTGCACTGCCTCCAGATCCCGCCTGGCGGAAAGAAGGTTCTCACACTCCCAGTTGGACAGAGGGAGGGCCAACAACCCCATGTGGAACCCATGTGACAGACCCGTTAACAGATGCGTGACAAACTGGCAATCGAAGTGACCCTTCAGGAGCGCCCCGAGGAGGTCCACGTTTATGTCGGTCAGTCATGGCTGCTTGGAGGATTTTTTGGGACATGTGGACCTGGGGTGAGCACGGAAGCAGACCGTGCAAACATGGAGGGCCCTGCACCCGCTGAACATGCAGTGACAGAAATTGAAGTTGTTGCATATTTGACTTTTACCCAAATATACAATAGGTCTACCGAACTTATCCATGAGGGCCAGGCCCCTGGGGACCCCCGACGTGCCCGGAAGGGCTCTATCTGGTTGGGAGACCGCTTCATTGGGGCACCATTCTGTAGCATGAAAGATGGACTGACATGAACCACAAGTGGGGGCTCAGAGACCTGCAAAATGTCTGCAGAAGAGCTCCATGTCGAGCGTAGCCCAATTTGGTAAGAACTGGATTAGTGCAAGAGTGGTTGCTGCTTTGGCCACGAAGGAACGATGATAATCGTAAAAAGCCGAGCCCCCATACTTGTGGCCTAAATCGGTGACCTGATAGAGATACGAGTCAAGCTCTTCCCTCCTATTCGGCTGCGCAGAGCAGATGACATCCCTTAACAGACTGAAAGCGAGAACGAACTCTGGTATGGAAAGGTCCGATTAAGACGGGAATCTTTGGATTTCAACACTACTGAGACCTCTCCACAATCAATAGTTTTGTTCTCATTAGCATCATGCGACACTATGAGAATTGAAGCCAGGTTGACTTCCTTTCCAGCCAATATATCCTTCCTGATATTTTCTGCCACGAAGTGAGCCGGGGCAATGCCCGGAGGATTGAAGGACAAACCTGGGGTACCTGCCAAAGGCCATGGTGGGGTTGCCACGGGAGCCACTGGCTGCGAGATGGCGGAGGCCCTGGACTCGAGCTCCATGACCCTGGTCTGGATGTCTGCTACTGAAGCAGCCAGACTTCCCATCGTGGAGTGCAACTGAGCCAACGAAGTCTGAATTGTGGGTAACAATGCTTGGTCACTGAAAGGTCCCGGATTAGACACCAGCAGTCTATACAGCTCCGCCTTTCTGGCCGACGCAGTGTGGCTGATGCCCCTTCTGTTTAATTCCACGACCAGCTTCGGAATTGTCCAATTCCTGAGGGATCCATGGCCAGTCAGACCGGAAACCTGGGACTCGGAGATGGACGAAGTGTCATCTATGTCCGAAGCCTGGGACATGTTGGCCGCGCCGACTGACAGGACAAACGAGGACTAAAACCTTAGTTACTATGTGGAAAGGAGACCGAGAGGAGACAACGCATGCTGAGTGCCCGACCACTACCAGGGGTGAGATGGGCCGACCCTAAGACCGTGAATGGCGCCCTGTGGACTAGTGCTGACACTTACCTGGGTATGGATACGGACGTGAATGGAACAGGTACTGTGGAAGGGGACCAGAACCCACCGACGGAGGTGGAGGCCTTGTTCTAGGAAGGCCGATGGAACTGAAGCCCCCCAACGTTGCTGTCATGTGAAAACAAAAAAAGAATCATGATGAACATAACCTTCATGCCCTGAATACCAAAGGCGACCCCATGCTAGAAGAGCACTGGCCGGTGGACCCCCACCACATGTTATTTTTTTTTTCCTACCTACCGACCTGGACGTGCCAGGCCGGTCAACAAGCCACCACGGGCAGACGAGACATGGTGCCTGAACGTTTCAAGCGGACATGTGACTAGGACTGACGAATATGACAACCTGGACGTTCCAGGCAGGACAACATGCCACCGCGGGCAGCAGACGTGACATTGCCTGAACGCTTCAAACAGACGTGCAACAAGGATTGACCAGTACAACAACCTGGACGTTCCAGGCAGGACAACATGCCACCATGGGTGGCAGACGTGACACAGCTTGAACGCTTCAAGCAGACGTGCAACAAGGATTGACGAGTACAACAACCTGGATGCTGCAGGCAGGACCACATGCCACCGCTGGTGGCAGACGTGACATTGCCCGAAAGCTTCAAGCAGACATGTAACTAGGACTGATAAGTATAACAACCCGGGCGTTCCAGGCAGGACAACATGCCACCACGGCCGAACGCTTCAGGCCGACGTGTAACGAAAAATGATGATCATATATAACCTTTAGTTTCCAGGCAAGACAACATGCCACCTAGGTGGCATAAAGCTTTTAATAATAAATTCTGACAATTTATATCCTTCTTCACAAGTTCCTTCAGATTCACATGTACAGTCGTCTAGTTTCCTACCTTAAAAGTTTGTAGTCACTTGTTCTTTTATGCAGACATGAGTCGGGAGCTTGTTGCGAAGTGTTGTGATCTTCAGCTCTACTGCTGATTCACGTGCTGCCCCGGCCGGTGGCAGACGCGCGCACAAGAGCCGCTGCATGAACAGAAAGCATATGACGTCACACTTGTTCCTACTGGTACCTTCGTGGGACAATTCTCATCCTATGCGTTTCGGGGACTACGGGCTCCTTCATCAGGGTGGTTCAAGCACTGTTGTCCTGCGGAGTATATAGGCATTCTGTTCCCATGGTAACCGCTTGATTTACCAACACTCCCTTTGTATTCCACCATTACTTTTAGTTCATTCTCTTTTAACCTATACTCTCATCGTTTATTGAAATGCAAAAAGTTCCATTTTGTGATTCAGTCCTTTGGGGGCAAGGCTGTCTAATCTGAAAATCCACTTACTTTAATTTCTTGACATTTGTTTTATAGAATCCCCACCCTCTCATGCCGTTTTTAACCCTTTCTATTCCTCCAAAGACTGAGCCAATACATTTTCCTTTATGATGCTCTGCATAATGGCGCGATTCATTAATCCGAATTTTCAATAGGTGTTTAGTCCTCGCCACGTAGATTTTTTTGCATGGACATGTGATATAATAGACTACTCCCCTCGTATTACATGTGATATAATCCTCTATTGTATATTTATCCTTGCCTCCGTTTATCTTAAATACCGGATTTTTCATGTAATTTCTTGTAATTTTGCAGTTCTTACACATTTTACATGGATAAAACCATTTCTTCATATTCCTACCCATTTTCTTTTGATATTTTTCTAGTTTTATAGAGGGTGCTATTAAATTGCCTAAATGTAAAGGTGGGGTGTATAGGAATTTTGTCTCCAATCAATTTTATCCTGCCTTAATATATCCCAGTGATTTTTCACAATTCTTTTAAATTTGCCTACGCCTTCACTGTATTTGGTTATTATTGGGATTTTTTATTTGTTGCTATCCTTATCTTCATTCACCTGATCAATTCCTATTCCCTTCTTTTTTGTCCCGCAATAATTCATTCCGGTCCATCCCCTTCACCCTTTTTACAGTTGTTGTTAGATCCCTCAATTTGTATCCTTTCTCCACAAATTTCCTATTCAATTCCTGCATTTCTTCAAAATGTGTTATGTTGCTACAGTTTCTTTGGATCCGTATATAAACTGTGGGGTATATTGGTTAACCATGTGGGTAAATGACAGCTATCTAAAAGGTATATAGCTATTTCTATCTGTTGGTTTATGGAACATCTTTGTTTGTATTTTCCCATTTTCAGTGAATATAGATAGATCCAAGAAATGTATCTTTTTTGGCTCCAATTACAAGTAAAATGTAAATGAAAGTCATTTTTATTTAATTTATCTAAAAACTGTATCAATGTAGTCTCCCCACCCTTCCAAATAAAAACAATATAATCTATAAATCTCTGCCAGAGGACCAGACCCGCACCGAGCTCACCTAATGGAAAGATGGTAGACTCCTTCCATCTCCCATCATAGAGGTTAGCGAAACTCAGTGAGAATTGGGTCCCCATCGCGGTCCCCCACGTCTGGAGGTAAAAAACATTATCATATTTAAAATAGTTATGTAACATAGTACATAAGGCCGAAAAAATACATTTGTCCATCCAGTTCGGCCTGTCATCCTGCAAGTTGAACCAGAGGAAGGCAAAAAAATTGTGAGGTAGAAGCCAATTTTCCTCACTTTAGGGGAATAAAAAATTCCTTCCCGACTCCAATCAGGCAATCAGAATAACTCCCTGGATCAATGACCCCTCTCTTGCAGCTATATCCTGTAATATTATTACACTCCAGAAATACATCCAGGCCCCTCTTGAATTCCTTTATTGTACTCACCATCACCACCTCCTCAGGCAGAGAGTTCCATAGTCTTACTGCTCTTACCTTAAAGAATCCTCTTCTATGTTTCTGTACAAACCTTCTTTCCTCTAGACGCAGAGGATGTCTCCTCGTCACAGTCCTGGGGATAAACAGATTATGGGATAGATCTCTGTACTGACCCCTGATATATTTATACATAGTAATTAGATCTCCCCTCAGTCGTCTTTTTTCTAAAGTGAATAACCCTCATTTTGATAATCTTTCATGGTCCTCTGGACCCTCTCCAGCTCTGCTATGTCTGCCTTGTTCACTGGAGCCCAGAACTGTACACAGTAATCCATGTGTGGTCTGACTAATGATTTGTAAAGTGGTAGGACTATATTCTCATCACAGGCATCTATGCCCCTTTTGATGCAACCCATTATCTTATTGGCCTTGGCAGCAGCTGCCTGACACTGGTTTTTGCAGCTTAATTTGCTGTTTATTAAAATTCCTAGATCCTTTTCCATGTCAGTGTTACCGAGTGTTTTACTATTTAGTATGTACGGGTGACTTGCATTAGTCCTTCCCATGTGCATAACTTTACATTTGTCAGTGTTAAACCTCATCTGCCACTTATCTGCCCAAGCCTCCAGTCTATTCAGATCACGCTGTAGTAGTATACTGTCCTCGTCAGTGTTAATTAATTTACACAGTTTAGTGTCATCTGCGAAAAATTGATATTTTACTATGCAAGCCTTCTACAAGATCATAAATAAATATATTGAAGAGAATAGGGCCCAATACTGACCCCTGAGGTACTCCACTAGTGACCCAATCTGAGTATGTACCGTTAACCACCCTCTGTTTTCTATGATTGAGCCAGCTACTTACCCACTTAGACGTTTTCTCCCAGTCCGAGCATTCTCATTTTATATACTAACCTTTTATGTGTTAAAATAAATGTTTATACATTGTCCTATAAAATCAATTTTGTGTCTCAGAGAGGGCTCCCTCTGTTTTAGAAAATATTCTGACGCAGCAGTCCTTTGGTGTTTTCTATAATGGTATATAATGATGTTACATCCATTGTTCCTAATATGTATCCCTCCTCCCACTGCACTTTCTCTAATAATTGGAGGATGTGTTTAGTATCTTTAATATGCGCCGGTAATTTTAATACGCACTTCTGAAGGAGGACATCCACGTATTTGGAGAGATTTGCGGTTAGACCCTCTATTTCCGAGACTATTGGTCTCCCAGGGGGGGTTAGATTGACATTTATGGATCTTGGGCAAATAATAGAACATCGGTATCCTTGGATTTTGGTTGTTTATGTATTTAGATTCTTCAGATTACAGAATTCCCCTGTTTTTATCTTTTTTCACAAGTGTACCGAGTTTACTTCTATCTCATGATTTCCTTGTGATATGCTTCTTGATCTAAAATCACTATCCCCCCTCCTTTTTCTGCGGGTCTAATAACAATTTCATAATTTTTATGGACAGTTGAGATAGCTGCTTTCTCTTTATTTGTAAAATTTTGGGGGTCCCCTTTTCTTTCCTTAAGTCGCGTAAAACTAACGTTTGGAACGTGGTAAAGGCATCTGAGTATTCTCCTAAAGGGTTAAAATGAGATTTTTTTAAATATATATATATATCTTTTTATTTCTGTTTCATAAGAACATATACATTTGTACATGAAACACATCAACTTTAACAGTAGAAAAAATCCAGATTAACAATTAATAATTGAAATTACGTTTTTTTTCTCCCTTACCAATCCCCTTTATTTAATACCCACCCACCACCCACCACCCACCACCCTTAGGGGAGAGGGACGGAAAAAAAATAAAAAATGTTAACACGTGTCCAGCCCCAGCCCTATAATAACCAATTTTTCCATATTTCGTCAAGATTTTTTTACTATGGCCCTCCATCACCTGTTCTTTAACCCCTTAGGGACCCATGACGTATCGGTACGGCATGTTTCCCGAATCCTTAAGGACCCATGACGTACCGGTACGTCATGGCTTTAATTCGCGATTCCGGCGCTGCGGGGGTTAATCGGAACGGGATGCCGGCTGAAATCATTCAGCCGGCATCCCGTAACAACGCAGGGGGGGGTCATTTGACCCCCCCGTATAGACGATCGCAGAAAACCGCCGGTCCATTCAGACCTGCGGTTTTCTGCGTTTCCGGTCCATTCGGGTGTGCTGTGACCCGATGAACCGGAAAAAGACTGCGATCGGTGGCGTAATTTTACACCACCAATCGCAGTCCGAGGATTTGAGGAGGCGGTGCTGGCCCTGGTGCTGAACACTGCTGTCCAGGGTGCTGATTGGTGCAGGGGAGAGAGGCGCGAGATTCAAACTTCCTGCGCTCCTCTCTCCCCTCCTCTTCCTGTCCAGCACCCTGACCGTGCAGCATCGTCCAGCACCAGCTCCTGTGTCCCCCTAATCGGCATCCATCACCCTCCTGCACCCATCGCCACTCAGGTAGGTTAGGGTCAGTGAGGGAGAGGCACCATTAGGAAGGGAAAGAAGGGAAAAGTTAGTTAGGAAAAAAAAAAAAAAAGAACTTTTACACAAAACTTTTTTGATCCATCTATCAGACCCCAGAGCCCCCCTCTGCCACTTGCCCCCCCCTACCAGCCCCCCACCACCACCAGCCCCCCCCCCCCCCCCCCACCAGCCTTCCCCCAGCCCCCCCCCCTCACCACTAGCCCCCTTACCACCACTTTATTTTTATTTTTCTGCGTTCGCTGACTGGATCGGCACTTTAGCGTCCGTCCACTGTTAGCGCATCGCCCGCCCCACCGCTGATCAGCGTTGTACCGCTGATCAGCAACTTTGAACTTTTTTTTTTTTTTTTCCTAACACTTGCCCCTTTATTTTCCTTTTTTTAGTACGCGAACACCCGTTGCCCCCACACACACGCACATATAATAAAGGTTTCCACACACGCACACCTACACGCACACACACCCATGGCCCGCCGGGTGTTCTCGGCCGAGGAGGCATACGCCCAGATTGCCTCCGACTCCGAGAGCCCCAGTGAGGATGAGGATGACCCCACATTCCTTCTGTCATCCGCATCCTCCTCATCATCATCGGATGACGATGAGCCACCAAGGCGGCGGAGACGCCGCCAGGCGGAGCCAGGGGCCACACATGCTAGGGATCCTGTGGCCCACCCTAGTACGAGCCGCCCTGGGGTTCGTACTGGTTTCCCGGCCCACCAAATAAGTTCACCGGAGCCCCCTGCCGATGAACTTAGCTGGTGTCCCCCAGTGGACTTTGAGCCTGAGATTCCGGATTTCGCTGGCAATCCTGGAATCCAGATTCCCACAGTGGGGTTTACTGAAATAGACTTTTTTAGTTTTTTTTTCAGTAACCCACTGGTGAATTTGATGGTGGAGCAGACGAATCTGTACGCCCAACAGTTCGTCGCTCAAAACCCAGGCTCATTTTTGGCTAGACCCGGTGGCTGGACGCCGGTCAGTGCAGCCGAAATGAGGACATTTTGGGGCCTCGTGCTGCATATGGGTCTAGTCCAAAAACCCAGTGTCAGGCAATACTGGAGTGGGGACGTCCTATACCAGACCCCACTGTACAGTATGGTCATGACACGTCCCCGGTTTGAGGCCATCCGGAAATGTCCTGCATTATTCCGATAATGCAGCATGTCCACCCCGAGGTGATCCTGCCTATGACCGGCTGTATAAGATACGGCCGGTCATCGATCACTTTGGGGCCACATTTCAGCAGGCCTACGTACCTGGAAGGGAGGTCGCGGTTGATGAGTCTCTCGTTGCGTTCAAGGGGAGACTCAGTTTCCGCCAATACATTCCCACAAAGCGGGCGAGGTATGGCGTGAAGCTATACAAAATTTGTGAGAGTACCTCAGGGTACACTTACAAATTTCGTGTGTACGAGGGGCGAGATTCCCGTATTCAACCCCCAGAATGTCCCCCCACTCTGGGTGTTAGCGGGAAACTCGTGTGGGACCTTATGCACCCACTGCTGGATAAGGGTTACCACTTGTACGTGGATAACTTTTATACCAGCATTCCCTTGTTCAGGTCCCTTGCCGCCAGATCCACGTTCGCTTGTGGGACCGTGCGGAAAAATCAGCGCGGCCTCCCTGCCCACCCCCTCCAGGTACCTATCCCCAGGGGTGAGACCCGTGCACTTACCAGTGGAAACCTGTTGCTGGTCAGGTATAAGGACAAGAGGGATGTCCTTATGCTGTCCACATTCCACGGTAACAGCACCACCCCAGTCCCTGTGCGAGGTACCGCGGCAACGGTCCTCAAGCCCGATTGTATCGTCGACTACAATCGGTATATGGGAGGAGTTGATCTCTCTGATCAAGTCCTCACGCCATATAATGCCATGCGCAAAACCCGGGCATGGTACAAAAAAGTTACGGTCTACATGGTGCAGGTTGCCATGTAAAACTCTTTTGTACTATCCCGAAGCGCTGGCAGCACAGGGACATTCCTCCAATTCTATGAGGCAGTCCTCAAAGACCTGATCTTTTCAGACCGGGAAAGAGCAGGCCGGAGTACCTCGGGAACTGGAGGCGCCCGGATCGTCCCTGGCCAACACTTTCCAGATGTGGTCCCCCATACTGGAAAGAAGGGACGAACCCAAAAAAGATGCAGAGTGTGTCACAAGAGGGGGATACGGAAGGACACCACCACTCAATGTGACACATGCCCCGATCATCCGGGCCTCTGCGTTATCGATTGCTTCAGGGAGTATCACACTTCCATGGAGTACTAAATTTTTATAATCCCCAACAGTCCACTAGAGAACATAAAACACTATGGCTCTTAGACTTTGGAGACACAGAAACAATTTTTTTTCCCCAAAAAAATATTAGTTTTAGAGCAGGCATCCTCAAACTGCGGCCCTCCAGATGTTGTAAAACTATAACTCCCAGCATGCCCAGACAACCTACAGCCATCAGCAGGGCATGGTGGGAATTGTAGTTTTACAACATCTGGAGGGCCGCAGTTTTTAGGATGCCTGCTTAGTGTCTCCAAAGTCTGAGAGCCATACATATTGGGCATCGTCGCGTGCGTAAAAGTCGTCGCTATAAAAATAACATTTGACCAAACGCCTCGAATGAACGGTGTTAAAAATATAAAACAAAAACGGTGCCAAAACACCCATTTTTGGGCAAAATTTCAATTTGAATCCCTTTTGCCGGTAATAAAGCAAGGGTTAACAGCCAAACAAAACTCAATATTTATGGCCCTGATTCTGTAGTTTGCAGAAACACCCCATATGTGGTCGTAAATGGCTATATAGCCGCACGGCAGGGCATAGAACGAAGGGAACTCCATACGGTTTCTGGAAGGCAGATTTTGATGGACAGTTTTTTTTTTGACACCATGTCCCATTAGAAGCCCCCCCTGATGTAGCCTAGACTAGAAACTCCAAAAAAGTGACCCCATCTAAGAAACTACACCCCTCAAGGTATTCAAAAGTTACTTTACAAACTATGTTAACCCTTTAGGTGTTCCACAAAACTAAATAGCGAATGTAGAAACATTTTTAGAATTTAATTTTTTTGTTACATTGCCTCAAAAAAGAGTAATATAGAGCAACCAAAAATCATATTTACCCCTAAAATAGTCCCAAAACAACAACCACCTTATCCTGTAGTTTCCTAGATGGGGTCACTTTTATGGAGTTTCTACTCTAGGGGTGCATCAGGGGGCTTGAAAGGGTACATGGTGTAAATAAACCAGTCCAGCAAAATCTGCCTTCCAAAAACCATATGACGTTCCCCTCCTTCTATGTCCTGCCGTTTGGCCAAACAGTAGTTTACGACCACATATGGGGTGTTTCTGCAAACTACAGAATCAGGGCAACCCATTTTGAGTTTTGTTTGGCAGTTAACCCTTGTTTTACTCCTGGAAAAAATTGATTATATTGGAAAATTTTCCAAAAAATAGAAATTTCTAAATTGTTTCTCCATCTGCCATTAACTCTTGTGGAACACCTAAAGGGTTAACAAAGTTTGTAAACCCAGTTTTGAATACCTTGAGGGGTGTACTTTCTTAGATGGAGTCACTTTTTTGAAATTTCTATTCTAGGGGTGCAACAGGGGGCTTCAAATGGGACATGGTATAAACAAAACCAGTCCTGCAAAATCTGCCTTCCAAAACCCATATGGTGTTCCCCTCCTTCTATGTCCTCCCGTTTGGCCAAACAGTAGTTTACGACCACATATGGGGTGTTTCTGCAAACTACAGAATCAGGGCAACCCATTTTGAGTTTTGTTTGGCAGTTAACCCTTGTTTTACTCCTGGAAAAAATTGATTATATTGGAAAATTTTCCAAAAAATAGAAATTTCTAAATTGTTTCTCCATCTGCCATTAACTCTTGTGGAACACCTAAAGGGTTAACAAAGTTTGTAAACCCAGTTTTGAATACCTTGAGGGGTGTACTTTCTTAGATGGAGTCACTTTTTTGAAATTTCTATTCTAGGGGTGCAACAGGGGGCTTCAAATGGGACATGGTATAAACAAAACCAGTCCTGCAAAATCTGCCTTCCAAAACCCATATGGCGTTCCCCTCCTTCTATGTCCTCCCGTTTGGCCAAACAGTAGTTTACGACCACATATGGGGTGTTTCTGCAAACTACAGAATCAGGGCAACCCATTTTGAGTTTTGTTTGGCAGTTAACCCTTGTTTTACTCCTGGAAAAAAATTGATTATATTGGAAAATTTTCCAAAAAATATAAATTTCTAAATTGTTTCTCCATCTGCCATTAACTCTTGTGGAACACCTAAAGGGTTAACAAAGTTTGTAAACCCAGTTTTGAATACCTTGAGGGGTGTACTTTCTTAGATGGAGTCACTTTTTTGAAATTTCTATTCTAGGGGTGCAACAGGGGGCTTCAAATGGGACATGGTATAAACAAAACCAGTCCTGCAAAATCTGCCTTCCAAAACCCATATGGTGTTCCCCTCCTTCTATGTCCTGCCGTTTGGCCAAACAGTAGTTTACGACCACATATGGGGTGTTTCTGCAAACTACAGAATCAGGGCAACCCATTTTGAGTTTTGTTTGGCAGTTAACCCTTGTTTTACTCCTGGAAAAAATTGATTATATTGGAAAATTTTCCCAAAAATAGAAATTTCTAAATTGTTTCTCCATCTGCCATTAACTCTTGTGGAAGACCTAAAGGGTTAATAAAGTTTGAAAAAACAGTTTTGAATACCTTGAGGGGTGTAGTTTCTAGAATGGGGTCATTTTTGGGAGGTTTCTATTATCTAAGCCTCACAATATGACTGCAAACCTGAACTGGTCCATAAAAAGTGGGATTTTGAAGATTTCTGAAAAATTTCAAAATTTGCTTCTAAACTTCTAAGCCTTGTAACATCCCCAAAAAATAAAATATCATTCCCAAAATGCTACACACATGAAGTAGACATATGGGGAATGTAAAGCCATCACAATTTTTGGGGGTATTACTATGTATTACAGAAGTAGAGAAACTGAAACTTTGAAATTTGCTAATTTTTCCCAAAAATTTTTAAACATTTTATTTTTTTGTGCAAAAAAATTAACTTTTTTGACCCAATTTTAGCAGTGTCATGAAGTACAATATGTGACGAAAAAACAATCTCAGAACGGCCTGGGTAAGTCAAAGCGTTTTAAAGTTATGAGCACTTAAATGGACACTGGTCAGATTTGCAAAAAATGGCCAAGTCCTTAAGGTGAAATAGGGCTGAGTCCTTAAGGGGTTAATCAGATTATCGATTGCTTTTCTCCACTGACCCGCTGTCGGGGGAGGGGGGGTCTTCCTTTACCCATTTCCTAAGTATGAGGAGTCTAGCTTGAAATAATACTTTACTCAGGACCAATCTTATCTTTTTATTTAACTTCAAATGTTTGGTTGCCCCTAATATACAAGTTACTGGATCTTCAGATATTTGAACCTTCAAGAATAGAAATACAGTCTCTGCTAGTTCTGTCCAATATCTGAACTGTCTGGGACATCTCCAGAAACAGTGTATTAAGTCTGCTCTCTCTCCTACATTTTGGGCACTTATCTGAAGCTCACACACCCATTCTGTTCAACATCCACGGGGATCTATGTAATCTATGAACTATAAAAAAAAACTGTGAGATCTTATGTGAGCCCCTATCCGAGACCCTAGCATAACTTCTGAGGCCATCTTTCCATTTCTCTTCCGTAAAAAATTCTAATTCTCTCTCCCATTTTTTCCCAGCAAGCATTATGGTCCGTTTGCTCTTTCCCTCCATCAAAATCTTATATCTCCTTGCGGTTATTCCTCCTCTTTCCCCTCCGTTAGTAAATTTGTACAACATATCTGATTTTTCACTTCTGTACTTATCCTCCTGCTCCACTGTCCGCAACGCATTACTGAGCTGAAAGTATTTATACATATCCTTTTGGGGGATTCCGAACTCTCTGGCCAGTGCATTGAAGTCTTTCAACTTATCCTCCTCAAATATCTGGTCTAGATATTTCATCCCCTTTTTTTCCCAGTCTATATAAATCCTAATCATTTGCAGTTCCTTTAAATTGAAGTTTTTCCAAATAGGTGTATAGTGCAAGAACCCTTTGATCTCTAATATTTGTTTAATTTCCACCTATATATACTCCAGTGAATTTAGTATTCTATTGCCTGTATTATTTTTCCCCAATGTACCCGATTTCAACACCTCTAAGTGAATCCATTCCTCTTTCCACCCCAATCTATTTAGTTCCTGCCTACCCACTAAACCATTTAAACTACCTTTTATGTGACCATATTGTGTTATTAAATAATAGAAAAACCAATTCGGAACCGCTAGCCTTCCCTCTCGCACTGGGAGCTGAAGCACTTCTTTCTTTATCCGAGGAATAGCGCCTTTCCAAATAAAATCCCCCATTAGGCTATCGAATAGCTTAAAAATATTCAGCGGTAATCTCAATGGGGTATTTTGAAAAACCTAGAGTATTTTTTGGGGGAAAACCATTTTTATTAGGTTTACCCGACCCTGTATTGACATTGGTACTCTTTTCCAAATATGTATTTTGGTTCTAAGTTCTTTTATTAAGGGGAGTACATTTAATTTTTCATATTCTTCTATATTTCCAGAAATTTGTATCCCTAGATATTTAAAGTTCTCGTGTTTTTCAAGGACATGAACCCTTGAATCTCCCTGTGATTGTTCGTCTCCTAATAACAAAATATGTGATTTCCCCCAATTAATATTTAAACCAGAAAAAAAAAATTATCTATTATTTCTATTACTCTATTAAACTGATCCCCAGTATTGTGCAAAAACAATAAAATATTGTCCGCGTACATAAACAATTTTTCTTCTCCACCCACGTATTGAAACCCTTTAATCTCCCTATCATCTCTTATTATACTTGCCAGAGGCTCAATTGCGATAGCAAATAGTAATGGGGAGAGAGGGCATCCCTGCCTAGTGCCACGGTAAAGGGCAAGTGGCAGGGACAAGCTGCTCTCCACCATTACTCTAGCCCTTGGATTAAGATATATACTGAATCCATCTTATAAATCCCTCCCCTATACCAATCCTTTTTAATACTGCCCATAAATACTCCCATTCAATACAATCAAATGCCTTTTGAGCGTCCAGTGAAAGTACAGCTTTCTCCCCTGTTTCTAATCTGTTGGCTTCAATATTAAGGAACAACTTTCTTATATTTGAGTACATCGTTCTACCAGGTATAAAGCCTGTCTGATCTTCATTTATTACTACTTTAATAAACTTTGACAGCCTATCAGCCAAAACCTTTGCCAGAATTTTAACATCCGTGTTTAGGAGAGATATTGGCCTGTATGACCCAGGATCTAATTGTTCTTTCCCCTTTTTTGGGATTAATGTGATAATTGCCTCTTTCATTCAATTCGGTAGATCACCTAATTTTTGGGCCTCATTCAGTGTTATTTTTAACTCTGGTACTAACACCTGAGAAAAGGTATTATATATTTCTAAGGGGAGCCCATCACCACCTGGTGCTTTTTCAGATTTTACCTTCCCCAGAACCTCATTTATTTCCGCCACCGATATTTATTTTTCTAAATATTCCTTTTGGGCCTCTGAAAGCAATCTGATCTAAGTATAGGTCTAAATCTTATTTTGAATATTGGACCCTGGACTTATATAGTTCCAGGAAGTATTTTGCAAAAACACTTTTAATACCTTCCAATGTACTAATTATTTTGCCCATTTTATCTCTAATCTCGCCAATCCAGGATTTCCCTCTTTGATTTCTTACTATACTTGCTAAGATTTTACCAACCTTTTCACCCTCTGAGGCTAACCGGATCCCTTGAAAAAGCAGTTCTTTCCTACTTCTTTCTAATTGATGTATTTTTAACTTTTCCTGTTCTTCCCAAACTCTCTTATTACAATCAGTGGGGTACCTTATACATGCTATTCTTACTTCTTGTATTTTTTTTTTCCCAGTACATTACCGCTTTCTCTAGTACTTTTTTTCCAGCGATTCACCTTCTTAAACAACAATCCTCTCAAATATGCCTTAGCAGTGTTTCAGACAATTAACCTACTAGCGGAGTCCTTATTTTCCTTTAAAAAATTTTTTTTGTTCTCTCTTTATCTGGGATCAGTGGTAACCAATGGGAATTGAACTTAAACAATGGCAAAATATTTTATTCAGGTCTAATTCAATTACCACTGCGCTATGATCTGATAGGGCCATGGGTATGTACTTTATCCTAATCCTATTTTGGGACATTAACTTTTTGTTTCCCAGGACCATATCTATTCTTGACCAAGTTTGATGTGTTTTAGAATAACAGGAGTACATGGCTTCATCCGGGTTCTGAAAACGCCAAACATCAACCCAATTAAATTCCTGGGCTAGTTTAAAAAAAAATCTACATTTTGTGTTCTTCCCCCTCTGCTAGACTTTCTATCCCTGAGTGGATCCATTACCGCATTATAGTCTCCTATCGCAATCATTACACACTCCTGTCTGTTCAACATAAATCTGTGCAATTGATACAAGACATCTGGCTTATATGGTGGTGGAATATATATATTAGCAATTACTGTTTTAATCCCTTCTATGTTACAGTGTAGAAAGAGGTACCTGCCATAATCATCGGCCTCACATACCACACACTCAAATTTATTCTTATTATGTATCAAGATTGACACCCCTCTAGAATAAGTAGTATATACGGAGAGGTACCCTTCCACCATCCATCTCCTCTCCAACCACCTTAGTGATTCCTTATCCATGTGGGTCTCTTGAAGACAGATGATGGCTGGCAAGAACCTCTTCATCCACTCAAGGATAGCATATCTCTTAACTCTCTCTCGCAGACCTCTCACATTCAACGAAAGGATCCTAACCATCTAGCAGAAAAAAAAAAAACACGTCCCCTCTCCCTCATCCCATATGACCCTATGTGCTCTTTCAATAGCGAACAGGGGGGAGAGAATACACTCTTTACAATTCTCCCTTATCCATTTCTCCATAAATTCAGTACAATTATCCCCCTCTGAACGCTCTGGGATCCCTACACATCTTATATTGGATCTTCTTGATCTATCTTCTTTATTAGTTAGTTTTTGTTCCATCTTAGCATTTATCTCTTTTAAAAGTACCAATTCTGAACAGAGTGTTCCAGGACGGGAATCCTTTTCTCTATCTCATACAAGCGCTGCCTTACTTTCTCCATCTCGTCCCGTATTACAGTAACATCCATTTTCACTGCCCTGAGCTGTGTCACTATATTACCCATTAAGTTTTCCATCCTAGAGAAATATGTCCTGCATCATTCTTGTGTCTGTTTCTGTAAATGTCGCCAAGATTCCCCTCTCTCCCCCTCCCCCCGCAGACCCATTCTCATGTGTCGAGCCTTGGGGCCCGACATCTATAGTTTTTTCTTTTTGTGGGGATCTAAACCCAGGCGAGTTCAGGACCAAGAACTTATTTAAACCCTGTTGTTTAGACCCGCTCTCTAACCCTGTTACTGATCGCCTGGCGGTACTCCCCGTAGGGCCGCGCTATTCCTCCCTTTTTTTTTATGGCATTTTAAATTTTGTCCTCCTTTTCCCCTCCCTTCCCCCCTCCACGTTACACTAATGTGCTTGTTGTATGTCGTACGGAAAAACCTCAGATCCAGCAATATGCTAACCCACAAATTTAAGATCCTGACGAAAATATTATAGCAAACGGTCAGTTGAAACAACCATACATTTGTTAAAGACACAAATTATTAGTATAATTAGTATATTATATTAGTATAGTATATTAGTATAGGGGGAGGCAGAGAGAGAGGAAAAAAAAAAGAAAAAAAAGACAATTCCGGCAAACAGGTTAAAACACTTTCCTGATGTCCATGAATACCACAAAAAAAAAGATGGAGTCCAATTCCAAAAAGACGGGAGGAAAGAAAGTCACAATAGTGGCGCAGCAGATAGTCACTTTGGAGTTTAAATACCAGGATAGAGCCGCGTAGAGGTAGGTTAGTCCCTGGTTAGTCCGAAAAGGTTTGGCGGTATTAAACAAGGGGTTAGTCCTGTAGGAGGAAACGTCTGTCTTTAGAGGGTTAGGGTCTAGACACATATGAAAGTATGAATAGGGGAAAACATATAGCGGCTACAGTGAACTGTGTCAGCCACCTAATGGATGTCTTCAATCCCCCTTTTTTTCCTTCCCTATTTCCCTCTCTCCACTCTTGCTTATAACTTTATTCCTTCCAGCAAGAAGGGACATCAAAAATAGGCCCACAGAGCAAATAATGTGACCCTGTATCAGGCCCAATAATATTTTCTTGCTTATAACTTTATTCCTTCCAGCAAGAAGGAACATCAAAAATAGACCCACAGAGCAAATAATCCGACTCTGTATCAGGCTCAATAATATTCTCAGCTGCAGCCCGTCCTCTCCAGCCTCCCCAGCCACTCCGACCTTAATACACAACTCTCGCTGGTTCAATTTGTATAACCCCTCCACTTCTCACTGCAGTGAGAAGCCGCAGAGTCACATAAGGTATCACCTCCAGCTTCTGGCCTCTCCCAACGAAACAATGATCGAACCGAATCAGGGCTGGACGGAAACCTCAGCCTCAGCATCGGAGTCCCACAAGGCGTCTCAAAGCTGTCACAACATCGGGCACAACAGCAAGAGGTCCGCTGTGGCCGCAAGCATGGGATCAGCGGCAAGCGGCCAGCGTGCAGGAGCGGAGCCTAGCGTCACACGACAGACGCTCCCATGCTCCCCTCCAGAGATTTTGGTTTCAAAGTGGTGTGAGTATAGTTATCCATCTCTTTATCTATTTGTTTCATTAATCCACTATGTTTGGTATCTTCCTCTTTATTTTCCTGTATTTGTCCTTTATTGTTATTTTGGAGTATTTCTTTGCTTTTTTGTTGTTTATTGTTTTTGTCCTTTCTTTAATGCTAGTTTTCAAATACATTTTTTATGCCTATAAAGGCATTAAAGGGGCAAAATTTTGATGTCGGCGCAAATTTAAGGCCTTTTTCAATAACAATATCTCATAATTTTCTTATAATAGGGTATATTTGCTTAAATTAAAAATACCCTGCCCCATTATCTTTTTGGTCATATTCGTTGCTTTCTTTAAGAGTCCCTTCCCTCTCTTTCCTCTCTTAGTTTTTTTTTTTCTTTTTTTGGACATCTGCGGTTGAAAAAAATCCTTATTTACTGTTTTTTATTTTTGGTCTGTTGGGGATGTCCCTTTTCCTATCTTCATCAATTTTCTTATCCCTATTTTAGTATTATTACTTCTTGATTCCGAATATTCATGTTCCTTTTCACAGCTGAACTATAACTGATATCGTTTGTCCCATTCTTTGATGTCTCTGTTGTATCCATACAATCCGCCCTCTTTGCCTGGGTATTTGTATCATTCACTATTGGGTTGTGCCCATTGGGTTCTGGTCCTTCTAAATTTGTTGTTTCCTCATTGAGCGAGTGCAACACTTCATATTTATTCCTAGTCACTATACTTCTATTTCTCTGAATTTGGATTATAGGCGATAGTGGTATTGGATTTTGCTCTTTTATCGATAGTCCTTCTGTAGCTACATCCTCTATACTTTCTTCATATATTGATATTTCAAATAACCGGGTCCCTATTTCCTCACATATAGTGTCATCTATAGTTTCATAATGGCTCTCATATATTCTAGATGTTGTTGTTTCTTGATCATGTGGATTATGGTGTCTTTCTATGTTAATATTTTCCTGTATTTTTTGTATATTTTGATTCCTCTCAAATTTCTTCCTCTTTCATCCTCATCCTTTTTATTGAATTTGAAATCTTAGTTATTTCAGGGTGATCTTTCTTAACCACTTCAGCCCCGCTAGGTGAAACCCCCTTCATGACCAGGCCACTTTTTACACTTCGGCACTACACTCCTTTCACCGTTTATCGCTCGGTCATGCAACTTACCACCCAAATGAATTTTACCTCCTTTTCTTCTCACTAATAGAGCTTTCATTTGGTGGTATTTTATTGCTGCTGACATTTTAACTTTTTTTGTTATTAATCAAAATGTAACGATTTTTTTGCAAAAAAATGTCATTTTTCACTTTCAGCTGTGAAATTTTGCAAAAAAAAAACGACATCCATATATAAATTTTTCGCTAAATTTATAGTTCTACATGTCTTTGATAAAAAAAAAATGTTTGGGCAAAAAAAAAAATGGTTTTGGTAAAAGTTATAGCATTTACAAACTATGGGCATAGTGAGTTCATAGAACTTTTTATTTTTTGTCACAAGTTAGCAGAAAATGATGATGATTTTTTTTTTTTTTTCTTACAAAGTCTCATATTGCACTAACTTGCGACAAAAAATAAAAAATTCTAAGAACTCACCATGCCCCTCACAGAATACCTTGGGGTGTCTTCTTTCCAAAATGGGGTCACTTGTGGGGTAGTTATACTGCCCTGGCAATTTAGGGGCCCAAATGTGTGAGAAGAACTTTGCAATCAAAATGTGTAAGAAATGACCGGTGAAATCCGAAAGGTGCACTTTGGAATATGCGCCCCTTTGCCCACCTTGGCAGCAAAAAAGTGTCACACATGTGGTATCGCCGTACTCAGGAGAAGTTGGGGAATGTGTTTTGGGGTGTCATTTTACATATACCCATGCTGGGTGAGAGAAATATCTTGGCAAAAGACAACTTTTCCCATTTTTTTATACAAAGTTGGCATTTGACCAAGATATTTTTCTCACCCAGCATGGGTATATGTAAAATGACACCCCAAAACACATTCCTCAACTTCTCCTGAGTACGGCGATACCACATGTGTGACACTTTATTGCAGCCTAGGTGGGCAAAGGGGCACATATTCCAAAGTGCACCTTTCGGGTTTCGCCGGTCATTTTTTACACATTTTGATTGCAAGGTACTTCTCACACATTTGGGCCCCTAAATTGCCAGGGCAGTATAACTACGCCACAAGTGACCCCATTTTGGAAAGAAGACACCCCAAGGTATTCCGTGAGGGGCACTGCGAGTTCCTAGAGTTTTTTATTTTTTGTCACAAGTTAGCGGAAAATGATGATTTTTTTTTTCTCTTTTTTCCTTACAAAGTCTCATATTCCACTAACTTGCGACAAAAAATAAAAAATTCTAGGAACTCGCCATGCCCCTCACGGAATACCTTGGGGTGTCTTCTTTCCAAAATGGGGTCACTTGTGGCGTAGTTATACTGCCCTGGCAATTTAGGGGCCCATATGTGTGAGAAGTACTTTGCAATCAAATTGTGTAAAAAATGGCCTGCAAAATCCGAAAGGTGCACTTTGGAATATGTGCCCCTTTGCCCACCTTGGCATCAAAAAAGTGTCACACATCTGGTATCGCCGTACTCAGGAGAAGTTGGGGAATGTGTTTTGGGGTGCCATTTTACATATACCCATGCTGGGTGAGAGAAATATGTTGGCAAAAGACAACTTTTCCCATTTTTTTTATACAAAGTTGGCATTTGACCAAGATATTTATCTCACCCAGCATGGGTATATGTAAAATGACACCCCAAAACACATTCCCCAACTTCTTCTGAGTACGGCGATACCAGATGTGTCACACTTTTTTGCAGCCTAGATGCGCAAAGGTGCCCAAATTCCTTTTAGGAGGGCATTTTTAGACATTTGGATCCCAGACTTCTTCTCACGCTTTAGGGCCCCTAAAAAGCCTGGGCAGTATAAATACCCCACATGTGACCCCACTTTGGAAAGAAGACACCCCAAGGTATCCAATGAGGGGCCTGGCAAGTTCATAGAAAAAATTTTTTTTTCGCATAAGTTAGCGGAAATTGTTTTTTTTTTGTTTTTTCTCACAAAGTCTCACTTTCCGCTAACTTAGGACAAAAATTTAAATCTTTCATGGACTCAATATGCCCCTCAGCAAATAACTTGGGGTGTCTTCTTTCCAAAATGGGGTCAGTTGTGGGGTGTTTGTACTGCCCTGGCATTTGAGGGTCTCCGCAATCATTACATGTATGGCCAGCATTAGGAGTTTCTGCTATTCTCCTTATATTGAGCATACAGGTAATGAGATTTTTTTTTCCGTTCAGCCTCTGGGCTGAAAGAAAAAAAATGAACGGCACAGATTTCTTCATTCGCATCGATCAATGTGGATGAAAAAAATCTCTGCCAAAAAAAAAAAAAAAATGGAGGGGAAAGGCGTCTGCCAGGACATAGGAGCTCCGCCCTACATCCATACCCACTTAGCTCGTATGCCCTGGCAAACCAGATTTCTCCATTCGCATCAATCGATGTGGATGAATAAATCATTGCCAGGATTTAAAAAAAAAAAAAAAAAACCAGGCCACAACGCAATAATTTTATTAACTTTGGAACAGAACATGTAACTTTAACTTTTGGAACTAAACATTAACCTGTTTGCTTACCTGTTTTTTTTTTTTTTTTTTTTACCTTTATAGAACAAACCTCTCCTTCCCCATGGGTCAATGTGCAAAGCGCAAATCGCCCAAAGATGTGGCGAAGTGCGTTATGCACTTTGTCCCATGTGAAAGGAGACGTTTGCAGCAGCTGTGAGTGAATGGGCCCTAATAGCCCTGTGTGCCTATCCTGGTGAGATGATCCCTATGCTAGGTGTACCTGTGTGTGGTACTTTCGGAAACACTCCCCTAAGCATAGGGCAGGGTGGTCGGGACAGTCAGGACAGAAATAGCGGGTGTCACGCCTTATTCCACTCCTGCTATAGACACGACATTTTTTTCGGGGTGGCGGTCGGTTTGAGGTACCAGCAACGACACTGGGGAAGTGTCGCTCGTGTAGACGGCTAACTACACTGGTGGATGGGGCCACGGAACCTCCTGGATACAGGAGGTTCGCGATGATCTCTTCCTGAAATTTGAGGAAGGATCCAGTTCTCCCAGCCTTACTGTAGAGAACAAAACTATTGTACAGAGCCAATTGAATCAAATATACAGACACCTTCTTATACCAGCGTCTGGTGCGTCGGGAAACTAAATACGGAGCCAACATCTGGTCATTGAAGTCGACCCCTCCCATGTGGAGGTTATAGTCGTGGACTGAGAGGGGCTTTTCAATGACACGGGTTGCTCGCTCAATTTGGATTGTCGTGTCTGCGTGAATGGAGGAGAGCATGTAAACGTCACGCTTGTCTCTCCATTTCACCGCGAGCAGTTCTTCGTTACACAGTGCGGCCCTCTGCCCCCTTGCAAGACGGGTGCTAACGAGCCGTTGGGGGAAGCCCGCGCGACTAGTTCGCGCGGTACCACAGGCGCCAATCCGTTCTAGAAACAAATGCCTAAAGAGGGCCACACTTGTGTAGAAATTGTCCACATAAAGATGGTACCCCTTGCCGAATAAGGGTGACACCAAGTCCCAAACTGTCTTCCCACTGCTCCCCAGGTAGTCAGGGCAACCGACCGGCTCCAGGGTCTGATCTTTTCCCTCATAGATCCGAAATTTGTGGGTATAGCCTGTGGCCCTTTCACAGAGCTTATACAATTTGACCCCATACCGGGCACGCTTGCTTGGGATGTATTGTTTGAAGCCAAGGCGCCCGGTAAAATGTATTAGGGACTCGTCTATGCACATGTTTTGCTCAGGGGTATACAAATCTGCAAATTTCAGGTTGAAATGGTCTATGAGGGGCCGAATTTTGTGGAGCCGGTCAAAAGCAGGGTGGCTTCTGGGACGGGAGGCGGTGTTGTCACTAAAGTGCAGGAAACGCAGGATGGTCTCAAATCGTGTCCTGGACATAGCAGCAGAGAACATGGGCATGTGATGAATCGGGTTCGTGGACCAATATGACCGCAATTCATGCTTTTTTGTCAGGCCCATGTTGAGGAGGAGGCCCAGAAAAGTTTTAAGTTCGGAAACTTGGACTGGTTTCCACCGGAAAGGCTGGGCATAAAAGCTTCCCGGGTTAGCGGTGATAAATTGTGTGGCATACCGGTTTGTCTCTGCCACAACTAAGTCTAAAAGCTCCGCAGTCAAGAACAGCTCAAAAAATCCCAGGGCCGAATCGATCTGAGCTGTCTCAACCCGAACTCCAGACTGGGCGGTGAAAGGGAAAACTACAGGTGCGGCTGAAGTTGGGGACTGCCAATCAGGGTTTGCCAGCACCTCAGGGACTCTAGGGGCTCTACGGGCACGTCTTTGCGGTGGCTGCGACGGGGTCACTACTGCACGTGCCACCGTACCAGCTTCAACTGCCATTCTGGTGCTCGCTACTTCACCAGGTTGTACGGCAGTGCTGGTACTAGGTCCAGGAAGGGCTGGGCTGCTGGTGTATGCCTCACCACGTAATCCGACAGCACCAGCCCCACTCTGCTGCTCTTGAAGCGGATCCTGCGCAACCTGCGGTCTAGCGACACGGGGCCGGGTACGCCTGCTGCTATCAGGGACCTCAGCCTCCTCGTCCGAACTTTGGGTCAGAGAGCCACTGCTTTCTACAGGTTCGTATTCTGACCCGCTGGATTCATCAGATGAGGGTTCCCACTCCTCATCCGACTGGGTCAGAAGCCTGTAGGCCTCTTCAGAAGAATACCCCCTGTTAGACAAGTGGGCAACTAAATTTAGGGGTATTCCCTGAGACTACCCAAGAAAAAAAAAGCAAGCCTGTCTTACAAATGGGAGGCTAGCGAAGTACCGGAGGCCGCTGCGGTTGATAAAAAATATCAAAACGGATTTTTTTATCGCCGCAGTGCGTGTAAAATGAATGTGCAGCGATCCAAAAAAAAAATTTTTTTTTGTCACTGCGGTGGGGCGGGCGTGGGTGTACGCACGTGTGGGCGACCGATCAGGCCTGATCGGGCAAACACTGCGTTTTGCGTGGAGGGAGAACTAAAGTGACACTAGTACTATTATAGATCTGACCGTGATCAGTTTTGATCACTTCCAGATACTATAAAAGTACAAATGCTGATTAGCGATACGCTAATCAGCGAATAACGGACTGCGGTGCGGTGGGCTGGGCGCTAACCGATCCCTAAACTACCTAACCAAGGGGCCTAAACTATACTGAAACCTAACGGTCAATACCAGTGAAAAAAAAAAGTGACAGTTTGCACTGATCACTTTTTTCCTTTCACTAGTGATTGACAGGGGCGATCAAAGGGTTAATTGGGGTGATCTGGGGGCTAAGTGTGGTGTAGTGGGTACTTACAGTGATGTGTGCTCCTCTGCTGGAACCAACCGACCAAAAGAAGGAGCAGAGGAGCACAGCAGCCATATAACCCCATCATATTTACTAATATGTGGGGTTATATGGCTGCTGATTGGATTTTTTAAAAATCAGCAGCCTGCCAGTCAATGATCGTGGCCGGCAGCCTGCTGACGAAATACTGTGCTGCGAAATGCCGGCCCGCGATGCGCATGCGCGGGCCGGCTGTGACGTAATCTCACGTCTCGCGAGAAGACGCGCCGATGCGTCCAGGAGGAACAAATCAACCACCTCCAGGACGCATCGGTGCGTACAGCGGTCCGGACGTGGTTAAAGCAATTTTACGTTTGTCTATGATAAATTGGACTGTCCTGTTAGAGAATTCATTAAATACATTCTCTCATTCCTTTAAGGTCTCCGTGTCTCCAAAATCACTGGTTAGTGTTTTAAAGACTGTTAGGCCTTTAGGTGTTATATCATTACTGAGGTATCTTTCTAATGTTACTACTTCCCATAAATCCCTCATTTCTGTAATCAGTAATCTCTCCAGTTTTTTTATTTGACTTATTGTTTCCGTAATTTCCCCTTCTGGTATATTTTGCATTATTAGTGGTTCATACTTGTCACGGGAAATCGATTGAATATATTCGATTTGTGATTTCCTGTCTCCCCATAATTCACTCATTGTGATCAGCGTCTAGATGTTCTAATAAAGTTAAATGACCCGATGTATATAATGATAGTTATAAATTATTATTCTTTTTAGAAGTGGTTTAAATTTTCTATAATGATTGGCACCCAATATTTAGGTTTGCTGCAAGTGTGTATATGTCAGGGAGGGATTAATAGATTATATCAATATTATAGAGATACACTGCGCTCCCGTGTGTGTAAATCCTGTATTCTATCCTGCTAGTACTAGCAGGAGACCGCTGCTGGATATAGGTTCCAGTCCCCTGATAGGGCTGGCAAGGTAATTAAGTATATCTATGTATGTTAATATTATATCCGCGCAGGTTTTTATTAATAAATTCAGACAATTTATATCCTTCTTCACAAGTTCCTTCAGATTCACATGTACAGTCGCCTGGTTTCCTACCTTAAAAGGTTGTAGTCACTTGTTCTTTTATGCAGAGATGAGCCGGCTCCTGCGCGCGCGTCTGCCACTGTCCGGGGCCGCACGTGGATCAGCAGTAGAGCTTAAGATCACAACACTCCGCAACAAGCTCCCGGCTCATGTCCGCATAAAAGAACAAGTGACTACAACCTTTTTATGTAGGAAACTAAACGACTGTACATGTGAATCTGAAGGAACGTGTGAAGGAGGATATAAATTGTCTATATTTTTAGCATTATTTTCAATACTTTTCTATAGAATGCGTCAGTAGTGACTTGTGACATCTGTCCAATTTCTTCTGTGTGTCAAGGCCAGAGACAGGAGAAATATAACTGAAAATGACTATACTTTTTCCATAATTTTCAATACTTTTTGTATAGAGGGTGTCTGCAATGACTAGAGATATCTGTCCAGAACCTTCCCTGTGACAGGGCCAGAGATTGGAGAAATATAACTGAAAATTACTATATTTTTTCCATGTTTTTCAATACTTTTTTATAGAGGGTGTCTGCAGTGACTTGTGACATCAGTTCAATCCCTTCTGTGTGTCAGGGCCATGGATAGGAGAAATATAACTGAAAATGACTATATGTTTTCTATCATTTTCAATACTTTTTATATTGAGGGTGTCTGCAGTGACTACAGACATCTGTCCAATACCTTCTGTGTGTCAGTGCCAGAGATTGGAGAAGTATAACTGAAAATTACTATATTTTTTCCATCATTTGTAATACTTTTTCTATAGAGGGTGTCTGCAGTGACTAGAGACATCTGTCCAATACCTTCTGTGTGTCAAGGTCAGAAATTGGAGAATTATAACTGAAAATTACTATATTTTTTCCATCATTTTCAATACTTTTTATATATAGAGGTTAGTCTGCAGTGAATTAAAACATCTGCCCAATACCTTCTCTGTGTCAGGGCCAGAGATTGGAGAAATATAACTTAAAATTACTATACTTTTTCCATCACTTTTAATACTTTTTCTATAGCAGGTGTCCGGAGTAGAGATGGCCTTGCGGTTCACCCAGCCTCGTTCGCGGCTAACTATGCTTGTTCGCCGAACATGCGAACATATGGCGATTCACTCCCTCCATATTCTTTTACATTGTGAAGAACTTTGACCCATTACACATCCATCAGGACAGCCAATTGAGACATTTCAACACATGGACATATCCCCTACCTTATAAATAGATCTGATCTGGCTGTCATTTTACATTCTGCCTTTTGTCAGTGTAGGGAGAGGTTGCTGTGTGGAGCAGTGACAGACTGTTAGTGACACAATTAGCTAGCTAAAAGGTCCACAAAAGTCCTTTTAAGGACCGGTATAGGTGTACTATTTGGTGTGCAGTATATAGGGGTGTAATACACTTATAATATACTTTCTAATATATAAAGCATATTATAGTGGATTTGTATTGTGCAGCATTGTGAGTGGTAATCGGTTCTGCAGCGATACCACAACTACAAAGAGTGACAAACGCAATTAGAAAAAAGTATTATAACTGGTGTGATAGACCAGTGCCCCCCCCCCCCCCCCCCCCAAAAAAAAAAAAAAAAGTGGGAAGTTGCAGAAGGTGGCTCACTCAACCTTCCTCTTCTGGACCCTCCTCATCCTCTCTATCTGCACCCTCTTCACTCTCTGCTGTGTGCACCCCCAAAGACACCACCGCCAACACCCCGCTTGAGTCACAGGAATAATTTTCCGATCCATCACAAGACATTTCCAATGCGCAGCCATTCTTGCCATCGTATCAGGAAGAGAAGGTAGCAACAGCCGCCACTCAGCAGTCTGACGACAGTACCCAGATCAGCCCAAGGAGGTTGGTCCCCACTGTTGCTGCCTACTCTGAGATTTCTAATGTTAGTGGTGGGGAAGGTGACGTTGATGATGCGTGTCTATGGACGTCACATGGGTGCCCACAAGAGAGGAAGAGGAGGGGAGTTCAGAGGGAGAGATGGACCAGCAGATAGGGAGGAGAAGCAGGCCGAACTTACATTGCACAGGAGGGACAAACCAGACTGCTAATGTATCAGGAATGAGCCATCAACCATGTAAGGTCACATCTGGCGCTCCCAGGATGCTGTCACATGGCTCCGCAGTGTGGGCTTTTTTAAACATGTCTGCTGCTGACAATAGTGTTGCAATCTGCAGCCTTTGCAGTCAACGTATGTCGCGTTAAGCCCAACACTCAGCTAGGGACGACCGCCTTAAGGCGGCACCTGGCCTCGCATCACCGAGCCCAGTGGGAGCAACAGCCGTCAGAACCCACAAAGCCATTCTCCAGGCTCTCACCGTCCAGCCTCTTCTCTCCTCTCAATTGTCCTCCACTCCACCTTCCATCATGCCGTCCTCATGTTTGTCTGTAAAAAGGCAGGCTTCCGTGGCCCAAATGTTCGAGCGGAAAAAAAATGATGATGCCTAATAACCCTCTTGCCCAACGGTTGACTGCTGGCTTGTCGGAACTGATAGCCCGCCAACTACTGCCATATAAACTGGTGGACTCTGAGGCCTTTCCAAAATTTGTGGCCATTGGAACACCACAATGGAAGGTCCCAGGAAGGAAATATTTCTCGCAGAAGCACATCCCAGAGCTATATGGCCACGTTCAGCGGCAAGTGAATGTATCTCTGGCACACAGTGTCGGTGCCAAGATACATCTGACCACAGACATGTGGTCTAGCAAACACGGGCAGGGACGGTATATAACTTTTACTGCCCACTGTGTGAACCTTCTGATGGCAGTCAAGCATGTAACCTGTGGCACCAGTGTAGATTTTGTTTTACCTTTTACCGCCACGGATTGCATGCAGGCCTGCCTCCTCTTCTCCTCCTTCTACTCCATCCTCCCTCTCCTCCTCGGCTGACTCCTCCTTTTCCGCTGCTACCATCTCTTCCGCTGCGCCTCCCAAGATCCCCAGAACCTATTCGACATGCCAGGTGAGACGTTGCCATGCTGTGTTGCGTCTGTTGTGCCTGGAAATTCTGCATTCTGCTTTTGTGGGCGCTGGCAGAGGAATTTCCACTTACAGAGAAACAGTTGCGGGTACCAATCCAACAGCGCCTGCAAGAAGAGGGCGGTTTGAAGATGTGTTGGTCACTTCTGATGAGATCATTCTTTCAGCCGACCTATCGACAGCTGTCCTCCGGATCCAGCCTCGGGGAACGCCCAGACCGACAGGTTTCCGACTACATCGGGTTAACGGCCGATGTGGACACTCTAAGAAGTGATGAACCCCTGGACTACTGGGTGGGCAGGCTTGACCTCAGGCCAGAGCTTGCACAATTTGCAATGGAACTGTTGGCTTGCCCCTCGTCAAGTGTCCTGTCCAAAAGGACGTTCAGCGCAGCAGGGGGGATCATGACCGATAAGCGCACTTGCCTAGCTCACGACAGTGTTGACTACCTCACATTTCTAAAAATGAATGAGGCATGGATCTCGGAGAATTCAACACATGTGGCCAGTAGACCATGTTTGATTCAAATTCCTCATGACAGCACACAAATGTGGTGCATCGGACTTTATGATCGCTTGCTACTACACTTTGTGATAAAAGTCCCAAAAAAATTCCTTTTTTGAGAGTTTTAAATATTTGATTTGAAAGGTGTCCATCTGAGGGGTTAGTTGGTATGATATTTTTATACGATGCTGCAAGACCTAATATTTTTCCTTTTTTTTATTTCTATTTTACACAATAAAAGCATTGTTGAACCAAAAACAATTCATGTTTTACTGTCTCCATAGTTTGAGAGCCATATTATTGTTTTTATTTGGCGATTGTCTAATGTTAGGGTCTAATTTTTGGCAGAATGAAATGACCGATTGTTACTATTTTGGGGGGCATATGCCTTTTTTGATAGCTTGGTGTTGCACTTTTAGTGATGTTAGGTGACTAAATTAGTATTTTTTTTATTGTTTATTTTTTTAAATTTTTATAGTGTTCCCCGGAGGGGTTAGATCATAGGATATTTTTATAGAGACGGTCTATATGTCCACAGTGGTACAAAATATGTTTTTTTTTTTTTAACTTTTTTTTATTTAAAGTCTTTATACACATTGACTATTTAAATCTCAATACGTTAGTTTGTGATATTTATGATTATATAGTTTATTAGTGAGATTACAGTATAATTTTATTTTGTATGTTAGTTAGTGTTGTCGCCTCATTGTTGGCCCTTTTAATGTTTATGTACATGTTATGGATACATAATCATATTGTTATGTACACATATTTACCCTCCTGGCGGGGGCTGGTGATCGCCTCCTCTTCTTCCGAGTCCTGAGATGGGGCGGTGCTGGAGGGTCCAGCACATTTCACCTCCACCTCCTTCACCTCTCCCACATCTGGTGGGGGTGGCGCAATAGGCTGGGAGGGTCCAGCCTCCTCCTCCTCAACCTCCACCACCTTCACGGCCTCCGCCGATTGCCTTCTCTGAATGGAGGGAATAGGAACTTCTGTGATCACAGAATGTCAGATTTTAGATAAACAACTCTGAAATCTTAACAACATTAGATATAAATAAATTCCAATAATTGCAGTGGCTGCCAGCTTTATGATGCATAACCCAATAAAAAATGAACAGCATGCAAAAAGACATCCCCTCCACAGTGTCTTGATGAAACAATAGGGATGGGATTATCTCCTGAGTGTATCATATGATGATCTACACCAGAGTCGGCTACTTCTTAATCACATAACTAACACAATAGAATAAAGGGACAAATGAACTAACACATTCATTGGGAGTCTCAGAGCAGAGTTAACCCTATTACGTTTATTGATTCACACCATGCAACTTTAATGGGGAATAGGAAAGATGTGACCTATAAACTCAACCAAAATATCATGGTTTTATAGCTCCGTCTAAACCAAATAGGTCAGAGTGGGGGTCTCCATAGTCCTGGGACAATAGCCCATAGGAAGGAGGCTAGCCCTCAGGCTTCTACTGCACACACAGTGATGGTTCAGTCCGTCACTTGTCTGGCACAAAGCCAACACATCACATCACCCAGCCGGGACTGGGAAACTGGTCAGAGTTGAGGGAAACATGGACAGTGATATTCTTGAGCAAAACCTGTACCACTCTGTGCGTGATTTGAGGCTAGGAAGGAGGTTCACCTTTCAGCAGGATAATGCCCCCAAACACACGGCTAAAGCAACACTTGAGTGGTTTAAGGGGAAACATGTAAATGTGTTGGAATGGCCGAGTCACAGTCCAGATCTCAATCCAATAGAAAATCTGTGGTCAGACTTAAAGATTGCTGTTCACAAGCAAAACCATCCAATTGGAAGGAGCTGAATCAGTTTGCAAGGAGGAATGGGCAAAAACGCCTGTGGTAAGATGTGGCAACTGCTCCTAGAGACTTATCCAAAGCGACTTGGAACTGTGATTGCTGCAAAAGGTGGCTCTACAAAGTACTGACTTTAGGGGGTGAATAGTTATGCACATTGACCCTTTTCTATTATTTTGTCCTATTTTTTTGTATGCTTTACAATTAACCAATTTAATAAAAAGGTCTAAGTTGTGGGCATGTTCTACAAATTAAATTATGCAAATCCTCAAACAATCCATGTTAGTTCCAGGGGGTGAGTCAACAAAAAAAAGAACAAAGTCAAGGGGGGTGAATACTTTTGCTTAGCACTGTATACATTACAGAGTGTTGGCAACACATACAAAAGTTATTTACACATCTACACCTGGGCATTTTTCGTCCTGGATTCTTTTTATAAACCGGGGGTGTCTTCGCTTCATGTCTGAACATTTTTTTTCTAATGGCCAGACGGCAGTGTTTTACACCCGTTTGGCACCATATCTCATAGGCCAGCTGCTGCTTCTCGGCGTGGGCCCGGGTGCGGTAATATCCCTGCCCCAACATCCGATGCAAAATAAAAATGCAAGCATATAATCCCAATTTTTAACAATAATAGTATTGAAAATAATTTACTCAAGTAAACTGCAAAAAGTATTTAATGCTTTGAAGTGGAAATATTAGATTTAGGCCGCACAAACCCATCCTGCAGAGTGGACAAACGCACAGCGTCATTGGTTGCTATGACGACTTGCCCTTCCGGCCACCACCGCTGTACTGTGATACACTTGTATGATCTATACAAGTGTATTAATGTACAGCGGCAAGAAGCGCACTGAGTCATAGCGAGTTAGCAACCAATGACACTGTGCGCTCGTCCACTCTGCAGGACAGCAGCCCGGGTTTTTACGGTCCGTAGTTGTGAAAAAACAAATGCGTGTGCATGCGGCTTTACTGTTACGGTTAGAAGATGGGATTGTATTACAACTGTATGTGGGTGGGGTCTGAGCTATCAGATACTATCCAGCTAAGCAGAGATGTACCCGTCTAGTGAAGTGACGGTACGGTATGGGGTGTACAGCTGGTTTGCCTCCCCGGGATGCACCCTGGGTAACTGTAAATGAACCAGCAAATACTGGCAGTCTGACAAAGAAAGCTTCTCCTGAGTCCTGACCAACAGGATACAAACTATAATCTATAGACTCTGTGTGTGTGTGTGCAGTATATAGTGTGTGTGTGGTATATAGTGTGCGGCATAACAATAGATGTGTAATGTGCAATATATTTCTATGCTTTCCATACAAATATGCTACTAACATAGTGGGTGTGATGTCACAGGAATATTTAGTGCAAAAATCAATAATATCTAGTGAGACCTTATAAAATGTGAAGTTTGGTGCACTTAAGAAATATTAGAATCGCAGAATGTCGCACTGGCAATATTTTTATAACACTATTTATGCATATAAAGCGATTGTTCAGACATGCAGGTGAAATGTAATCAAATACACTACTTTAATGTAAGATTACTTACAGTCACCAGGAGTTATTCCTCTTCATCGCTGTACTTCGTTCCAACCATCACATCCATCTAAACTGCTAGTTGGTGCAAACCAGTTGCTGTAGGCCACGCCTTCCTAGCTCATGTGCTCTTGCGATTAATACTTTGCCGAAATTTCGCAGATAAAAATAGAATGCTTGTCGATTGCATATTTGCTTAATACATCTGGTATGTCAGTGTCCATGCTGTGGGACTATGTATGCGCATCTACTAAGTATTTTGTGGCTGCAAATAGAGCCTGGAGGTTTTTCATGTTCGCCTGCCATTAAAATGAACGGGACTCGCCGAACATTTGAGCAAGTTCAAGCGATTACGTTCGCGAACCGTCCCATCAGATGTTCGTCCATCACTAGTCAGCAGTGACTTGTGACATCTGTTTAATACCTTCTGTGTGTCAGGGTCAGAAATTGGAGAAATAGAAGTGAAAATTTATATATTTTTTCCATCATTTTCAATACTTTTTATATAGAGGGTGTCTGCAGTGACTAGAGACATCTGTCCAATACCTTCTGTGTCAGGGTCAGATATTGGAGAAATATAAGTAAAAATGTATATATTTTTTCCATAATTTTCAATAAATTTTATATAGAGAGTGTCTGCAGTGACTTCTGACATCTGTCCAATACCTTCTGTGTGTCACGGCCAGAGACTGGAGAACTATAACTTAAAATTACTATATTTTTCCCATCATTTTCAATACTTTTTATATAGAGGGTGTAAGCAGTGACTTGTGACATCTGTCTAATACCTTCTGTGTGTCAGGGTCAAAAATGAGAGAAATAAGTGAAAATTACTATTTTTCTTTCATCAATTTCAATACTTTCTATATAGAGGTTGTCTGCAGTGACTATAGACATCTGTCCAATACCTTCTGTGTATCAGGGTCAATAATTGGGGAAATATAACTGAAAATTACTATATTTTTTCCATCATTTTCAATACTTTTTTTTATAGAGGATGTCAGCAGTGACTTGTGACATCTGTCCAATACCTTCTCTGTGTCAGGGCCAGAGATGGGAGAAAAATAACTGAAAATTAATATATTTTTTCCATCATTTTCAGTACTTTTTCTACAGAGGGTGTGTTGAGGAAGGGTTGAGACGTATGCATGTATATCCATGCATGCCAAACACGTGCGGGCATTTATGGTATATATGCATACATTAACCAACGCACCATGGGATGATGTGCGCAGATGCGCCCAGAATCTGCGCACGTCTGCCCATGGTGATCCCCAGGGGCTCATGGTGGCCCCTGTGGGATATATGGGCTTGTGCCCCTTATAATATAGGGGCCTGCGCCCCCTTATATAATCTGTGCCTCCTTTAGATGTCCCTAATATTGATGTATACATGTGTATGGATGTGCCCCAAGCATCTATACACATGTATATTATATATATTCCCCACTCCTACACCTGAAACCAGGTGCATCGGTGTGAATGTGCCCCAAGCATTCAAACCGATGCAATCTGGCTAATTGCATCAGAATGACTGGACAAGGGTCCGGTCATCCTGATGGATACAAAGAGCTCAGATTCAACAGAATCTGAGCCCTTTGTTGTAATTATCTTCAGTGCCGATGGAGATAATTACGCATGATAGAAGAAGGGGAGAAGCCTCCCCTCCTCCTATTATGCGCATTCCGACAGTGCGATTACTATCGCACTGTCCGGAATGCTAGGTGCAGCAGGCGGGAGATCAAAGACATCTCCCTCCTGTCTGCAGCGCGTCCCCGATGTGCTGGCCGGCGCAGTGATATGATCATATCACGTCATATCACTGCGCCGGCCCACGTGGATGATAGGCGGCGCGGGAGTGCGGGCCGCCGGGGTTAAATGCCGGCGGCCCCAGCACTCCGGCAGTTAGGGTTAGGACCAGACCCCCACCTGAGGGGAGCGCGTCCTGCACTAAGAACCGGGACCCCCCCACCTTCCCCTTCCCAAGAGTGAGAGCGCAACAGACGCTGAGCCCGACCGGACCCCGCTCAGCCTGACCGGAGCCCTGTCGCCCCCACCTAAGAGGAGAGCGCATCGCGCTCAGGAAGAGGACCCCTGCCGCATCCCCAGAGGAAAGTGCGATCGGCGTTCAAGACGGAGCGGCCCCCCCCCCCCTGGCTGGACTAAGTATCACCCCACTTAATCCCCTATTATCCCCTTGTTACCCATGATTTACCACCCCTGATCTCTGCCCCACTATCCCACCAACGCTGCCCGGCAGCAGCACTGCCAGTAACCCCTGCTGTGCCCCTGATTCCTCAACCCCTTCCCTGCCAGAACCCCAGCTGGTATTTTGTGCCCCTGCCCCTGATTTAACCCTTTTCCTGCCAGGCCTTCCCCTGCTGGGTCACTGATATCCCTGAATCGCCCCCTTCCTGCATTCCCCTGGTTAACCCCTGCTCTGCAGAGCATGCCTCTGCTCTGCAAACAATATTTCATGGCCTGCAGGTATTAACCCCTGCAGAGCCATTGTTGTGTTTAACCCTCTTGTAACCCCGTAGGGACAGTATAGAGCTAGGTGGGTGGGTTGTTATACTTGTATGTGTGAATTGTCTAGTTAGTTTATGGGTGGAATTTGGGAACGTGTAGTGGTTGAGTACTGTATATTTAGTGCTGTATTGTTAGTGTATTGCGTGCGTAGTGTATTGTAATAAATACCGTAATATTTGTACCCTTTGTGTAGTGTATACTTGTTAGCAGTAGTGAGTAAGGCGCATGCAGCTAGTGTAGCGATCAGTGTAAAGGATAGCGAAGGTATTGTGTATTTATTATATAAAGGTATAAATAGGCGGAGTCATCACTAGGCGGCTCCTCCTATTTAGGAATATTAATTATCGATATTCGCATAATATTGGTGATTAATATTCCCCCTTTACAGGGTGTCAGCAGTGACTTGTGACATCTGTCCAATATCTTGTGTGTGTCAGGGTCAAAAATTGGAGAAATATAAGTGAAAATTAACATTTTTTTCCATCGTTTTCAATACTTTTTATATACAGGTTTTCAGCAGTGACTAGAGACATCTGTCCAATACCTTGTGTGTGTCAGGGCTAGTGATTGGAGAAATAAGTGAAAATTTTTATATTTTTTCCATCATTTTCTATACCTTTTCTATAGATGGTGTCTGGGGTGACTTCTGACATCTGTCCAATACCTTCTGTATGTCAGGACCAGAAATTGGAGAAATATAACTCAAAATTACTATATTTTTCCCATCATTTTCAGTACTTTTTATATAGAGGGTGTCTGCAGTGACTAGAGACATCTGTCCAATAACTTCTGTGTCTCAGGGCCAGAAATTGGAGAAATATAACTGAAATCTATTTTCCCTTTTCCATACTTTTCCCATATACTGTTTTTGCTGTGAACTGTGACATCCGTGCCACGTCTTGTGTGTCAAGCGTACATATAACATTTAATATGCCCAAGGTGAGCAGTAAGGAACGGGGAAGTGGCCATGATGCTGATGGTTCATGCAGAGGCCATGTCCTGGGCATGTTGAAACTGTGCCTTCTGCCAGAGCACAAGAAAAACAATCATCCACGATACCTAGCTTCATGCGTCAGTTTGCAGGGCATTGCAGGACAAAACTCTTGAAGTCAGACCAGTGCCTAATGCTTCTAGTCGGTTAAGGCAGTGTTTCCCAACAGTGTTTCCCACAATTTCCGAGTGTGGGATCACTTGTTTGGCCAGACTCCGTGGTGGAAGGAAGAAGGATTAGGGAGAGGATTCTGTTGACCAGACTCTTGTCTACTGAGACTGTGGAAGACAGGGTGGTCCTTAACCCAGTGTTTCCCAACCAGTGTGCCTCCAGCTGTTGCAAAACTACAACTCCCAGCATGCCCGCACAGCCAAAGGCTGTCCAGGCATGCTGGGAGGTGTAGTTTGTCAGTCTGTAAAAGTGGCATACTACTTGGACAACATGGTTCCCAGCAGCGACCTGGGAGTCCAACCCATGCTGTTCCCGAACCATTTAGGTGGTGTTTCCATCAATTTCTGACCTTTTCCCATGAACCAGGCACCCTCCCAGGGGGTGCCTGGTTTAATTATCGGGTTCTCCCATTGACTTCCATTATACTCGGTAGAGCACCCGATTATCCCAATGTGTTCGGCCAGATCACTCGAGCACTTTGGTGCTCGATCATCACTAGTCAGTAATCCATCAGTATTGCTAATGTAAAAAAACAAAAACAGGAGTGGATCCAAAACAGAGATGACATGTGAATGGAATATCAGCATGTCTACTGTGTTTTGTACCCACTCCTGCTTTTGGTTAACAAATCATAAGCCAATTCTGATGGGACCATACAGACCTTACAGCTGCTACACAGACAGGATCTGTTGTGTGTCTAATTTTTCCTTCCTTCTGCCAGATCAGAGGAAGGGTCAAATAAATGATGATGTCAACCAGGCCAAAAAGGCAAAATAGTGGCCAAATCATTAAATGGGGAGGGTGGGAACAGCATGAGAAGTCCACAGAGTGGCCCTATGACATAGTGTGGAGGTGGCAGCAGAATCAGGAGACCACAGAGTCGCCCTATGATATAGTGTGGAGGTGGCAGCAGAATCAGGAGACCACAGAGTGGCAAGGTGACATAGTGTGGAGGTGACAGCAGGATCAGGAGACCACAGAGTGGCAAGGTGACATAGTGTGGAGGTGGCAGCAACAGCATGAGGAGGCCACAGTGTGGCAAGGTGACATATTATTGAGGTAGCAGCAGCAGGAGACCACAGAGTGGTGAGGTGACATAGTGTGGAGGTAGCGCCTTAAATATCAGAAATAAGTCCGGCTATGACAATACTTAATTCTCTTAGGATACGGGGGTGTATGCTCCCAGCGATTTGTCTCTTTTCATCTTTTTAAGATGCAGCTCCACTTCTTCCTGGGTCAAACAGGGCACTTTTAATGGGGAATTTACTTTTACATTCTGCATTTCATCTGACAGTTTTTTTTCCTCAGTGAATACAGTGGAGAAAAAAATATTTAATATCTTTGCTTTCTCCTCATTGCTGTCACCAACACCCCCCTCTTCACTCTGTAAAGGGCTATATATACAGGTCCTTCTAAAAAAATTAGCATATTGTGATAAAGTTCATTATTTTCTGTAATGTACTGATAAACATTAGACTTTCATATATTTTAGATTCATTACACACCACACACCAACTGAAGTAGTTCAAGCCTTTTATTGTTTTAATATTGATGATTTTGGCATACAGCTTGTGAAAACCTAAATTTCCTATCAAAAAATTAGCATATTTTATCCGACCAATAAAAGAAAAGTGTTTTTAATACAAAAAAGTCAACCTTCAAATAATTATGTTCAGTTCTGCACTCAATACTTGGTCGGGAATCATTTTGCAGAAATGACTGCTTCAATGCAGCGTGGCATGGAGGCAATCAGCCTGTGGCACTGCTGAGGAGTAAAGGAGGCCCAGGATGCTTTGATAGCGGCCTTAAGCTCATCTAGAGTGTTGGGTCTTGCGTCTCTCAACTTTCTCTTCCCAATATCCCACAGATTCTCTATGGGGTTCAGGTCAGGAGAGTTGGCAGGCCAATTGAGCACAGTAATACCATGGTCAGTAAACCATTTACCAGTGGTTTTGGCACTGTGAGCAGGTGCCAGGTCGTGCTGAAAAATGAAATCTTCATCTCCATAAAGTTTTTCAGCAGATGGAAGCATGAAGTGCTCCAAAATCTCCTGATAGCTAGCTGCATTGACCCTGCCCTTGATAAAACCCAGTGGACCAACACCAGCAGCTGACATGGCACCCCAGACCATCACTGACTGTGGGTACTTGACACTGGACTTCAGGCATTTTGGCATTTTCCTCTCCCAAGTCTTCCTCCAGACTCTGGCACCTTGATTTCCGAATGACATGCAACAGTCCAGTGCTGCTTCTCTGTAGCCCAGGTCAGGCGCTTCTGCCGCTGTTTCTGGTTCAAAAGTGGCTTGACCTGGGGAATGCGGCACCTGTAGCCCATTTCCTGCACACGCCTGTATACGGTGGCTCTGGATGTTTCTACTCCAGACTCAGTCCACTGCTTCCGCAGGTCCCCCAAGGTATGGAATCGGTCCTTCTCCACAATCTTCCTCAGGGTCCGGTCACCTCTTCTCGTTGTGCAGCGTTTTCTGCCACACTTTTTCCTTCCCACAGACTTCCCACTGAGGTGCCTTGATACAGCACTCTGGGAACAGTCTATTCGTTCAGAAATTTCTTTCTGTGTCTTACCCTCTTGCTTGAGTTTGTCAATGATGGCCTTCTGGACAGCAGTCAGGTCGGCAGTCTTACCCATGATTGCGGTTTTGAGTAATGAACCAGGCTGGGAGTTTTTAAAAGCCTCAGGAATCTTTTGCAGGTGTTTAGAGTTATTAGTTGATTCAGATGATTAGGTTAATAGCTCGTTTAGAGAACCTTTTCATGATATGCTAATTTTTTGAGATAGGAATTTGGGGTTTTCATGAGCTGTATGCCAAAATCATCAATATTAAAACAATAAAAGGCTTGAACTACTTCAGTTGGTGTGTAATGAATCTAAAATATATGAAAGTCTAATATTTATCAGTACATTACAGAAAATAATGAACTTTATCACAATATGCTAATTTTTTGAGAAGGACCTATATATATATATATATATATATATATATATATAAAAAATCCAACGGGAGCACCATCCATAGGGTGGGTGCAATGCCCAACAATGGGTTTCAGCAATACCCAATATTATAAAAAAGAAAAAAAGTTGTACTGCACTCCTGAATTGTAGTGAAAACAATAAAAACCTTATTCACCCATATTGTGGCAAACTTGCCACAATATGGATGAATAAAGTTTTTATTGTTTTCACTACAATTCAGGAGTGCAGTACAACCTTTTTCATATATATATATATATATATATATATATATATATAATGGAAAAATGGGCAGCACTCCAAAGAGTAAAATATAGAAAAACTATTTACCCCAGTGGGAAATACGCGAAGTTTCGGCTCCGAATCAGAACCTCTCTCAAGCGGAGCCGAAAATGTCGCGTATTTCCCACTGGGGTAAATCAAGTTTTTCTATATTTTACTCTTTGGAGTGCTGCCCATTTTTCCATTTTTGTATTTTTGGAATGATCCATATTGGGCCTGCTGCACCCACCAGCATTGAGGACGGTGCTGCCATTGCTTTTTTATATATATTATATATACACATATATACACATACACACACTGTTGCAAGATAAAGTATGTGAACCCTTTGGAATTATATGGATTTCTGCACAAATTGGTCATAAAATGTGATCTGATCTACATCTAAGTCACAACAATAGACAATCACAGTCTGCTTAAACTTAAACTTAAACTTCAAGAAAGCGATTTACACCAGACATCCCGAAAATATTGCTGAGCTGAAACAGTTCTGTAAAGAGGAATAGTCAAGAATTACTCCTGACCGTTGTGCACGTCTGATCTGCAACTACAGGAAACGTTTGGTTGAAGTTATTGCTGCCAAAGGAGGTTCAACCAGTTATTAAATCCAAGGGTTCATATATTTTTTTTCCACCTGCACTGTGAATGTTTACATGGTGTGTTCAATAAAAACATGGTAACATTTAATTCTTTGTGTGTTATTAACACACAAAGAATTAAATGTTACCATGTTTTTATTGAACACACCATGTAAACATTCACAGTGCAGGTGGAAAAAAAATATATGAACCCTTGGATTTAATAACTGGTTGAACCTCCTTTGGCAGCAATAACTTCAACCAAACGTTTCCTGTAGTTGCAGATCAGACGTGCACAACGGTCAGGAGTAATTCTTGACTATTCCTCTTTACAGAACTGTTTCAGCTCAGCAATATTTTCGGGATGTCTGGTGTAAATCGCTTTCTTGAAGTCATGCCACAGCATCTCAATCGGGTTGAGGTCAGGACTCTGACTGGGCCACTCCAGAAGGCGTATTTTCTTCTGTTTAAGCCATTCTGTTGTGATTTACTTCTATGCTTTGGGTCGTTGTCCTGTTGCAACACCCATCTTCTGTTGAGCTTCAGCTGGTGGACAGATGGCCTTAAGTTCTCCTGCAAAATGTCTTGAGAAACTTGGGAATTCACTTTTCCCTTCGATGATAGCAATCCGTCCAAGCCCTGACGCAGCAAAGCAGCCCAAACCATGATGCCCCCACCACCATACTTCACAGTTGGGATGAGGTTTTGATGTTGGTGTGCTGTGCCTCTTTTTCTGCACACAGTGTTGTGTGTTTCTTCTGTGGATGGCACTGTTATGGGGGGGGGAGGTGATCTGTGGATGGCACTGTTATGGGGGGGGGGGGGGGGTGATCTGTTCTAGCAGCAGTGCTGAACTTTATTCATTTATAGACCTATTGTCTTACCCTGGACTGATGAACAGCAAGGCTTTGGAGATACTTTTATGACCCTTTCCAGCTTTATGCAAGTCAACAATTCTTAATCGTAGGTCTTCTGAGAGCTCTTTTGTGTGAGGCATCATTCACATCAGGCAATGCATCTTGTGAAAAGCAAACCCAGAAATGGTGTGTGTTTTTTATAGGGCAAAGCAACTGTAACCAACACCTCATCTCATCGATTGTACTCCAGTTGGCTGACACCTCACTCCAATTAGCTCTTGTCTAGGGGTTCACATACTTTTTCCACCTGCACTGTGAATGTTTACATGGTATGTTCAATAAAAACATGTTAACATTTAATTCTTTGTGTGTTATTAGTTTAAGCAGACTGTGATTGTCTATTGTTGTGACTTAGATGAAGATCAGATCACAATGTATGACCAATTTGTGCAGAAATCCATATAATTCCAAAAGGGTTCACATACTTTTTCTTGCAACTGATTACAAAAATATATATATATAAATTATATATATATATATATATATATATATATATATATATATACACATACATATATACACACACACACACACACACACACATATACACACACACACACACATCCTTTTTACCATTTATATAATTGAAGAACATTTTAGGTTAGGTTTATGTATTGCTTTATTTACAATTCTATTTACCCATATAGTTTGTTTTCTTGTTCCTTACCCTTTCATTCCCATACGGTATGTACCTCTCACAATTACAGTTTAGGATGGCTTTAAAAATATCCCATTTTGTGGCTGTATTTTTATTTTTGAGGACTTTGTCCCAGTTAGTTAGGCTAATGGCCTTTTTCAAGTTTGATATTTTTGTTCCTCCCTGAAGAAACACTATTTTGAATGACAATTGGAAGTTTACCATTTTATTTTTTTATATTTTTAATTTTTTTACTTTCTTTATTAAAGTTAAAATATTAGCAATCAATTTTATAAACAAAACATTATTAACATCTTTTTTTTCCCACCAACAAAACACCCCAATCCCTCCCCTTACCCACCTATGATGCGTCTTCCCTTCGCCACCACCACTCTGTAAAAAAAAAACGAGGAGGGATGAAGAAGGATGGAGGAAGAGGAGGAGGCCCTAGGGATTGCAATCTCCCCAAATTTTAAGCCATTTTATCTCAATATTTATTTGCTTATACAGAATATATTCATATCTCTTATTAGTGTTGACCAGATTTAGCCATGTATTCATACTGGGAGCATCTCGTGCAAACCAAGAACATCATCTTACACAAAAGATTTTTCTTATACTGTTGACAGCCCACCTTGGCAAGATCACCCAACATTCGGCAGTAAAAGGAATCCGCACATTCAATTTTCACTCCAAGTATTTGTAAATAGTCCCCCAATATTGTTTCAACTCTACACAAAACCAAAACATATGGAGATAATCTGCATCAGAAACATCACACCTAGGGCAGCTCGAATCAGTCCTAATGCCGCATCTCTTAAGCCAAAGAGGTGTAACAAAGTCTATGTAGAATATTAAACTGCACCACAACGTGATTAAACTGATGTGAAACCAGTTTTAAATCCTGAACTACTTTCTCCTGGTCATCCGAGCGTATCATTGAGTATTCATTTTGCCAAACCCTTTGTCCAGGAGAGGAGATATCTCCAAAACGTGCTAGAAGTAAATTTTTATAAAGTTGAGAAATCTTCATTCTTTGCCCAAATCAAATCATTAAATTGTGTAGAAGTATGTATTTTAAGCCTATCTTTCTTTTTAATACTTAAAAGTGCCGATCTTAGTTGTAAATACCAAAATCATAATCGTTTGTGAATTTTCTCTTTGTGATAATACCATAAATGAAACTACCGTATTTTTCGCCCCATGTATAAGATGCACCGGCCCATGAGACGCACATAGATTTTTGAGGAGGAAAATAAGAAAAAAAAACAAAAAGGTGTGCTTTTGGTGGGTTTTGAACCAATAGTGGTCTGTGCATGACACTACTATGGGGGATCTGAGGGGGGCACTGTTATGGGGGGGTGATCTGTGGATGGCACTGTTATGGGGGAGTGATCTGTGGATGGCACTGTTATGGGGGGGTGATCTGTGGATGGCACTGTTATGGGGTGGTGATCTGTGGATGGCACTGTTATGGGGGGGTGATCTGTGGATGGCACTGTTATGGGGGGGTGATCTGTGGATGGCACTGTTATGGGGGGGTGATCTGTGGATGGCACTGTTATGGGGGGGGGTGATCTGTGGATGGCACTGTTATGGGGGGGGTGATCTGTGGATGGCACTGTTATGGGGGTGTGTGATCTGTGGATGGCACTGTTATGGGGGAGGGTGATCTGTGGATGGCACTGTTATGGGGGAGGGTGATCTGTGGATGGCACTGTTATGGGGGAGGGTGATCTGTGGATGGCACTGTTATGGGGGAGTGTGATCTGTGGATGGCACTGTTATGGGGGAGGGTGATCTGTGGATGGCACTGTTATGGGGGAGGGTGATCTGTGGATGGCACTGTTATGGGGAGGGTGATCTGTGGATGGCACTGTTATGGGGAGGGTGATCTGTGGATGGCACTGTTATGGGGAGGGTGATCTGTGGATGGCACTGTTATGGGGAGGGTGATCTGTGGATGGCACTGTTATGGAGTGGGATCTGTGGATGGCACTGCTATATATGTGTCACCCACAGATCCCCCACCCCATAACAGTGGCATCCACAGCTCTCCCCCCATAACAGTGCCATCCACATATCCCCCACCCCATAATAGTGGAATCCACAGATGCCCTTATATATCACCTGTGGGAGGGGGAAGGGAGGAGGGGCCGATGTGGTCACTGTACTCCGGCCCCACCGCTCACTTACTGCTTTATTGCCTAAACATTTTATAATAATAGCTTTCATTGAAGTTCCGATCCCCAGCCTCATCTGTACTACTTACTAAATGTCCTGTAGCAGGCAGAGCAGGGCGGGTGGCCAGCCGTAACTCACTAATGTCACGTGCCTGCGCCGCCTATTTTATGAATGAATGTTTAGGCATTTAGGAAGTGAGCGGTGGGGCCGGAATACAGTGACAGCACCGGCCCTGCCGCATTTGCATGACACCAGACCCTCCTCCCTCCCCCGTCCAGCTGATACATCACTGCGATGTAAAATGGCAGCATTCGCCCCATAAGACGCAGGGGCATTTCCCCCCCACTTTTTTTTGGGGGGGGGGGGGGTGCGTCTTATGTGGCGAAAAATACGGTATATCCCCATTAGCTACTACCTGTGTCAAGTACAAGATATTACCTTTTTGCCAATATGAATCTCTACTTAATTCACCTAAAGTTTGAAAGTGCTTATTATGCCACAAAGAAGCACATCCCAACGAACCCTTCACTACACACCAAAGTCTAATAGAATACCATGCCTTCATAAAAATATTCCTAGCAGATTGAAATTCCATATCAGAGTCATTCAATTGATCACACTCCAATAAACGTAAAAAATTGATCATATGGAGATCTATTCACCAAATGCTTACAGAGTGGGCTGTCTTTCCACTCCCGAAAAAAGAAAAACTGTATAGCTAAAAAATAGCCCTTGAAGCAAGGGAGATTAACTCCTCCACTCTCCAACGGCTTGTACCAATACTCAAATTTGAGTCTTACATGTTTCCTTCCCCAAAGTAGGTCATTGGTAAGTCTTACTATTAATTTTAAAAAAATCTATCCCCAATCCAGACTGGAGAATTCCTAAAGACATAGAGTAACTGGCGGAGAATCACCATCTTGACTAGAGATATTCTATCCGCCTTAGATAAAGATAAACTAAGCCATGTTGTTACTTTTGACCTGAGCTTATTTATCAATGGCATCAAATTGAGTGGAATAAAATCTTCCACCCGAGGAGAGACTGTAATGCCCAAATACTCAAAGGACTCAGAAGTTTTCAAAGTGTTCAAAATATTCCACGGGGCGTCGTTGGGAGGTATAAATTTAGCTAAGGGCATGGTCATATTATCCAATGGCATGAGGGTAGTTTTTTCCCGGTTTACATCCAGACCTGAAACTTCTCCAAAATGATTTATCATTTGAATGATATTTGGCAGAGTAAATTGTGTCTGTTGAATATAAAATATCATCTGCATATAAAGAGATTCGGTCTTCCGTTCTTAATACCCCAAACCCTAGAATCCTAGAGTCTTGTCTAACTCTAGCGGCAAAGGGTTCAATATAGATGTCAAATAAAAGAGGAGAGTGTGGACATCCCTGGCGAGTGCCTCTGGACATACAAAAACTTCTTGTAAGTTGATATTCAGTCTTGCAGTAGGAGATCTATAAAGAAGTTTAATCATGTTACTGAACCTCAGTCCAAAGCCCATCTTATGAAGCACTGTCCAAAGAAACCCCCACTCAACTCTCAAAGGCCTTAGATGCATCTATAGACAAATGTCTATAGAAGTTTACTATTTTATGGTCACTATTTACCAGGTGTCCCCCAACCTGCACATCTATTGCTTTGTCAGGTCTATTGGAAGTCCAGTATGGCCGTCCCTCTAGTTGGGTCCTAAACCAGTTGGGAAGAGTAATTGTCCTAGGTTATTGCCAAGAACCTGTTTCTTTTATGAGATGTACAGGTTTAAGTTTCCCAGTCTATATCTGGGTAGTTGAAGTCTCCCAAATTAATGACCTCATGATTTGCTGCCTCATCTATCTCATTTAGAAGTAGATTTTCTGTGGACTCTGGTATACTAGGTAGCTTATAATAAACGCAGTACTCCATGAATTTGTACCCACAGTGGCTCCACATGTTCATGTCCCTCACTTTTTTCTTCCTGGAGTGTGAGCTTTGGACAGGACTTTACATAATTGCAAATCTCTCCACCTCTCTGGTTTTGATGATCCTTTCTAAACAGACTGTAAACCTGTACATTAACCGCCCAGTCATAGCTATGATCCAGCCATATTTCAGTTATTGTCAAACAGACTCCATGAGGGTGGTATGAGGGCCAGACGTCCACAAGTCTGTTTTGTGCTTACACCCCTGGGGCTATTGGAATTTGCCAGACAACACCAAGATTGGCAGATTCGAGATTGGCACCCTGTGCTCTTCGCGGATGACAGCAGGTTCGCAGGGAGCACATGTGACAGGCCTGACAGTCTGGAGACGCCGTGGAGAACATTCTGATGCCTGCAACATCCTCCAGTATGACAGGTTTGGCAGTGGGTCAGTAATGGTGTGGGGAGGCATTTTTTTGGAGGGCCCTCCATGTGCTAGCTAGTGGTACTCTGACTGCCATTAGGTATCAGGATGAGATCCTCAGACCCATTGTAAAACCATATGCAGGTGCAGTGGGCCCTGGGTTCCTTCTGATGCATGACAATGCTAGGCCTCATGTGGCTGAAGTGGGTTAGAAGTTCCTGCATGATGAAGGTATTGATGCTATGGACTAGCCAGCCCATTCCAGAGACCTAAATTCAATAGGGCACATCATATCTCGTTCCATCCACCAACAACACATTGCACCATATACTGTCCAGGAGTTGACTGATGCTTTAATCCAGGTCTGGGAGGGGATCCCCTCAGAACATCGCCGCCTAATCAGGAGCATGCCCAGGCGTGGTAGGGAGGTTATACAGGCATGTGAAGGCCATACACACTACTAAGCCTCATTTCCTTGTCTTGAGGCACCTGGAAGGGGATATTCAAAAGGGGACATATACAGTACTCAAAAAATGTTAGGCTTGTGGGTGAAATTTCAGGCTGAACCTAAAATGCACTCTAAGCTTCACAGGTGAACTTAATGTGAACTTGTTTAAACTTTTGAATGCACATGTCTAACTGTTCAGTGTTTCAGGACTTTTTGCACAACTTTCTGTTCTCTAACAAGGAGCTTAATAGTAAAATTAACAAGAGGTGTTTCCTCCATGAATCGCCCAATAAATTTCCTGGTTCAATTAGAATTGGCATTTACACAGACCTCCTCATCATGCTGTTCACATTTTGACCTCATGAGACCAAACTGACACCTAAGAATTGATCAACAGTACCTTGCCATTGCGAGGCTTCAAGCAGGATGTTCTCAGACAGAAATGGCCACTGAGCTTAGAGAGTTACCGAGATCAGCAGGTTGCAACAAAGATAGAGAGAGACTGGAAGAATGACAGAAAGGCGTAGAAGTGGTTATCCTTTGGCCACATCCCACACTGATCGCTTCATTGTAAACAATGCCCTGCGGAACTAGATGATGAATGCCACACAATTCCAGGCACATTTAAGGGAGGTGAGATAAAATTAGCAAAAATACAAAAAGAACAGTAGGTAGTAAGAGAGCAAAACAAATCACAAAAAAATCTTTAAATATATAAATTCTAAAACAAACTAGGTCCACTAAATAAAGGAAGCTAAGGAAAAAGCAGAGTTACTATGTTTTTTTTTTTAGCTCTGTATATAAAAAAGAAGAAAACAGAGCTGTTATCTGTGGTGCTGGGGCTGTCAGCCAACTGAGTATATTACTGGATGTACTAACTGTAGAAATGGTCCAAGACAAGTTAACCAGCTCCCGACCACCTAATGCAGGGATGTCCTCTGCGGGAGGCTGGGTTATTCCTCCTAGACGCATCAGCGCGTCATCTCACGAGACGCAAGATTTCCTGTGAACGCGCGCTCACAGGATCGGAAGGTAGACGAGCTGATCTACAGCCTGCCAGCGGCGGTCATTCGCTGGCAGGCTGTAGATGCGATTTTTTTTAACCCTTGAAAGGTATATCAGACGCTGTTTTGTTAACAGCATCTGATATACCTGCTACCTGGTCCTCTGGTCTCTCCTTTTGCTTGGATCGACCAGAGGACACAGGCAGCTCTGTAAGTAGCACCAAACACCACACTACACCCCCCCTGTCACTTATTAATACCATATTAACCCCTGATCACCCCCCTGTAAGGCTCCATTCAGACGTCCGTATGTGTTTTGCGGATCCGCAAAACATGGACACCGCGGATCTGCAGAACACGGACACCGGCAATGTGCTTTCCGCATTTTGCGGATACGCACATTGCAAGAACTATATAGAAAATGCCTTTTCTTCTCCGCAATTGCGGACAAGAAGAGGACATGTTCTATAGGCTCTACAAAAAAACGCAGTGTTCGCCCGATCAGGCCTGATCTTGTGCGCACACTTGCATTCAGTCCGCCCCACTGCAGTGATAGAATTTATATTTTATGATCACTGCAAAAAAAACTGTAAAATCGCTGTGGCGCTATAAAGATCACTTTTGAGGGGCATGGCGAGTTCATAGAAGATAATTTTTTTGGGGCACAAGTTAGCGGAAATTGTTTTTTTTTTTCTTACAAAGTCTCTTTATCCACTAACTTTGCAACGAAAAATAAAATCTCACATGAACTCACCATACCCCTCACGGAATCCAAATGCGTACATTTTTTTAGACATTTATATTCCAGACTTCTCACGCTTTGGGTCCCCTAAAATGCCAAGCAGTATAAATACCCCACAAGTGAACCTATTTTGGAAAGAAGAGACCCCAAGGTATTTCGTGAGGGGCATAGCGAGCTCATGTAAAATTGTACACTACGTGCAGAATTATTAGGCAAATGAGTATTTTGACCACATCATCCTCTTTATGCATGTTGTCTTACTCCAAGCTGTATAGGCTCGAAAGCCTACTACCAATTAAGCATATTAGGTGATGTGCATCTCTCTAATGAGAAGGGGTGTGGTCTAATGACATCAACACCCTATATCAGGTGTGCATAATTATTAGGCAACTTCCTTTCCTTTGGCAAAATGGGTCAAAAGAAGGACTTGACAGGCTCAGAAAAGTCAAAAATAGTGAGATATCTTGCAGAGGGATGCAGCACTCTTAAAATTGCAAAGCTTCTGAAGCGTGATCATCGAACAATCAAGCGTTTCATTCAAAATAGTCAACAGGGTCGCAAGAAGCGTGTGGAAAAACCAAGGCGCAAAATAACTGCCCATGAACTGAGAAAAGTCAAGCGTGCAGATGCCAAGATGCCACTTGCCACCAGTTTGGCCATATTTCAGAGCTGCAACATCACTGGAGTGCCCAAAAGCACAAGGTGTGCAATACTCATGGCCAAGGTAAGAAAGGCTGAAAGACTACCACCACTGAACAAGACACACAAGCTGAAACGTCAAGACTGGGCCAAGAAATATCTCAAGACTGATTTTTCTAAGGTTTTATGGACTGATGAAATGAGAGTGAGTCTTGATGGGCCAGATGGCTGGATTGGTAAAGGGCAGAGAGCTCCAGTCCGACTCAGACGCCAGCAAGGTGGAGGTGGAGTACTGGTTTGGGCTGGTATCATCAAAGATGAGCTTGTGGGGCCTTTTTGGGTTGAGGATGGAGTCAAGCTCAACTCCCAGTCCTACTGCCAGTTTCTGGAAGACACCTTCTTCAAGCAGTGGTACAGGAAGAAGTCTGCAAGGCAAGAAAAACATGATTTTCATGCAGGACAATGCTCCATCACACGCGTCCAAGTACTCCACAGCGTGGCTGGCAAGAAAGGGTATAAAAGAAGAAAATCTAATGACATGGCCTCCTTGTTCATCTGATCTGAACCCCATTGAGAACCTGTGGTCCATCATCAAATGTGAGATTTACAAGGAGGGAAAACAGTCCACCTCTCTGAACAGTGTCTGGGAGGCTCTGGTTGCTGCTGCACGCAATGTTGATGGTGAACAGATCAAAACACTGACAGAATCCATGGATGGCAGGCTTTTGAGTGTCCTTGCATAGAAAGGTGGCTATATTGGTCACTGATTTGTTTTTGTTTTGTTTTTGAATGTCAGAAATGTATATTTGTGAATGTTGAGATGTTATATTGGTTTCACTGGTAAAAATAAATAATTGAAATGGGTATATATTTGTTTTTTGTTAAGTTGCCTAATAATTATGTACAGTAATAGTCACCTGCACACACAGAGATCCCCCTAAAATAGCTAAAACTAAAAACAAACTAAAAACTACTTCCAAAAATATTCAGCTTTGATATTAATGAGTTTTTTGGGTTCATTAAGAACATGGTTGTTGTTCAATAATAAAAATTAATAATTTTATTAATAATTCTGCACTCCCTGTATTTTTTGGCAAGTTAGTTAAGAAAAAAAATATAAAAATTTCCGCTAACTTGTGACAAAAAATAAAACTTACTATGCCCATCAGCGAATACCTTAGGGTGTCTACTTTCCGAAATGGGGTCATTTGTGGGGTGTTTCTACTGTCTGGGCATTGTAGAACCTCAGGAAACATGACAGGTGCTGAGAAAGTCAGAGCTGCTTCAAAATGCGGAAATTCACATTTTTGTGCAAACCAATAAATATACACTTATTGCATTTTTTTTAATCAAAGACATATAGAACAATACATTTAGAGAAAAATTTATATAGAAATGTAGTTTTATTTGAAAAAATTTACAACTGAAAGTGAAAAATTTCATTTTTTTGCAAACATTTCGATTAATAACAAAAAAAGTTAAAATGTCAACAGCAATGAAATACCACCAAATGAAAGCTCTATTAGTGAGAAGAAAAGGAGGCAAAATTCATTTGGGTGGCAAGTTGTATGACTGAGAAATAAACCGTGAAAGTAGTGTAGTGCAGAATTGTAAAAAGTGGTCTGGTCATTAGGGGGGTTTATGCTAGGGGAGCTGAGGTGGTTAAATAGGGTAAAGGTGAACAAGGCTCCGGGTCCAGGTAGATTACACCCAAGAGGGCTTAACCACTTCAGCCCCCCTAGCTGAAACACTTTTAATGACCAGGCCACTTTTTACACTTCTGCACTAAACCACTTTCACCGTTTATTGCTCGGTATTGCAAAACCCAAATGAATTTTACCTCCTTTTCTTCTCACTAATAGAGCTTTCATTTGGTGGTATTTCATTGCTGCTGACATTTTTACTTTTTTTGTTATTAATCGAAATTTAACAAAATTTTTGCAAAAAATTGTCATTTTTCATTTTCAGTTGTAATTTTTTTTTTTTTAAAACGACATCCATATATAAATTTTTCTTGAGGTTCTACAATGCCCAGACAGTGGAAAAACCCCACAAATGACCATATTTCGGAAAGTAGACACCCTAAGGTATTCGCTGATGAGCATAGTGAGTTCATAGAACTTTTTATTTTTTGTCACAAGTTAGCGGAAAATGATGATTTTTTTTTCCTTACGAAGTCTCATATTCCACTAACTTGTGACAAAAAATAAAAAACTTCCATGAACTCACTATGCCCATCATGAAATACCTTGGGGTGTCTTCTTTCCAAAATGGGGTCACTTGTGGGGTAGTTATACTGCCCTGGCATTTTAGGGGCCCATATGCCTGAGAAGCAGTTTGAAATCAAAATCTGTAAAATATGCCCTGTGAAATCCGAAAGGTGCTCTTTGGAATGTGGGCCCATTTGCCCACCTAGGCTGCAAAAAATTGTCACACATGTGGTATCGCCGTACTCAGGAGAAGTTGGGGAATGTGTTTTGGGGTGTCATTTTACATATACCCATGCTGGGTGAGAGAAATATCTCGGCAAAACACAACTTTTCCTATTTTTTTTATACAAAGTTGGCACTTGACCAAGATATTTATCTCACCCAGCATGGGTGAGATGACACCACAAAACACATTCCCCAACTTCTCCTGAGTACAGCGATACCACTTGTGTGATATTTTTTTGCCGCCTAGGTGGGCAAAGGGGCCCACATTCCAAAGAGCACCTTTCAGATTTCACAGGCCATTTTTTACACATTTTGATTGCAAACTACTTTGCACACATTTGGGCCCCTAAAATGCCAGGGCAGCATAACTACCCCACAAGTGACCCCATTTTGGAAAGAAGACACCCCGAGGTATTCCGTGAAGGGCATGGCGAGTTCCTAGAATTTTGTACTTTTTGTCACAAGTTAGCGGAAAATATATATTTTTTTTTTCCTTACAAAGTCTCATATTCCACTAACTCGCGACAAAAAAAAAATTCTAGGAACTCGCCATGCCCCTCACGGAATACCTTGGGGTGTCTTCTTTCCAAAATGGGGTCACTTGTGGCGTAGTTATACTGCCCTGGCAATTTAGGGGCCCATATGTGTGAGAAGTACTTTGCAAACAAAATGTGTAAAAAATGGCCTGCGAAATCCGAAAGGTGCTCTTTGGAATGTGTGCCCCTTTGCCCACCTAGGCTGCAATAAAGTGTCACACATCTGGTATCGCCGTACTCAGGAGAAGTTGGGGAATGTGTTTTGGGGTGTCATTTTACATATCCCCATGCTGGGTGAGAAAAATATCTTGGCAAAAGACAACTTTTCCCTTTTTTTTTATACAAAGTTGGCATTTGACCAAGATATTTATCTCACCCAGCATGGGTATATGTAAAATTACACCCCAAAACACATTCCCGAACTTCTCCTGAGTACGGCGATACCAAATGTGTGACACTTTTTTACAGCCTAGATGCGCAAAGGTGCCCAAATTCCTTTTAGGAGGGCATTTTTAGACATTTGGATCCCAGACTTCTTCTCACGCTTTAGGGCCTCTAAAAAGCCAGGGCAGTATAAATACCCCACATGTGACCCCACTTTGGAAAGAAGACACCCCAAGGTATTATTTTTATTTTTCTCACAAAGTCTCACTTTCCGCTAACTTGGGACAAAAATTTAAATCTTTCATGGACTCAATATGCCCCTCAGCGAATACCTTGGGGTGTCTTCTTTCCAAAATGGGGTCAGTTGTGGGGTGTTTGTACTGCCCTGGCATTTGAGGGTCTCCGCAATCATTACATGTATGGCCAGCATTAGGAGTTTCTGCTATTCTCCTTATATTGAGCATACAGGTAATGAGATTTTCTTTTCCCATTCAGCCTCTGGGCTGAAAGAAAAAAATGAATGGCACAGATTTCTTCATTCGCATCGATCAATGTGGATGAAAAAATCTCTGCCCCAAAAAAAAAAAAAAGGGAGGGGAAAGGCGTCTGCCAGGACATAGGAGCTCCGCCCAACATCCATACCCACTTAGCTCGTATGCCCTGGTAAACCAGATTTCTCCATTCACATCAATCGATGTGGATGAATAAATCATTGCCGGGATTTTTTATTTTTATATACAAAGTGTTTGCCAAAGCATAGGAACGCCGCCTCCTCGTCAGCTCGTATGCCTTGGCAAACGTATCTTTTACTGCAGAGTAGAAATCTCGTCTTGCAGCGCCGCATACTCCGACTTGCGTGTAATATGACAGCAGCGCAATGCTTCTGTCAGAACGCACATCAGTGCTTCAGCTAGTTGATCGGTTGGTCCACCTGGAAGGTAAAAAAATAAATAAATAAGAAAGAAAAAACCAGGCCGCAACGCAATCATTTTATTAACTTTGGAACAGAACATATAAACTTTTTGAACTAAACATTAACCTTTTTGCTTACTGGTGTTTGTTTTGTTTTTTTTAACTTTATGGAACAAACCTCTCCTTCCCCATGGGTCAATGTGCAAAGCGCAAAACGTCCAAAGATGTGGCGAAGTGTGTTATGCACTTTGTCCCAGGTGAAAGGAGACGTTTGCAGCAGCTGTGAGTGAATGGGCCCTAATAGCCCTGTGTGCCTGTCCTGGTGAGATGCAATCCCTATGCTAGGTGTACCTGTGTGTGGTACTTCCGGGAACACTCCCCTAAGCATAGGGCAGGGTGGTCAGGACAGTCAGGACAGAAATAGCGGGTGTCACGCCTTATTCCACTCCTGCTACAGACATGACATCTTGGGTACAGGAGGTTCTCGATGATCTCTTCCTGAAATTTGAGGAAGGATCCAGTTCTCCCAGCCTTACTGTAGAGAACAAAACTATTATACAGAGCCAATTGAATTAAATATACAGACACCTTCTTATACCAGCGTCTGGTTCTGCGGGAAACTAAATACGGAGACAACATCTGGTCATTGAAGTCCGCCCCTCCCATGTGAAGGTTATAGTCGTGGACTGAGAGGGGCTTTTCAATGACACGGGTTGCTCGCTCAATTTGTATTGTCATGTCTGCGTGAATGGAGGAGAGCATGTAAACGTCACGCCTGTCTCTCCATTTCACCGCGAGCAGTTCTTCGTTACACAATGCAGCCCTCTGCCCCCTTGCAAGACGGGTGGTAACGAGCCGTTGGGGGAAGCCCGCGCGGTGCCACAGGCACCAATCTGTTCTAGAAACAAATGCCTAAAGAGGGCCACACTTGTGTAGAAATTGTCCACATAAAGATGGTACCCCTTGCCGAATAAGGGTGACACCAAGTCCCAAACTGTCTTCCCACTGCTCCCCAGGTAGTCAGGGCAACCGACCGGCTCCAGGGTCTGATCTTTTCCCTCATAGATCTGAAATTTGTGGGTATAGCCTGTGGCCCTTTCACAGAGCTTATACAATTTTACCCCATACCGGGCGCGCTTGCTTGGGATGTATTGTTTGAAGCCAAGGCGCCCGGTAAAATGTATTAGGGACTTGTCTACGCACATGTTTTGCTCTGGGGTATAAAAATCTGCAAATTTCTGGTTGAAATGGTCTATGAGGGGCCGAATTTTGTGGAGCCGGTCAAAAGCTGGGTGGCCTCTGGGACGGGAGGCAGTGTTGTCGCTAAAGTGCAGGAAACGCAGGATGGCCTCAAAACGTGCCCTGGACATAGCAGCAGAGAACATGGGCATGTGATGAATTGGGTTCGTGGACCAATATGACCGCAATTTATGCTTTTTAGTTAGACCCATGTTGAGGAGAAGGCCCAGAAAAAATTTAATTTCGGAAACTTGGACTGGTTTCCACCGGAAAGGCTGGGCATAATAGCTTCCCGGGTTGGCGGTTATAAATTGTGTGGCATACCTGTTTGTTTCGGCCACGACTATGTCTAAGAGCTCCGCAGTCAAGAACAGCTAAAAAAATCCCAGGGCCAAACCGATCTGAGCCGTCTCAACCCGAACTCCAGACTGGGCGGTGAAAGGGGGAACTACAGGTGTGGCTGAAGTTGGGGACTGCCAATCAGGGTTTGCCAGCACCTCTGGGATTCTAGGGGCTCTACGGGCCCGTCTTTGCGGTGGCTGCAACGGGGTCACTACTGCTCGTGCCACCGTACCAGCTTCAACTGCCCTTCTGGTGCTTGCCACTTCACCAGGTTGTACGGCAGTGCTGGTACTAGGTCCAGGGAGGGCTGCGCTGCTGGTGTATGCCTCACCGCGTAATCAGACAGCGCCAGCCCCACTCTGCTGCTCTTGAAGCGGATCCTGCGCAACCTGTGGTCTAGCGACACGGGGCCGGGTACGCCTGGTACTATCAGGGACTTCAGCCTCCTTGTCCGAACTTTGGGTCAGAGAGCCACTGCTTTCGACAGGTTTGTATTCTGACCCGCTAGATTCATCAGATGAGGGTTCCCATTCCTCATCCGACTGGGTCAGAAGCCTGTAGGCCTCTTCAGAAGAATACCCCCTGTTTGACATTTGGGCAACTAAATTTAGGGGTATTCCATGAGACTACCCAAGAAAAAAAAGCAAGCCTGTCTTACAAATAGGAGGCTAGCGAAGTACCGGAGGCCGCTGCGGTTGATAAAAAATATCAAAACTGATTTTTTTATCGCCGCAGCGCGTGTAAAGTGAATGTGCAGTGATCAAAAAAAAAAAAAATTTTTTGTCACTGTGGTGGGGCGGGTGTGGGCGACCGATCAGGCCTGATCGGGCAAACACTGTGATTTGGGTGGAGGGCGAACTAAAGTGACACTAATACTATTATAGATCTGACTGATCAGTTTTGATCACTTCCAGATACTATAAAAGTACAAATGCTGATTAGCGATACGCTAATCAGAGAATCAGTGACTGCGGTGCGGTGGGCTGGGCGCTAACTGATCCCTAAACTACCTAACCAAGGGGCCTAAACTATCCTAAAACCTAACAGTCAATACCAGTGAAAAAAAAATGTGACAGTTTACACTGATCACTTTTTTCCTTTCACTAGTGATTGACAGGGGTGATCAAAGGGTTAATTGGGGTGCAGGGGGTGATCTGGGGCTAGTGTGTTGTGTTTGGTGTACTCACTGTGAAGCCTGCTCCTCTGCTGGATCCAACCGACGAAAAGGACCAGCAGAGGAGCAGGGCAGCCATATAACAGATCATATTTACTAATATGATCTGATATGTGGCTTCCTTTTAGTTCATCTCATTGGTATGCAATTGTTAGTATCAATTGATATTTAGCAATTGTATCTATCTTCAGTGTCAACTCTATTGCAACGTTTCCTTAGTTGGTAACAAACTCATAGAACTTCATAACAGTCTGCTTCAATGTTCTCTTATGGCTGAGTGGCTTATATTCTCTGCCAGTCAGCTAATGAATAATGCGCCTATATTGCATGTTTGTAAAATACTTTATATGATCCGTAGTTATTTCCAATGATGATTCAAAGGTTTGTCACTCACGGATCCTGACGCGGTAAGCGCTTGCTTCTCACGGATGAACCTCCGTTACATACCGGCTTGAGTACACGTGAGACGTCTTGCGCTTTGCTGTGCATACGTACTGGGATCATCAAGACGCCAAGAGCTAGACAGGGCTTTGCTGATGCACACCTTCCGACCAGATGCACACCTTCCGATCGGGGTGCCGATGTGTGTGAAGGCTGGCGTAGGCCCCAGACCAGCCCTCAGTAATTTCCAGCAGACTGTGCCTCTCTGGTGCAGACTGCTGGTCAATGTTAGAATAGCATTGCCATTAAAATGCAATGCACTATAGCAGTCATGGCCAACCTGCGGCTCTCCAGCTGTAAAACTACAACTCCCACCATGCCCTGCTGTAGGCTGATAGCTGTAGGCAGTCTGGGAGTTGTAGTTTTGCAACAGCTGGAGAGCCTTAGGTTGGCCATCCCTGCACTTTAGGGATAGTGCATTACATTTTAAAAGCAATCAAAATACTGTGTTATAGTACCCTATGTGAGACTATTAAGTGGTAAAAAAAAAGTTTAAAAAAATCATTCAATAAAAAATTCCATTAAAAATTACGTTTTCCTATGAAAATACGCTTCAATGAAAAAAATCAAAATTTTCCCCCATATGTTTGGTATTGCCATGTCTGTAACCCAGACTACATAAATATCATTATCCCCTACGGAGAATGTCACAAAAAATAAAAAAAGAGACAGAATTGCAAATTTATTTTTAGTTGCCTCAGAAAAAAAAAAACGTAAAACAAGCAATCAAAAAGCGCTATTTACTCCAAAATGATACCAATGAAAAATACAAGTCGTCCCTCACACAACTCCACAGGAAGAAAAAGAAAAAAGTTATTGGTCTTATGGGAAGTGGTAATGCAAAAATATAGTTTTCTTTTATTAAAAGGTTTTTTTTTTGCAAAAGAGTAGTAAAATAAAAACTATATGCATTTGGTATCACTGTAATCGTACTGACCCAGAGAATAAAGATTTATACCGAAAAATTAATGCTGTAAAATTTATAACGTAAAAACACAGTGGCAGTATTGCTGTTTTTCCCATCTCCCTCCCAGAAAGAGTTAATAAAAGTTAATCAGAAAGTTGTGTACCCCAAAATGGAGTCATTAAAAACTACAACTTGCCCCGCAAAAAAGCCCTCATAAAGCTATATAGATGGAAAAAAAAAAATAAAAAGTTATAGCTCTTGGAATGCGACAATGAAAAAAGGAAGAAAAAGGCTCATTGGCATATATTAAAACAAATTTTCTCAGCAATTCGGGCACATATGAACATGGGACCAACACAGATGCCTTCAGCTGCCAAGCGCACATGTAACAGGTCAGCCAGTGTCATAGGTACAAAACTGCTGACAGATGTCCTTTAAATGTATTTTTCTTTCAACTTTGAGCTTACTAACACAGCAGGTGTAGCAATCCTAATGGCAAGATCACATCCACTTCAAGTTAACACTATTCTACTCGATCCACAGGGCCGCTATAGTATTGTGCAGGTACATTTACTTGGTGTAAAAATTTCATTGTGTAACATACCATACCCATAAGGCTACATGCACACAAACATATTTTGTTTCCGTGTCGGGTCCTTTTTTTGCGGATAGGATGCGGACTCATTCATTTCAATGGGTCAGCAAAAAATGCATCAGTATGCCCGTTCCGTAGCCACGCAAAAAAAAAATAGAACATGTCCTATTCTTGTCTGTTTCAGGCATTGTTACAATGGATCAGCAAAAAACAAAACAAAAAAAAACCACGTTGACATACGGATGTCATCCGCTTTTCTTTGCTGATCTGCAATTTGGAGATCTGCATCTTTCAGCAGGATTTTTCAGACTTTAGTGTCCACACACTGTATGACCTCTGTTGGGTGGATAACCATATGGACCGTCAATATAAGTTTTATCCTCACCCCCACCTCATGCATACTCGCATTGACCATTTCTTTGGAAATATACCCATACTCTGCAGCTTGGTACATGGAGACATTCGTTGAGATTGATCTCACCTTCCCCCGTCCCTGATGGATGCATTGGCGTCTTAATGACACCTTATTATCTCACTCTCTCACAAAATAATACGAAATATTCACTGTAAAGGATTCAAGTGATCTACTTATAAACGGCTACATTGTTTTGAAAACTCCCAGCTCCTTGGTTGAGTTCTGAGTTATACACTCTGATTCCGAATCTTTTAACTATGAAATACCTTACAGCACTTGATACAGCACTAAAACAAATTTAGTGGACAAGTTTCCCTGGGACCTATACACCGATTATGATGACATGCCTGGACAATTTCCTGAACATTTCTTTTGAGATTGGTATTTTATTTGATGCTGAAGGAGAACTAATTTCCATTACCTTATTTCACTGGTTTATAGTTTATTGACTTGTTCCATCTCCTTATATTTTATATTTATTTAGTAGGATACTTGTATGAATGTGCAGCAAAAAAAAATAATCAAAAACTAAAAAAGAATTTTGGGAAAAAACAGCTTTTCTATTTATTTTTTTACAGTTATTTTTAAAGAATTTTTTACAGCGTCCACCTGACGGGGTAGATTATGTGGTTTGATCCCTGTTTCAATACAATACAATGCACGCTGTATTGTACTGCCCTGAACTATCAGTTTTACATTGACAGTTTGTCTGAGTCTGAGACCCAGCCTGCACCATTTAATAAATTTTGTGCAGGCATACAAAGAATTAAAACACCATAACAACCTGAAATAATAAATGACCCCCTTAACACCTTCACTAACAACCACAAAAATTTCATAGAGGACAAGTCTGCTGCAAATGTTGGAGTGGGTTCAAAACACAGAAGAGGCACAAATATTTCCAGTAAACTTTTTCTCTTGGATTTGGCTTACAAATACAAATGAAAACTGGCCACAGACCCTAGCAAGATGATTCCGAGTGGGCTGGCCAGCTACACTACATTTCGGCGCTCCAAGTATTAGTTAACGATAGGAGCAACAGGTACTTATATACCTTGCCAGCGTTCGGAGATGCCCTCCTGGATTCAACTGTATTACCATCCTAAGGCCCCTTTCACACGGGCGAGTTTTCCGTGCAGGTGCGATCCGTGCGGCGAACGTATGGCACCCGCACTAAATCCTGACCCATTCATTTCTATGGGGCTGTGCACATGAGCGATGTTTTTAACGCATCACTTGTGCGTTCAGTTGAAATCGCAGCATGCTCTATATTTTCCGATTTTGACGTGACGCAGGCCCCATAGAAGTGAATGGGGTGTGTGAAAATCGGATGGCATCCGCAAGCAAGTACGGATGCCGTGCGATTTGCACACATGGTTGCTAGGAGACCATCGGGATGGAGACCCGATCATTATTATTTTCCCTTATAACATGGTTATAAGGGAAAATAATAGCATTCTGAATACAGAATGCATAGTAAACCAGCGCTAGAGGGGTTAGAAAAAAAAAAAAAATTAACTCACCTTCGTCCACTTGCTCGCGAAGCCGGCATCTCCTTGTGTCTCCGCTGCTGATGAACAGGACCTGGGGTGAGCTAATCCATTAAATAGAGCTTAAGGACCTTCGATGACGTCACTCCGGTCATCACATGATCTTTTACCATGGTGAATCACCATGGTAAAAGATCATGTGACGTACCATGTGATGACCGGAGTGACGTCATCGAAGGTCCTTAACCTGTATTTAATGGAGCAGCTCACCCCAGGTCCTGTTCATCAGCAGCGGAGACAGAAGGAGATGCCGGGCTTCGCGAGCAAGTGGACTAAGGTGAGTTAAATTATTTTTTATTTATTTTTTAACCCCTCTAGCGCTGGTTTACTATGCATTCTGTATTCAGAATGCTATTATTTTCGCTTATAACCATGTTATAAGGGAAAATAATACAATCTTCAGAACATCAATCCCAAGCCCGAACTTCTATGAAGAAGTTCGGGTTTGGGTACCAAACATGCGCGATTTTTCTCACGCGAGTGCAACGCATGACAATGTTTTGCACTTGCGCAGAAAAAATCGCGCATTTTCCCGCAACGCACCCGGCTCTTATCCGGGCAAAAAAAATGACGCCCGTGTGAAAGAGGCCTAAGGATGGTGGTAGAGTTGAATAATAAAGCTGGACACGTGAGCCAATGGCTTCTTTTACCATAGTTCACCCTCATAGGCCTCAGGCTGCCTAGGTATTAACTCAAGTGGTTACAATGATGTCATTGTGCTGTCTGAGACGTGGCACAGGCAGTCATGATGATGTCGCCGTTCAGGACCGTCTGCGCTGCCTAACTGCTTCATAGGCTTCAGGCCTAGGCATCTCAGAGTGCATGCCGGAAGAGGTCCAGGGGCTACCACGTGTTTGTCATTAGGGAACAGGACCCAGGTAAATATTACATTTTTTTAGTGCTGGTGTCACTATGGATGCATATTTACTACTGGGGACACTATGTGAACATGTTGAATACTGGAGCTTTAGAGCATTTCTGGGGTCACTCTTATAAATAGGGGGCATTATTTTTGGTGGAGGAACTATAGGATGCATTATTGTTGGGGTAGCATTATTGCTCTGGGTATAATGGAAGGCACAATCTTTGGTGGAGGCACTAGAGTGGGCATTATTATTGATGGGGGACACTTATTTGTGGAGGCACTTGATACATTTCTTTTTTCAACCATATTAACCGCTACAGGACCTGCCGGCGGCCCTGCTCTTCTGGGTGGACGCATATACGCGTCCTCCCGCGAGAGCCGAGATTTCCTGTGAACGCGCGCACACAGGCGCGCGCGCTCACAGGAACGGAAGGTAAGCGAGTGGATCTCCAGCCTGCCAGCGGCGATCGCTCGCTGGCAGGCTGGAGATGTGATTTTTTTTAACCCCTAACAGGTATTTAGATGCTGATAACAGCGTCTAATATACCTGCTGCCTGGTCATCTGGTGGTCCCTTTTGTTTGGATCGACCACCAGAGGACTCAGGCAGCTCAGTAAAGTAGCACCAAACACCACTACACTACACCCCCCCTGTCACTTATTAACCCTTTATGAACCACTGATCACCCCTGATCACCCCATATAGACTCCCTGATCACCCCCCTGTAAGGCTCCATTCAGACGTCCGTATGATTTTTACGGATCCACGGATACATGGATCGGATCCGCAAAACGCATACGGACGTCTGAATGGAGCCTTACAGGGGGGTGATCAATGACAAGGGGGTGATCACGCATATAGACTTCCTGATCACTTCCCTGTCATTGATCACCCCCCTGTAAGGCTCCATTCAGACGTCCGTATGTGTTTTGCGGATCCGATCCATGGATCCGTAAAAATCATACGGACGTCTGAATGGAGCCTTACAGGGGGGTGATCAATGACAGGGGGGTGATCAATGACAGGGGGTGATCAGGGAGTGTATATGAGGTGATCACCCCCCTGTCATTGATCACCCCCCTGTAAGGCTCCATTCAGACATTTTTTTGGCCCAAGTTAGCGGAAATATATATATATTTTTTCTTACAAAGTCTCATATTCCACTAACTTGTGTCAAAAAATAAAATCTCACATGAACTCACCATACCCCTCACGGAATCCAAATGCGTAACATTTTTTAGACCTTTATATTCCAGACTTCTTCTCACGCTTTAGGGCCCCTTAAAACGCCAGGGCAGTATAAATACCCCACATGTGACCCCATTTCGGAAAGAAGACACCCCAAGGTATTCCGTGAGGGGCATATTGAGTCCATGAAAGATTGAAATTTTTGTCCCAAGTTAGCGGAAAGTGAGACTTTGTGAGAAAAAAAAAAAAAAACAATTTCCCCTAACTTATGCAAAAAAAAAAATTCTAGGAACTCGCCATGCCCCTCATTGAATACCTTGGGGTGTCTTTCCAAAGTGGGGTCACATGTGGGGTATTTATACTGCCTTGGCTTTTTAGGGGCCCGAAAGCGTGAGAAGAAGTCTGGGATCCAAATGTCTAAAAATGCCCTCCTAAAAGGAATTTGGGCCGCTTTGCGCATCTAGTCTGCAAAAAAGTGTCACACATGTGGTATCGCTGTACTCAGGAGAAGTTGGGGAATGTGTTTTGGGGTGTCATTTTACATATACCCATGCTGGGTGAGAGAAATATCTTGGTCAAATGCCAACTTTGTATAAAAAAAATGGGAAAAGTTGTCTTTTGCCGAGATATTTCTCTCACCCAGCATGGGTATATGTAAAATGCTATAACTTTTACCCAAACCATTTTTTTTTACCCAAACTTTTTTTTTTATCAAAGACATGTAGAACAATAAATGTAGCGAAAAATTTATATATGGATGTCGTTTTTTTTGCAAAATTTTACAACTGAAAGTGAAAAGTCATTTTTTTGCAAAAAAATCTTTAAATTTTGATTAATAACAAAAAAAGTAAAAATGTCAGCAGCAATGAAATACCACCAAATGAAAGCTCTATTAGTGAGAAGAAAAGGAGGTAAAATTCATTTGGGTGGTAAGTTGCATAACCGAGCAATAAAGGTGAAAGTAGTGTAGTGCAGAAGTGTAAAAAGTGGCCTGGTCATTAAGGGGGTTTCAGCTAGCGGGGTTGAAGTGGTTAACTACATAACTATAGTAGGCATTCAAATTACTCGGGGCACTATAGAAGGAATTAATACCGAGTATTTTTAATACTGGGGCAACAATACTGAGCATTAATATGCAGGAGGTGTTACACTTTGAATGGAGCTGTGCTTCCTGTTCTATTCAAAGCATTAGTTCCAGTGTCACAGGCTGGTGAGGGTGCAGGGTGACATCTTCATAGATCAAATATCAATGACCTATCGTACCAAATATGACATGCAAATTGTACATAAGATGAGTTCCCCATTATATGTGAAAACAGGCTGCCTGGTGTGGGGTGTTTGGCCTCCTTGAAATGCCCACATTGTATCAAATGCAATCATTAAATTATGTGCAGTGTGCCAAGAATGAGTTACAGCTTATGATATATTTTATTCATCCTCCTGGACACCTGCTGTGGCAAACGTGTTTTGCATTTCCAATGGGACTTGAAGATAAAAACCCAGGAAAGAAAGAGCTTGTTACCAGTTCTAAAGGCGCTTTTACACTTGCCGAGGATCAGCAAATTATCGGGAAGAAGGCGTCACTCTGGACAGTTGGTCAGTGGAGGTGAAGCTCTGCATTTACATGCAGTGATCACCTCTACAGTATGAGAACGAAGGATAGCTACTTTGTTTCCACGTCCTCATACAGCTGTGTTGTTTCAGGCTAGCAGCTCACTGTTTAGACAACATGATTTGCTGCCTAGAAACAATTTAGATGCCTAACGAACGACAGGATCACCTGATGAATGAGCAGTTGGCAGCACCTCTAGATGGGCAGATTGTCAGGAATGAGTGGTTGCAGGAGACGCTAAATATAATATAGACAATATGACATGATATTTGCATAAAATCATATATAGATAATAGAGACTACGAGGTAGGCTTCTATCACAATCATCAATGCCAGGTGTCTTGAAAACCCCTTTGAAGTTCCCTCTCCTGATGACCAAATACTGACTGTGTGAAAGTGGTCTTAAACCTAGCTCACACATCAGTGATAATGAGACAAAACCAGAAGTGGAGCAGGCAGAGAAGGCACAATGGAAAGATTTGCATCTGTTAGGCGTTTTTGACCTGCACCTGGCTTTGGTGATTGAAATCACTCACCAAAACATTAATGTGTGAACTAGGCCTCAGAGCGGTTTCACACACAGCTTTTGTTAATGCAGCTTTTGAGCCATAGTCAGAAGTGGATTAAAAATTATTGGAAAACTGACTGACTTGTATATGTGAAACCACCCCCTAGGTCAGGCATCCTCAAACTGCGGCCCTCCAGCTGTTGCAAAACTACAACTCCCAGCATGCCCGAAGGAGCCTACAGGTATCATCCTACAGCAGGGCATTGTGGGAGTTGTAGTTATGCAACAGCTGGAGGGCCGCAGTTTGAGGATGCCTGCCCTAGGTGGTTGCAAAACACCTCAATTCTGCCTCCCATTGTTTTAAATGTGAGGCAGTGACAAAATGTTTTTCATTGTGCTGAAATAAAGAATCTCTGCAGCTTCAGCGGCGGAAACGTCGTAGAGACTGTGGCGAGTGGCCACACATCTATTATTCCCTCTGAATGGGGCTAATCTGCATGCCGTTCCATGGCAGAAACCTGAGGCTCAGCGTTGGCTCTCCCCCGTAGATTTCCAGATAGGTTTGCAAAATACTGACTTTTTCAGAAAAGTATTTTTCCCATGTGAACTTACCCTTATAGGGTGCCAGTACATTTTCAGGTTTTCTGATGCAGTTTTGAAGCTAAAACAGGCGTGGATTCAGAAAAGAAAATCTGATCAAAATCTGAAAATGTATGGGCAGCCTAATAAAGATTAGAGCAGTTAATTGTGATATAACTTGCAAACAAAAGGTTTGGTCACATGGATTTTCACATGCAAGCAATAAGTCAGTAATACAGAAAATCAATATCACTTAAAAGGTAAAGTGTACTCAGAAAACCACTTATTAAAAGAATTTCTGGTGGTTATTTTTCATTTTCAATGTCAATATCCATTTTAAATAAAAACCCTAAAATCCTGCAGTTTTTACACTGGCCACTAAGCCTAATAGGCACCACTTCTTGATACAGAACACTTCACCGCAGTTATCTTCTTATCATTAGAAGCATGATTAGAATGACAGATCACAAATATACAGATACCACAGTATGCTTCATTCACAACAGGCGATTGTCCCAGCTTATCTATTCCCTCCTGACCTGTGCACAAGTCACATAACACGCCTATAAAACTCTCCCATAGAAGTCAATGATGTTCTCTCATGTCAATTGTGTCTGTAACCCATAGTGGCTCCTGTCAAGCATAAAGCCTCCTTCACACATCAGTGTTCAAATCAGTGAGCAGGTGTGGTCAGTGATGCATCCGTGAAGGATTTGTGTTGGGTCCGTGTGTCCGTTTTTTTGCTGTCCGTGTTTCACTGACACTGAACAGCTGAAAAATAATTTTAAAAGTATCTCTTAATGATCTGTAAAACACGGATTCAACACTGATGGCATCCATGTTGCAGCCGTGGTTTTCTCGGACCCATAGATTATAATGGACGCGATGGATCTGTGAACCAGACAAAATAGAGCATGTATCTGTGCTAAAAACACTGAATCACAGAACGTGCTAAAACACTATGTCTAAATACACATTAAAATAAATGGGGACGTGTGCTGTCCGTGGAGAACACATACAGCACACGTCCATGAAACACTGAAGTGTGAATGAGGCTTTACTCTAAATGCTGTTAAAAACAGTTCAGGCAAGATAGCATCCCCCATAAATAAAATTTTAAAAAAGTATAATCGGAAAATAAAAAACATTAGAAAAGCGGTGCTGCTATCTAATTTTAACTAAAAAAGGTCAGTGACATTCCCTTTGGTGTTTACACAGAAACTAGAATATATAGATTGTAGCAGAGGTAAATATAATTTTTGGGAAAAAAAAGCTTTTCGGCTGCAGACAAATCAATCTTATAGCAAATAAATACTAAAAAATGTTAACCTTACATTTATTATAGAACAGTTCTCACAAATCATAACTTACAGAAGAACAAAAACATTTTTAATGATAGTGTCCCTTTAAACAAAATACATTTTCAGTTGTGTATAACAAAAGTTGCACTTGTATACATTGTATAGTTTTAAAACTCACACTTTCCAGCCCTTTGAGGGGGGGGGGGGGGGGGCGGGGGGGAAGAGTTACTTCTCCATTATCAAAATGCAGATGTTAGCTTTACTCCATGCTGTAAAACCCATAAAGGTGAACATGTGGAATCAGTTCATTGGTGCAGTTTGCAGAATGAACAGAATGAAGACATAACCATACATCTGGTCCTGACAAACTATGAGCAGTTTGGCAACATGCAGACATTCAAAGGAATCCAGGTGGATCAAATCCACCATTACTTTACCTATTGATATTGAATATATGTCTGCCTGGTTCCACCATGGTCCTCATGTGATCCCATTAGAAAATTTCCCCAATCAAATGTTTTCATCAGTCACTTGAAGATCGGAAAATAGTTGTGAGGCAGGGTTAGGCTAGTTTCACACTAGGGCTTGCTTTGTCCAGCCGGCTGTTCCGGCAGAGGATAGTCAATGGGGCCTGGTGGTCCTCCAGCAGTTTCTGGTCATACTGGATGCGATGCTCTCCGGAAGGCTGTTCCTCTGCACTAAGTGCTAGTGTGAAAATAGCCTTAGGGTATGGTTACACATGTCTTGCGACAACAAACAGCTGCTAATTTTCTCCCAAATCACTGTTTCCCAGAAAATATTTGTTCCAAAATGAATCGGCTTCACATCGCATTCTGAAACATACAGACATATGCTGTCCCCAATAAAATCAGATGGAGCATGCAATCAATAATCTAGTGCATACGCCTTATTTATTAGACCACATTATTCTGATAAAACGCTAGCCCCCCAAAAAAGGAAGGATCAGTAAAGTTTAAAAATGGATAAATAAATTGTTTAATGCAATATTGTACTACATGAAACAAATATACAATTAAAAGGTTATGGCAAACATTTTAATTACAGTTTCCCTTAAAACAGGGATGTCAAACTCGTGGCCCTCCAGCTGTTGCAAAACTACAACTCCCATCATGCCTGTGCATACTACAGCTATCAGGGAATGATGGGAGTTGTAGTTTTGCAACATCTGGAGGGCCATGAGTTTGACATCCATGCCTTAAAACAACATTTTGAAGTTCTCTTTCAATGGTAGACAGTAAAAATAGATAATAAAAGCAATTGCAGTTGACTTGATAGTTAAAAGAGAATTCTAGGGACAAATTATATATATATATATATATATATATATATATATATTTATTAAGAAAAAAAAAATCAGTTCAAAAGATGCATCAAAACAGGTGCGGGTGAACACAAAAAAGATCCTCATGCATTTCCAGGCTGATTTATATGCGTTTCTGCAGCATATCCGCACCTAAATTCACAATGACTAGCAGTGGTTTTTGGTGCCGATTCTATGCAGTTTTTCTGCAGATATCACCCTTCCGTTGATAAGGGTGAAATCCACAGCTAAAACCGCAAACATAATTAACATGCTATCTGGTATCACATAAATCAATAAAATTTCCCTTAAAATTTATTAAAACAAAAACAAATAAAATGCATAACTTACTTGGGTAGTAGTATCTCCCTAATAAAGCCGCAATATATGTGTCACGGGCGGTTGCACTTGTATATATGGTGAAGACGGCACATATAGATATCTCCTGTTGAACTTCTGATAATATCACTGTGTACCAAACACGTTTCGGAACTTAGATGTTCCTACTTCAGTGGCTTAACAGCAATTAAACTAAATCTCTTTTTTTAATAGGGTGTATGTTCAATTTGGAGGAGGTGTCTTCATACTTCAACGGACTGGATCTATGGATTATGTATCCAAATGTCCATATATCATAATTATCAGATTGTATCGCAGGTATATCAATTGCCATAGCTCAAGGGACATTATATAGTCATGTAGCTCCATGTCTCATGGCTCAAAAAAACTCATCAGACTCCCTTTACAAGAGAATAGATTGATTTATATAAAAAAGCACATGGTTTTCCACGCGGTTTAACTATGAAATATAGTAAAACTCATGCCTATTATATTAAAACTACTGTATCTTTTATATAAAGATCAATAAATGTATAATGACTATATAGAAAACGCATGTGTGTTTTTACCCTGCACTTAAAGTTGGAGTGGTCTTCATATCAAATCATAACGTTCTAACGCAGTTCCTCTAGGATAAAGGTGGCAATCCAACAAATATCGGAGAGCTAAAGTTTGAAGACACAGGGGCGGGATTCCGTCCAGGAGGGGGGACGAGACGCACCAAAATAGTCAACGTCCCACTTCCCCCTCCTGGACGGCTGCCGTCCCACTCCTCACAGGAAACCAAATAGTTCCATCTCCGCATTAAGGCCCCTTGGGGCTAAAGTGTTAAATTCAAATATTCTCCTCAACTCCACTCTTAACATGTGATATGTGATTACCTCCCCTCCAAGGCATTTCACTTTTTCAAACGCTACATATCTGAGTGTGGAAGGATCACTATTATGAAAGTCTTTACAGTGTTTGGAGACTGAATGTAACTCATACCCTTTTTTAATTTTAGTGATGAACTCTGCTATTCTCCTCTTGAAAGGGCGTTTTGTCCTACCTACATATTGTTTATGACAAGGGCATTCTAATAAATATATAACGTCTACGGAATCACAAGTAAGGATGTCGCTAATATCCAGTTGAAAATAACTGTGTAGAATCATAATTTTCTTCCGAAAATTTGTGGTTTTACAGTTACGACAGTGTCCACATCAGAAAAATCCCTTTAACAATAACCAATTTGATGCAATAGTGGTTTTCTTTACTTTTACTGTATGGGCTACCTTCAGGCCCAAATTCGGAACTTTTGTATAAGTTATCAATGGATTAGTGGTTAGAATGGGTCCTATGCTTTTGTCTCCCAATAAGTGATGCCAGTGTTTTTTAATATTTTTTTCAACCGTTTTGTATTGCGAGTTAAATGGTATAATAATACGAAGAGCTTCCTCACCCTTATTACTTTGGGTGTAAAGAAATCTGTCCTATTCATAGACCTCCCCTTACCCAATGAATTTTCAAGTATTTGATTAAGATATTCCTTTTCTAACTGTTTATGGACCTTGCTTCCTGTTCAAATTGTTCTTCAGATGTACATTTCCTTTTTATTCTCCTAAATTGGCTTGTGGGTATATTAAGGAGCCAATTTGGGAGATGGCAGCTAGAATATAGAAAACAGCTGTTCCTCATCACGGGTTTATAGTATGCATTACATATTAGTTTCCGGTTTTCTAGCTTGATGATCAAATCCATAAATTCTATTTGTGTTCTACTGGTCTTCGATGTAAAACTTAAATTATTTTCATTTGTGTTAATATCTTGTAAAAAAAAGTATTAAGATTCTCTTTTGTGTCCTGCTAAATAAAAACGACATTATCGATGTACCGGCGCTATAACACCAGGTCCACCCCCAGTCTGGGCTGGATGGTATCTTTCTCCCATTTTGCCGTAAACAAATTGGCATAATTGGGGGTGAACCTGGTGCCCATGACAGTTCCTTTCATATGTGTATAAAACTTAATTAAATGAAAAATAATCTTGAGTCAAAATATACGCAACACCCTCCAATATGAATGAGATCCGGTCTTCGTATAATGTTTTACTGTGGACTAGTTGTTCCCAAAGGGCTTCCACGCCCTGTGTGTGTGTTCTATTATAGTGTATAAAGAAGTTAACATCTAGGATCCCTAGAATCCAACAATGTTCAGATTCTATTTGTTCAAGTATAGTAATGATGTCTGTGGTATCTTTTATGTGAGAGGGAATAGTTTTTACCACTGGCTGTAGTAACTTATCCATGTAATGAGAAAGATTAAACCACTCCAACTTTAAATTGTATAGATTTATATAGATCTTTATATAAAAGATACAGTAGTTTTAATGTAATGGGCATGAGTTTTATCATATTTCTAAATCAAACAAATAAGAAATGCAGTTAAACCGCATGGAAAATGCATATGTGTTTTTTTTTTTTTTTTTATATAAATCAATCTATTCTCTTGTAAAGTGAATCTGATAAGTTATGAGTTTTTTGAACCATAAGACATGGAGCTACATGACTATATAATGTCCCTTGAGCTATAGTAATTGCAATATAAATATATATATATATATATATATATATATATATGTATATATATCTCGAGATAGAGAGAGAGAGAGAGCTGTGAATAAGGCAGAGACATTTAGGATTCAAATGCTGATGAATATAGATCATTAAGTGGACTATGTCTTAATAGTTATTAAGATATTTGGATACATATGTTGCGGCTTTATTAGGGCGATACTACTACCCAAGTAATTTATGCACTTTGTTTATATGTTTTAATACATTATATTCTATCCACGCGATACTGGATATTTGTGTGTCCTCCAATTACTGCATAATTTTTATTCTACTTTTTAGCAACATAGGGTGTGTTGCGGAGTGAGCACCATTTCTTTATTTGTCAGTTGGTGGAGCCACTACCTATTTAATCTCATAATTAACATTCTTTTTATTTTGAAGTCCACACGGCAGGTCAATTGCCTCACGAAAAAAAATTCTGCAAAGTGAACACAAGATTTGTGTAATCACATACATGTTTCCGGTGTTCTGCCAGGTTTCTATAGCATGCCGAAAGTCTATAGCGGAAGTGACGTGGTGCGCTGCGCAAGCGCACAAGCGTACTTCAGCGAAGCATTCCTGCAGCCTCCACTGCAGTAGTTCGCACACCACGCATGCGCAGACTTAAGGGTATATCTTTCTTAAAGTGACAGTCATCTCCATTGAAATACAGCTCCGCCGCCACCCCCCCTCCCCAGCGCTCATTAATCAACATTAATTTGTACGCTCGCCACGCATCGGGCTCTGCCTCGCTGCGCTCGGCGTTTAGTAAAATTAACTCTATGCCGCCATTGATAGTAAAGAAGGAAATCGATGGTAAAGAAAGACTATCCATCTCTTTCTTTACCATCCGTTTCCTTCTTTACTATCAATGGCGGCATAGAGTTAGTTTTACTAAATGCCGAGCGCAGCGAGGCCGAGCCCGATGCTTTGCGAGCGAAGCGAGCCTGCTAGGGTATAAATTAATGTAGATGCTGTATTTTACTGGAGGTTACTGTAACTTTAAGGCGATGATTCGGATGATTTGTGGAAGTGCGCTTGCGCAGCGCACCACGTCACTTCCGCCATAGACTTTCGGCAAGCTATAGAAATCTGGCAGAACACCGGTACTGTAGTGCAACACATCCACAACGTGACGTGGCTTTAGAGTCAAATTCTGTTGGTGGGGTTGTCCAAGAATGAAATATGAGAACAATTTGGTATGATGTAGAACAGTAAAATAAAAACCAGCACTTGAAAAAGAAAGAAAAATGCAAACACACTGTATACTATACATTCACTGCTAAATTGTGCCTTATTTTGTTGCTGTGGTACCAGCATAAGGCTATGACTCTATTGCAATGCGGCCACACGGCGGTTGAATACGACGTGGCCATACATGCTGCAGTGGGCTCCATTTAATTAATTAGGACTGTACTGTTTAGTTGAGCTGTATTGTTAATAGCATTCATCCACAATACTGTGCAGTGCCAACTTGTTAACTGGAACCTGCAAAAGGTGCGGACAGCACTCAGTGTGCTGTCTGCATCCATTGCTCTGTTCCGCGGTCTGCAAAAAGTTTTGTGGACAAGAACAGGCAGTTATATTAATGGCTAATGGCAAATTGCGGAATGCACATGGACGCCATCCGTGTTTTGCGGATCCTAAGGCCATACCCTAAGGCCCCTTTCACACGGATATTCCGCGCGGGTGCAATGCGTGAGTTGAACGCATTGCACCCGCACTGAATCCTGACCCATTCATTTCTATGGGGCTGTGCACATGAGCTGTGATTTTCACGCATCACTTGTGCGTTGCGTGAAAATCGCAAGCATCCGCAAGCAAGTGCCGATGCGGTGCGATTTTCCCGCATGGTTGCTAGGTGACGATCGGGCTGGGGACCCGATCGGTATTATTTTCCCTTATAACATGGTTATAAGGGAAAATAATAGCATTCTGAATACAGAATGCAAAGTAAAATAGTGATGGAGGGGTTAAAAGTCCACTTGATCGCGTAGTTGCGGATCTCTGTCTTCTTCTGTAATGTTGAGCTGCCGGCTAAGGACCTGTGGTGATGTCACATCACATGATCCAATCACATGGTCCCTCACCATGGTGATGAACCATGTGATTAGCACAGTGACGTCATCAAAGGTCATATTCCTGTGCACAGCAAAGAAGACAGACAGAAGAGATGCTGAGATGCTGGCTGCGCGATCAAGTGGATTAAGGAGAGTTACATTTTTTTATTTATTTTTTTAACCCCACCGGCCCTATTTTACTTTGCATTCTGTATTCAGAATTCTATTATTTTCCCTTATAACCATGTTATAAGGGAAAATGATACAATCTACAGAACACCTAACCCAAACCCGAACTTTTGTGAAGAAGTTCAGGTTTGGGTACCAAACATGCCGAATTTTCTAACTTGCGTGTAAAACTAATTACGATGTTTTGAACATTTTCACGCAACGCACCCGCATCTTATCATTTTGTTGCTGAATTTTCTGCATGGAACTTTTAGGCCCCTTTCACACGAGCGAGTATTCCGCGCGGGTGCAATGCGTGAGTTGAACGCATTGCACCCGCACTGAATCCTGACCCATTCATTTCTATGGGGCTGTTCACATGAGCGGTGATTTTCACGCATCATTTATGCGTTGCGTGAAAATCGCAGCATGCTCCTCTTTGTGCGTTGCGGTGCGATAATCCACGCAACGCAGGCCCCATAGAAGTGAATGGGGTTGCGTGAAAATCGCAAGCATCCGCAAGCAAGTGCGGATGCGGTGCGATTTTCACGCATGGGTTCTAGGTGACAGTCTATTCACTGTATTATTTTCCCTTATAACATGGTTATAAGGGAAAATAATAGCATTCTGACTACAGAATACATAGTATAATAGCGCTGGAAGGGTTAAAAAAAATAAAGTTAACTCACCTTATCCTCTTGTTCGCGTAGTTCGTTCTTGGTCTGTAGTTTGCTAGCTGTGGGCTTGGGCTAAAGGACCTTTGATGACGTCAGATCACATGCTCCATCACCATGGTGATGGACCATGTGATTGGAGCATGTGATCTGACGTCATCAAAGGTCCTTTAGCCCAAGCCCACAGCTAGCAAACTACAGACCGGGAACGAACTACACGAACAAGAGGATAAGGTGAGTTAACTTTTTTATTTTTTTATGCATTCCGGATGCATTCCATTTTTCATGCAGGCCCCTTTCATACCTATAGGTTCATAGCTGCATGAAAACACACTATAGAACATGCTGTGATTGTTCCTGAACACAGAGATCATCAGTGATGAACAGTGCCCATAACCATTGGAATGAACGGGTCAGGACTCAATCCGGATGCTGTCCGTTCACAACATGCATAGCATCTAGAAGGAAAACTTGCTTGTATGAAAGAGGACTAAGGTCTCTTTAACACAAACGTAAGGGCTCTGTGCCGGTGCTACGGGCTGCATACGGCGGTTCCGCACTACACGGGTCACCAGCCATGTGCATTCCGCATCACGGATGCGGACCCATTAGCTTGAATAGGTCCGCAAATCCAGAGATGCGGTGCGGAACGGAAGCACGGAGCGGAACCCCACTGAAGCACTACGGAGTGCTTCTGTAGTATTCCATTCCGCAAATAGATATAACTTGTTCTATATTTTTGCAGAACAGACGGATCGCGGATATCATTCAAGTGAATGGGTCTGAGATCCGCATGCAGCTGCCCTACCGTCAAGCACGGAGCCCTTATGTTTGTGTGAAAGAGGCCTAAGGGTGCCTGCACACACTGCAGATTTGTCTGCATTAAATCTGCACCAAAATCTTGGTTTTGTTACCTTTCTGTTGTGGATTTTCCGATTTTCTTTATGTTAGTAACCCAATTAAAGTCTATAGGGAAAACCACTCAATAGAAGGTGTGCATAAACAATTGACATGCTATGGATTTTAAAATAAACAGCAGAACACTTTTTACTAAGAAAACAAAAGCAAAGCGTACACGAGATTTGTCAAATCTCATTTACTTTGGTGGTACTATATTACAATGTGTTTTTTTTTTTTCTGCACACAAATCTGTGTGCAGGCACTCTAAGGCCCCTTTCACACAGGTGAGTATTCCGCACAGGTGCAAAGCGTGATGTGAACGCATTGCACCCGCACTGAATCCTGACCCATTCATTTCAATAGGGCTGTGCACATAAGTGTTGCTTTTCACGCAGCCCTTGTGCGTTCCATGAAAATCGCAGCAGGTTATATATTCAGCGTTTTCACGCAACGCAGGCCCCATAGAAATGAATGGTGCTGCGTGAAAATCGCATAGCATCCGTGAGCAAGTGCTAGGAGATGATGTTAGTAACTAGGGATGAGCGGACCCCATTAAAGCCAATTCACTGTATTATTTTCCCTTCTAACATGGTAATAAAGGGAAAACAATAGCATTCTTAATCGTGCAGCCGGTATAGTCTTTCTTCTTCCTGCAGGACCTGCGCTGACGTCATGGCGCTCACCACGTCAGCGCAGGTCCTGCTGAATGAAGATAGAAGGACCTTCTATCTTCATTCAGCAGGACCTGCACTGACATCATTGCACTCACCATGTGGTGAGTGCGATGACGTCAGCGCAGGTCCTGCAGGAAAAAGAAAGAAGACTATACCGGCTGATCGATCAAGTGCATGAGGTGAGTTTATTTTTATTTTATTTTTTTAACCCCTCAATGGACATTTTTTATTAGCATTCTGCATTAAGAATGCTATTATTTTCCATTACAACCATGTTAGAAGGGAAAATAATAAAAATCAACAGAACACCTAACCCAAACCCGAACTTCAGTGAAGAAGTCTGGGTTCGGGTCTTGGTACCACTAAGTTTTTTTGTATCACGCGTGTGCATCCTTCAGCTTGCATTTATACATGCTTTTTTTTTTTTTTTCGCCAGTCAACTAATAACACTGGAATGCATGCTACAAATGGAGAGCTGCCCCAGTTTTTTTTTCCCCCCTCCAAACACTTAGGCCTCTTTCACACAGGCGTCACGGATTTAGTCCGGATGCGTTGCGGGTGCATTGCGGAAAATCCGTGCGAGTAGGCAAGCAATCTGTTAGTTTTGTCTGCAATTGCGTTCCATTGTCCAATTATTGCACTTGCGTGGAAAAAAAACTAACAAATTGCGTGCCTACTCGAACGTTTTGCCGCAATGCACCCACAACGCATCCGGACAAAATCTTTGACGCCCGTGTGAAAGAGGCCTAAGCGTTTGGAGAAAAAAAAAAAAAAACAACTCTGGGACAGCTCTCCATCCGTAGCATGCATTCCAGTGTTATTAGTTGACTGACAGGGGAAAAATAAAAAAACAACATGTATAAATACAAGCCGAAGGATGCATGGAGCTGCTATAAGTTTATTTTTATTTATTTTTTTAACCTTTAAAATTAAAGGGGTTGCCTACTTTCTGGTTATTGTTCACCAAGGTGTCTGTAAGATGGTTATACAGCACTTACTAATATAGTTTCTTTTTAATTCTGCACCATTTTATGTGTTTCAGGGGATATTCTCCCTCGTTTACTGCTGTCCACACAGGTCCCTCCAGCAGCAGCTATTTTATGGACAAACACTCTGTGTGGACAGCAGAAAAGACTATTTCATGGGGTATAGTCCCTTGTTTACAGAATTTCAATAAGGACTATATTAGTAAGTGCCATATAATTATCCCACAGACACATTGGTCAACAATCACCAGAAAGTGTCTGGGACTCTTAAGAATGGGGACCCTGTACACCACAGCTGGTCAAGCACCCACACTTACACGCCATTCATTTTTAGAGGACTTGCTAGAAACAGCCAAGAACTGTATGCTTTGATCTCCAGCAGTCCCATAGATGCGAATGGGGAATAGTGAACATGCTCAACCTGTAGTTCCAATCATTTTGGGGGCCCTGCCGGGTTCTAGCACTGGATAACTTGAAATTACTGGAATAAGCTGCCACTTTGCTATCCTTAGTACTGGCTCCTAATGAAATGAGTGGGAGGCAGAAAGGATGCAGCCAGCGGTGGTATTTCAGGGGAATTTTGGTACGGCTGTCTGCTCCAAAATTCTGCTGTAAAAATCTGTCATGTGAATGTCCCCTAACAATGTATTTTTACAGATACTTAAATTATGCAACCAAACACCAGCTGTGTAGTGCTTGTGTTCCCAGCTCAAGGTAGAAACACACACACACACACACCAGTCCAAGTGAGTTCAGTGCAAGAAACTTGCTGTGTGTGGTAGTGAGGTCCTATTCTGAACTCTGCTGTGTCTACCTGCGATACCTGGAATCCATTGTAAAACATAGATACCGGCTGTCTGCACTTCACATCTTGCGGAATGGAATGTCCTGCCATCTACAGAACAGAACAGTCCTGTCCTCGTCTGTAAAATGAGGAATGGACATACAAACATTCCATGGACATACGGATACGGACAGCACATGGTGTGCTGTCCACATCTTTTGCGGCCCTGTTGAAGTGAATGAGTCCAAGTCTCTCGGGTCACACAGTATTATAACTCCTAATGATGAGAGATCCTGTCAGAGGAGCAGAGTTCCAAATGGGAACCTACACTACTAGACACTTTCTTGCAATGAACTCGCTTATCTGTGTCTGGTCTTAGGGTGCCTTCACATGCTAAAGATTTTGTTGCAGAATTTTCGCAACTGAAAACCAGTTTCATTTATTTGAAAGTGCGGCAAACACATGGATTTCAGCATGCCCTATTCAGGTGAATGGAACAGATTTTAATTTGTGGAAATTCTTCAACGAAATTGGCAGTATGTGAAGGCAACCTTTCAAAGGACATTAATCCTGTATGTCTTAATATAAGTGAGCATTCACAAAGCATTTTGTGCAGGCAGAATCTGGCTTAAAATCGGCACCAAAAAGCTGCCGGGTGGTATTGTTTTTAATGGGAGACCATGGTTTATGGCTATAACCACACCAAGAAAGGACATGTGCTGTTTTTGCAGCGGTCACAGTAATAAATCATGGCTGCATGAAGGGCAGTACTAACTATTTAAAACAATGGGAGCCAGGTTCCGTGTGACCACCCAGTAGATTTTAAGCACAGAATCTTCTTCAAATTCTGCTTGCACAAACTTCTCTAGGTCTTTATCAGGCATGGTAGTCTCCTGAGTAGTCTTGAAAGCCTGCAATTTAATCATCAACTTTTCAGTTAGCCATTAAAAGGAACTCTAATGGTATGGCTACATAGCGACAATGGACTTTTTGGGATTCAGAGGTTAAAGTTTTGGCACACATATGACTCGTGCTGCAACCCTATTAATTTCTATGGGATCACTGCTACACTGTGCTGCCCCTGCAATCCTGGCTGTGACCAGTGTTGTCATACCCGTACTCCTGCATGCTTGACTGAGGAGGATTTTTTTTATTTGAGGAGAGCTGTGGACTGGTAGAACTCTCCCTTGGCTAGTGCGAGTATATGTTAATTCTAATAGTGTCCATTCACACGTGCGTAGTTCGGGTCCGCATTCGTTCTGCAATTTTGCAGCATGGGTGCAGACCCATTAATTGGGGTCCCAAAAATATAGAGCATGTCCTATTTTTGTCCGCGGACAAGAATAGGCATGGTTATCATAGGTATGGCCATGTGCGGTCCGCAAGATGCAGAATGCACACGGCTGGTATCCATGTTTTACAGATCTGAAATTTGCAGACCGTTAAACACTTACAGACGAATGAATGTACCCTTAGTGTTAAGAGTATGCTCATACAGTATTTTCATTTTTTATAGGAATTCTGCATACAGAATCTGCATCAAGACTGTAAAGGACACTTTTCTGCAGTGTGGTTTATTTTAGTTTATTTTTACACATTTTTGAGGGGTTTTGCAGTTTTGTTTTTAGCATTTGTTAGGATAAACTTTCCAGCACCAGATATTGCACAGAAGCTTATGTGAAATAGTAAACGCTGTACAAAAAGGCATATTTTTCACCCTTGTGGCACATTTTTGGGGTCATTTATAAGTTTTTTTAAAAATCGCAGCTCTGGGTCTGCTGTTTTTCCCTCTTTCTCTTGTGTTTCACTGACTTCCACTGTGTTTCTTGTAACGTTACAAAAATAAAACATGTGTAATGTGTGTTGGCATTTTTGCATTATGTTTTTTGTACCAATTCATTCTTGGTCTACAGAGGATGTGACATTATAGGGATGGACCATATTTTTTTGCGCTATAAGACACACTTTTTTCTCTTTAAAGTGGGGGAAAACATGTCAGTGCATCCTATGGGGTGAATACTAATGAGCGCTTCCATTATGGAGGTGCTCATTAGTAGAAGAGGACTATGGAGCGGTGAATGCAGTGCTCCCTGTGCAGGCTCTGTACTCGCTGGTTCCTGGTCTTCATCGGCTGCACACCGCACAGCAAGAAGAGCAGAAGCTGGATCGCCGGTTGGCGAGAGGTAAGTTGATTTATTTATTTTCTTTGATCTGAGGTCTGATTAACATGGGGGTCTTATTAACATTGGGGGTCTGAGCTGAGGTCTGATAAAATATTTTTTTTCTTATTTTCCTCCTCTAAAACATAGGTGCATCTTATAGGGCGATTAATATGGTACATACTTTCCTATATAAATGCAAGCTATGCAAAAAAAAATGCCATTAAAAAGACACCAGGCAATAAAACACACTATAAGGGCAAAAACGACAACAAGATTGGGCAGGCTGTACCCTTTTATAAGTATTTTACAGAAGTGGCACTTTTAGGATAGACTATAAAATATAGCTGGGAAATAACTACAATTATTAATTTAACATAACTGATGTGAATTTATGTAGCAACATTTAATAAATTATTTACTGGAGGCAATATTTATTTACACTATGATACATAATATACCGGAGACCAGCTGCACTGTAGTGTATTTTTCTAAACAACTGCCAAAATAGTTTAACAGAACCGGTCACCTGGATTTTGGGTATAGAGCTAGATGGCCACTAGCACATCCGCAATACCCAGTCCCCATAGCTCTGTGTGCTTTTATTGTGTAAAAAAAACAGATTTAATAGATATGCAAATTAACCTGAGATGAGTCAGAGCTTGAAAATATGACTCTTCTCTGGTCACACAAGTAAGGCTACTTTCACACTTGCGGCAGGACGGATCCGACAGGCTTTTCACCCTGTCGGATCCGTCCTTCCGCTATTTCGCCGTGCCGCTGCTCCTTCCTCATTGACTATAATGGGGACGAGGGCGGAGCTCCGGCGCAGCACGGCAGTGCACGGCGAATAGCCGACAGACTAAAAGTCCAGCATGTCTGACTTTTTAGTCTGGCTGCCTCTCACCGCAAACTGCCGTACTGCGCCAGAGCTCCGCCCCGTCCTCAATATAGTCAATGGGGACGGAGCGGCGGCACGGCGAAATAGCGGAAGGACAGAGTGAACAGCCTGTGTGATCCGTCCTTCCGCAAGTGTGAAAGTACCCCAAGATATGACTTATGTTAATTTGCATATGTATCAAATCATTTTTTTACACAATAAAAGCACACAGAGCTATGGGGACTGGGTATTGCAGATGTGCTAGTGGCCATCTAGCAACCCATGTCCTCAGCTCTATACCCAAAATCCCGGTGACAGGTTCCCTTTAAAGGGGTTGTCCACTTTTAATTAGTGATTGCCTATCCTCAGTATATGCCATTCACTAGCTAGTTAGCGAGCGCGATACCCCGCACCCCAATTGATCTATCAACTCAGCGCCATCAACTAAGTCAATGGAAGCAGCGCTGCAAAGATGAGCATAGTTCACTACAAAGTTGACAAAGCTATCTGCTTCTGGCACTGGAACCACTGCCAAACAGTGAGGTGGCTGGACGTCCACCGATCAGCTAGTCATTGCTTATCCTGATAGCCCATCACTTAAAGGTAGACAACCTCTTTAAAAGGTATAGACAGTAATGACAAAACCTTAGTGCTTAAGTGGTAATTGACATGGATATTCATTTGATAGGTAAGCCAAATACAATATAGAAATATACATATTGGAGTGGCTATGTACGCAGACATAAAATTGCAGATGGTTGCCCTAAAGCAAGTCACCATCCATGCTTCCAATCCCTGTTATTACTGCACTAAAAATACTAACAGCTGTTCTAGTTCTAACAGTACTAATCTACACCCTTGTCTTATAATATTCTTATTGGTTTGCTGTAAATGCAAGTTACTAACAATAACACCAGAAATGTACTCTCCTCTCCAACACGGTTTCAATCCAGGACCACAACTGCAGTGTGTATATAGACTACATATATCTATAAAGATGTTTGGAAGTAAAAGGAATTGTCCTGTTCCAGAAGGAAACCAGACAACACATGTCATACCTTAAAGAACTGATAGTTCTTTACCTGACAGCTTCTGCACTGCTACTTAGTTCACCTGGCTGGGCTCTGTTTACCCAGCTGCAAGGGTGACATGTCAACACTGGACCACTGCAGCCAATCACTGGGCCTCAGAGGTGCACTGAAGTGGCCAGTGATTGGCTCTAGCTGTCACAAGTTATTAACGTGATGTCATTGCTACAGCCAGGTAAACAGCCTGACTGTAAGGGATCTGTGGGTATGTAAAGTTTTATTTCTTCACTGCAGGCAGATTGCAGGTGTTGTCTGGTTTCCTCATAAAACCAGACAACCCCTTTAAAGTAGTTGTTCAGGATTTTACCATTGATGGCCTATCCTCAGGATACAGGCCATCAATACCTGATTGGCAGGGTTCTGACAACCACACCCCTCACTACTGGCTGTTTTGCAATAGCTCCAGAACTACATTGCTCTGGCCATTGTGCAGTGTATGGAACTGGTTGCTGCAGCGCTGCTTCCATTCACTTCAACTACACAGTGGACAAAACCTCTGCAGAACAGCTGATAGGCTTGGGTGCGAGGTGTTGGACCCCAGGCGATCAAATATTGATGGTCCACTCTGAGGATAGATCATAAATAGTAAAATTCTGGACGTCCTTAAAGTCAGAATGCAAGGGATAGAACAATAAAGTGGTTGTCTGGTTTCTGATATTGATGAACTATACTTCGCAGGTAAACAGCAAAGAGACCCCTGTGTTCACTTCACTCATCAGCTTGGGTGTCGAGGTGGAGGACCCCCACCGATCTGATACTGTGATGACCAATTCCTGAGTTTAGGTCGTTAATATTGGAAACCAGACAACCCGTTTAACACCAGTTGGTACAAATGGCATTTAAAATATATGTAACACATGACATTTCCAAGATGATCAGAAGTAAAATGTATTTGTGCAAATGTCACCACATTACAGCCAATTTACAGTACAGTGTGGAATTGGGTAGGATGAGAAAATAAAACAATTTTACATAATACTTTTAAAATGTTTGCATAGAGCTCCCATATTTATGGGACATTGCCTTTTGTGGTTCTATTATGTATACCCTAGAGTAAGCTACTATCATCAATAGCCTGTTATTGGACGATTATAAAAAAAAAAAAAAAAAAAAAAAAGGGGCTATGGTAGCAACAACTGGGGAAGTCCTGAATAGTTGAAAATAAATACTGAAATCTATAAAACTGCATGCAAATATAAAATAACAAAAACAAAACAAACAAAATAGACACCTGGTCATTGCAGCCATGTCCGAAATGCTACTGAAAATGCATACTGTATAATGCAGTGCACAATAGAAGAACTACAATGTGGTACCATATAATTACCCCAAAGTAGCAAAGTACAATTTACATCACAATTTTTATCACTTGTAGGAAGACCATGACAATCCACTTCCGTGGAAAGTTAAAATTTTTACCTGACTGATAAATGAATAGCTGCAATATTATTCAGAGGAACAAGAGGAAACCCCCATATTTCCCTTTTAGGTGGATGCATGTTATCTACTTCTCCTTTAAAACTTCACAGATTGAGAATTTCAATACTAAAAGTTAAGGAGATTACTAAAAAAAAAATCTCCTAGATTTCTAAAAATAAAACACTTGCATTTGCCTAAGCATTGATTAATCACCCACTGTTAAAGGGAACCTGTCACCTGGAAAAGACAATTTACACTAATCACAGTACTTTAAAGTATCTCTCAGTGTGCCCAAAGATGTATTCATATCTTCTTTCTGCGTTGTGCTGTCTCATAAAATCGACTTATAAAACTGTGTTTGGCACCTTTTTGAAGTCGTGCTGAAGTCACGGGGGCAGCGGCCTCCTTGACTCAACCGTCGGATAAGCCCGCCCCTATGCCGCTCCTCCGCATATTGATGGACATTTTTTCCTGGAGCTGGGACCGCGCTCTTCTCACGCATGCGTCGTGCGTGTCCTGCCACAGCATGATCCCGGCTACGGCTCCCTCCCTCCCTGGCATCTTCTTGTTCACTGCGCCTGCGCGGTTCCTATACAGCGCGCTCATCGCTTCTCCCCTGCGGCGTGAGCGTGATCCCTTTCTGCTTGCACTGCAGCGCAGGCGCAGTGAACATGCAGATGCGAGGGAGGGAGCCGTTGCTGGGATCGCGCTGCGGCAGGACACAGACGGCGCATGCGCGAGAATAGCGCGGTCACGGCTACAGAGAAAAATCTCTATCAATATGCGGAGGAGCGGCATAGGGGTGGGCTTATCCGACGGTTGAGTCAAGGAGGCCGCTGCCCCCGTGACTTCAGCACGACTTCAAAAAGGTGCCAAACACAGTTTTAGAAGTCGATTTTATGAGACAGCACAACGCAGAAAGAAGATATGAATACATCTTTGGACACACTAAGAGATACTTTAAGGTACTGTGATTAGTGTAAATTGTCTTTTCCAGGTGACAGGTTCCCTTTAAACTAATTTTGGCAATTTGTGAAAGGAGCATACACAGTTTATTAATCTGTGAGCTGCCATTCAAAGGATGGGGACTTTCTTAGGACGGATATTGTGACCAGCACGGGGGGGGGGAAAAAAAAAAAAGTAGCTTGGGAACTAATACATAAAATGATTTTCCCTGCTATAATAATTACAAGGCTAAAAAGTAATAAATTACAAAATATGCCTTAGGTTCCATTAATAGGTTATGCTTAATGTTTTATCGTGCATATAAAGTTTAGGTTTGGAAAAAAATTACATAGCAATCACTAGAATTATGCCTCATTCACACGTCAGTGGGTTTTAGTCGGTGATTTCCATCAGTGATTGTGATCCAAAACCAGGTGCGGTTCTAAACACAGAACAGGTGCAGATCTTTCCCTTATACCATTTGCCTGTTCCCCTTCCAATTCTGGCTTTGGGTCAAAATCACTGACCAAAACACTGACATATGAATGAGACTTTAAAAGGTAACAGACATTTGTCCATCCAGTTCGGCCTGTCATCCTGCAAGTATCCATTAAACTATGTGCTTTTCCTGCAGAAAACAATTGTCCTACACAGGGTACTAAATAAATTATTAGCTAAGAATTCAGACAGCTGGGAATACACATGAAATCTCGAAGTAATGCAGGCAGTAAAAACATGTCCATTCATATCTAGGTTTTGGACCATTGTTAAGGTATACTTTTAGTCATTTTTAAAATCTTTTTGGAGAACACTTTACTTTTCCATCCTTCACACCAGCGGGATTTACTTAACGGAACTGGTAATTAAGAAATAATAAACTTTCCTAGTCTTCTATTAATCTTGCAACACCATTTATGTTGTCCTATTTTCTTCTTACAGGCACAGAAATAATAGTAATAAAAGCTCACAACAGTTATGTAAATATTATATACACACACACACGTTTACAACAGTTGAAAAAAATATCTTTGGAACAAAATGAACACACCCCTTAAAACAAAAAGTAAATGCAGAAATAAAAATTGCAATTTGAAAGAAAACTGAGGTATAAAAAAAAAAGTCCTTTTTGTTTGATTTGTATATATTTCGGTTGTATCCATCCATCTTGCATTGCCAGAAAATTCCTAGAGGAGTTTCTTTAAGTATTGCAAAAGCCGCGCCTCACAAACGTTGACAGTTGGGGGAAGGGGAACAGGCAAAAGGGGAGAAAGGGCAGTTTTGTCCAGGTTGAACTAACAATAAGCTTACGTCACTTCAGTACGGAGCAAATCGGCTGTAACCGCCTCTGTATAAACTCGCCTGAAAAGGAACAATAAGTTTTAGTTTTACAGTTCAAATAGCAAAGCAAAGAAAAAATTCAATAGATAATGATAACGCTGTAGTTTCTCATGCATACATATCAGCAGGAATGCCTGCCTAAATAAAAAGCAGCAACAACTCTTATTGATAATTAACATTTGGAGATGAAGAAATGAGTGATAAAAGGGACTTTCAATTAAATTACTCAGATGAAAACAAAACTTGGAAATACACCTCATGGAGTGATATAAGACGACAAAATTCAAGTCATTTTTCTAATTCGAATTCAAAATTAAAGGCATATTGAACCAGCATGGCTACCACAGCATCTTGCAGCGACATGCTGTTCAATCCGGTTTGTGTTTAGTTGGACTATCATTTATTTTTCAATAGGACAATGACCCCAAACACACCTCCAGGCTGTGTAAGGGCTATTTGACCATGAAGGAGAGTGATGGGGTGCTGCGCCAGATGACCTGGCCTCCGGTCACCGGACCTGAACCCAATCGAGATGGTTTGGGGTGAGCTGGACCGCAAAGTGAAGGCAAAAGGGCCAACAAGTGCTAAGCATCTCTGGGAACTCCTTCAAGACTGTTGGAAGACCATTTCAGGTGACTACCTCTTGAAGCTTATCAAGAGAATGTCAAGAATGTGCAAAGCAGTAATCAAAGCAAACGGTGGCTACTTTGAAGAACCTAGAATATGACATCTTTTCAGTTGTTTCACACTTTTTTGTTATGTATATAATTCCACATGTGTTAATTCATAGTTTTGATGCCTTCAGTGTGAATCTACAATTTTCATAGTCATGAAAATAAAGAAAACTCTTTGAATGAGAAGGTGTGTCCAAACTTTTGGTCTGTACTGCATATATATATATATATATATATATATATATATATATATATATATGTATATATTTAGTGACTCAAGTTCTGCTTCCAGCACTGGACCCCCATACCCTGTAGCGATTGATGTCACCACTGAGTCACCATGTTCACAGCCCAGTGTTGCTGTCCTTTTCAGTGTGGGATCCTACAACTCCCCCCCCCCCCCCCATTTTTCACTACTCCAGGGAGGAGGCGGAGACACTCATGGCGGGGGCCCGGTGCAGTGACTAATACACTGGGCCCCGCAACTGTTAAATACATTCAACCCGATCTACAGTACAGACCAAAAGTTTGGACACCTTCTCATTCAAAGAGTTTTCTTTATTTTTACGACTATGAAAATTGTAGATTCACAATGAAGGCATCAAAACTATGAATCAACACAAAAAAGTGTGGAACAACTGAAAATGTCATATTCTAGGTTCTTCAAAGTAGCCACCTTTTGCTTTGATTACTGCTTTGCACACTCTTGGCATTCTCTTGTAGAGCTTCAGGAGGTAGTCACCTGAAATGGTTTTCACTTCACAGGTGTTCCCTGTCAGGTTTAATAAGTGGGATTTCTTGCCTTATAAATGGGGTTGGGACAATCAGTTGCCTTGTGGCAAAGTCCGGTGGATACACAGCTGATAATCCTACTGAATAGACTGTTAGAATTTGTATTATGGCAAGAAAAAAGCAGCTAAGTAAAGATAAACGAGTGTCCATCATTACTTTAAAAAAATGAAGGCCAGTCAGTCCGAAAAATTGGGAAAACTTTGAAAGTGTCCCGCGGTGCAGTCACAAAAACCATCAAGCGCTACAAAGAAACTGGCTCACATGCGGACCGCCACCGGAAAGGAAGACCAAGAGTCACCTCTGCTGCAGAGGTTAAGTTCATCCGAGTCACCAGCCTCAGAAATCGCAGGTTAACAGCAGCTCAGATTAGAGACCAGGTCTATGCCACACAGAGTTCTAGCAGCAGACACATCTCTAGAACAACTGTTAAGAGGAGACTGTGTGAATCAGGCCTTCATGGTAGAATATCTGCTAGGAAACCACTGCTAAGGACAGGCAACAAGCATAAGAGACTTGTTTGGGCTAAAGAACACAAGGAATGAACATTAGAGCAGTGGAAATCTGTGCTTTGGTCTGATGAGTCTAAATTTGAGATCCAAACACTGTGTATTTGTGCGACGCAGAAAAGGTGAAGGCAAAAGGGCCAACAAGTGCTAAGCATCTCTGGGAACTCCTTCAAGACTGTTGGAAGACCATTTCAGGTGACTACCTCTTGAAGCTCATCAAGAGAATGCCAAGAGTGTGCAAAGCAGTAATCAAAGCAAAAGGTGGCTACTTTGAAGAACCTAGAATATGACATTTTCAGTTGTTTCACACTTTTTTGTTATGTATATAATTCCACATGTGTTAATTCATAGTTTTGATGCCTTTAGTGTGAATCTACAATTTTCATAGTCATGAAAATAAAGAAAACTCTTTGAATGAGAAGGTGTGGAGAAGGACCGATTCCAGACATTGGGGGACATGCGGAAGCAGTGGACTGAGTCTAGAGTAGAAACATCCAGAGCCACCATGTACAGGCGTGTTCAGGAAATGGGCTATAGGTGCCGCATTCCCCAGGTCAAGCCACTTTTGAACCAGAAACAGCGGCAGAAGCGCCTGACCTGGGCTACAGAGAAGCAGCACTGGACTGTTGCTCAGTGGTCCAAAGTACTTTTTTCGGATGAAAGCAAATTTTGCATGTCATTCGGAAATCAAGGTGCCAGAGTCTGGAGGAAGACTGGGGAGAGGGAAATGCCAAAATGTCTGAAGTCTAGTGTCAAGTACCCACAGTCAGTGATGGTCTGGGGTGCCATGTCAGCTGCTGGTGTTAGTCCACTGTGTTTTATCAAGGGCAGGGTCAATGCAGCTAGCTATCAGGAGATTTTGGAGCACTTCATGCTTCCATCTGCTGAAAAGCTTTATGGAGATGAAGATTTCATTTTTCAGCACGACCTGGCACCTGCTCACAGTGCCAAAACCACTGGTAAATGGTTTACTGACCATGGTATTACTGTGCTCAATTGGCCTGCCAACTCTCCTGACCTGAACCCCATAGAGAATCTGTGGGATATTGGGAAGAGAAAGTTGAGAGACGCAAGACCCAACACTCTGGATGAGCTTAAGGCCGCTATCAAAGCATCCTGGGCCTCCATAACACCTCAGCAGTGCCACAGGCTGATTGCCTCCATGCCACGCCGCATTGAAGCAGTCATTTCGGCAAAAGGATTCCCGACCAAGTATTGAGTGCATAACTGAACATAATTATCTGAAGGTTGACTTTTTTTGTATTAAAAACACTTTTATTGGTCGGATGAAATATGCAAATTTTTTTAGATAGGAATTTGGGGTTTTCATGAGCTGTATGCCAAAATCATCAATATTAAAACAATAAAAGGCTTGAACTACTTCAGTTGTGTGTAATGAACCTAAAATATATGAAAGTCTAATGTTTATCAGTACTTTACAGAAAAGAATTAACTTTATCACAATATGCTAATTTTCTTAGAAGGACCTGTAATCCCTGGAAAAAGTAAGGCGTATAGATAAGAGGAGATAGAGGTGATATAATTAGAGGCAGGATTAGAATAAATTAACTGCAGTAAAGTTATCTGTAGAAACCAAAAAGTGTCACCAGACATAGTAGCCAGTGCAAAAACTGCAGGTTTTATCTTTTTAGTTTAAATATATGGAATACATGGAAAATTTAAATAAACTATTCTTAAAAAATATGTTAAACAAAGCGATTTAAACAGGTCATTTTCTGATGACATTAACTTTAAGCTGTTAATTCCATTGATATTATGGTATCGTAATATGGGCATGGTATTTGGAGGATCTCTAATTGAATTTTTCCCAACCAATACATTAAAAGGGAGTCTGTCGCCTAATTTTCACCAATATAACTAAGAGCACTGCCCCATAGAAGATTGCATACACATCGCAAGCATACCTGTGTGCACTTTGTGCCTTTATGCCATGTCCAGGAAAAGCACTTTTAGGCCCCTTTCACATGAGCGTGACAGATCATGTCCGGATGCGTTCAGTGAAACTTGCACCATTTTGCAAGAGAGTTCAGTCAGTTTTGTCTGCGATTGCATTCAGTTTTTTTCTGTGCGGTTGCAATGCGTTTTTATGCGTTTTTCACGTTTACAAAACATCACTTAGCGACCATCAGTGAAAAACGCATTGCATCTGCACTTGGTGTGGATGCAATGCATTTTTCACACAGCCCCATTCACTTCTATGGGGCCAGGGCTGCTTGAAAAAAAAAAAAAAAAAAAAAAAGATTTTCACGCAACGCAGAACCATCGCTCATGTACACAAACCCATTGAAATGAATTGGTCCGAATTCAGTGCGGGTGCTATGCGTTCACGTCACGCATTGTACCCGGAAAACTTGCTCATTTGAAAGGGGCTTTATTCTGCTGAAAAAACGCTCCCAAGTGCCCAGCTGAAAGAGAAAGTAAAAAACAGCTTTCACTCCTGACTTGATTTTTAACAGCCATATCTTCTGATATAGTGGATACAATGCCGTGATTCTGATATCGTTTGAAAGGTTGGAATGCCAGCTTTATAGGTTATATTTCTAGCTGCTACCAATCTAGTTATGAGCAACTAAAGCAGCCCTCCACTCTTCAGTCTGGTTTGCTTTGGGCACTTGCAGAAGCAGAGCTGGGCACTTAGGGGCTGTTTTGCAGCAGAATAAAAGTGCTTTTGCATGGAATAAAAGCAAAAAGTGCACACAGGTATGTTTGGGATGTGTATGCAGTCTTCTATGGGGCAGTGCTCTTAGTTATACAGTATTGGTGAAAAACTGATAAACTCCCTTTCAAGGCTTTTTTCTGGTTTTTGGTGGACTTCTTACACCCAACAATACTTCTACAAATATTCACAGTATTTTTAGGAATAGTGATCCTTTACTGTTCCTACAGACAGTTCTGGACACAGACCTTTTATATATTTTGTAGATTTTTGCGCATTGTAGTTTGTACCATGCTGATCCATGGCCTTTTATGGTGCACCACGTAGCTTGGCATGTTCATCTCTCATATAGACAAATACCTTAAGGGGTCTAAATTTTCAAAATGGGGTAATTTCTGGGGGACTTTTAGCATTTTTCCAGCTCAATGCCCTTTTACAAGTGTGCAAAGGGGCATGGAATGTTTTTAAGCAAAATTTCTGCTCTGAAAGCCAATGGGCTCTCCTTTACATTTGCATTTGGGCCTGCTCTGTGTCAAGACAATGGAGGTACTTCTGAAGGCAGGAGAAACAGGGATTCTGTACAAAAATACAAATTTGAATTACATTTTTTTTTTTTTTACAAAAGTGTCATTTTAAATGCGTTTTACCTGGTTACCATTTATTCCTACAAAAAACTGTAGTCAAAATATTGATTTTACTCACAATGAAAAACTGATTGGGTTTAGGTTTTAAAATTTGTTGCAGGTTTCTATTATTCTGGCACCTATAAGCCTCTGTAAATTTGGCTTTGTGCAAGAAAAGAATATCTACTTTTTAAATATTAAATCAGTTAGGCTTTCACACCAGCATTTTTGCTGGATCAGCAAAAACACTTCAGTTACTGATAATACAACAGTCAGCATAGTATCTTTAAAATAGCCACGACGGATCAGTCATGAACACCATTGAAAATTGATCGGGGGGACGGATCCGTTTTCTATTGTGTCAGAGAAAACAGATCTGTCCCCATTGACTTACATTGCAAGTCATGATGGAGCCATCTTGCTGCGCAACACATTGCGGACAGAAAAACGCTGTTTGCAGCGTTCTTTTGTCCGCGATGGGAATACAACCAAACAGAACGGAATGCATTCGGGTGCATTTCATTTTGTTCAGTTCAGTTTTTCCCCCCACTGACAATGAATGGGGACAAAACGGAAGCGTTTACTACGCTATGGAGATCCTATGACTTATCTCAATAGCGGAAAGGGAAAGCACAGATATGAAAGTAGCCCAAGTCTCCTCGATTTCTCATAACATGTAAGTTTTTAAAAAATGCAGCCATAAACATACAGAACTGTATGTATCAATATGCGAAATATTGCAGTTGAAAATAGGAAAAAATGACTAACTGTTCTTATTGATTTTTACATTTTTATTTTTAATAAAGATGCAAATCATAGTGGTTACATTTTACTACCCTATGGCAAAAAACGATGTCAGGATTACTTGGCCTGGTCTTTGTACCCCAGAGTTTTTTTTTGTGTGTGTTTTGGTTTTGAGCTTCCTGCCTTCCCAGAGCCATAACTTTATTTTTTCCCCACTTACAGCCATATGAGAGCTTGTTTTTTGCGGGACAAGTTGTACTTTCCAACGCCACCATTTAATATTGCATATGATGTAGTGGGAGGCAAGTGGAATTGGAGGATGGGGGGGGGGGGGGTTGAGGAGAAAAAAAATTCTGCCTTTTTTTTTTATTTATTTACAGTACTGGTTGTCCCTTTTAATTTGGTTTAATACTCTGTATAATAATTTACATGTTTTCTCTTGTAATGAAGTGGATTAGAGATAGTACCCATCAACCATTGTGCTGATAAGAACACATTCCTGAGTGATCTCAGAGACATGTGTGATGCACACTGGAGGAGTGGTTGATGAGAAGTGTGGTCTGCATTAAAATGAATTAGAATTCGACCAGGAACTTCATCCTAGATCGGATACGAGTCATAACCCCTCCAAAGATAGGTCATCATCAATATAAAACACTCGGAAAACCTTTTTAACCCTCACTGATGCCCTAGTGTCCAGGTCAAAATTTACAAATCTGACATGCGTCACTTTATGTGGTAATTATCCAAGCCATTCTGAGATTGTTTTCTCGTGACACATTGTACTTCATTATAGTCATATATTTGAGTCAATATATTTCACCTTTATTTATGAAAAAATCCAAAATATACCCAAAATTTTCCACATTTCAATTTCTCTGCTTCTAAAACAGAAGGTCATACCTAATCAAATACTTATTACTCAACATTCCCCATATGTCTACTTTATGTTGGCATCATTTTGGAAATGTCATTTTATTTTTTTAGGACGTTAGAAGGCTTAGAAATTTAGAAGCAATTCTTAAAATTTTAAAGAAAATTTCCAAAACCCACTTTTTAAGGACCAGTTCATGTCTGAAGTCACTTTGTGGGGCCTACATAATGGATACCCCCATAAATGACCCCATTGTAGAAACTACACCCCTTAAGTTACTCAAAACTGATTTTACTAACTTTTTTAACCCTTTAGGTGTTCCACAAGTATTAAAGGAAAATGTAGATTAAATTTCAAAATTTCGCTTTTTGGGTAGATTTTCCATTTTATTAATTTTTTTCTTTAACACATTGAGGGTTAACAGCCAAACAAAACTCAATATTTATTACCCTGTTTACAGAAACACCCCACATCTGGTCGTAAACTGCTGTACGGGTACACGGCAGGGCGCAGAAGGAAAGGAATGTCATACAGTTTTTGAAAGGCAGATTTTGCTGAATTGGTTTTCTGAACGCCATTTTTCTGCCAATCGTCTTGTGCAGGGGCTCGTTTTTTGAGAAAGTGTTGAGGTTTTTATTGGTACCATTTGTGTACATAGGATTTTTTGATCATTCAATATTACACTTTATGGGGCAAGGTGACCCAAAAATTGGCTGTTTTGGAACAGTTTTTTATTTATTTTTACAGCGTTCATCTAAGAAGTTAGGTAATGTGATAGTTTTATAGAGCAGATCATTACGGACGTGGCAATACCTAATATGTATACTTTTTCTTATTTATTTAAGTTTTACACAATAATAGCATTTCTGAAACAAAAAAAAATGGTTTAGTGTCTCCATAGTCTGAGAGCCATAGCTTTTTTATTTTTTGGGCGATTGTTATAAATAGGGTATCCTTTTTTTGCGGGATGAGGCGACGGTTTGATTTGGGGGTCATAAGCCTTTTTGATCGCTTGCTGTTGCACTTTTTGTGATGTAAGGTGACAAAAATAGCTTTTTTGGCACAGTTTATTTTTTTTTGGTGTTTATCGGACAGGGTCTATCATGTGATATTTATAGAGATGGTCGTTACGGACGCGGTGACACATGTGTATTTTATTTTTTCATTTTTTTTATATAGAAAAAGGCAATTTCTTTTTTAAATGTACATTTTTATTTTTCATTTTTATTATTTTCACTTTTTTTTTATCAAGTCCCTCTTGGATCATGAAGATCCAGTGGGGCTGATGGCTGTACTATACACTCACCTAAAGAATTATTAGGAACACCATACTAATACGGTGTTGGACCCCCTTTTGCCTTCAGAACTGCCTTAATTCTACGTGGCATTGATTCAACAAGGTGCTGATAGCATTCTTTAGAAATGTTGGCCCATATTGATAGAATGATGAGCCCCCTCGTAGGCGTCCTGCGCGCAGTCGCAGTCCCATACAAGTGACTCTTCATGGATCCCCACAGATAACAATGTGCCCCAGGTGCCTGAATTTACAATCCCTCCATGGAATCAATGTAGACACCACAGGTTTCAGCATAATATTTTTTCCCAATTATTCTTAACTGAAGACCTAATTAACATGATGGTGGAACAAACAAATATATATGCAGAGCAATCTATTGCCTCCAGTCCTGACAGTTATATGGCAAGGATCCACAAATGGACCCCTACTAACACGACTGAAATGCAAAGGTTTTGGGGACTTCTAAGCATGGGCATTTAAAAAAAGAAATAAAAAACTATACGTACTGGAACAAAGATATTCTTTATCACACCCCTCTTCACTGTCTTGGCATTCCCCTGGGCCCGTTTCAGAGCTCTTCTAAGATTTCTACACTTCAACAATAATGAATGCCTACCCCCAAGCGACCCCAGTTATGACAGACTCTTTAAAATTAGGCCAGTGGTTGAGCACTACAATTCCAAATTTTGTCAAGTATATACCGCCCAAAAATGCCTCTCAGTGGATAAACCATTGGTGCACTTCAAATGCAGATTACATTTCTGCCATTACCTGCTCAATAAAAGGGTTAGGTATGGCATGAAGTTGTATAAGGCCTGTGAAAGTGTATCCGGGTATACATTGCGCTTTCGTATTTACGAGGGAAAAGATTCCAAAATTGAGACACCCGATTGTCCCCCAGTTCTGAGTATAAGTGGGAAGATAGTATGGGATTTAGTACAGCCCCTGCTAGACCACGGATACCATCTATATTTGGACAACTTTTACAATAGTGTCCCTCTCCTGAAGTGCCTTGCTGCCAGAGGCATAGGCACATGTGGCACAAATAGAAGAAATCAAAAAGGGCTCCCTAAATCCTTGATAGACCAGACAGGTTTTAGAAGGTCTGAAAGATTATCTGCACATTAGTGATCTAACAGCCTCTTTGGGCTTTGGTTTCACTTTGTGTGTTGCTTGTATGTCCACACCTCCTGTTCAGGTGTAGATCATGTGACCTTTGCCTCCCCCTATTTAGTCTGACTTTAACCATCACTCCTTGCTCTGGATAGCTTCATTTGGTTTTTGGAAGAGCTGGAGTGTGGTTCTAGTTGAAGTCCTGTTCATCCATCAGCCTCAGAAGTTAAGTGTTCCGCTTGTTGCATTTTGTATTCCCGCCCACCGTTGTTTGCTAGGCCTCAGCGAGACGCTGGTTCCGTCACCTGGGAAGGAGCGGGTGGTCTCTGCCCTGTCATTACCATTAAGGCATCCAAGAGCCCCCAGGGTTTTCTAGGTTCCTGTGTATGGGCATCTCTACCATCAGGAGGTGCCCATACGGATAGGAGTTAGGGCCAGGAGCAGGGTTTTATAGGTAGTAACCCTTTTTCTTCCCTAGCGGTGAGACCTAGCGTCTTCTCCTTTCCTTCTTGTTGTCTTTTGGTGTTCTCCCCTACTACATCCGTGACATTATCCAGAGCCCATACCGCCATTTTTTGTTCTGATCTGTGCAGCTATGGATGCTATGACTGCACTGGTCGAACAGCTGCAGAATCTGACTTTGGAGGTAGCGGACCTCCGTGCGATGGTTTTGGAGATTCAGAGTCCACAGGCTGCTGGTTCCGGTGGTGGGTTCCAGGCCTGCCCTGAACCAAAAGGTAGCTCTACCGGACAGGTTTTCCGGGGGTAGTGACAATTTCATCCTGTTCAGGTAGTCATGTAAATTATATTTTAGGCTGCGTCCATACTCTATTGGTGATGTGTCAAAGTGTGGGTATGATTATTTCATTGCTTAAAGAGGACGCATGATCTTGGGCTTCTCTATGATGACCCGGATCGGATCAATCAGGCAGAGACAAAGTTACAGGGTTTGCGGCAGGGAGAATGTTCTACGGAGACCTATTTCTTTGAATTTAGGAGATGGGCTACGGACAAAGAGTGAAACGATTCTGCTCTCCGTAGCCAATTCTGCCAGGGTCTCTCTGAGAGACTGCAGGACACATTGGCTTTTCATGAAAATCCTGAGTCATTGGAAGCAGCTATGTCCCTTGCTGTACGTCTTGATAGATGCCTGAGGGAGAGATCTAGGGGTCCTCACCTTCAGGACGTACTGTCCAATAAGGGTACTGCTTCCTTTGAGACTTATCGTGGAGAGACACTGGTAGTTGCGCCTTGTGATGAGCCTATGCAGTTAGGAGGAGCTACTCCTGGAACTACTGGCAAAAGCTTGGGTCATGGGAAAGGAGTCTGCTTTTATTGTGGCAAGAAGGGACATTTTGTGAATATTTGTCCGTACTTGCAGCATCAAGGTGTAAACAAAACTAAAAAGTTTCATCCCCAAATTACTATTGGTTGTGTGGGTGAGGAGCAAGAAAACCTACTTTTGTCTTTTACTGGTAGTACCCGTTTTCTCCTGTCTGCTGAGGTGGCGCTAGAGTCCAAAACTGTGAAAAAAATTAGAAGCATTTATCGACAGTGGGGCAGGAGTTAACTTGATTGATGGACAGTTTGTACGCATTCACAGGTTGACTACTAATGCATTAGACAATAGTATTCCTGTCTTTACAATTGACTCAGCACCTCTCGCACAAAAATGCCTGTCGCAGGTAGTGAATGACATTCATTTAAGAGTGGGTGATTTGAATCAGGAATCCATCTCCTATGTGTTGGAGGGTCTGCCTGCTCCATTGGTGTTGGGCTTACCATGGTTAAGCAAACATAGCCCTAACATCGATTGGCAAGCGAGACAGATTCTCGATTGGAGTGATTTTTGCATGGACAACTATCTTAATCTGGTTCGCTATAGTTACCACTAAAACTGTACCCTTGCTCATTTCTGAATTTTCTGAGAGTGGTAATCCGGATTTGCCTCCGCACCTGGAGTATAACTATCCCGTCAATCTTATTCCCGGTGCTAAATTGCCCAAATCTCAGTTGCATAATCTTTCGGAACCCGAAAGAAAGGCTATGCGAGAGTATATCACCAAGAGTTTGGCAAAGGGACATATTAGACCATCCAAGTCCCCAGTGGCTGCTGGATTTTTCTTTGTAAAGAAAAAGGACGGTACCCTGAGACCATGTCTGGACTTCCGTGAGCTCAATCGTATTACAGTCCGTGATCCTTACCCCCTTCCTTTGATTCTGGATTTGTTTAGTCAGATAGTCGGTGCCAAGGTGTTCTCTAAATTGGATCTGAGGGGGGCATATAATCTGTTAAGGATCAAAGAGGGGGATGAGTGGAAGACCGCATTTAATACCCCTGAGGGTCATTTTCCAAATCTGGTCATGCTCTTTGGGTTAACCAATGCTCCTGCAGTTTTTCAACACTTTGTCAATGACATCTATCATCATCTGGTGGGGAGGTTTGTCGTTGTATACCTTGATGACATACTAATTTATTCGCCTAATATGGAGACTCATCAGGATCATGTGCGACAGGTGTTACAGATCCTAAGAGAGAATAAGTTGTATGCCAAGATGGAAAAGGGTGTATTTGCTGTACAGGAAGTACAATTTCTGGGTTACCTGCTCTCATCCTCAGGTTTTCGTATGGATCCCGAGAAGGTCCTTGCCGTGTTTGACTGGGGTCGACCCGAAAATCTGAAAGCTTATGTGGTTTTTGGGGTTTACCAACTACTACCGTAAATTTATTTTTAACTATTCATTGGTGGTTAAACCTTTAACAGACATGACTAGGAAGGGTGCTGATATTTCTATATGGTCTGATGCGGCATTACAGGCCTTTTCTGCTGTGAAAGAATGTTTTGCTTCGGCTCCTATTTTGGTGCAACCGGACGGTGTCTCAGCCATTTATTGTTGAGTTGACGCGTCTGAGGTAGGGGTAGGAGCAATATTGTCGCAGGGTCCTTCACCCAGTAAATGGCGCCTATGTGCATTTTTCTCTAAATAAAAAAAAAAACTTGACTGCTGAAAAGAATTATGATGTGGGGAATAGGGAATTGCTGGCCATTAAGTTGGTGTTCGAGGAATATTGACATTGGTTGGAAGGAGCAATTCATCCTATTACGGTAATTACGGATCACAAGAATCTGGCCTACTTGGAGTCAGCTAAGGGACTGAACCAAAGGCAGGCCAGATGGTCACTGTTTTTCACCAGATTTAACTTAGTCACTTACTGCCCTGGGGTTAAGAACGTCAAGGCGGATGCTTTGTCACGTAGCTTCCCGTCACAAGGTGTTTGAGGAACATCACTGTACCGTGCTTGCTGGGCACCCTGGGAGTAGATAGACTGTGGATTTCATCTCTCGCAGATTCTGGTGGTCAGGGTTGCGTTAGTCCTCAATACACTATGTGTCACCTGTGGTACCTGTGCATGTGCTGAGGTGACACATACTTGGCCTTCCGGATCTCTGCTTCTATTGCCCATCCCGTCCAGACCTTGGACCCATTTGTCCATGGATTTCATCACGGATTTACCGAATTCTTCTGGAAAGACCGCGATTCTGGTGGTTGTTGATCGTTTTAGTAAAATGGCACACTTTATTGCATTACCTAATCTACCCAATGCTAAAACTTGCGCAGGTGTTTGTCGACAACATCGTGAAACTACATGGCATTCCCTCTGATGTGGTGTACTATAGAGGGACTCTGGAGAGCGTTCTGTACTCGTCTGGGTGTACAATTGTCCTTCTCTTCGGCTTTTCATCCTTAGTCGAACGGACAGACGGAGCGCACTAATCAGAATCTGGAGACTTACTTGAGATGTTTTGTTTCAGAGAATCAGGAAGAGTGGTTTTCATTTTTGTCGTTAGCCAAGTTTGCTATAAATAACAGTAGACAGGAATCCACTGATAAGTCACTGTTTTTTAGGGCATATGGGTTCCATCGACAGTTTGGTACATTTTCTGGTGCTCATAATTCTGGCATTCCTGAGGAGGAACGATTTTCCCCTTTGTCTTCTATTTGGCGGAAAATCCAAAATAACCTGGAAAAGATGGGCAACAAGTATAAGTGTGTGGCTGACAGGAAACGTATTAATGGTCCGGACCTGAGAGTGGGTGATTCTGTGTGGCTGTCTACATGAAACATTAAACTTAAAGAGGACCTTTCACTACAGTCGTGGCCAAAAGTTTTGAGAATTCCATAAATATTGGAAATTGGAAAACTTGCTGCTTAAGTTTTTATAATAGCAATTTGCATATACTCCAGAATGTTATGAAGAGTGCTCAGATGAATTGCATAGTCCTTCTTTGCCATGAAAATTAACTTAATCCCCCCAAATACCTTTCCACTACATTTAATTGCTGTCATTAAAGGACCTGCTGAGATCATTTCAGTAATAGTCTTGTTAACTCAGGTGAGAATGTTGACGAGCACAAGGCTGGAGATCATTATGTCAGGCTGATTGGGTTAAAATGGCAGACTTGACCTGTTAAAAGGAGGGTGATGCTTCAAATCATTGTTCTTCCATTGTTAACCATAGTGACTTGCAAAGAAACGTGTGCAGCCATCATTGCTTTGTATAAAAATGGCTTCCAGGCAAGGATATTGTGGCTACTAAGATTGCACCTCAATCAACAATTTATAGGATCATCAAGAACTTCAAGGAAAGAGGTTCAATTCTTGTTAAGAAGGCTTCAGGGCATCCAAGAAAGTCCAGCAAGCGCCAGGATAGTCTCCTAAAGAGGAATCAGCTGCGGGATCGGAGTGCCACCAGTGCAGAGCTTGCTCAGGAATGGCAGCAGGCAGGTGTGAGCGCATCTGCACGCACAGTAAGGCGAAGACTTTTGGAAGATGGCCTGGTGTCAAGAAGGGCAGCAAAGAAGCCACTTCTCTCCAAAAAAACCATCAGTGAGAGATTGATCTTCTGCAGAAAATATGGTGAATGGACTGCTGAGGACTGGGGCAAAGTCATATTCTCCGATGAAGCCTCTTTCCGATTGTTTGGGGCATCAGAAAAAAGCCTTCTCCAGGGAAGAAAAGGTGAGCGCTACCATCAGTCCTCTGTCATGCCAACAGTAAAGCATCCTGAGACCATTCATGTGTGGGGTTGCTTCTCATCCAAGGGAGTGGGCTCACTCACAATTTTGCCCCAAAACACAGCCATGAATAAAGAATGGTACCAAAACACCCTCCAACAGCAACTTCTTCCAACAATCCAACAACAGTTTGGTGAAGAACAATGCATTTTCCAGCATGATTGAGTACCGTGCCATAAAGGCAAAAGTGATAACTAAGTGGCTCGGGGACCAAAGCGTACAGACATGGAGAGCGGCGCCCAGGGATCTCCCTACACTTAATATTATCCCTGGGCACCGCTCCGTTCTCCCGGTATAGGCTCCAGTATCTTCATATGTTCGGCTCAACTGAGTGGATCAACTGGCTAATCGCAGCGCTCAGCTCATAGCCTGAGAGAAAAAAATAGAACTCTCAGGCTATGAGCTAAGCGCTGCGATTGGCCAGCACTCCAGCCTGGGAGAAGGAGATGCCGCAGGCTCCACCCAGTTGAGCCGAACATATGAAGATACTGGAGCCTATACCGGGAGAACGGAGCAGCGCACAGGGATAATAGTAAGTGCAGGGAGATCCCTGGGCGCCGCTCTCCATGTCTGTATGCTTAGTTTAGATTTTTTATTCTAGTGAAAGGTCCTCTTTAAGGTACCTTCTTGGAAGTTGGGACCAAGATTTATTGGTCCATATAAGATCAGTACCATTATTAACCCTGTAGCTGTCACGGATGGTGTTGCAGAAAACAAGAAGTAACAAATAAAGATCCCACTGACTTGATCCCAAACTAAGGAACAAAAGTGTGAGCCCTATAGCTCTCCCTGACTGCTCAGTTCATGCAAAGATCTCTGATAGAAAGTTGCATGTCCATGTACCTAGACTGAGTGACACCTGAAAACCCTATAATAGTGAGGGGACACGACCACCGGCTCCCTGCACTTAATACGGAGGGAGTCAGGGTCACTTAGAATCAAGCCAACAGGAAAACACAAATAAAGGGAAAGACTTATCTGAGAAAGCAGCAGTAGCAAACTTCTAGCACTGAGCACAATCCAGGAAGTAGTATAAACCGCAAATTGAGGCAGTATGCGAGGGGATATAAAGGGAGGCAATCACTGCTAATAGATGAAAGCTGGAGAGGGAGAAGAGCTGTCAAAGCGAAACCAAAACAAAAAGAACATCATGCAGGAGGTACTGAAGAACGTCTATCAGAACTTCTCAGAGATCTGGCGGTGACCTGAACTTCCTCAGGCATTAAAAATCCATAACTTATTTCATAAATCGTTGCTAAAGAAATGTGTCAAACCTGTTGAGCCGTCCTCCTTGCCTCCGGCTCCTGTTATGGTGGACAGCAATTTAGAATTTCAGATCAGCAGTATCTCGTTCATTGGAGAGGGTACAAACCAGAGGAGAGGATGTGGGTTCCAGCGACCGATGATAATGCTAGTCGTCTGGTGAGAGCATTCCACAAAGCTCATCCAGGTCAGTCCTGGGTGCCCAGAGGTCACCCATAGAAGTGGGGGTACTGTCACACCGGTGACAGGTTTTAGACTGTCTGAAAGACTATCTGCACATTAGTGATCTAACAGCCTCTTTTGGTTTTGGTTTCACTTTGTCTGTGTGTTGCTTGTATGTCCACACCTCCTGTTCAGGTGTGGATCATGTGACCTTTACCTCCCCCTATTTAGTCTGACTTTACCCATCACTCCTTGTTTTGGATAGCTTCATTTGGTTTTTCGAAGAGCTGGAGTGTGGTTCTAATTGAAGTCCTGTTCATCCATCAGCCTCAGAAGTTGTGTTCCGCTTGTTGCATTTTGTATTCCCCCCCCTCTTTGTTGTTTGCTAGGCCTTAGCGAGACGCTGGTTCCTTCACCTGGGAAGGAGCGGGTTGTCTCTGCCCTGTCATTACCAATAGGGCATCCGAGGGCCACCAGGGTTTTCCAGGTTCCTGTGTATGGGCATCTCGACCATCGGGAGGTGCCCATACGGATAGGAGTTAGGGCCAGGAGCAGGGTTTTATAGGTGGTGACCCTTTTCCTTCCCTAGCGGTGAGGCCTAGTGTATTTTCCCTTCCTTCTTGTCGTCTTTTGGTGTTCTCCCCTACTACATCAGTGACAGCGTCGTGGGGAAAGCAGGGCTGTTTGCTCAGAAAATTTGATGCTGCTAAAATACAAAGGACAAACGGGATGTTCTTGTATTAACTACCATCCATGCAAATCGGGCCCCCCCCCCCCAGTCCCAGGAACCACAGAGCAGAACATCAAGCCTGTGTGTATCCAGGATTACAACAAGTTCATGGGTGGAATGGATCTTTCAGACCAGGTGGATCTTAAAAGGCCCTACAGTGCCTTAAGAAAATCTAAGGTGTGGTACAAAAGATTAGCTCTATACCTAACTCAAGTGTCACTATATAATACCTTTGTCATCCACAGAACAGCTGGTAATGGGGGGACCTTCGTGGAATTTCAGGAAGGGGAAAAAAAAAAAGAAAATCATTTTTGGCGTTCAGGGAGGAGAGGGCAGTTTTTTTTTTTAGTTTTTTTTTTAGATAGCAGTAGTTCTGGGGTCTCAAGGAATATTACATGGGCAGCATTTCCCTGGAGTACTTCACCCACAGAAAAAAAAAAAAAAAAAGACGACCCGAAAAAAAGATGTCGAGTTTGCTCGGTTAAAGGGATTAGGAAAGACACTACTCACTACTGTCAGACCTGCCCCTCTAAACCTTAGGCCTCTGCATTGGAGAGTGCTTTCAAGTTTATCACACTTCCACTGATATCCATTTAGTCCATTTAATTAATTTCTTAATTAATCCATGGGAAGACATTTTCAGTTTAGCATTTTTTCATTTGGCAATAAACCTCCCCCCCCCCCCCCCAAAAATAAAAAATTCCCATTATACCTTTAGATAAAATGACACCTTTCAATGTATTCATTAAATGAGGCATTTCTTCAATTTCCAAATTATGTTCTGGCACCCCTAGAACCTCGTTTTTGCTGTTTTCACTGTTGGGGTGCCTCAGGGTGTCTTCAAATGCGACATGGTGCCTGAAAATTATTCCAGCGAAATCTGCCTTTCAAAAGCCACACAGTGATCCTCCCATTCTGAGCCCCGATGCGTGCTCATACAGCACTTTACAACCACATATGCGGTGTTGACGTATTCAGGAGAAAAAGGGTAACCAATTATGCGGTGCATTTTCTCCTGCTACCCCTTGTTAAAATGAAAAATTTGGGCCTAAAGCTAGATATTCTTGTCAAATATGAAATTTTTAATTTTCACTGCCAAGTCTTTCTAAATTTTATGAAACGGCTATTGGACCAAAGTGCTCAGTGCTCCCCTCGAAAGATTCTTTGGGGGTTGTATTTTCAGTAATGGGGTCACTTTTGGGGTGCCTCAAGGTGTCATCAAATATGACATGGTGCCTGAAAATTAATCCAGCAAGATCTGCCTTTCAAAAGCAACACAGTGTTCCTCCCATGCTGAGCCCGCTGTGCACCCGTATAGAACTTTATGACCACATATGGGGTGTTAATGTAAACTTAAGAATCAGGGTAAAATATTGAGGTTTATTTTTCTGTTAGCCCATGCTGGGTTGCAGGAAATATGGATCTAAATGGAAAAATCTGCAAAGAAAGTGAAATAAAAAAAATAAAATAAAAGATGCAAACATGAAGTAGACATGATAAATGTAAAGTAATAACTATTTTGTGAGGTACCACTATGTCAGAAAACCAGAGGATGAGTATACTGGTGATCATATAAGATACGTTTGTTTCATTTTTGTGTGAGAGAGAGGGGGAAGGCAGCTGAAAAAAAACGTTAGTTACATCTATAGAACAGTGTTCCAGGAATGCTCTGTGGCCTATTCAGAGTTGACTATGCATGGAGTCAAGGATTTGAATCCACTAAACACTGAGCCACCATGCTGCCTATGTATGCATTACATTTTATGGTCATCCTGCTTGTGATGATGAGGTGCAAACTTTGAAATGTTTGGCTTTCAGCCTTATTATGCAATAATAAATTAAATATAAAATGTACTTTTTTTTAGCTGCCAGAAGAAAGTATTTAAATAATGAATGGTAATTGTCAGTTTACAACCCTTATGTACAGGTCCTTCTCAAAAAATTAGCATATTGTGATAAAGTTCATTATTTTCTGTAATGTACTGATAAACATTAAACTTTCATATATTTTAGATTCATTACACACCAACTGAAGTAGTTCAAGCCTTTTATTGTTTTAATATTGATGATTTTGGCATACAGCTCATGAAAACCCAAATTTCCTATCTCAAAAAATTAGCATATCATGAAAAGGTTCTCTAAACGAGCTATTAACCTAATCATCTGAATTAACTAATTAACTCTGAACACCTGCAAAAGATTCCTGAGGCTTTTAAAAACTCCCAGCCTGGTTCATTACTGAAAACCGCAATCATGGGTAAGACTGTCGACCTGACTGCTGTCCAGAAGGCCATCATTGACACCCTCAAGCAAGAGGGTAAGACACAAAGAAATTTCAGAACGAATAGGCTGTTCCCAGAGTGCTGCATCAAGGCACCTCAGTGGGAAGTCTGTGGGAAGGAAAAAGTGTGGCAGAAAACGCTGCACAACGAGAAGAGGTGACCGGACCCTGAGGAAGATTGTGGAGAAGGACCGATTCCAGACCTTGGGGGACCTGCGGAAGCAGTGGACTGAGTCTGGAGTAGAAACATCCAGAGCCACCGTGTACAGGCGCGTGCAGGAAATGGGCTACAGGTGCCGCATTCCCCAGGTCAAGCCACTTTTGAACCAGAAACAGCGGCAGAAGCGCCTGACCTGGGCTACAGAGAAGCAGCACTGGACTGTTGCTCAGTGGTCCAAAGTACTTTTTTCGGATGAAAGCAAATTTTGCATGTCATTCGGAAATCAAGGTGCCAGAGTCTGGAGGAAGACTGGGGAGAGGGAAATCAGTGTCAAGTACCCACAGTCAGTGATGTCAGCTGCTGGTGTTGGTCCACTGTGTTTTATCAAGGGCAGGGTCAATGCAGCTAGGTATCAGGAGATTTTGGAGCACTTCATGCTTCCATCTGCTGAAAAGCTTTATGGAGATGAAGATTTCATTTTTCAGCACGACCTGGCACCTGCTGACAGTGCCAAAACCACTGGTAAATGGTTTACTGACCATGGTATTACTGTGCTCAATTGGCCTGCCAACTCTCCTGACCTGAACCCCATAGAGAATCTGTGAGATATTGGGAAGAGAAAGTTGAGAGACGCAAGACCCAACACTCTGGATGAGCTTAAGGCCACTATCGAAGCATCCTGGGCCTCCATAACACCTCAGCAGTGCCACAGGCTGATTGCCTCCATGCCTCGCCGCATTGAAGCAGTCATTTCTGCAAAAGGATTCCCGACCAAGTATTGAGTGCATAACTGAACATTATTATTTGAAGGTTGACTTTTTTTTGTATTAAAAACACTTTTCTTCTATTGGTCGGATGAAATATGCAAATTTTTTTAGATAGGAAATTTGGGTTTTCATGAGCTGTATGCCAAAATCATCAATATTAAAACAATAAAAGGCTTGAACTACTTCAGTTGGTGTGTAATGAATCTAAAATATATGAAAGTCTAATGTTTATCAGTACATTACAGAAAATAATGAACTTTATCACAATATGCTAATTTTTTTTAGAAGGACCTGTACATTGAAGGGCTTGTCTGCAAGGTAATCTCATACTAGTGCTTAAAAGATTGGATGACAACCAGGTTGCTAACTGGAATTTTTACAATTTATACAACAAAATCACTGATAGCCAGTATTTTTATGGACAAATTGGAAAACAATAAAGAAGGTTAAATATAAGTTATATAGCTGCATATAATGGTAAATATGTGTTACCAGTATTAATTGGCAGCTGTAAAATATCACCAACAAAATAACCACTATCCTCTAAAATCTCCTCTAAAGACAAGGGAGAAATCCCTCCATCTGGAGAAGAAAAAGTTCAGTCTCCAGAGGCGTTTAAGAACTTTAAATGTGTGGAATGGTCTACCTCAAGAAATGGCCACAGCAGGAACAGTGGAAACTTAAAAAGAGCTTCAGCTCAGGCTTAATGTAAAGTCATCTATTTATAACTCTTCTTCTATATATCAAAAGCAGCGTGCTTGCTAAGCTGCTAATTTCTTCCCATGCAATGAGTTTGGCAATTTAAAAAAAAACTTTAAACTGGACGAAGCAGCCAATTCACTAGCTGGGGTGGGACAATGTGGGAGGAGGTGGGTGGGTCTAACATGCCATGTTACCACTTCGTAAGGCAGGCATGTCCAAACTGCAGCCATCCAGCTGTTGCAAAACTACAACTCCCAGCATGCCTGAATAGCTTACAGCTATTAGGGCATGCTGGGAGTTGTAGTTTTGCAACAGCTGGGGGGCCGCAGTTTGGACATGCCTGTTGTAAGGTAAAGAGAAAGTGGAGCCAGTGAGCAGAAAAGCAAAGGGAATAGGAGGGGGTGGGGGGGAATATCAAAGGTCAGAGCATTACAAATTATATGTGTCCTAAATACTCTGTCCTCCAGTTACTGCAGTCATCTAGAATTCAAGAAGAGGTTCAGTAAAAGAAAACATTTTGTGAAGCTATAACTAGAGTTAGAAGTTCTTAAAACAAACTTTCAATTTCTCAGCTGATAAGATGATTCACAGTTATCCTTGCTCCACATGTTAATAACCTACAGTGGCGGAAATAATTATTTGACCCCTCACTGATTTTGTAAGTTTGTCCAATGACAAAGAAATGAAAAGTCTCAGAACAGTATCATTTCAATGGTAGGTTTATTGTAACAGTGGCAGATAGCACATCAAAAGGAAAATCGAAAAAATAACTTTAAATAAAAGATAGCAACTGATTTGCATTTCATTGAGTGAAATAAGTATTTGAACCCCTACCAACCATTAAGAGTTCTGGCTCCCACAGAGTGGTTAGACACTTCTACTCAATTAGTCACCCTCATTAAGGACACCTGTCTTAACTAGTCACCTGTATAAAAGACACCTGTCCACAGAATCAATCAATCAAGCAGACTCCAAACTCTCCAACATGGGAAAGACCAAAGAGCTGTCCAAGGATGTCAGAGACAAAATTGTAGACCTGCACAAGGCTGGAATGGGCTACAAAACCATTAGCAAGAAGCTGGGAGAGAAGGTGACAACTGTTGGTGCGATTGTTCGAAAATGGAAGGAGCACAAAATGACCATCAATCGACCTCGCTCTGGGCTCCACGCAAGATCTCACCTCGTGGGGTGTCAATGGTTCTGAGAAAGGTGAAAAAGCATCCTAGAACTACACGGGAGGAGTTAGTTAATGACCTCAAATTAGCAGGGACCACAGTCACCAAGAAAACCATTGGAAACACATTACACCGCAATGGATTAAAATCCTGCAGGGCTCGCAAGGTCCCCCTGCTCAGGAAGGCACATGTGCAGGCCCGTCTGAAGTTTGCCAATGAACACCTGAATGATTCAGAGAGTGACTGGGAGAAGGTGCTGTGGTCTGATGAGACCAAAATAGAGCTCTTTGGCATTAACTCAACTCGCTGTGTTTGGAGGAAGAAAAATGCTGCCTATGACCCCCAAAACACCGTCCCCACCGTCAAGCATGGGGGTGGAAACATTTTGCTTTGGGGGTGTTTTTCTGCTAAGGGCACAGGACAACTTATTCGCATAAACGGGAAAATGGACGGAGCCATGTATCGTGAAATCCTGAGCGACAACCTCCTTCCCTCTGCCAGGAAACTGAAAATGGGTCGTGGATGGGTGTTCCAGCACGACAATGACCCAAAACATACAGCAAAGGCAACAAAGGAGTGGCTCAAGAAGAAGCACATTAAGGTCATGGAGTGGCCTAGTCAGTCTCCGGACCTTAATCCAATCGAAAACCTATGGAGGGAGCTCAAGCTCAGAGTTGCACAGAGACAGCCTCGAAACCTTAGGGATTTAGAGATGATCTGCAAAGAGGAGTGGACCAACATTCCTCCTAAAATGTGCGCAAACTTGGTCATCAATTACAAGAAACGTTTGACCTCTGTGCTTGCAAACAAGGGTTTTTCCACCAAGTATTAAGTCTTTTTTTGTTAGAGGGTTCAAATACTTATTTCACTCAATGAAATGCAAATCAGTTGCTATCTTTTATTTAAAGTTATTTTTTCGATTTTCCTTTTGATGTGCTATCTGCCACTGTTACAATAAACCTACCATTGAAATGATACTGTTCTGAGACTTTTCATTTCTTTGTCATTGGACAAACTTACAAAATCAGTGAGGGGTCAAATAATTATTTCCTCCACTGTAAGTGATTTCCCATAGGGATTCCAGAATGCATATTGAAAGTCCATAGTTGTAAAAAAACGAAATTTATTTTTAATTTAGAGGTTTTGGATAAGTTTGGCCAAAACAAATTAATATTATTGAAAATCTTCTTATAAAAGCTGAGTGATATGAGGTTTCAGAGTAAGAACACTCATCTACCATCAGAAGTTTAAATTTGACAACCCACAATTTTGGCAAGCAGTTTCCCCTTCCACCACATTAGAAGCTCTAGGCCCTGGGCAAGAACACTGCAAAACTGGAAATACACTTTCAAATTTTCATTGGTATTTTCTGGGACTCATAAGTGACCTGTTACGCCACATTAAGTGCTGACTTTTTGCATTGTAGATTTGAGTAGTGTAGATTAAATTTAGTGATATGGTCTTGCTTTCCATAATGTATGAACTTTTGTAACTATGCAGACATTAATGCAACATTGTAGGTAAATTGTGTGTTTACATTCATCCAATTTTCTCTCAAACTTTGGTAAGTAAATAAAGGGGTTGTAAGTAGGGATGAGCGAACCCGAACTGTATAGTTCGGGTTCGTACCGAATTTTGGGGTGTCCGTGACACGGACCCGAACCCGGACATTTTCGTAAAAGTACGGGTTCGGTGTTCGTCGCTTTTTGAAAGGCTGCAAAGCAGCCAATCAACGAGCGTCATACTACTTGCCCCAAGAGGCCATCACAGCCATGCCTACTACTGGCATGGCTGTGATTGGCCAGAGCACCATGTGACCCAGCCTCTATTTAAGCTGGAGTCACATAGCGCCGCCCGTCACTCTGCTCTGATCAGCATAGGGAGAGGTTGCGGCTGCGACAGTAGGGCGAGATTAGGCAGATTAACTCCTCCAAAGGACTTGATTAATTGATCGATCATTGAGCTGCTGATACTCAATTGCTCACTGTTTTTAGGCTGCCCAGACCGTTTGTCAGTCACTTTTTTCTGGGGTGATCGGCGGCCATTTTGTGTCTTGTGGTGCGCCAGCACAAGCTGCGACCAAGTGCATTTAACTCTTAATGGTGTGGTTGTTTTTTGGCCAATTCCTACATCAGTGTGAAGCTGTCACACCAAGTGCATTTAACCAACAATTGTCTGGTTATTTTTTGGCCATATACTACATCAGGGGCAAGCTGGGCCTGTCACCAAGTGCATTTAACCCTCAATGGTGTGGTTGTTTTTTGGCTAAATCCTACATCAGGGTGAAGCTGTCACACCAAGTGCATTTAACCAGCAATTGTCTGTTTATTTTTTGGCCATATACTACATCAGGGGCAAGCTGCGCCTGTCACCAAGTGCATTTAACCCTCAGTAGTGTGGTTGGTCAAGCTGTCACACCAAGTGCATTTAACCAGCAATAGTGTGGTTATTTTTTGGCCATATCCCAGTCTAATTCTGTCAGTAAACCTATACCTTTAACCCAGCGCCTAAATACTAGGCCTCAAATTTAAATCCAGCTAAATCTGTCGTTACTGCTGTACTGTTGTGGCTGGTCAAGTTATTTAGTGTCCGTCAAAGCACATTTTTTGTTCTGGGTTGAAATACAATTCCCAATTTAGCAATTTCCTAATTTATTTGTTTCTGCTGTATCAGAGCTATTTTAAATCTATCCCTAAAAGGGTATATAATATTCAAGGTGCACATAGGGTCATTCTGAATAACTTCACACACACGCTACTGTGCATTTCCAAGTCAAATTCTGTCAGTAAACCTATACCTGTCACCCAGCGCCTAAATACTAGGCCTCAAATTTATATCCTGCTAAATCTGTAGTTACTGCTGTACTGTTGTGGCTGGGCAAGTTATTTAGTGTCCGTCAAAGCACAGTTTTTGTTCTGGGTTGAAATACAATTCCCAATTAAGCAATATCCTAATTTAGTGGTTTCTGCTGTATCAGGCCTACTTTAAATACATCAGTAAAAGGGTATATCAGAATCAAGGTGCTGATAGGGTCATTCTCAATAACTTCACACAGACGCTACTGTGCATATCCCAGTCTAATTCTGTCCGTAAAACGTATACCTGTAACCCAGCGCCTAAATACTAGGCCTCAAATTCATAGTCAGCTAAATCGGTGGTTACTGCTGTGCCTGTATTAGTGTAATACGGTACCTAAATAGATAGCCAGATAGTGTTAGGTGTCTGTAAAAAAAGGCCTGAATTTGAATTCAATACATTGGGCCAAATAATATTTTTGTTGTTGTGGTGAACGATAACAATGAGGAAAACATCTAGTAAGGGACGCGGACGTGGACATGGTCGTGGTGGTGTTAGTGGACCCTCTGGTGCTGGGAGAGGACGTGGCCAATCTGCCACATCCACACGTCCTAGTGTACCAACTACCTCAGGTCCCAGTAGCCGCCAGAATTTACAGCGATATATGGTGGGGCCCAATGCCGTTCTAAGGATGGTAAGGCCTGAGCAGGTACAGGCATTAGTCAATTGGGTGGCCGACAGTGGATCCAGCACGTTCACATTATCTCCCACCCAGTCTTCTGCAGAAAGCGCACAGATGGCGCCTGAAAACCAACCCCATCAGTCTGTCACATCACCCCCATGCATATCAGGGAAACTGTCTGAGCCTCAAGTTATGCAGCACTCTCTTATGCTGTTTGAAGACTCTGCTGGCAGGGTTTCCCAAGGGCATCCACCTAGCCCTTCCCCAGCGGTGGAAGACATAGAATGCACTGACGCACAACCACTTATGTTTCCCGATGATGAGGACATGGGAATACCACCTCAGCAAGTCTCTGATGATGACGAAACACAGGTGCCAACTGCTGCGTCTTTCTGCAGTGTGCAGACTGAACAGGAGGTCAGGGATCAAGACTGGGTGGAAGACTATGCAGGGGACGATGAGGTCCTAGACCCTACATGGAATGAAGGTCGTGCCACTGACTTTCACAGTTCGGAGGAAGAGGCAGTGGTGAGACCGAGCCAACAGTGTAGCAAAAGAGGGAGCAGTGGGCAAAAGCAGAACACCCGCCGCCAAGAGACTCCGCCTGCTACTGACCGCCGCCATCTGGGACCGAGCACCCCAAAGGCAGCTTCAAGGAGTTTCCTGGCATGGCACTTCTTCAAACAATGTGCTGACGACAAGACCCGAGTGGTTTGCACGCTGTGCCATCAGAGCCTGAAGCGAGGCATTAACGTTCTGAACCTTAGCACAACCTGCATGACCAGGCACCTGCATGCAAAGCATGAACTGCAGTGGAGTAAACACCTTAAAAACAAGGAAGTCACTCAGGCTCCCCCTGCTACCTCTTCTGCTGCTGCCTCGGCCTCTTCCTCCGCCTCTGGAGGAACGTTGGCACCTGCCGCCCAACATGTACCACCAACACCACCACCACCGTCACCAAGCATCTCAACCATGTCACACGGCAGCGTGCAGCTCTCCATCTGACAAACATTTGAGAGAAAGTGTAAATTCCCATCTAGCCACCCTCGATCCCTGGCCCTGAATGCCAGCATGTCTAAACTACTGGCCTATGAAATGCTGTCATTTAGGCTGGTGGACACAGACAGCTTCAAACAGCTCATGTCGCTTGCTGTCCCACAGTATGTTGTTTCCAGCCGCCACTACTTCTCCAAGAGAGCCGTGCCTTCCCTGCACAACCAAGTATCCGATAAAATCAAGTGTGCACTGCGCAACGCCATCTGTAGCAAGGTCCACCTAACCACAGATACGTGGACCAGTAAGCACGGCCAGGGACGCTATATCTCCCTAACTGCACACTGGGTAAATGTAGTGGCAGCTGGGTCCCAGGCGGAGAGCTGTTTGGCACACGTCCTTCCACAGGATCACAGGGAAACATTCTTTGCCTCCTGTTGCCACCTCCTCCTTCTCGGCTTCCTCCTCCTCTTCCACCTGCTCATCCAGTCAGCCACACACCTTCACCACCAACTTCAGCACAGCCCGGGGTAAACGTCAGCAGGCCATTCTGAAACTCATATGTTTGGGGGGCAGGCCCCACACCGCACAGGAGTTGTGGCGTGGTATAGAACAACAGACCGACGAGTGGTTGCTGCCAGTGAGCCTCAAGCCCGGCCCGGTGGTGTGCGATAATGGGCGAAATCTCGTTGCAGCTCTGGGACTAGCCGGTTTGTCGCACATCCCTTGCCTGGCGCATGTGCTAAATTTGGTGGTGCAGAAGTTCATTCACAACTACCCCGACATGTCAGAGCTGCTGCATAAAGTGCGGGCCGTCTGTTCGCGCTTCCGGCGTTCACATCCTGCCGCTGCTCGCCTGTCTGCGCTACAGCGTAACTTCGGCCTTCCCGCTCACCGCCTCATATGCGACGTGCCCACCAGGTGGAACTCCACCTTGCACATGCTGGACAGACTGTGCGAGCAGCAGCAGGCCATAGTGGAGTTTCAGCTGCAGCACGCACGGGTCAGTCGCACTGCGGAACAGCACCACTTCACCACCAATGACTGGGCCTCCATGCGAGACCTGTGTGCCCTGTTGCGCTGTTTCGAGTACTCCACCAACATGGCCAGTGGCGATGACGCCGTTATCAGCGTTACAATACCACTTCTATGTCTACTTGAGAAAACACTTAGGGCGATGATGGAAGAGGAGGTGGCCCAGGAGGAGGAGGAGGAAGAAGAGGGGTTATTTTTAGCACTTTCAGGCCAGTCTCTTCGAAGTGACTCAGAGGGAGGTTTTTTGCAACAGCAGAGGCCAGGTACAAGTGTGGCCAGCGAGGGCCCACTACTGGAGGACGAGCAGGACGAGGATGAGGAGGAGGATGAGGATGAAGCATGGTCACAGCAGGGTGGCACCCAACGCAGCTCGGGCCCATCACTGGTGCGTGGCTGGGGGGAAAGGCAGGACGATGACGATATGCCTCCCACAGAGGACAGCTTGTCCTTACCCCTGGGCAGCCTGGCACACATGAGCGACTACATGCTGCAGTGCCTGCGCAACGACAGCAGAGTTGCCCACATTTTAACGTGTGCGGACTACTGGGTTGCCACCCTGCTGGATCCACGGTACAAAGACAATGTGCCCACCTTACTTCCTGCACTGGAGCGTGATAGGAAGATGCGCGAGTACAAGCGCACGTTGGTAGACGCGCTACTAAGAGCATTCCCAAATGTCACAGGGGAACAAGTGGAAGCCCAAGGCCAAGGCAGAGGAGGAGCAAGAGGTCGCCATGGCAGCTGTGTGACGGCCAGCACCTCTGAGGGCAGGGTTAGCATGGCAGAGATGTGGAAAAGTTTTGTCAACACGCCACAGCTAACTGCACCACCACCTGATACGCAACGTGTTAGCAGGAGGCAACATTTCACTAACATGGTGGAACAGTACGTGTGCACACCCCTCCACGTACTGACTGATGGTTCGGCCCCATTCAACTTCTGGGTCTCTAAATTGTCCACGTGGCCAGAGCTAGCCTTTTATGCCTTGGAGGTGCTGGCCTGCCCGGCGGCCAGCGTTTTGTCTGAACGTGTATTCAGCACGGCAGGGGGCGTCATTACAGACAAACGCAGCCGCCTGTCTATAGCCAATGTGGACAAGCTGACGTTCATAAAAATGAACCAGGCATGGATCCCACAGGACCTGTCCATCCCTTGTGCAGATTAGACATTAACTACCTCCCCTTAACCATATATTATTGTACTCCAGGGCACTTCCTCATTCAATCCTATTTTTATTTTACCATTATATAGCGAGGCTACCCAAAGTTGAATGAACCTCTCCTCTGTCTGGGTGTCGGGGCCTAAATATATGCCAATGGACTGTTCCAATGTTGGGTGACGTGAAGCCTGATTCTCTGCTATGACATGCAGACTGATTCTCTGCTGACATGAAGCCAGATATATGCACTGCAGCAATTATTTCCAGTGAAAGCGTATAGGGGTGTATTTCAGTACTACAAGAAAAATATATTCTCAGTGCATTTTTGCAGTTCATTCTGGTGAAAGCATACAGTGGCCCATTTCAGTCCAACAAGAAAAATATATTCTTCGTTCACTTCTGCGGTTATTTCTGGTAAAAGCGTATAGGGACGTATTTCAGTACTACAAGAAAAATTATATACATCGCTTTTAAGGGTGTTTTAATTTAATGCATTTCACTCAGTTTTTTCTGGTCAAAGTGTATAGTGGCCTATTTCAGTCCAACAAGAAAAATGTATTCAGTTCACTTCTGCAATTAATTGTTAAAGCGTTTAGTGGCCTATTTCAGTACAAAAAGAAAAATATATTTTCGTCGCTTTTATGGGCGTTTTAATTTCCGTTTAATTTGTTTAGTTCAGCTACAAGTATGTCAGGCAGTGAAATGCCACGCAATGCCCAGAGGAGTGGCAGAGGCCAAAATGTTTCTGGTGCAAGCAGAGGTTGCAGAAGAGTAAGGGGGTGTGGCAGCAGGAGTCACAGCGAGAGGCCTGAGCTCCCGGTGTCATCTAGCGGTCGTGTCTTGACCAGCAATCGAGCGGTTCTTGATTGGTTCACTCAGTCATCCACATCATCCCAAGTGACATCAGACACCCCCAGCCAACAGTTAGTGGGTTCATCAGACACAACCCTTAGTTGGCATGGCCCGGGAGCAGGCCCTGTGCCCTCACCTGTCCTCAACCTGCCTGTGTCCTTTTCATTTCCCTCACCGCGAGAAGTACTATATGCTGTGGGCTCAGCTCCACTTTTCAGCGAGGGAGAGCTACTAGAGGACAGTCAGCAGCAACTGCCCAGCCAAGATCTGGAGGAGAAATCCACTGCTTACTCCGCTAGGCGGGCAAGTAGTGATGAGGAGAGTGGTGCAGGAGCTTGTGTTGCGAGCGGTCAGGCTCCTGACCCAGAGACCATTGAGGAGGACATCAGTGATGTGCAGGCACTACTTAAAGATGATAAAGCCGATCGCACTTGGGAGCCAGAGGGGCTTCATCATCATCGGGAGAAGAGGGTGGCAGCTTGCCTGTGAGGCAGCGGCTGAGCCAGCAAGGTGGTAGCATGGCTGGGAGTTAGTAGGGTGGCAGCAGTTGCAGGTCGGGAGCCAACCATGCCCAGGGTAGACCACCTGCTAGTGGTGCAGGGGTTTACAGAGGCGGCAGCAGCGGTAGTAGTCAGTGCGGACTGTTGGGGGGAAAAATAAAATAATAACCTACTCGGCGGTGTGGCAGTTTTTTTTTATTAAGCTGCCAGAGGAGGTTAACGAGGCCATATGTGGGCAGAAGGTGAAGCGTGGCCAGGGTGCCAATGATGGCACTACGGTCCTGCGTCAATATATGCAGCGTCGCCATAAAGTGGTCTGGGAGAACCGTGTCTCCGATGTGGTGGTCCAGCCTGACGCAGCTACCGCTGCATCACCCAGTGGCACACAGCCGGTTTAAGCCAGTCAAGGCCCCACCACCTCAGCCGAAGGGAGCTGTCTGTCATTCCCATCTTCTGCTGGACCAGATGCTCCTGTTCCTTGTCAGTCATTCAGTCAGCAATCTATCACAGAAGCGATTGCCAAGAGATAGCAGTATGCGTGCAAGCATCCAACGGCGCAGAAGCTGAACGTGCTCCTGTCCAAGTTGCTGGTGCTGTAGTCCCTCCCTTTCCATGTGGTGGACTCTGCACCTTTCAGAGAACTGATTGCTTGTGCCTAGCCAAGGTGGAGAGTCATTGGGCCACCTAGTGGTCTCCTCATGCTGCTCTCACCTCATCAATGTGTCATAGGTCCACTCTGTGGACTTCTCATACTGTTCCCACCCTCCTCACTTCATGACTGGACCACTATTTGGCCTGGCTGACATGATTTGACTTTTCTTCTGATCTGTCAGAAGAAAGGAAAAAGGAGACGCACAACGGATCCCATCTGTGTAGCAGCTGTAAGGTGTGTATTATCCCATCAGAATTGGCTTATGATTTGGTAGCCAAAAGCAGGAGTGGGTATAAAACACAGAAGACATGCAAATATTCCATTCACGTGTCATCTACGTTTTAGACCCACTCCTGTTTTTTTGGCATTAGCAATACTGATGGATTATTGAGCAAATGCTGACCGAGTGAAGGCTTATTCTCCACAGACAGGATCAGTTTTTTGTGGGTTATTGTTCTGACGGATCAGCGGAAGGGCAAATTAATCAGTAACGTCAACACAAAGTTACTGCTGACACCCTCTCCACTATGTCCGGGGGAAGGGGGGGGGGGCTCTACTTGCATTGTATACGCGTTTAATAGAACAGGTTCTGTGGACATCCATGTGGAACTAGCTGGCAACTGTGTAAAAGGAGTGTGCTTCTTTATGCCAACATCGACCTGTAAGGCTGAGTTCATACTTGTTTTTTGGTCAGTTTTGGCCCCGTGACTGCCCTCATAAGTGATGTGTGAGGTGATTCTAAGAGCGACGCCTGTCATCTGCATGTCATATGGATTCACAGTATTTCACTAACAAAGCAAACTCCCTATGCATGTTATTACAAGGCACAGTGTTCTACAACACTATAAAGGATCTCTGCATCCCGGAAATATACTTTTTTAATGAAACTCAGAGCAAATATATTCAAATCAAGACACCCTGATTTATTCAGTATGAAAGCAATGCAGAACAATACACACACTTCTTGGCATGAAGTTATAAATGGTTGTCTGAGGAATGTTCTGCAATGCAAATTATCAAGATCAGCTGCTGGCAGCTCCCTTTACAATTGACCATTGACGTGCAAGATATGCCTTATGGGAGATCTGGGTCGCTGCAGGTCATAGTAGCATGTTTAGGCCATGCAGGCTGTTCACAGTAGCAAAAGCAACATGTGGCCTGGTGTTGTCATACTGAAAAATGGCTCCAGGGACACTTGAAAACTAGAGGACCCCATACCATATTCCCAGGAGTAGAATTGGTGTGACATTCCCTTGTGAAGGCGTCTCTATGGCATTGCCCGCATGGTCTTCAGACCAAACTCCTGCTATCATTGTAGAGAGACAAAAGTGGGACTCATCACTTACAGTGTGAGGGGAAACAGGCCGCCTAAAGTCTGTTCATTGACTCTGAGGCAGAACTGGGTGTAAACTAACACCAAAACCAAAAAGTGACCGTGTTGAATGTGACTTTTGGCTTATGAACTTGCCAAGAGTGTGAATAAACACTGAACTGTTTGATTTAAGAACTGGTTGGTGCCTCTATACCGCATCCACTTATCCTGTCTACCAGAGCGAATCCCCACAGTTGGTAGAGGATGCGTGCAATTGCAGTGAGGCTGGCGTAAAAGCCTAAATATTTTTATAGTTTTTTTCACTGGGCACGGATGTATGTCCTGGATTAAACCAGCTAAATTTCAACCGGTGTTACTCGGCAAAATGGAAGCTGTAATGAAGGCCCTCTTAGAGGCTAACCTGCAACAGCGGGAGGCTAAGAAGCAGCAGCAAGAAACAAACCAGCTGCTGCTGCAACATGTGATGGCTCTACAGACGGCAGGAGCATCCCCGAGTGTTCATGATGCCCGGAAAGCGGTTCGTACGGCGATCCATAAGATGGCACCCATGGATGATGTCGAAACCTACTTGGCGGTATTCGAGAAAGTGGCCGTGAGGATCTACCCCGAGATCAGTGGGCTGAGGTCGTTGCTCCATTCCTGGCATCTGAGTCCCAGCAGGTGTATTTCGACTTACCAGATGAGCAAGCGGCAGATTACCAGAAAGTCAAGGGTGAGATCCTGGCGAGGCTGGGGGTGAATGTGTTGGTCTGGGCCCAGAGGGTGCACCAGTGGGAGTTTAACCAGGCTGAGCCTGCGAGACCCCAGTATTATGCTTTATTCCACCTTTTGCAAAAATGGCTACCAGGAAACTAAAGGGGGGCTCTTTTGGGAAGGGGGCAGTTAAACCCTGACAATCCCCACCCCAAACCCGAAGACTGGAGCCACTGTGGACCTGGTTCCGGTGATCTGTTGGCGGTGTCATGAGCCTGGTCACGTAAGGGCCGACTGTTCCCATAGGGTTGAGCCCATGGACACTAACTATGGCTACCGTCGGTCGCTATATGCCAGGAAGCTGTGTGCAACAGGTACCAGGGAGTCTCTAGATAATAATCACCTGTGCCAGGTGAAAGTGCGAGACACTCCAGCGGTGCCTCTGCTGGACTCTGGGAGTCTAGTGACCCTGGTAAGGGCTACCCTGATGTGACCCGCTGAGTTTACTGGCCGGAAAGTCGAGATAATGTGCATACATGGTGATTTAAAAGACTACCCCACTGCTCTGGTGTCTTTAACCACGGTTGCCGGCAGTCACCACAAATCTACACTATGAATTATTGGGAATAGACTTCCCGGAACTGTGGCCAGCTATGAGACTTACTGGTCTCCAAGAGTCAGGGATAACCCCAGGGTATTGGCCTTGCTCAAGTGGGAGGCCAGAACCCTGGAAACCCAAGGCCGAAGGGCCAGTGGTAGGGGTGACCGCAACTTTGGGGGTGTGATGGTTGGGGAGGTGGGGGACTTTCCGCCGGGCCCTTAATTGGCAGACTTTAATGTCTCCGGTACAGCACAACACAGGGGCCGATCATTATCCCGAGCCTAGGAGAATGTGTTAATGATCGATGGAGAACCACAACAACTGGGGGCCGAATCGATATTTCCTCATTTTGTGGTTCTCCATGATTTGCGGTATCGGGGGGGGGTGGGGGGAGGATTGTCATCTGGGATTGCAGAAAACACAGGACTGTATACAGTGGTTTTACTGGCCCAGTGTGTTTAGAGAGGTGGAAGAGATTTGTAAGTCTTGCCCGACCTGATAGATAACTAGCCCCCAGCCCGATTTCCGTAGTCCCTCAGTACCTCTCCCGATCATAGAGGTCCCGTTTGAAAGAATCGCTATGGATCTCATAGGACCAGTACCAAAGTCAGCTAGAGGGCACCAACACATTCTAGTCATCCTAGACTACGCTACCCGGTAACCGGAGGCGGTGCCACTGCGGCATACATCGGCCAAACTCATAGCTAAAGAGTTAATGGAGATGTTTCCCCACGTAAGACTACCCAAAGATGTTTTGACGGACCAAGGGATCCCATTCATGTCCAAGGTCATGAGGGAATTGTGCAAGTTGCTGCACATAAAACAGTTACAGACGTTTGTCTACCACCTGCAAACGGATGGGCTCGTAGAAAGGGTTAACCAAACCCTAAAAAAAATGTTAAAAAGAGTGGTGTCTAAAGATGGAAGGGACTGGGACCTCCTCCTGCCCCATCATGTTCCCAGTGTGAGGGGTGTCCCAGGCCTCTACTGGGTTCTCGCCCTTCGAACTGCTTTATGACAGACATCCTCGCGGGCTGTTGGACGTATGCCAAGGAGGCATGGGAACAACAGCCCACTCTGTATAAAAGTGTTATTGAATATGTCACCCAGATGCAAGAGCGGATAGAGACCTTGTTGCCTCTGGTTCGGGAACATATGGCGGTGGCTCAGCGAGCCCCGAGTTGAATCTATAACCGGTAGGCTCGAATCTCGAGCTTTAACCTGGGTGATCGGATCTTGGTTCTGGTACAGACAGTGGACAGTAAGTTCTTAGCTAGGTGGCAGGGACCCTACGAGGTAATAAAGAAAATTGGAGATGTAAAGTATAAGCTAAACCAGCCAATGAGGCAAAAGATAGAAAGACCTGCACTGAGGACAGACGGGTCGGTTTGTCTAGGGGAAGAGGTTTTGGCCCCTCTGTCTGCTGCAGGGGAAGCGGTTGCCACAATAAGAATTGCTGACAGCCTCTCTTCTAAGCAGGCTCAGGAACTCCCTGGACACACTTCTATAATCCAGCATGATATTGTCACAGAGCCCCAAGCAAAAGTCTGGTTAAAGCCATACCGGGTCCCCGAGGCTCGGCGAAAAGCCATCTCGGAGGAAGTGCAGCTAATGATGAGGCTGGATGTCAGATGAGTCTAAAAGTTACCTGAAACCTGGCCCCGTGGAGTGACTGGACATGGAGGAGCCCTGCGACACAACTGAGGATGGACCGAAATTCCGGAGGCCTGAGGCCCTGTTTATATGAAAAAATAAGCTTGCGTTGGTACGAGACCCGGAGAGCGGTGTGATCTGGTGGCACTGGATTGAAGCGAAGGAGACCAGGATGCAGCCTGGGTGCCATGGCCAACTGCTGGATGACCCTGATCCGCAAGCATCAGGGGCCGAAGTCGCTCTGCATGAAAAAAGACCCGAGCGAATCAGGAATTTAAACATGCGGAACACGAACCGGGTAACCAGGAACCAGCTGGACACTCCTGAAAAAAAACCTGAGCGAACCAGGCAATTACATACACCTTTTGTGAATATGACACCTGGGTGCGTCGGGCATTACCTTAAACCTGAGCGGACCCGGCCGCTACTTACCCCCTGAGAGAACAGGGAAAACACAAGAAGCCTGAGCGATTCAGGCCAATACATAACCTGACTGATTCAGGGAAAAAAATATATATACAACCTGGAAAAACAACCAACTTTGTAAGAAACAGGAAAATGCATGAAACCCGAGCGATTCAGGGAAATGCATGAAACCCGAGCGATTCAGGGAAATGCATGAAACCCGAGCGATTCAGGGAAATGCATGAAACCCGAGCGATTCAGGGAAATGCATGAAACCCGAGCGATTCAGGGAAATGCATGAAACCCGAGCGATTCAGGGAAATGCATGAAACCCGAGCGATTCAGGGAAATGCATGAAACCCGAGCGATTCAGGGAAATGCATGAAACCCGAGCGATTCAGGGAAATGCATGAAACCCGAGCGATTCAGGGAAATGCATGAAACCCGAGCGATTCAGGGAAATGCATGAAACCCGAGCGATTCAGGGAAATGCATGAAACCCGAGCGATTCAGGGAAATGCATGAAACCCGAGCGATTCAGGGAAATGCATGAAACCCGAGCGATTCAAGGGCTGAATGCATGAAACCTGAGCGATTCAGGGAAATGCATGAAACCTGAGCGATTCAGGGAAATGCATGAAACCTGAGCGATTCAGGGAAATGCATGAAACCTGAGCGATTCAGGGAAATGCATGAAACCTGAGCGATTCAGGGAAATGCATGAAACCTGAGCGATTCAGGGAAATGCATGAAACCTGAGCGATTCAGGGAAACTAGACCTTGGTGAATCGTGGAAATACGTGAAAATTTGAGCATGCAGGGAAATACATGAAGCCCCAGCGAATCAGGAAGATATACCCTGAGTGTCTCAGGAGAAACACAACCTGAGTGAATCAGTCAAGAATAACCTAGATGATCCAGGAAAATGCCTAAACCTGGAGGATCGGGCAAACACGTGACCCAGGTGAATCCGGCAATTGCCCAGACCCTGAATGAGGTCGGTGATGCAGAGACCCTGAGCGACTCATGCCATGCATGGAACCTGGGTGAACGAGGCAACATTGACCTGAGCGCCCCAGGCAACCACATGAGCCTGGCGGTCCCAGGCAACCTGGCCTGGCGACTCTGGTTATCACATGGAGCCGAAGTAGAACAGAAGCAAACGCACCAAACAGGGACCGGGCAATTGGGTAACCACCTGACCGATACCTGGTCTGAGGAATGGGGTCCCCCCGACCCCCAGCGGGAGCCCTGAGCGGCCTGGACAAACAATATGCAGCAAGTGATGAATGCCATATATTTTTTTTTGGGGGGGGGGGGGGGGGGAGTGTAGGGGTTAAGGGCAGCAACTGACAGACAGACAGTACCTGCTGCTGGCCCGTAGCGGCTGGAGAACGTATAGCGCTGCATACGCCTCCTGGTAACAGAGGTATTGGCCATCTGCACTTCCCAGCCCCTGGTTCCCCCAGGATCCCTGACTCCATCATCATCCCTGCATGAACCTATGAAGGCCAGATGAAGCATTCTCATGATGGGAAAAGAGGGTAAAGCTGCTGAAACCCCGTCCCTGTGACAGACAGACCCGCCCGCCGGCCGCGACATCAGAGCTGGCTGAGCGCCAGGATACCTGGAGGGGAAGCCACCTGGACGTCGACCAGAACCCCCGACCGATGCCTGGAGGCCCTCCAGGTTGCAGAGCGCTTCCGGCCGAGATGCAGAAGCGGCAGGAGGAGAAGCGCCCAGTGCTATTGGGAGGCCGTGGCCGGATGGATGGGTTGAAGTACTCACTTACCGCTGGCGCCGCGCTCTGCAGGAACAGAACCGGAAGTCGCTTGAACCGGAAGTGGCGTCACGAGTCTGCCGACGTAGGAACCATGCACGGAAAACGAGCACCCTCCTCCTTGGACCGCTGAGTATAAGTAGGGGAGGGAGCTCCTCCCACAATTACAGGCTGTACACAGCCTTTACTATATATATATATATATATATATATATATATATACACACATACATACATATATATATACACACACACACATATACATACATACACACGGTACAGACCAAAAGTTTGGACACACCTTCTCAAAGAGTTTTCTTTATTTTCATGACTATGAAAATTGTAGATTCACACTGAAGGCATCAAAACTATGAATTAACACATGTGGAATTATATACATAACAAAAAAGTGTGAAACAACTGAAAATATGTCATATTCTAGGTTCTTCAAAGTAGCCACCATTTGCTTTGATTACTACTTTGCACACTCTTGGCATTCTCTTGATGAGCTTCAAGAGGTAGTCACCTGAAATGGTCTTCCAACAGTCTTGGAGGAGTTCCAAAAGATGCTTAGCACTTGTTGGCCCTTTTGCCTTCACTCTGCGGTCCAGCTCACCCCAAACCATCTCGATTGGGTTCAGGTCCGATGACTGTGGAGGCCAGGTCATCTAGCGCAGCACTCCATCACTCTCCTTCATGGTCAAATTTTTTAGCCCTTACACAGCCTGGAGGTGTGTTTGGGGTCATTGTTCTGTTGAAAAATAAATGATGGTCCAACTAAACGCAAACCGGATAGAATAGCATGCCGCTGCAAGATGCTGTAGTAGCCATGCTGGTTCAGTATGCCTTCAATTTTGAATAAATCCCCAACAGTGTCACCAGCAAAGCACCCCCACACCATCACACCACCTCCTCCATGCTTCATGGTGGGAACCAGGCATGTAGAGTCCATCCGTTCACCTTTTCTGCGTCGCACAAAGACACAGTGGTTGGAACCAAAGATCTCAAATTTGGACTCATCAGACCAAAGCACAGATTTCCACTGGTCTAATGTCCATTCCTTGTGTTCTTTAGCCTAAACAAGTCTCTTCTGCTTGTTGCCTGTCCTTAGCAGTGGTTTCCTAGCAGATAGTCTACCATGAAGGCCTGATTCAAACAGTCTCCTCTTAACAGTTGTTCTAGAGATGTGTCTGCTGCTAGAACTCTGTGTGGCATTGACCTGGTCTATAATCTGAGCTGCTGTTAACCTGCGATTTCTGAGGCTGGTGACTCTGGTGAACTTATCCTCCGCAGCAGGGGTGACTCTTGGTCTTCCTTTCCTGGGGCGGTCCGCATGTGAGCCAGTTTCTTTGTAGCGCTTGATGGTTTTTGTGACTGCACTTGGGGACACTTTCAAAGTTTTCCCAATTTTTCGGACTGACTGACCTTCATTTCTTAAAGTAATGATGGCCACTCGTTTTTCTTTACTTAGCTGCTTTTTTCTTGCCATAATACAAATTCTAACAGTCTAATCAGTAGGACTATCAGCTATGTATCCACCTGACCTCTCCACAACGCAACTGATGGTCCCAACCCCATATATAAGGCAACAAATCCCACTTATTAAACCTGACAGGGCACACCTGTGAAGTGAAAACCATTTCATTCATCAAAAGAATGCCAAGAGTGTGCAAAGCAGTAATCAAAGCAAAAGGTGGCTACTTTGACGAACCTAGAATATGACATTTTCAGTTGTTACACTTTTTTGTTGTGTACATAATTCCAAATGTGTTAATTAATAGTTTTGATGCCTTCAATGTGAATCTACAATTTTCATAGTCATCAAAATAAAGAAAACTCTTTGAATGAGAAGGTGTGTCCAAACTAGGGCTGCACGATATGGGAATTTTGTGCAATTGCGATTAGGGCCCTAAAAATTGCGATAACGATATGAGATGCAATATTTTAAAGGAATTGTGCTAGAGGTCTATTTGCTTGGATTTTCCCATATGAGCCGCTGACGCGGCTGGGTATGACATAGTTATGGGGGATCTGTGGAGGACGCTGTGTTGTGGGGGATCTGTGGAGGACGTTGTGTTGTGGGGGATCTGTGGAGGACGCCGTTATATGGGGGATCTGTGGAGGACGCCGTTATATGGGGGATCTGTGGAGGACGCCGTTATATGGGGGATCTGTGGAGGACGCCGTTATATGGGGGATCTGTGGAGGACGCCGTTATATGGGGGATCTGTGGAGGACGCCGTTATATGGGGGATCTGTGGAGGACGCCGTTATATGGGGGATCTGTGGAGGACGCCGTTATATGGGGGACCTGTGGAGGACGCCGTTATATGGGGGACCTGTGGAGGACGCTGTTATGGGGGACCTGTGGAGGACGCTGTTATGGGGGACCTGTGGATAGCACTGTTATAGGGGATGTGTGGAGGACACATAGGGCCATGAGGGGGGCCAGCTTAAGACATATAGCATCTTATGCTGGTCCCCCTCATGTGTCCTAAACTGGGCACATAACTGCCTTTTGCGTGCAAAGTGTTTTACTAGTGTGTGTGTAGGTGAAAATCTCTCTCCTAACAGGTCCGGCCTCTGTACTGACTATGAATGCAATGCACTGCAGCGAGCGGCAGCGAGGTGGCCAGCCGGCGCGTGACTGACATCACTTAGTAACACTCCTCCCACTTCAGGAAGCAGGAGCGTCACTAAGTGACGTCAGTCACGCGCTGGCCGGCCAGCTCGCTGCAGTGCATTGCATTCATAGTGAGTACAGAGGCCGGACCAGTTAGGAGAGAGATTGTTTAACCCACACACACACTAGTAAAACACTTTACACGCAAAAGGCAGTTATGTGCGCAGGGCCCCTTTATATATAATCGCAGCATTTTCGGGTCGGCCAAATCGCCATATCGCATTTGCCGATTATCGCGATTCGATCATTTTTTCGATTTATCGTGCAGCCCTAGTGCAAACTTTTGGTCTGTACACTATATATACATACATATACACACACACACACACACACACACACATCTATACATACATACCAGAAAACTAGCATAGATAATAAGTGTGTCCGCTGTCCCCGCTCCCTCTCAGCCTTCACCATGGCCCATTTTCAGGAAAGTGGCAAAACAGACAGAAAAACACAGCAGTTTCTGATGAAGTATTTCAAGGGAAAGCCAGGAGTGGAAACATAAGTCTTTTCTTTTCGTATCCACTCTGGATTTGGGCTAAAAAAAACTGCATTAGAAACTGCACAAAAACAAACGTCAATGGGGACAAATCTGAACTAAACGAAATGCACTAACTAGAATGCATTCCATTCCATTTGGTTGCGTCCCCATCGCGGACAGAATAACTCTGCAAGCAGCGTTTCTGTCCACGATGTGGTGTAGAGCAAGACAGATCCATTCTGACACACAATGTAACTCAAAGGGGACAAATCAGTTTTCTCTGACACATTGGAAAACGGTTCCGTCCCCCATTGACTTTCAATTGTGTTCATGAAGGATCCATCATGACTATTTTAAAGATAATACAACCGGATCTGTTCATAACGGATGCAGGCAGTTGTATTATCAGAACATAAGCGTTTTTGCTGATCCATGACGGATCCAGCAAATGCGCTGGTGTGAAAGTAGCCTAAACTGTTTACTTTTTAAACATATTTAAAGTATGCTAAAATGACTTATCATGTATTACATTTTAGATTACTTCACCCAATAAGGACCAGACACTGTCTTTTGTCATCGCTGTTTTAGAAGGAGCAGAGGCCTTCTGTGAGCACTCAGGCTCTACGAATGAACTGTAACAGCTCAGTGTTAAGTGTTAGTGTGTCAGAAGAAACAGTAGCTTGTTCTAAAGTTGAACAAGCCTGAAAAAAATTCTCCCTTTTATTTGGGAACAGTTGAGGAAAGGATACAGTTTAAGGCAGGGGTGGGCAACCTAAGGCAATCCAGCTGTTGTAAAAATACAACTCCTAGCATGCATACTTGCTCTGCTGTTCTCAGAACTCTCAAAAATAAATGGAGCATGCTGGGAAATGTAGTTTCACAACAGCTGGAACGGCACAGGTTGCCCACCCCTAGTCTAATGTGTGTAGGGGTAATAGTGGGATGTGGCAGCAATCAGTGTCAGCAGTAGCAGCTCCTCCAGCGATCACATGATATATACACACATCTTCGATGGAACCTTTTTTTTTCTGGCTCCTTTAAGTGTCAATGGGCTTCCATTATGTCAATCTACATGTAAAAATTTCTTAAAGGGAACTAGCACATCTGCAATACCCAGTCCCCATAGCTCTGTGTGCTTTTATTGTGTAAAAAAAACAACAATGTGATACATATGCAAATAAACCTAAGAGTCATATCTTACTTGTGTGACCAGACGAGAGTCATATTTTCAAGCTCCGACTCATCTAAGGTTAATTTGCATTTGTATCAAATCGGTTTTTATACACAATAAAAACACACAGAGCTATGGGGACTGGGTATTGCGGATGTGCTAGCGGCCATCTAGCAGCCCATGTCCTCAGCTCTTTACACAAAATCCAGGTTCCCTTTAAATAAAGTTTTTTGAAGCATTAACCAACTTCACACTCTAGGAACACCCCATAGAGGTTTTCCCAAATGTCAGGGACAACCTCCCACAGGTGTCCCCCCCCCCCCCCCTTTTTATGTATTTGAGCCCCTTAATACTGTTGTATATCCAGCAAGTGTAACCTGATAAAGGGGACCTTGGTATCCCTGAAACAAGTTATTTTGCTGATTGAACCCATAATAAAGAAGATTTGAACAATATCCGCCTGAAGCCAGCTTGTTTTGCGCTAAGCAGAATGATCCCCTGAAACCTTTTCTCTGTACAGAGCTGAGATGCTGTAGTAGCAGCTTGTGGATTTTTCGCATTTTCAGTCATCTGGGGAACAGACGACTCCCCACCTCTGCTTTGATACTTTATAAACATTCATCAAAGCCATTTCCTTATCTTACTGACAAGAATGTGGCTTAAATAAGTGTTTATGACCTCTTAGTAGTTTAGAGATAAGGGTTATTAGATAACCGGCACAAAGTGAAAGTGAGAGTACTAGTCAGTTAACCCTTTGTGACAGAATGGCTCAAAATATGATTTTTAGCCAAAAATGAGTAAATTTCAATCAAACAAAAATTGCCTCCAAAGTTGTACATATTTTTTAAATAACTAGTATTCAAATAATACGCTTTGAGTAGCTTAATGTCAAATATAACAGACTAATAGGTTGGGTCATAATGACCCGAACAGTACAAACGAACGGCAGGGTTACCCAAGATTAATTGAATACTAGGACTAAATGTCAGGAATTCTGTTTTTTTGTTTTTTTAATGAATGTCAATAAGCAGTGCATCTGATTGATTTTAACTTTAACTACAGCTGCATTCAGTTTAATATCATTTTGTGGACTGCAGCTGTTATTCAATAGTTAAAATTAATCAGTCGCTCTACAAAAAGATGCAGTGTAGCCCACGCCTTATGGTTTTTTGCTTCCTGCTTTCCAAGAGCCATAATATTTTTATATTATCGTTCACAAAGCTAGAAAAAAAATGTAAATGGGGTGGTATTGTAAAAAAATAAATAAAATTCAATTATTCCATTGTTTTATGGGTTTCGTTTTCATGGCATTCACTTTGTGGTAAACATGACATTTTTTTTTATACCAAATTTATGTATTCATGGTGTAATAAAACATATTTGCATCATTATATAGTCTATGGGCTTAAGTATTCTTTTTTTTTTTGCAGGCTAATCTATAGTTTTTGATGATGCAATTTTTGCGCTTGTTGTGACTTTTTAATCACTTACCGTATATACTTGAGTATAAGCCGACCCGAGTATAAGCCGAGGCCCCTAATTTTACCCCCAAAAAATGCAGCTATAATGCAGAGTGTATGTGTATATAATGCACACACTCTACATTATATACACACATCTGCAAGAGGGTGATTCAGATTGATGGGAGTCTGACTCTGACTCCCTGTATTTAATGCAGAGTGTGTGCATTATATACACACACACTCTGCATTAAATACAGGGAGCCATCCACAGATCTCCCCCCTAAACAGTGCCATCCACAGATCTCCCCCCTAAACAGTGCCATCCACAGATCCCCCCTAAACAGTGCCATCCACAGATCCCCCCTAAACAGTGCCATCCACAGATCCCCCCTCCCCTAAACAGTGCCATCCACAGATCCCCCCTCCCCTAAACAGTGCCATGATAGCACTGTTTAGGGGAGGGGGGATCTGTGGATGGCACTGTAGGGGGATCTGTGGATGGCACTGCCATCCACAGATCCCCCTACAGTGCCATCCACAGATCCCCCTCCCCGACGCTCACAGCAGTATATTTATAAAGTAGTATTTATCAGTAACCTTTAACCACTTCCCATCTGGGCCATTTGCCCCCTTCCTGACCAGGCCTAATTATGCAAAACTCACCTGTCACTTTATGTGGTAATAACTTTGGAACGCCTTTATTTATCCAAGTCATTCAGAGATTGTTTTCTCGTGACACATTGCACTTCATGATAGTCATAAATTTGAGTCAATATATTTCACCTTTATTTATGAAAAAATCCCAAATTTACCCAAAATTTTGAAAAATTCGCAATTTTCTAAATTTCAATTCCTCTGCTTTTTAAACAGAAAGTGATGCCTCATAAAATATTTATTACTTAACATTCCCCATATGTCTACTTTATGGTGGCATCATTTTGGAAATGTCATTTTATTTTTTTAGGACGTTAGAAGGCTTAGAAGTTTAGAAGCAATTCTTCACATTTTTAAGAAAATTGCCAAAACCCACTTTTTAAGGACCAGTTCAGGTCTGAAGTCACTTTGTGGGGCCTACATAGTGGATACCCCCATAAATGACCCCATTGTAGAAACTACACCCCTCAAGTTACTTAAAACCGATTTTACAAACTTTGTTAACCCTTTAGGCGTTCCACAAGAATTAAAGGAAAATGGAGATCAAATTTTTAAATTTCACTTTTTGGGAATATTTTCCATTTTAATCCAATTTCTTCTTTAACACATCGATGGTTAACAGCCAAGCAAAACTCAATATTTATTACCTAGATTCTGCGGTTTACAGAAACACCCCACATGTGGTCATAAACTGCTGTATGGGCACATGGCAGGGCGCAGAAGAAAAGGAACTCCACATGGCTTTTAGATGCCATGTCCCATTTGAAGCCCCCTTGATGCACCCTTACAGTAGAAACTCCCAAAAAGTGACCCCATTTTGGAAACTAGGTAATAAGGTGCCAGTTTTATTGGTACTATTTTTGGGTACATATGATTTATTTATCATTAATTATAACACTTTATGGGGCAAGGTGACCAAAAAATTTGTTGTTTTAGCACAGTTTTTATTTATTTATTTTTACAGCGTTCACTTGAGGGGTTCAGTCAAGTGACATTTTTATAGAGCAGATTGTTATGGACGTGGCGATACCTAATATGTTTACTTTTTCTTATTTATTAAAGTTTTACCCAATAATAGCCTTTTTGAAACAAAAAAATTATGTTTTAATGAGAGCTATAGTTTTTTTTATTTTTTGAGAGATTTTCTTAAGTAGGGGCTCATTTTTTGCGGGATGAGGTGACTGTTTTATTGGTACCATTTTGTGGGACATACACCTTTTTGATCACTTGGTGTTGCACTTTTTGTGATGTAAGGTGAAATGGCTTTTTTTGACAGTTATTTATTTTTATTTTTTATGGTGTTTATTGGACTGGGTCTATTATGTGATATATTTATAGAGCCGACTGTCACGGACGCGGCAATACCAAATATGTCTATTTTATTTTTTCAATTTTTTTATTATTTTTTTTAATCCTTACTTGGGGAATTTTTTTTTTTTACATGTGAAAACTATTTTTTTTACATTTTATTTTTATTTTTTTTATTTTGCACTTTGCGTCCCCCATAAGGTCATACAAGACCTCTGGGGGACCTTTAACTTCACTTTTTTTTTTCTTTTCACTGTTGATTTCTCCTGTACCTGGGGCTGACATAGTAGCCCCAGTTACAGGAGAAATGCACCCCCCAGAGAGGTTGTACAGCAGTATACTTTGCTGTACAGCCTCATTGCAGGGCTGATCGAGGTCTCTGGAGACCTGACAGCTCCTGCACTCACCCGGCTCAGACAGTCACATGTCCTGGAGATCGTGCTGATTGGACTCCAGTGAAAACAGCTGCTGGGTGAGTGTAAATGTTCCGATCTCCCTCTCCTGCCAGCACTAATCAGAGGGAGATAGTACAAGCCTTTCTGAGCACTGTAACTGCAGATTACAGCGCTCACAACACATGCCCTGGAGACAATGCTGATTTGTCTCAGCATACAGTGAAAAGAGCTGCTGGGGGATCGCTGCTGGAGTGTGAATGACCGATCTCCCTCTCCTGCCAGCGCTACAGAGGGAGACGGTATAAGCATTTCAGAGCGCTGTAACTGGAAATTACAGTGCTCACATGCCCTGGAGACCATGCTGATCGGTCTCCAGGGCTTACAGTTTAACATTACAATCGCGATGCCTAGTTTAAATACCGATCTCCCTCTCTGACTGGGAGTAATAAGAGGGAGATGGTAGATGCATTTGTGATCGCTCTGACTGCTTGTCAGAGCGATCAAAAGCCCGGAGACCAGCAAAAAAGGTCTCAGGGTAAAGCTCCATGTTCTTGGCTGTCAGGAGGGAGCTTAGTCACGGCGTTTCTATGTACAGGGGCAGAGCACAGGGGGGAAAGCTGCAGGACGTTTTAAAACGTGCTGTCAGAAATAGAGATCCACCTCCTGGACGTTTATAGTCAATGGGCAGACGGGAGGTGGTTAACTTTGGATATCTTACTTTGTCTTTGCTCCGGTAATAGCAGGCAGTGCGGGGAGCGGCGCTCACTCACTGACGTCACGCGCCTGCTCCCACTAGGCGGCGCAGGCGCGTGACGTCAGTGAGTGAGCGCCGCCCCCCGCACTGCCTGCTATTACCGGAGCAAAGACAAAGTAAGATAGTAGACTCGAGTATAAGACGAGGGGGCTTTTTGAGCACAAAAATATGTGCCAAAAAACTCGTCTTATACTCGAGTATATACGGTAATATAAAAAAAATTTGGGGAGGTAAAGCAAAGTAAAAACTGATTTAAATTTTTTCCCCCATTATGATGTTCACAGCTGTTGTGCATTTTCATATGTATACAATATTATCTAATGACATTATAATCAAAATTAATGCTCATCTATTGCCTTTAATAATAAAATCAGCCAAAACCAAAGTTCTATTATGTGGCTGAGGAAGCCAAGATGAGTTCATGGCAAGTTCAGTTTATATAAAACTAATTGTGAATATAAACGGACATTGTATTTAAAAGTTATTGTTAAGGATATGGCTTTATCTAGGGGGAGTATACCAACTGACAATGTCTGTCTGAAGGGAACAAGGTTATTTTGTGGATAAGCAATGACTTGATAAGGATTCATATCCTTGAGGCACACCTGCTGTATGAGGTTCAATTTATATATGGTATATTTAGTTTACAACATATGTTAATCAATAATTCATATAATGTGTTCTCTATGTGTAACAATGTATCGATTTATATATATGTTATACCATGTATTTATCATTTAGAAGGTATTGTAGAAGGTACAGAAACATTGAAGTAAGTTTATGTTAATTGGATTTCTGAGAAGAGTAAATGTTACTTCAAAACAATAGTTATTCATGGATGTAGATACGTTAAATGTACAAGTTCCGATGCCAAGCATCAAAGCAGTTATATAAAATTTTCATCAAGTCAACCTATATTTCAAAAAGATAGGAGAAGACAGCCAACTCCAACAAGTCCAGGATATAGGTAATTAAAAGTGTCGGGAAAAGACCTTCCTCAATGATGTATATTAAGAAGGTCAAGCAGGTCATGAGAACGTATTATTAGACATGCTTAAAAGTTGTGCTGTTCATCTGCAGTACTGCAGTGCCATCTGGAGGCAGATGGATATTATAACATTATTCCATTATTTGTTCTATACTATATTAGGAGTTAATATGACATCATGGTATTATTAGCATGCGAATACACCCACCTTACCTGATTGGGAATCCCTAATCTAAAGGGGATGATTCTTAGATAAGGGAGGGGGGATAATTACTCATGTGCAGAGTAGCAAGGGAGATCCAGAAGATCCATATTAAGCCATTGATCTATTCATTCAATCGAAAAGAAAAAAACTTTATCAGAAGAAACTTGGATTATTCTTTTTGGATTACTAGGAAAGTTCTTCAGAACTTTTGTTAACTACTCGTGATATAATTAAGATATTTCTCTCGGTATATAGCCAAGATTTCCCATACTATGGGAATATATAGTGTTAGGTGCCTCCATAATGCTGATTATTCTCTTAGCAAAGATGCATATTGTTAATGGAGAATCTGACATTATTTGAAAAGAGGACTAAAACCCTTGGAAAGTTATTTTCCATAGTCTGATTGCCGAGCTGAATATTTTATCATATTAAAATCATATATTTTTGATTGGTCATAGGAAAACAGAGTCAAGGGATAACAGTTATTTTCCTGTATGATCAGTGTTTGATTGTTATAGCCTGTTTGATAAACAGAAGATCCTAAGTGTCTCTTGGTATACAATTCTGTTTGTTAAAAGTATGACACTGGTTGTCAAATCACAAAATCATACTGTGCTGATCAGATAGGGGTGTGTTAACACCACCGTGTGGCATATTTGGGGTATTATTTTGTAACTTCATCATTCTGTTTTGCAATTGTATTGATTTTTATATTCTTTGTTTTTATAATAAACGATTATATATTTTACGATTATTAATTTCATATAATTGTCCCTTTGTTTCACTGCTTGCACAAATCAAATTAAGATACTTGCTAAAAAGAACTTAGAGGCGTGTTTATGTCCGCCTGAAGGATAATATAATTTTTATATATATTTTTTTTTATCCTCTCTTTTATATGAAGACTCTTTTTATGTACAAGATTTATGACAGTACATGTTAAATACTTTAAATTTTTGGATGCGGCAGTACTAGTTATGTTTATTTATAAAAAAAAATGGTAAAACTGGCAAAAAGGGGATAATTTTCAATTATTTTTATTTAATATTTAAAGGGATTCTACGCTTTTTCAAACCGGACAATCTCATATTGATTACTTAACCTGAAGATTGGTCATCAATATAGCAAAAGAGGAAAATCCTTTTAAAAATGTACATATCAGCCGTTTGTGGCAGCCACTAACGCTCAACGTTGGACAGAGCTGGAAGTAGAAGGCTTCATCCAGCATCGGCTGCAAACAGCAGATCAGTGGGAGTCCTGGGCACTTAAATATTTGTCAGATAAGAGGTCTTTATATAAAGAGGTCTTTATATATATAAAAATATATATAAAATGTGAAAAACCCCTTTAAGTGCCTGTGTCAACAACCTTAATTTAAGTGGTAGCTAGTCACACCAATTTTTTCCCCTTGGTCTGTGCCCAGAAACTCAGAGGTTGTCCAATCTTGAGCTGTAGCAGACTTTGCAAAAGGTGAGATCCATCGTGCAATTTTTAAGCACAATTAGACATGTTGCCAATTTAAAACCTGCACCACAGGTCAATTTCTGCAGCCGATTGTTTACACAGAAAATGGATGAAATTTAGAGAGGATCTTTCACAAAATGCTAATCAATCTGAAAGCACCATGCTATAGATCAGGAAGAGCTGAGCAGTAGAGATGAGCTAACTTCATAATTTGAAATTCGTCCATGCTTCATTTACTGGTAAAAGGTAAATTGCGTTATGGATTCCGTTACCACAATTCATAATGGAAGTTACGCAATTCATAATTTCATAATAGAAGTCTGTGGGCTGCAAAATGGATCAGTCCAGTTTCCGTTATGCAGGGGACTCGGAATCCATAACGCAATTCAGCATATACCAGTAAAAGAAGAGTGAACAAATTTAATAACCTGAAATTCGCTCATCTCTACTGAGCAGATTAATATATGGTTTTATGCAAAAGGATCAGGTTTATCTCATATATATAAAAATGAATTTCTGTCTGTCTATCTAGACGTTCTTTATGCGCGACCAAACGACTGGACCGATCTTCACCAAATTTGGCACACAGGTATATCAGGTGTCCGGGAAGGTCCGGTCTCCGCTCTCTAGGACGTACCGTTCATGAGATATTCCCAAAGCTCTTCCAAGCCCAACTACCATAAACACAGTTTTACTCCCGGTTTCCATAACAACCCAGACATATTTCTTTACTGCTTAAAGGGGCGGCCACAGTTAAAGGGGGCGGTTACCGTGAAAGTCACTGTTAACCACTACCCGATCGCCTAACGCAGGATTGCATCCTGCGGGCGGTCAGGTTATTCCTCTTGGATGCGTCGGGGCGTCATCTCGCGAGAGGCGAGATTTCCTGTGAATGCGCGCACATAGGAGTGCGCATTCACAGGATCGGACAGTAAACCAGTGGATCTACAGCCTGCCAGCGGCGATCATTCGCTGGCAGGCTGTAGATTAGATTTTTTTTTTAACCCTTGAAAGGTATATCAGACGCTGTTTTGTTAACAGCGTCCGATATACCTGCTACCTGGTCCTCTGGTGGTCCCTTTTGCTTGGATCGACCACCAGAGGACACAGGCAGCTCTGTAATAAGTAGCACCAAGCACCACACTACACCCCCCGTCACTTATTAACCCCTGATCACCCCCCTGTAAGGCTCCATTCAGATGTCCGTATGTGTTTTGTGGATCAGCAGATCCGCAAAACACGGACACCGCGGATCTGAAAAACACAGACACCGGCAATGTGCTTTCCGCATTTTTGCGGATCCGCACATTGCCAGAACTATATCGAAATGCCTTTTCTTGTCCGCAATTGCGGACAAGAATAGGACATGTTCTATAGGCTCTACAAAAAACGCAGTGTTCGCCCGATCAGGCCTGATCTTGTGCGCACACTTGCGTTCAGTCCGCCCCACCGCAGTGACAGATTTTTTTTTTTCTGATCACTTCAAAAACACTATCAAATCCCTGCAGCGTTATAAAGATCACTTCTGAGGGGCATGGCGAGTTCATAGAAGATTTTTTTTTGGGCACAAGTTAGCGGAATTTTTATTTATTTATTTTTTTGTACAAATTCTCATATTCCACTAACTTGTGACAAAAAATAAAATCTCACATGAACTCACCATACCCCTCATGGAATCCAAATGCGTAACATTTTTTAGACATTTATATTCCAGACTTCTTCTCACGCTTTATGGCTTCTAAAATGCCAGGGCAGTATAAATACCTCATAAGTGACCACATTTTGGAAAGAAGACACCCCAAGGTATTCCATGAGGGGCATGGTGAGTTCCTAGAATATTTTTTGGCACAAGTTAGCAGAAAATTATTTATTTATTTTTTACTCTTACCAAATAATTTTCCGATAACTTGTGCCAAAAAAACCCCCCAAAATATTCTAGGAACTCGCCATGCCCCTCACGGAATACCTTGGGGTGTCTTCTTTCCAGAATGGGGTCACATGTGGGGTATTTATATTGCCCTGGTATTTTAGGGGCCCTAAAGCGTGAGAAGTCTGGAATCCAAATGCCTAAAAATGCCCTCCTAAAAGGTACTCATTGGAATTTGGGCCCCTTTGCGCACCTAGGCTGCAAAAAAGTGTCACATGTAGTATCGCCGTACTCAGGAGAAGTAGGGCAATGTGTTTTGGGGTGTATTTTTACATATACCCATGCTGGGTGAGATAAATATCTCTGTAAAAGACAACTTTTCCCTTTTTTTTTTTTATATATACAAAGGGAAAAGTTGTCTTTTACAAAGATATTTATCTCACCCAGCATGGGTATATGTAAAAATACACCCCAAATAACACATTGCCCTACTTCTTCGAGTATGGCGATACCACGTGTGTACATTTTCCTTTTAAATATAACAGAGTAAAAGAATGTTTAATGTGTACCCAAACTTAAAACTTTATTAAAACCTATTGGAAATGTGCAGAAATTATTTCTCACATACTTCCTTTGTTAACTTTTACTGGTGAAATAGGCACCTGAAGCTCTAAAAGTTTGCATACAGACTTTTAGCCGAGCTGAAGGGAGCAAGCGCAGGGCAGAAGCTCACATTGCAAATCGCTCTTATGCCTGTGCCAGCTCTGTTAGAAGACCTAAATGTTATCCATTTCACCATGAAGTCAGCCAGGCTTGAGGAAGAGCAGCACTGGTACAGTCAGAGCAGCAATACTCCAATCTGTACAGCACTTAATGCAGCCACAGGGGAATCTGTACTCCAAAAATGCAGCAGTGTATTAGGAGTAAGGATTAAAACGTGCAATAGGCCTATTAAAACGTGCATATTTTTTTCCCAGTGAAATAGGTACCTGGGATTCAGTCCCAGGTACCTATTTCACTGGGAAAAAAATGTATTAGAAATATTTTCTGCACATTTCCAATAGGTTTTAATAAAGTTATACGTTTAGGTGCACTTAACTAAATGCACAACATATTAAAGTATTCCGAACAGCGTTCAGGTGACTGAATAATAGAATAACAGAATCTCTGGATTTCTGCCATGGATTTGCACACAAATTGACAAGTGGATTATCTCCAATAAAGTGCAATGGAGACAACTAGTGGCTTTAAGCTGTCCATACAAATTCAATAGCTATGCCCATACACATTCCGAAAGACATCTCTCCCGACTCCCTCCTAGCTTCCCCATACATGTTCGGCTCAGTCCAATGGACGTGTGTATTTTATAGGGAGAGCGGAGAAAACAGCTGATAGGCACTTCTGGCAGTAGCTTTTCTTTTTAATGCTAGGAGTCAGGAGCTCCGCACACACATTCGTTTCTGTAGGAATAACGAACATTCAGCAGATTGTTTATGCGCAAAGTCATTTTGCAGCAATTTTCTTCTGGAGAATGAAAATCGCATTCAAGCCATCATACCAAGTGTGAGACCCAGGGGCGTAGCTAAAGGCTCATAGGCCCTGGTGCAAGAGTTAGGCTTGGGCCCCCCTTCCCTCAGTGCTTTGTGTGTCTTCTTATGCAGCACAAGGGTCTTTGTGCCCCCTCAGGCTCCTGGGCCCGGTAGCGACTGCTACCTCTGCACCCCCTATAGCTACGCCCCTGGTGAGACCTTAAAATGTTAAGTATGTCTTTAAATAGCTTAACCTACATACACAGGCTCCCCAGCCCACTTCATCCAAAAAGCTAGATTACTAGGAGCAAGATAACCAACATTAAATAGTATTCTAGTAGGATTTTTCTGATTAGATGCATTAAAATGTTCTACTTACCACAGCTCCCACTCCGTAACTGGTAGCAGGGGCCAGGGCATGATATGGGTCAGCTGTATATACCCTCCCGTATCTGTACAAGAAAACAATACAATGTTACTAGCAGCAATTTCTCTCTCTCTCTCTCTCTCTCTCTCTATATATATATATAGATAGAGATATATACACATATATACGCAGTACAGACCAAAAGTTTGGACACCTTCTCATTCAAAGAGTTTTCTTTATTTTCATGACTATGAAAATTGTAGATTCACACTGAAGGCATCAAAACTATGAATTAACACATGTGGAATTATATACATAACAAAAAGTGTGAAACAACTGAAAATATGTCATATTCTAGGTTCTTCAAAGTAGCCACCTTTTGCTTTGATTACTGCTTTGCACACTCTTGGCATTCTCTTGATGAGATTCAAGAGGTAGTCACCTGAAATGGTTTTCACTTCACAGGTGTTCCCCGTCAGGTTTAATAAGTGGAATTTCTTGTCTTATAAATGGGGTTGGGACCATCAGTAGCGTTGTGGAGAAGTCAGGTGGATACACAGCTGATAGTCCTACTGAATAGACTATTAGAATTTGTATTATGGCAAGAAAAAAGCAGCTAAGAAAAATGAGTGGCCATCATTACTTTAAGAAATGAAGGTCAGTCAGTCCGAAAAATTGGGAAAACTTTGAAAGTGTCCCCAAGTGCAGTCACAAAAACCATCAAGTGCTACAAAGAATCTGGCTCACATGCGGACCGCCCCAGGAAAGGAAGACCAAGAGTCACCTCTGCTGCGGAGTACAAGTTCATCCGAGTCACCAGCCTCAGAAATCGCAGGTTAACAGCAGATTAGAGACCAGGTCAATGCCACACAGAGCAGCAGACACATCTCTAGAACAACTGTTAAGAGGAGACTGTGTGAATCAGGCCTTCATGGTAGAATATCTGCTAGAAAACTACTGCTAAGGACAGGCAACAAGCAGAAGAGACTTGTTTGGGCTAAAGAACACAAGGAATGGACATTAGAGCAGTGGAAATCTGCGCTTTGGTCTGATGAGTTCAAATTTGAGATCTTTGGTTCCAACCACCGTGTCTTTGTGCGACGCAGAAAAGGTGAACAGATAGACTCTACATGCCTGGTTCCCACCGTGAAGCATGGAGGAGGAGGTGTGATGGTGTGGGGGTGCTTTGCTTGTGACACTGTTTTCTTCAAAATTGAAGGCATACTGAACCAGCATGGCTACCACAGCATCTTGCAGCAGCATGCTAATTCCATCCGGTTTGCATTTAGTTGGACCATCATTTATTTTTCAACAGGATAATGACCCCAAACACACCTCCAGGCTGTGTAAGGGCTATTTGACCATGAAGGAGAGTGATGGGGTGCTGTGCCAGATGACCTGGCCTCCACAGTCACCGGACCTGAACCCAATCGAGATGGTTAGGGGTGAGCTGGACCGAAGAGTGAAGGCAAAAGAGCCAACAAGTGCTAAGCATCTCTGGGAACTCCTTCAAGACTGTTGGAAGACCATTTCAGGTGACTACCTCTTGAAGCTCATCAAGAGAATGCCAAGAGTGTGCAAAGCAGTAATCAAAGCAAAAGGTGGCTACTTTGAAGAACCTAGAATATGACATATTTTCAGTTGTTTCACACTTTTTTGTTATGTATATAATTCCACATGTGTTAATTCATAGTTTTGATGCCTTCAGTGTGAATCTACAATTTTCATAGTCATGAAAATAAAGAAAGCTCTTTGAATGAGAAGGTGTGTCCAAACTTTTGGTCTGTACTGTATATTATATATATTTCATAGTTAAGTTTTTTTTTTAAAATCAGGATTCAACCTTATGGCATTATATAAGTCAGATGATGGACTTCTGAGTGCATTTTGACTACTCCAGCATAATTGAGATCTGTGACCTGCAACCTTTGTTCACATCCCGTCGCCAGACTCATGGGGATCAAACGTCACAGATCCAACCCTGCCCTAAGACACAGCATCATTGCATCATCACATATACAGGGCAGAGTACATGAGAATAAGCAGAACACCGCCCTCTGAGGCATAATATTGTTTTGACAGGGCAGAACATTCCAAGCCTCAACATGCCTCAGATGTTGACGCGAGGTTACAGTGGAAAATGTCACATGAACGTGCTGGTGTACAGCAAAATGGAGTATTGCAGATAAACAATCACTATTAGTAAGTGCTATCTTCTTTCTAGTTAATTATGAAAATTGCAAAACTGGAATAGTCCATTAAGTGCTATGAGCCAAAAATATAAATGTTTGCCATTTAGAATTAGGAGGAATGTCAGTCTTGAGTGTAAGATATTCTCATACCGTATTTTTCGCTTTATAAGAAGGACCCCCCCACCAAAAGTGGGGGGGAAATGGCCGTGCGTCTTATAAAGCAAATACTAGTGAGCATTATGGAAGCGCTCACTAGTATGAATTAGCTTGCTGGGAGCGAAGCGCTGCAAGAGCTAGTAGTACATACCCTCCCCGGTCTTTCTTGCTGGGGTCGACGCTGCACTGCGTACAGAGTCAGGACGCAGTGCTCACACTATGAACCAACGCTGCATGCAGCCAGGTGACCTAGCAGCGCAGGCCGGGAAGACAGGGGCGCGCAACTTCTGCCGGAGGTTGAGAGGAGCCGTGGCGCAGGACAGGTGAGAGATTTTTTTTATTTTAATATGATCTGAGGTCTGATGGGGTTCTGACAAAGGGCTGATGTGATGTCCTGATATTTATGGGGGAGCTGATCTGAGGATCTAATATGAGGTCTGATGAAAAAAAAAAAAAAAAGTTTATTTTTATTTCCTCCTCTTAAACCGGGGGTGCGTCTTATCGGGTGTGTCTTATAAAGCAAAAAATATGGTAGCTTGCTATGGCAGCATCTCTCTCTTTGCACACACTGTGCATTCAGAAAGTTTTCAGATCCACCCATGTTTTCTAAATAAAATAAAAAAATTATAGCCTTACTGTAAAAGAAGTGTTTTTACTTGATATATAAAAACAAAAACAAAAAAAACAAAAAAACAAAAACAAAAAACAAACCCATGAATTGGAAGGAACTTTCAACACAATCCTGTTTCATAGACCTGGGGAATGGCATAATAAAATGTCAACAGCTTTCAAGGTTCAGAAGAACAATGGTTTCATTTATCAAGAGGACCTAACACTTCTCCTGACATGTCTGTTTTAGTTTGACTATAATGCCTCATTCACACATCAGTGTTTTGGTCAGTGATTTCCATTAGTGATTGTGAACCAAAACCAGGTGCAGCTCTAAACACAAAACAGGTGCAGATCTTTCCCTTATACTTTATATCTGTGGAGGCTCCAATCCTAGCTTTGGCTCACAATGACTGATAGAAATCACTGACCAAAACACGGACGTGTGAATGAGGCTTAAAGTATAACTGTCATATTTTTTTTTTCTTCATATTTTTATAAAGGTGATTAGTATCACCTTAGTGGCCATCTTCAAATTTAAAATTATTCCTATACCCTTAAAATCATTCAATTTGTCACCCATAGCGTCTATTCTCACCTTACACTAAAACTGCATTGCTAGGAGAGGTCCATCTATCTGTTGGCTGCGCTGGAGGACGGGAGAGGTCCGTCTATCTGTTGGCTTACTCCATTTTACCAGTGTCATGAAGTACAAAATGTGCAATGAAAAAAAACTCTCTCAGAATGGCCTGGATAAGTAAAAGCGTTTAAAGTTATTCACGCAAAGTGACACTGGTCAGATTAGCAAAAAATGGCCGGGTCCGTAAGGTGAAAATGAGCCCTGACCTTAAGGGGTTAAAATTAGAATTTTGTGAAAAGGTTCAATATTCTAGGCTCAAAGTGTCAGACTCTAGTAGTCAGCTAATTAATCCATCCCCCTGAGCAAAGGGTACCTCAAAATTGAGACTTTGGGGTTTCATAAACTGTAAGCAATAATCATCCAAATTATAACAAAAGGCTTGAAATATCTCGCTTTGCATGTAATGAGTCTATCTCATGTTAGTTTCCCCTTTTAAGTTGCATTACTGAAATAAATGAACTTTGCACGATATTAAAAATTTTCACGTTTCACCTTGTAAGCCTACATGAAGGGGAGTCTCACTAAAAGAAAAAGACTTAGTCACAAAAAAACACCTTTGCAAAATCCACAAACATGCCACAACCCTCCTGGACAGAACCATCATTTCAGGCATAAATTCTGTGATATGAAATCTGTCTCATTATATTGATATCCAACTCCAAAAATATATTTCATTATAATGCATTCAGTTTCCAAAGCCAAGTCTGTCTAGAGATATGTGGTTTGCTAACAATCTTTGCAAATCGAGACATTGAGAATCACTTCCTCTATTCAACATGCCGTTGGTCAACCAGCATTTTCTACAGAGGTTATATTCCTTAACCAAGCTTTATTAGGAATGGGTTGCCAGAGTGTCAAACACTAGCATTGACTATCTTGGGCTTCTCCTATCCTCTAATAAGGGGGCAATTACATCTGTTTCCCCATTTAGTCCCAGACATTGATGGGAATGAGATCTGGTTATCAAACTGGCAGGTGGGTTGCTGGAATACCATGAAAAGCACATTGTGTAATACTGGCGGTTTGTGGGCAGCATCATCTTGTTGGAACACAATGTCTCCTGAGTAAAAAGAAAAGAAAAGGAAGTAGGACTTGTTCCACAATGTCCTGGACATATCAAAAGCTGTTCAAATAACAGTCCATAAATCTGTTTGCAGAAGGGCTGGAAATTGCCTACTGCCATCATGCATAATGCAGATTCACACAGGACCTACAAAAAGTGTCAGTGTATGTTGCCATTAGCTGCCATGGCTGTACCTGTCCGGTTTAGGTGAAGAAAATATTACCAGTCTTCGGTATGTCCAGGACATAGTGCTGTAATGGCGAACCTCCAGCACTCCATCTGTGGTAAAACTAAGACTCCCAAGATGCACACTTGCTTTGCTGTTCTCAGAATTCAATAGAAATTAATTGAGCATGCTGGGAGTCGTAGTTTATCTACAGCTGGAGTGCCGGAGGTTAGCCATCACTGACATAGTGGAACCAGTCCTACTGCCTTTTTGACTCAATTAGGAGACAAGGTGTTTTCAACATGAAGCCTGCATACACACATCTTCAGGGAATCCTGCAGTTCCCCTGCCTGGCTTGCTGGCCAAATCTCTCCCCCACAGAGAATTTCTAGGACTGGATGGAGACACGGATCTTCCATGCACAGTAGCTCAACAATTACCTTGGCTGAAATAAGGGTCCAGGTTGAAAGAGCTAGGAATGACATTGCACAGGAGGACACAGAGCATCTGTATGATAGTTACCATGCCAGTGTATCACAACAAGGGGAGAAGCCACCCAGTATTAAAGAACAACTGTCACCACCAAATGCAGTACAGTTTGCAATATATTTTTGTGGTAACAATTCAGTAAAACGTGTAATCGCCTGTTCCTATACAAAATCATTTGCCAGCAACAAACAGTGATTAGACAGCATGATCTGCCCTGGCAAACTATTATTTTTCAGCCCGCTTAAGAATTGCGATTGCCTGATGAACAATTGTTTGCTTGTTCATGTGGTAATCGCTGGCAGCATTACACATGCAGATAATCGCTAACAAGTGTCCCTACAAACGCTTGTTAGCGATGATCTGCCCGACTATCGCCAAGTCTAGTACAGCCCTAAAGGTCCATTCACACGTCCGTAGGTGTTTTTCATTCCGCAATTTGCGGACCGCACATCGCCGACACTATAATAGAAAATGCCCTTTGTCTCGCGGACAAGAATAGGGCATATTCTATTTTTTTGGGAACGGAATTGCGGATCTGGAAATGCAGACAGCACATCGCATCCATTCCGGCCCTATTATAAGTGAAGGGGTCCGCAAAATCCGGAATGGATCCCGAAAAAAAAATGCAGACGTGTGAATAGACCCTTAGTGTGTATACAGAGCTTACTGTCAGTCACTGATAACACCTTCCCTGTGAACAATAAAATCTGAAAGATTTAAATCTATGAATTACAAGTTTTGTTGAATCTTTTCACACAATACTATACACCAAAATAATTTTCCAGTAGTGTATACTTTGGTAAGATAATGTGTTTGCATGAGAGACTCAAACATACCGTATTTTCCGGCGTACAAGACTACTTTCTAACACCTGAAATTCTATTCACAAGTCGGGGGTAGTCTTATACGCCGGGTATACTCAGATCCGATGGTATAGTTTAACCCCCAGGCGTTCCCATGGTGATGGGGATGCTTGCCTGGGGATTAGAATATACAGGGCCATGCCGCTCACAGGAGTACATTTATAAACTGTAATCCGTAACTTTAACCATCGCTCATCTCTTTACTAGGATACCTTACTCTCAGCTCCGGCAACAGCAGGCAGTGCGGGCGGCGCTCATTTACCGATGTCACATGCCTGCTCCTTCCACTAGGCGGCGCAGGCGAGCAACGTCAGTGAGTGAGCGCCGCCCGCTGTCACCGGAGCTGAGAGTAAGGCCCCATGCACACGGCCGTGTTTCACAGCCGTGTGCGGGCCGTGGAACCGCGGCCTGTATCCCTCCTGAGAGCAGGAGCGCACGGCGTCACTGGTTGCTTTGACGCCGTGCGCTCCCTGCTGCCGCCGCAATACAGTAATACACTGGTATGATCTATACCAGTGTATTACTGTACTGTGCCGGCAGCAGGGAGCGCACGGCGTCATAGCAACCAGTGACGCCGTGCGCTCCTGCTCTCAGGAGGGATCCAGGCCGCGGTTCCACGGCCCGCACACGGCTGTGAAACACGGCCGTGTGCATGGGGCCTAAGAGTAAGAGATGAGCGATGATTAAAGTTACGGATTACAGTTTATAAATGTACTCCTGTGAGCGTCGGGGAGCGGGGTCTGTGGATGGCACAGTTTAGGGGAGGGGGGAGTCTGTGGATGGCACTGTTTAGGGGAGGGGGATCTGTGCATGGCACTGTTATGGGGGGGGGGGGATCTGTGGATGACACATATAGCATAAGATGCTATATAGTGCCATCCACAGATCCCCCTCCCCATAGCAGTGCCATCCACAGATCCCCCTCCCCATAGCAGTGCCATCCACAGATCCCCCTCCCCATAACAGTGCCATCCACAGATCCCCCTCCCCATAACAGTGCCATCCACAGATCCCCCTCCCCATAACAGTGCCATCCACAGATCCCCCTCCCCATAACAGTGCCATCCACAGATCCCCCTCCCCATAACAGTGCCATCCACAGATCCCCCTCCCCATAACAGTGCCATCCACAGATCCCCCTCCCCATAACAGTGCCATCCACAGATCCCCCTCCCCATAACAGTGCCATCCACAGATCCCCCTCCCCATAACAGTGCCATCCACAGATCCCCCTCCCCATAACAGTGCCATCCACAGATCCCCCTCCCCATAACAGTGCCATCCACAGATCCCCCTCCCCATAACAGTGCCATCCACAGATCCCCCTCCCCATAACAGTGCCATCCACAGATCCCCCTCCCCATAACAGTGCCATCCACAGATCCCCCTCCCCATAACAGTGCCATCCACAGATCCCCCTCCCCATAACAGTGCCATCCACAGATCCCCCTCCCCATAACAGTGCCATTCACAGATCCCCCTCCCCATAACAGTGCCATTCACAGATCCCCCTCCCCATAACAGTGCCATTCACAGATCCCCCTCCCCATAACAGTGCCATTCACAGATCCCCCTCCCCATAACAGTGCCATTCACAGATCCCCCTCCCCATAACAGTGCCATTCACAGATCCCAGTCAGTTCCCTGGACTGGAGAAGATAGTCTTGAAGACAGGGAGGGCTGGGCATTCAGGGGTAGTCTTACATGGCGAGTATAGCCCAAAACCTTTATTTTAAATGGAAAAGTTGGGGGTCGTCTCATACGTCGGAAAATACGGTCGGTCTAATGTAATAAATCTTTATCTCAAACAGCATGAGCAGGCTGTATGTAGTCTCCAAAGGGTACAAGAAACTTAGGAGATAAGAGATTTAGTGGGTGTATAAATATGAATGAATATACTCTCCCCTTTGGGAATCAAAGATACTTTATCGAACATCTACAATGGTTGATTGAGAAAACATTACATACCATCTTAGATTATTTTACAAGCACGGCCAATTTTTTTCTTCTTTTCCATTTTTTTAACTTGCATCTGTTATTTGGGCGATCCTATATCTCCTTATGGAGAACACCTAATCGGCTTGAGGAGTCTCATAGGCCAGGCAAAGTTTCTCTGGAATTCCAGGAAGAGTTTATGCAAACAGCTCTTAGCAAGCTCTGCCTCTAATGCCACCAGAAGTAAGGTCACTATCCTAGTCAATGTTCGACCTTTTAAACAGACTTTGCGACATGTATTTGATAACTAAACCTTAATTGTTATCCAAGTCATGTCTCAAGGCCTGTTTAAAAAAGAAAAACATTGACTTATAAGATAGGACATGTGGTTGCACAAGAGCAGTGTTTCCCAACCAGTGTGCCTCCAGCTGTTGCAAAACTACAACTCCCAGCACGCCTGGACAGCCTTTGGCTGTGCGGGCATGCTGGGAGTTGCAGTTTTGCAACAGCTGGAGGCACACTGGTTGGGAAACACTGCACTAGAGGCACAGCTTGCTAAGAGTTGTTGCATACCCTCTTCTCACGTTATGTTTGCCCATCTTATTCCATTTAGGCCCCACTATGGCCCTATACATGTTGGTATGTCCTCATGTACCCTATATATTAAGTTTTTTACCTAAATCTGTGGAGCTTTATATCTCTACGTTCTCCACCTCATATTCCATTGTCTTCCATGTGATCTTTATGAAGCAGGAGCTTTCCATCTACTTCAGTGCCACCTGGTGCTCAGGGTTGCACATTGCAGAGACTGTGCTCTCAGTCTTGCTTCACTGAATTATTTATCCATGTTCCTTGATACCTTAGGTCAGGCATGGCCAACCTGTGGCTCTCCAGCTGTTGTAAAACTACAACTCCCACCATGCCCTGCTGTAGGCTGATAGCTGTAGACTGTCCGGGTATGATGGGACTTATAGTTTTGCAACAGCTTGAGAGCCTCAGGTTGGCCATCCCTGCCTTGGGTGATCAGGTTACAAGATCCAGTCACCTAACCGATCTCACTTTTAGGGGGATGTACAAAATATTTGTTTTTGATAATTTGTATCTTTTAAATTGTTCAAATTGGCCCTCATTTATGAAATTTATTGTTTTACTAATTATCTATTAATTAGTAATCATAATGAAAAACAAAGGCCAGCAGACATTTTGTGGGTATTCACTGAACCACTATACCTTTGGTATGCATGCACGGTTTGTTCTTTTTAACTAAAGGGGCAGAACCCCCCAAACTCGTTTTATGTTTGGACTTTTAACCATTTCACTACAGAGCAACTTTTCACCTTAAATCCCAGGAACATAGAAAGAACAAAAAAATAACTCGGATAACCCCTTTAACCACCAACATGTTCTTATTGAGGAGAGCACGGCTATCTCCTTTTCTTAATGGTTGCCCTACCAGGGATCTTGGGAGGCCTCTCAGATTTTTGCGTACTGTGCAGTACCGCACATACAGTACCTCTGAAACTTAGTGACCGGAACAGTGGTAGACTTGTGTAGTAATTATCCACGTATAGATGGTAACCCTTATTCAGCAGTGGGTGCAGTAAGTCCCCCTGCCTGGCCTCGGGGGAGACTGGTGCTGACTAGTTAAGCACCAGTCACCCCTGTACCACTCCCCTGCAGCTCCATGAATGATCCGGAGCTGCAACTGGCCGGTCTGCAGAAACCGGCCAATCACAGCGATCGGGGCTGCTGGGGGGGGGGGAAGCAGCCATCATACCCCGGTCACTGAGCCATTTCACTCAGGGACCAGGTGTACACAGTGCTGTACCTGTACGGCGCTGGGATTTCTGACCCACTTTCCAGCGCCGTACATGTATGGTGCTGGTGTCCTATGGGTTAATCATACTTTTATTGGATATAACAAGGGTTCCAGTGATCTTTTAAATTTGTTCTACCATTTATGTGTTTCAGTAAATGCATCCCCATGCAACAATTTTAATACTTCACATTACTACTCCTACTAAAAAAAGAATTGTTACTGCATGGGGAATGCAAGCTGTTGCTAAAAAGGACATGATAGAGAAGGTAACAGGTCATCTTTAAAGGGGTTGAACAATACTTGGGGAAAATTTGGCCTTCAAAATTAGAAAAGCCAGTCAGTGGTCACTTATTTTGTTTTTCATGATTTCAGGTGCCTTGTCTGATCTTGCAAAACAAAGATTAAACCCTTTGGATTAGAAGAAAAGGGGTAATGCTCATAACTGGTCTAATGCCTTTGCCAAGTTGGGGTCAGGGTCAGGATCATGCTGTGGGGATTTCGGTCAGCTACATAAACAGAGTCTATAAAGAGGATAATGGCCCTAAAAGCTGTATTATACTGCCCAATGTTCAGGTAGTACGAGCACTGATGTATGATAGCACATCCATCGATTATTTGCCCCAGCCTTATAAAAAAAAAATATAAAATGGTCGGATGAAAGATTAGCAATTTTTCATCCGACCAATTTTTTTTTTTCTGCAGTCATTCCATATTCAGTTGTATTGATTGGTTGGCACCCCTGATTACACAAGGGGATGTGCTGCCACTAATCAGACCTCTTTCCTCCTGATTAGCTGACAAATAGGGAAGGCTGAGTATTCACCCTGCAATTATGGGAGGGGAGGGGGGGTAAGGTCTTTACATTCCCAGCCTACCAGTCACCTGTGCACGTGCATTTCCGGTTGTCATGGAACCATGAACCAGACGTACAACAAGAGATAAGTGGAAAATAAGAAGGTTTTATTGAAGAGCAAGCCGTAAGCAAAGTCCGAACGGATGGCTAAACCGAAGCAGGGTCTTGCGGAGACAGAGGTCAGGAACCAGAAGGGTAGTCAGACGAAGCCAGGAACAGGAACCAACGGGGTAGTCAGACGAAGCCGGAATCAGGAACCAACGGGGTAGTCAGACGAAGCCGGAATCAGGAACCAACGGGGTAGTCAGACGAGGCCAGGATCAGGAACCAGAAGCAGCAGCAGTCTTGGAAGCATGTGAACACAGGAGGACCAAGCAAGGAACTGAAGCCACAGACCTCCTATATATATGAGCTGGGCATCCAGCTCCTCCCAGTGGGAAGGAGGAGCCGCAGGGTGGGAGGCTACAAGAAAACCCAGAAACCAAGATGGCCGCCAGCACATGTCAAACGAAGGGAACAGCAAGGAGGTAAGACCATGACAGTACCTCCCCCTCAAGGGCCCCTCCTCCGCGGAGTAAGGAACGGTTTCTGAGGGAAGCGTGCGTGGAAGGCTCGGAGCAAGACAGGAGCATGGACATCTGCGGAGGGAACCCAGGAACGCTCCTCTGGACCATAACCACGCCAATGGACCAAAAACTGCACCCGGCCGCGGACCAGGCGTGAGTCCAGGATATTGCTCACCTCATACTCCTCACGATTGCCCACTTGGACCGGACGAGGCCGAGGAATCGAGGAAGTGAAACGATTACACACCAGTGGCTTCAACAGGGAGACATGAAACACGTTGGAGATCCGCATGCCAGGAGGAAGCGCAAGGGCATAGGCTACCGGGTTTACCCTGCGAAGCACTCGGAAGGGACCAACAAAGCGAGGCGCCAGCTTGGGAGTGGGCACTCGAAGGTTGAGGTTGCGGGTGGACAACCATACGCGGTCTCCGACCTGGTAGGAAGGAGCGGACGCTCGTCTGCGATCAGCCTGGAGTTTCTGGCGCTGCGCAGAGACCTCAAGGGACCTCTGGATCCGTACCCAAGAAGCACGTAGGACGGAAAGGTGATCCTCCACAGCCGGAATATCCTGGGGAGAGAATACCTCCGGTAACACGGCAGGTTGGAACCCATAATTGGCCATGAAGGGAGACGTCCCAGAGGAAGAGTTCAAACTCAGCCCAAGGCAGGAGGTCAACCCAATTGTCTTGGTGATCGGAGACATAGCAACGAAGGAATTGCTCCAAGGCCTGATTGGATCGTTCTGCGGCCCCATTGGACTGAGGGTGGTAGGCCGAGGAGAAAGAGATGAATCCCCAACTGGGAGCAAAAGGCGCGCCAGAACCTGGACACAAACTGACTCCCCCGATCCGACACAATCTCCTTGGGCAAACCGTGCAACCGGAAGACCTCCCTGGCAAAAATCGAGGCCAACTCTTGTGCAGAGGGTAACTTCTTGAGAGGAACACAGTGGCACATTTTGGAAAACCGATCCACAATCATGAGAATGACCGTATGGCCTCGGGATGCAGGGAGGTCCACAATGAAATCCATCCCCAGGTGGGACCATGGACGCTCCCCGGTGGCTATGGGTTGCAAAAGGCCCAACGGAAGGTGCCGAGGGGACTTACTCTGGGCACAAACGGAGCATGCCGCTACATATGCGGCGATGTCGGAACGTAGAGAAGGCCACCAGAACAGACGTGAAACCGCCCAGGACAGCTGATTCTTTCCAGGGTGCCCCGCGGCCTTGGAGTTATGGTAGGTTCGCAACAACCGAGTGCGCAACTCCTCAGGCACAAAACATCTGCCGTTGGGTCTCCCAGAGGGAGCACCAGATTGAGCCGCCAAAATCTGCTCACCCAGAGGAGAAGTCAGGCTGGTGCGAATAGCGGCCAGGATCTGATTCGGGGGTATGACCGTAGTCGGAATCGACTCCTCCCCGGACAGCTCGGAGTACTGCCGTGATAAGGCATCCGCTCTGATGTTCTTGGAGCCGGGTAGGTAGGAGACCACGTAATTAAAACGTGACAAGAACAGAGCCCATCTGGCCTGACGTGGTGTCAATCTCTTGGCCTCAGAGAGGTAGGTCAGATTCTTGTGGTCCGTCAGGATGAGAACCGGAACCACCGAGCCCTCGAGCAAGTGCCTCCATTCTTTAAGGGCCTGCACGATGGCCAATAACTCCCTGTCACCAATCTGATAGTTGCACTCCGCGGAAGACAGTTTCCGGGAGTAAAACCCACAAGGAAGCAGAGGACCCTCTGGTGTTCTACGCTGAGACAGGAGGGCGCCTACTCCCGTCTCAGACGCGTCCACCTCGAGGACAAAAGGCAACCCAGGGTTGGGATGCGACAGAATCGGAGCCGACACAAAGGCGGACTTTAGAGCCTCAAAAGCTCGGATGGCCTCGAGCGGCCAGACCTGAGGATTACTGCCCTTCCTGGTCAGATCCGTGAGAGGCTTGGCTAGCATGGAAAAGTCCCTGATGAACTTCCGATAATAATTGGCGAAGCCCAAAAAGCGCTGCAGGGCACGAAGCCCACTGGGCTGGGGCCACTGTAAGACAGCCGAAACCTTCTCAGGATCCATGGAGAACCCCTCAGCGGAAATGATGTAACCTAAGAAGGTTACCTGGGATCGGTGAAATTCGCATTTCTCAAGCTTACCGAACAGCTTGTTCTCTCGTAAGCGTTGCAACACTCGTCTGACATCCAGAATGTGGGCCTCCATGGATGCAGAATATACCAAGATGTCATCCAAATAGACCACCACACACTGCTGCAACAGGTCACGGAAAACATCGTTGATGAATTCCTGGAAGACTGCGGGCGCATTGCACAACCCAAAGGGCATAACCAAGGATTCATAATGACCGGTCCTGGTGTTAAACGCGGTCTTCCACTCATCGCCCGCCTTGATCCTTACCAGGTTATATGCCGCCCTCAGGTCGAGTTTGGTAAAGACCGTGGCCCCTTTGAGGCGATCGAACAGCTCGGAAATCAAGGGTATCGGGTAAGCGTTCTTGATCGTGATGCGATTGAGACCCCTGTAATCGATGCAAGGCCTCAACTCGCCGCCCTTCTTTTTCACAAAGAAAAATCCAGCCCCTGCCGGGGACGAGGATTTGCGAATGTGTCCGCGTGAAAGCGCCTCCCTCACGTACTCCTCCATGGCCTCATTCTCCGCTACCGACAGTGGATAGACTTTGCCACGAGGAGGAACGGCACCGGATTGTAACTCTATGGCACAATCGTATGGGCGGTGCGGAGGTAGGGCAACCGCGCGCACCTTATCGAATACATCCCGGTACTCTTCGTATTCAGGAGGCAACAGAGAGTCCGAGGAAGTACACAGCAACTTGACAGGCCCATGGATGCAACTAGCCCCACACTGCGGTGACCACGAGAGGATCTCGACCGATCTCCAATCGAAAGTCGGATTATGCTTCTGGAGCCAGGGGTACCCCAAGACCACCGAGTAGTGTGGAGACGAAATAACCTGGAGACAGACCGACTCTCTGTGAACGGCACCAATGGCTATCCCCACTGGAAGGGTCTCATGAGTCACGTGTGGCGGCAGAAGGGGTCTGCCGTCTATCGCCTCAAGAGCCAGTGGGGAACCTCGAGGCTGCAGAGGAATGGAATTGGCGGCAACGAACACTCTATCAATGAACAAACCACCAGCACCAGAGTCCACCAACGCCTGGGTCGTCACCGAGCCCCCGACCCAGGAGAGGACAACCGTGATCAGTGGTTTGTCAACACGGGAAACCGGGGACGAGGAGACTCCACCCAAGATCTGCCCCCGACAGGACCTCAGGTGCGAGCGTTCTCCCGGACGGTTCGGACATGCCAACCGAAAATGCCCACCGAGACCACAGTACATGCATCGGCCCTCGCGTCTCCGGAGTACCCTCTCCCCCTCAGACAGGCGAGCAAACCCCCGCTGCATGGGTTCACCCCCAGACAAGTCATCCCCAGGAGGCGTGGGAGGAGAGGGAGGCACGGGTGGGACAGCAAACGTAGGCGCCAATCTGTTAGGAGACCTCCGCAGGCTCTCCTTAAAGGAAGGTCTCTCCCTGAGTCTGGTGTCAATCAAAATCAGGAAAGAAATAAGAGACTCGAGCTCCACTGGTAGGTCCTTAGCTGCAACCTCATCCTTCAAGGCATCCGAGAGACCATGAGAGAAAGCAGCGACCAGAGCCTCATTATTCCAGCCCACCTCTGCTGCCAGGGTACGAAACTCAATGGCGTATTCAGCTACGGATCGTGAACCCTGTCTGATGGACATAAGGAGCTTCGCAGCAGAGGCAGCACGAGCCGGCACATCGAATACCTTCCGAAGAGAAGCAACAAAACCGGAAAACTCGGCAACCACCGGATTGTTGTTCTCCCATAAAGGGCTGGCCCAGGCCAAGGCCTTGTCCGAGAGCAGCGAGATCAAGAAGCCCACCCTTGATCTCTCAGTAGGAAAGGCATGTGGCAGCAACTCGAAGTAAATGCCCACCTGGTTAAGGAAACCTCGGCACTGAGTTGGCTCTCCCCCAAAGCGCTGTGGAAGGGGGGCAGAACCGGTCATACCCTGAAACACCACAGGCGCAGCAACAGGTGTCAGGGTAGACTCTGGCGCAACAACCGGAGCGGCAGTAGGAGCGGGCCCAGGAGCGACAACCGACCCATTGGCAACGGAAGCTAAATGAGCCGTGCGTTCAAGCAGGGTTTGCAACGCCACAGCGAACCGACCCAACAGGTGATCCTGCTGATCAAGTCTGGCAACCAGCGTAGGTAGCGAGGGTGGCCCTGTACCGTCAGAATTCATGGCTTGGTCCTAATGTCATGGAACCATGAACCAGACGTACAACAAGAGATAAGTGGAAAATAAGAAGGTTTTATTGAAGAGCAAGCCGTAAGCAAAGTCCGAACGGATGGCTAAACCGAAGCAGGGTCTTGCGGAGACAGAGGTCAGGAACCAGAAGGGTAGTCAGACGAAGCCAGGAACAGGAACCAACGGGGTAGTCAGACGAAGCCGGAATCAGGAACCAACGGGGTAGTCAGACGAGGCCAGGATCAGGAACCAGAAGCAGCAGCAGTCTTGGAAGCATGTGAACACAGGAGGACCAAGCAAGGAACTGAAGCCACAGACCTCCTATATATATGAGCTGGGCATCCAGCTCCTCCCAGTGGGAAGGAGGAGCCGCAGGGTGGGAGGCTACAAGAAAACCCAGAAACCAAGATGGCCGCCAGCACATGTCAAACGAAGGGAACAGCAAGGAGGTAAGACCATGACACCGGTGCAGAGGGGCGTTCCTGAACTGAATCTGAACGCTGCTATGAGCCTCAAGGAGCTGCTAGGGAAAGTATCCCTATATCACCACGGTACGAGCTAGCCTGTAGCCAGCATACGGGTAAGTGTCGCAACACATGCCACTGGCATCTTACCTGCTGTTTTGGGCAAGAACTCGCAGTTACATGCATCGCAGTTCGCCCCCTTCAGGACGCCGACCCGGTCCCAGTTTCTGCAGGAAACTTCCCGGCCTCACACTATGTGCCCCCAGGATAGTTTTTAGTTTTTGTCCCAGCAGAAGGTTTCACTTCCTATGGTCACAACGTTTTTAGCTCCAGGCAGAAGTCCCAAGCTGAATCACTTAACTGCCCGAGGTCCGCCCCCGATCTGGAGAGAAAGGTAGCAGCAGCCTATTAGCCGGTGGCTGCAGCTGTCCATGAGGAGCTGGGAGGGTTCCCTGGTCTTACCCGGCTCTCTCCTCAGTACGTGACAGGCACCCCATCCCCGCTGTGTACAGCGTGCGCTGCCGCCCGCGTCCCCTGTAGCAATGTGAATAGTGATGGTGCAGTAAAGTCCTGGGGAAGCATGAAAAAGGGGTGTTTGCACCAGGAGCGTGTCACCAAGAGGCCCGGCCTTGGTGGAGTAAAGGCCCTAGATATAGGTGGCCACTAAGCTAGTTGGAGGACACCAAACTACTTGGCTTAGCTGGCTCAAGCTAGTCTGGGGCAGGCTTTTACTGGGAACAGACAGACAATGTGTTGGGTGGGTGCCTGTTCCCCATGCTCCAGTCTGGGATTTTGGAATACGCCCATGTCCAGGGATGGTTTTTAATCCTGTTGCTGGACTTGGGTGTGGCTCCCAGTCTGGGGAAGGAGACAGAGTCTTTGGGAAACACAATCCTGCTGGAGGCTCTGGAAGAGTGGCCTCCGCTGGACTGGCTGAGGGGCCACGGAGCTAGGTGCTAGCCGGATTGTTGGGGGGACGCCGTGACGCTTGGACGCAAGTGCTCACAAGGCCGGAGTTGGGAGGACTACTGGACCACACTCCCCCATAAAGGCACTGGGCTTTAGACTGTGTGTGTACGGTGCTCTGTACAGCCAGGAGGCTGATGGACATTCGGTTGGGAAAGCCGCGTGTTAGGACTGTGTGAATGGTCCTTTAGGTGAGTCAGGGATTTAGGTTATATGTTTAGGTAGAGCTCAGACGAGCAGGTTTTCATTTTGTACCGTGTTTGTCCAAGCAGTGCATTTATTTTTCACACCAGCACCAACAATCAACATTGTTGCCAGCGAGAATTCTGTGACAGACCCTGGAGATCGTGCCCCATAACCCTAGCACCCTGCAATGCCACCCACCACTGCTGTACATGACTTGGGCAGAGCCTCGTCCCATCATAACCAGTATAGTAGAGGCTTCTATCGCCATCTAGTGGACGTGTTGCGAAATGCCTCATGTGTCAGATCCCAATAAAAAAAATAAAAACTTGCTTATGTTGCTCAAGTTTTTAATACCTAGCAGGGGTTAGTTACCAGGCTCACGTTTTTAAGTGGATCTCCAGCCGGTTAGGTTTCTAGGCTTACATTTGTTTAAGTTAATGTCTAGCCGGTCACGTTTCCAGGCTTACGTTTGTTAAATCAATTTTCAGCCGGTCACGTTTCCAAGCCTTACGTTTGTTAAAATGAATGTCTAGCCAGTTACGTTTTCCAGGCTTACATTTGTTAAATTCATTTTCAGCCGGTTACATTTCCAGGCTTACGTTTGTTAAATTCATTTTCAGCTGGTCACGTTTCCAGGCTTGTTGGTTATGCAAGTGTCTAGCCAGTCACGTTTCAGGCTCACGTTTTTTTGTTATGTAAATGTCTAGCCAGTAATGTTTTCAGGCTCATGACGCTTAGGTCAAATTTCAAGTTAATATCCAGCCAGTCACGTTCACATGGCTCACGTTTATTTAAATCACCTCCCTGCTTTCATTACTGTCACGCCTTTCAGGCACATGCTCATTAGGTTAACTTTCACTGTTACATTTCATCCATCTAGTGCCCCTTCTCAGGATCATTATTCACCAGGGTAATGCATGCCGGCTCATAGTCTGTGACGCCAATCAGGTCCAGTTTATTGACCCAATCACCTCCCAGTAAGGTACAGTCAGGTCCATAAATATTGGGACATCGAAACAATTCAAAATTTTTGGGCTCTATACACCACCACAATGGCTTTGAAATGAAAAAGATGTACTTTAACTGCAGACTGTCAGCTTTAATTTGAGGGTATTTACATGCAAATCAGGTGAACGGTGTAGGAAATACAACAGTTGCGTCTATGTCCCAATATTTATGGACCTGACTGTAGGTCTCTGGGCACCTTTGTTAGACTTTTCTCCTGTTCATGACATTGTTTTTCTCCTATTATGTACTTTTCAGGCTACTTCATCATTACCTGTCGTCTGGCACGTCCAGACCCCATTCGCAGTTTTTCAGGCTTATGGTAATTTTTTCCTTGCATCATCCGTGCTTTTTTTTAGGTTTAGGCAATCCGGATCAAGGTAAATATAAAAAAAATAAAAAAGGTTTTACTACCTCGCCAAATTCACCCCACCTTTCTACGCTGCCGATTCCCTGTCCTACGCTGTCAGAATCATGTTTTCAATTCTTCCATTCACGTTTCGGTGCATTGACATTTTGGGTTCTTTTGCCAATAATAGTTTGGCTTTATTCCACAGTGTCATGTCACAACCATCAGACATCAAATTCTCTGTCCCAGAAACAGCAGTTTCACAACACGCAAGCAACAGGTCTTTAAGGAACTGAACAATCCCCAAATTGATTGCTGAATTAGAATAGGGATTAGTCATCCAGCATCCGCCTGGAAGGCCGAGTTATACAGGCTTCTGGTTACAGACTCAACCGTTCCAGCGGTTGAGCAAGTTCCTATGTCAACAATACAACTTTCTCTGGTGCAGTTTCATTCCGCTATTAACATCTCCAGCTCAGTCACAGATATACAAAATAGACTGCTTCCAGCTGTCCAGCCTCACCCATTCCAGGTCCCTCAACTTCCCGCTCACTCTCCCCAGGCAGGTTCTCCTGTGCGCCTGACATAGCCCGGTCAAATTTTGTGCCTGACAATATTAAAAATGGACATCCTAGCAGCCAAGGATGTAAACCTTGCATTCATCCTCGTTGTCACGCATGACTCGCTATACAGCAGGACCATCACCTGCGGCGACGTTTCCATAGTGCTCAAGTCCAAAGATGCCAGTCTCAAAAAGAAACTCACCATTCCAGAGTTTGTACTGGCGTTCAGTCTTTTCAGAGACATATGTTCAGCACAGCTAGATGGGAAGAATTGGACGCTTATTAATACAGGGTCAAGGATCTGGGGCACAAATATGGTGGGCATGCTTTTTTACGATTACCATTGTTCCTTCTCCACAAAAGCTGCCACCACACTAGCATGGTTTCAACATGTCACCAATTTGGCCATCATGGACATGGAGCTTTTTCGCAGACATTTCGCAGTGCTCAAGGCCCCAGCATGCGCCACCTGTCAGTCCATGATTCATTCGAATGGTGTCCCAACCTGGGTTCCGCCCCTCAGGAAAGGTATTTTTCTGGTCCTCCAGGACCGCCTAAATCCATCCCAAATTAGGCAGACCCATAGTCTTTTTTGGCAAAACGCAGGTTTGCAATAATTATAATTTGTCGGTGTGTAACTACAAAAAGTGTAGGGCCCTCCGCGTCTGCTCAGTCTGTTTCAGTGCTCATCTTCTAACCACCTGTCCTTAAAGGTCATCAAGGAATACATGACTAGTCGGGGTCAATGTGGACTTGTTAACATTCCTCTTACAAGACCATCACGATCTCAATTTCGTACAATTCCTAGTGTCTGGGTTCAGGAAGGGTTTTCATACAGGGTTGGTAGCCCTGCCTCAATCCACCTGGGAGGGCCCTAACCTCCTTTCAGCACTCAGATTTGTATTCAGTCAATACCATAATCCAGTCCGAATTATTAAAGGGCTTCCTTATAGGGCCTTTTTCCACGCCCCCTTTCGATTCTTGGAGGGTCAATCCCATCGGGCTTGTAAGCCATAAAAATGCTAATAAAAAACGCTTAATATACGATCTATCAGCGCCTCATGCTTCTGGTACACCCAGCTTCAACTCTCTCATTCCTTCTGAAGAATTCCTTATGCAATACTCTTCCATAGATGAGGCCATTCAGCTTATCATTCAGTTGGGCAAGGGAGCCTGGTTGTCCAAAGCAGACATTGCCGACGCCTTTAAGTTGTTACCTGTTCACCCACAGCTATGGAAATTTTACGGACGGGATCAAATGAATGGGTTGCTATTACTTCACAAATCCAAAAGCAGCCTAGGCTTTTCAATAAACTCACCCAGGCCCTCCACTGGATTTTGGTTACTCATGCCGGCTGCTCCATGGTTATTCAATATCTGGACGATTTCTTTTTTTTTTTTTTTTTTAAATCAGATCGTTTTTATTAGACCATTAAAGACAGAAGTTTACAAATCAATACAATGTCTTTTCTTACTTCATCCACATTACGGAATCAGCGTACATCGGTATCATGTCAGTACCAACACACTTACAAATCAAGTATCTGCATGTACTATATATCCATATGAAAAACAATAGACACCAGGAATTATAAATGCCTAGACCCACCCAAAACCCCTCCCATCACCTCCCCCAGGCAATAGGTGATTATTCCTAATAGGGGAGAGCTCACTGATTCCACCTACACCTCTCATTTGCTTCACCCTTGCCCAAATCTTTTTCATGAGTTCGATAAGAGGAAGTTTCCCCCTCTCAGCATGCATACCTGATCCTTCCAGAATACCCATGAGGTCCCGACTACCCAACCAATGCTGCAAAATCTGTCCAGTCATATCCGTCACCTGGAAACTAATCCATCCCTTGAAATGCTGACACTGGGAAGCCAAAAAGTAAATCAATGCATTAGGAACAGCCAGGCCTCCTTCAGACTTAGCGTACTGCAATGTTTCCAATTTAATCCTAGCCTAACCGTACTTCCAGATAAGATCCCTAAATATAGAGTGAATTTTCTTAAATCTATCCATGGGGATCCATACGGGAGCATTATTCAATATGTAGAGCAGCTGAGGCATCATAACCATTTTTAACAGGTTCACTCTACCTACCACAGAGAGAAAGAGCCTACACCATGACCTCACCTTAAGCCTGAAAGTCGCCAGCAACGGGGACAGATTGAGGACCTCAAAATCCGAAATTCTAGGTGTTATAAACAGTCCCAAGTATTTAAATTTATCCACCCAGGGAACCAAACTATCTGCTTGTCTACCTGACAGGGCCTGCCCATCTGGACGATTTCTTATTAATAGAACATCCAAACCAAAAGTCCTGACAAACTCAACAACCTCTTAAAAGTTTTCTCCAAGTTAAACGTCCCTGTAGCACCTTCAAAGGTCCCACCACTTTGGTAACCTTTCTGGGCATTGTACAAGACACCGAAACAATGCAAGCTAGGCTTCCACAAAATAAATTAGTCAAGATCAAAGAGACCATTGCCAAATCAGCGACTTCCAGGACACTCGCCAAACTAGAGCTGTAATCATTATTGGGGATGTTACATTTTGCATCCTCCATTCATATCTAGACTACTCCAACTGCTCCCCACAGCCCACGCACAGGATTCCCTCATTCGCTTAGACAGCAAGGCCTTAGCCGATCTATCCATGTGGAATCTGTGTCTAGTTGGAATAGTGTTCCCCTGTTTGTCCCACAAAACAAGCCCCGCTTCACCCACACTCTTCACTGACGCAGCTGCATCAGGAGGGTTCGCAGCAATATACGGTAACCAATGGTTTGCAGGTTCATGGCCACCAGAAGTTTTGTCAGTCAAGGAATCTTTAAAATCCTCCCCGTTACTTGAAATTTTGCCAATAGTGGCAGCAGCTCAAGTTTGGGGTAAGCTTTGGACAAACTCTCTAGTCGCCTTCATCACAGAGAACCAAGCTGTAGTTGACATTCTCACTAAAGGCAGATCAAAATCTCTGCAAATCATGCCCTTCGATCACAAATTGGTTTGGCTCTCCTTATATTACAATTTCCACTTCTCATGTAAGCACATCCAAGGGGCACAAAATCTAGCGGCAGATGCGTAATCACGTTTCAATTTCCCCGCTTTATCTCAGGCAATGCCGGAGGCAAAACAGACAGGACTACCCCGCCAGCGGTCAACGCATTGACAATGGATTAATGATTTATATCTCAGCAGCCAAGTCACTTATCCACAAATCAGTATCAATCAACACTGCTAGGAATTTCAAAACAGGCTGGAATACCTTTCTCCAATCCAATCCACAGGCAGAAATATCCAAAACTTTTTCCAGCCTGGCAATGTAAGTTATCATCTCAATAAATTGCTATACGCTAAATGGTTTGTTTTTTGCCCCCCCTTAAAGGCATACCCTCGCTCATGGCTAAGGGCACTCCACCAGCCATCTTAGCTAGGTTTCGGTTAGTAACTCAGATAGGCACTTGTCCTCCAGTCAGGTTCCTCGTTCTCTGCAGCCTTGACCACAAATGAGCGCTGTACTCTTATTGACTGCTCAATTACACAGGCCAATTAGTGGGAAAGAGTGTTCTTATGAAAGCTTGTTCCCGGTAATTGGTCCAAAAATTGCAGTCTAATAAGGCCCTAAGCACACAGCTAACAGTGCAAGAGATGGTTTCAGGACAAGCCTGATTGCCCTTAAGCCACAGAGAGGACCTTAAGGGCTCATGCACACAAAAGAATTTTCTTTCTGCTTCAGTTCCGTTTTTTTTTTGGCGGACTTTATGTGGAACCAATCACTTCAATGGGGCTGTAGAAAATACAGAAGTTACTATGTGTGCATTCAGTTTCCGTTTGTCCACATGGCCGTTCCGCAAAAAAGTACTGCACCTCATATTATTGTCCGCAAATCACGGTCTGAGGCCCCATTCAAATCAATGGGTCTGCAAAAAATACAAAACAATCCATATGTCATCAGTTTCCGATCTGCAAAAAAACTAATCAAATACAGAAACCATACGGATATGTTTTGTGCAATAAACGGAACAGAAGAGGACTTAAATCAGAAAGAAAAATGATAAAAACTCAGATACAGAACGGATCTGTGAAAAAGTCGTGTGCATGAGCCCTAAACCTGCTATCCCTAGTTAGGACTGAAAACTGGTACACATTGATAATCCCACTTATAACAAAATAATAAAAAATAATAAAGTTTAGGTGCCAAATATAGCAGAAACTGATTGTCCAGCAATCAAAAGAAGGGGAACATGTTCTTATTGATTATTGCCATTTGTGATACACTTTGTTATAGGGTAATAAGCTGTATGTTTGTCTAGTGCGGTATTGTTGGGCCATACTGAAAGTGTCTGAATTAAAAGAAAATGTTTAACAATGGAGAAAAAGCTATGGATTGCACATTCTCATGCCATGCATGGATCTATTGTTAAAGAGGACCTTTCACCACTCCTGATATGCCCGCTTTAATAGTTTCATGCATTTCCCATGTAATAAAAATCACTAAATTCACAAAAGTCTGACACGTCCTTGTCACTTGCGCTTTGAAAGGTCAACAACCATGTCAGGGTTGCAATAGAAAATAAGACTTCTATTATAACACTAAAAGAAAATAACAGAAGCTCATAACTGTCAACTGTTACGAGACTGCTAACCTCCTCCCCTTCCTTGCACAATAACCTTTACAGTTTTTTTATTTACTGATCACCTATCCTCTGATCATAAGGGGTCTTGGGTGTCAGACCCCTAAAGATACGATAGTGATGACCTATCCAGAAGATAAGTAACATTTGGAAAACCCTTTAAAGGGTCACTCATTTTATAAAGTCACTTTATCCTGTGGATTAAAGGTCTGCAGCACTGATTTATCACTACTTCTCCCACTCTACAACTGCACTGAGGCCCTAGTCACCCATTGTGCTAGACATTGACATATAGTCAGATGATGCATGTGATCAGGCTGAGAGCTAGCCGAGAATAATCAGCTGTGGATTTCCAGTCTGTGTACTTCCATTATTGAGACATGAACTTGTTAATATGATTTGTGTAATAAATAGACTATTATATATGAAATCTGATCTTGTGTGTATGTAGTGCCATGGTAAAAGATTATGTATCACATGTGCTGACCAATAGATGAATAGGGAGGCAGTATATAAGTATGCATTTTTCATTGCCTTGGATGCTTGAAAAGGGCATATTGCACTTTTCATGGATGCAAAGTGAATTTTTGGATAGACACTGGAGAGCACAGAATGCAGGAGACAAAGACAAAGAAATTCCTACACATAATATGGCATATAAATAATGTACTAAGCCTTGGATGCTAGAAAAAGGCAGAATGTACTGCCAAACGTTCCACTTTCGATGGATTCACCTGCTTAAATAAATGGATTGGATTTTCTAGTTAACACTTACAATGCTATTATCTATTTCTCTAGACTCCAGAGGATTTATAGATTGGCCGTCTAATGATCACAAGGACAGTGGGTAAAGGTTCTATTGCTGACCCTCAAAAACTGTTGCAAGCAAAATATCAGTATGGAATGCAGCTGATTTTAGCTCCCTGCACAGCCAAGAGACTGGGCAACGCATATCACTGTGCAGAGAAAGACAAAGAAAGGGGACATAGCGTTAAAGTATAACTGTCGTATTATATATATATATTTTTTGAGTATTGGATTGTGGTGATTAACCCTTTCATGACCAAAGGTCATTGATGCCCCAGTGTCCAGGTCAAAATTTACAAATCTGACATGCGTCACTTTAAGTGTTAATAGCTTTGGAACACTTACTTATCCACGGCATTCTGAGATTGTTTTCTCGTGACACATTGTACTTCATGACAGTCATAAATTTGAGTCACTATATATCTTCTTTTAAAAAAAAATCCAAAATTTACCCAAAAATTTAAAAAATTTGCAATTTTCTAAATTTCAATTTCTCTGCTTCTAAAACAGAAAGTGATACCTCATAAAACATTTTTTTCTTTAACACATTAAGAGTTAACAGCCAAAAAAACCTCAATATTTATTACTCTGATTCTGCAGTTTACAGACACACCCCACATGTGGTCGTAAACTGATGTAAGGGCGCACGGCAGGGCGCAGAAGGAAAGGAACACCGTATGGTTTTTGGAAGGCAGATTTTGCTGGATTGGTTTTCTGAACGCCATATGTTTTTTATTTTTCTACTGATCAGCTTGTGCAGGGGGCTCATTTTTTGCAGAAAGAGTTGAGGTTTTTATTGGTACCATTTTTGGGTACATAGGATTTTTTGATCATTCATTATTACACTTTATGGGACAAGGTGGGCAAAAAATTGGCAGTTTTGGAACAGTTTTTTTTTTTTTTACAGCGTTCATCTGAGGGGTTAGGTCATGTGACAGTTTTATAGAGCAGATCGTTACGGACGTGGCAATACCCAATATGTATACTTTTTCTTATTTATTTAAGTTTTACACAATAATAGCATTTCTAAAACCAAAAAAATGATGTTTTAGTGTCTCCATAGTCTGAGAGCCATAGCTTTTTTATTTTTTGGGTGATTGTCTTAAATATGGGCTCAATTTTTGCGGGATGAGGTAACGGTTTGATTGGTACTATTTTGGGGTATAGTTGCCTTTTTTGATCGCTTGGTGTTGCACTTTTTGTGATGTAAGGTGACAAAAATGGCTTATTTTTTACACTTTTTTTATGGTGTTTATTGGACGGGGTTGATGATGTGATATATTTATAGAGATGGTCGTTACGGACGTGGAGACACCTAATATGTGTGTTTTTTGTTTGTTTATTTTATTTTTTTATAGGAGAAGGAAATTTATTTTTTAAGTTTTTATTTATTTATACTTTTATTATTTTCACTTTTTTTTTTATCAGTTCCCTCTTGGACCTTGAAGATCCAGTGGGGCTGATGGTTGTACTATACTTTGCAATGCTCTTGCATTGCAAAGTATAATACAATCAGATGCCTGTAGGTGGCAGCACTGGACGCCTATACCATGGCAACCGGACGCCTTTGCAAAGCGTCCGGTTGCCATAGCAACCAACGGGCGCTGGGACCCCCCTCCCTCTATTAACCTCATGGATGCCCCTACTGCGGCATCTATGGGGTTACAGCAGTGTCAGCATAGAGCCGACACACGCTGCTGATGGCGGCGGCTCAGGAATGGAGCCGCCGCCATCACACACACAAAGGGGACCACATCGGGGGCAGGGGACAGCGCTGGAAACTGGGGAGGGGGGCAGCATTTTACTCAGATTGGGGCAGGAGGGGGCGGACCGCATCGGGGGGGGGGGGGCAGCATAAGAAGATTGACAAGAAGGGGGCACAGATCGGGGCAGGAGGGGGCGGACCGCATCAGGGGCAGATCAAGAACAAGGAGCACAGATCGGGGGCTTCAGGACACATTACCGATTTCAGGCTCTGATCTGCAGAGCGCAGATCAGAGCCTGAAACCGGCATTTAACAATGCCGCGATCCGATTGGTTAGTCTGCACAGACTAACCAATCGGATCGCTTGCTGGCAAGGGGCCACTCTGATTGGTCCCTTGCCGGCATTACTGCACTGTATGCTGTCCGTGACAGCATACAGGGCAGGGGTAGAAGCTTTAATCCAAGCGCTTTGCAACGCTTGGATTAAAGAGTTGCCAGAACGTATATATACATGGTAGCTGCACGGGGTATGTGCAGCTATCACGTATATATACAGATTGCAGACGTGAAGGGGTTAATATCTCCTTGGTGGCCCTATTTCAACTTTTCACTGTGTATTCAATTATCCCTTAATTCCACATTTTTGTTCCCTGTACTGCCTACTTTTACCTGTGCTTAAAATAGGGTTGTTAGGCATGGTCTATCTATTTGTGTCTATGTGTTGAAGGATGGAGGATGCAGAAGCAGGCATGCAAGGTCACATTCCTGACAGCCGGGGACTGAAAGTAAATGATTAAAGCCAGGTCCTCCCCAGCAGCTGATAACAGTGCCTGGGCTGTGTGCACTTTTCCCTGTCCCTGCGCTTGGCAGATGCTCCCTCACTCAGCAGAGCTGGAGAAGCAAAGTCGAAGCAGCACAGAACAGGGAAGGGAGATCTGCCATCTGCTCAGTGTATAAATGAAAGCAACATGTGGTAAGAGGACCCCTTTGTGCTGCAGGAGATTAACCCTTTAGAGGGAGGACTCTGGTTATTGACACTTTTGGGGGGCTATTGTTACTGGCTAGTAAGTGCAGGCGGGATTAGCCTCAGGGTGAGGGCAGTGGCGGCCTTCTTAACTGAATAGTGAAATTGCAGTTTTATGCAGACTGGTTGCTAAGGGCTGAATCTTATTAAATATGGGGTAAGTCAATCTAATAGTAACTGATTCTGGAATATCATGTTATTAGTAACTACATATATGAAAATTGAAATTAGGGTCTAAATGTGACAGTTATCCTTTAAATCAGTGCTGCAGGCTGTTCTCTCTCAGGATTACTGGGGTTCCCAGAGGTTGGGACCCACCATCATTATGAGATGGCATAAACTTGCATACAACATCACTTTACATGATGAGAATAACCCGTTAATATACAGTTTTCTGATCAAGTTTTGTCATGTCAAAGTTTTGTGAAGCAAATCACTGACAATCGTGTAAAGAACATCAAATAAAAAATATGCAATGAAAAACACACATTAGTCTTGGGTCAAAATAAGATTATGGGCAGAAAGAATGTGTTCCGCATCTACTGAAGTTGCAAGCAGTCTGTTATAGAATAGGGCATGACTGGCCAACGTGCATCTCTCCAGCTGTTGTAAAACTACAACTAATAGTTTTGCAACAGCTGGGGAGCCGCAGGTTGGCCATCCCGGGAATAGGGAGAGCTGAACAGATTAATAAATAGTTTTGAAGGGGGAAAGTCAAATTTAATTTATTGCTTTAAGGCCGGATTCACATATTTTAACTGTGTGAGGTCAGTGTACACAACATGATGCAGGGTGCAAATGGCCACGGTCCGTTTTTACCGGATCTGCAATTTGCCGTCTGCAAAACACACATGGCTGTCACATGGTCATGTGAACGTGGCCTAAATATCTGCTCATTCTAACCTTACTAGTTATTTGGAAGTCCTATATACGTTCTGTCAATCACTGAAAAGACCAACCACATGATTTATAAGCTCAGAATGCGCAGAGTTTTAAAATTACACATTTTGTTGAATCTTTTCCCACTAAACTTTATCAAACTGCTCTGCTATTGTCCTATGACATGCTGTATGCAGATTGCATTGTCAACTAGAGCATTAACAACAACAAAAAATACATTTTTACCACATCGTACCCATCGCTGTAGGCTGCAGCAGCTGCGGCAGCGGCGGTGGCTGCTGTGGCAGCAGTAGCTGGTTGAGTGTACCTGTAAGCTGCATATCCGCCCTGTTTATAAAAGAGAGTTGTTAGAGCAATCAACTTGTTTTAAAAACTGAGACAACTCATTTTGCTATAAAAGACAGTGTTATGCATTCCCGTTGGCAGAAGAAAATATAAGATTAAAGGTTTCAAGAACTTAGATAAATATAGCTTGTAAATGCAAGAAAACATTTTTTTATGCACATTTGAATAAACTTTAATATAACTTTAGAATTTACATACATATATAGATTGTATCTTATTCTATAGAAAATAGTTAGAACTAGTACAAGATATTACAAATAAAAACAGTTCTGCAAAGAAACATGTAAAGTACTTTAGTACATTTAAAAAGGGTATTTCACCTTTTTTTTTTTTATTACATTTGGTTTAATTTTCATTTTAACAGAGGAATTAAATTGTACATCAGTTATTTGTGGCCCTTTCAAATTCATGCACCAAAGGCGCATTTAGATGAGTAGATAAGTTAAAATTTGAACGTAAACATATATAGCGAATTATTGAATCAAATGTTCATTTAATGTTTGAAAAACTTTATGCAAACAAAAACTTGTAGTTATTGAATTGTGGTACATGTGATTTTTTAGCGATGTGATGTAAAAAAGTTGTCTTATGTAAAATCACTGCTGCCTTAATAATCCTCATTTAAGCGAGTAGACCATAGTATCCAAACAAATTGGTACATCATCTTTACATGAAAATGCTTATCGCTGGCTTTAAATTGAAGAATGTGATTGCCTCAATGATTATCTATTTGTCTAAATGCACCTTAGGGTCCAATCAGTGAGTGTTACATCCATTGATGCAATAAAGCTTCTCTGTATCAAAGTTGTTGACGATGTAGGAAAATGGAGATTATTATTTTGCACATAGGAAGAGAAAGATGAATAAATAAAAACAGGCAAAAAAGACAATGAGAACCATCTAAACTTACACTGCGTTATTAACCTAGTCAGGACTGCCGAACGCAGGATTGCGTCCTGGCGACGGCCCCGTTGTTCCTCCTGGACGCGTGGATGCGTCCTCTCGCGAAACTTCGAGCAAAGCCGGCTCGCACATTCGCAGTGCGGGCTGGGAATCCGCGCAGAAGAAGTTAGTCACCAGCCTGCCAGCCAATGATCATCGCTGGTAGGCTGGTGACTTGAAAAATCTAATCAAAAGTCATTTAACACACTATATTTATAAATATAGTGTGTTAAATGGATTCTGTGCTCTCTGGTGGGTCCCTTTCGTCGGTTGGTCCCAGCAGAGAGCACAGATCACAGTGAGTACACCAAACAGTACACACTTAACCCCAGATCACAAACCCCCATCACCCCAATTAACCCATTGATCACCCCTGTCAATCACTAGTGAAAGGGAAAAAAGTGATCAGTGCAAACTGTCACTTTTTTTCCCCCACTAGTATTGACTGTTAGGTATTAGGTTAGTTTAGGCCCCTTTGGTAGGTAGTTAGCGTTGGTTTGAACGCCCAGCCCACCGCACCGAAGTCACTAATTCGCTGATTAGCGTTGGCACTTTTATAGTATCTGTAAGTGATCAGAACTGATCACAGTCAGATCTATAAATGGTATTAGTGTCACCTTAGCTCGTCGTCCACCCAAAACACAGTGTTTGCCCAATCACGCCTGATCGGTTGCCCACACGTGCGTTCGCCCACGCCCGCCCTGCCGCAGATACAACATTTTTATTAATTTTTTTTAATCACTGCACAATCACTTCACAAGCGCTGCGGCGATAAAAAAAAAAAAATATCAAAACGGATTATTGTTTTTTTATCAAATCGCAGTGGCTCCCAGTACTTCGCTAGCCTCCCATTTGTAAGACAGGCTCGCTTTTTTTCTTGGGTAGTCTCAGGGAATACCCCCTAAATTTAGTAGTCCAAATGGCAAATAAGGAGTATTCTTCTGAAGAGGCCTACAGGCTTCTGACCCAGTCGGATGAGGAATGGGAACCATCATCTGACGAATCCAGCGGGTCAGAATACGAACCTGTAGAAGCAGTGGCAGTCTGACCCAAAGTTCGCACGAGGAGGTTGAGGTCTCCGATACCACCAGGCGTACCCGGCCCCGTGTTGCTAGACCACAGGTTGCGCAGGATCCGCATCAAGAGCAGCAGAGTTGGGTTGGCGCTGTCCAATTACGTGGTGAGGCATACACCAGAAGCGCAGCCCATCCTGGACCTAGTACCAGCACTGCCATAGAACATTGTTAAGTGGCGAGCACCAGAAGGGCAGTTGAAGCTGGTACGGTGGCACGTGCATTAGTTCCCCCGTCGCAGCCACCATACAGACAGGCCCGTAGAGCCCCTAGAGTCCCTGAGGTGCTGGCAAACCCTGATTGGCAGCCCCTAACTTCAGCCGCACCAGTAGTTCCCCCTTTTACCGCCCAGTCTGGAGTTCAGGTTGAGACAGCTCAGATCGGATCGGCACTGGGGTTTTTTGAGCTGTTCTCGACTGCGGAGCTCTTGGACTTACTGGTGGCAGAAACAAACCGGTATGCCACTCAATTTATAGCCGCCAACCTGGGAAGCTTTTATGCCCAGTCTTTCCGGTGGAAACCCGTCCAAGTTTCAGATTTTAAAACTTTTCTGGGCCTTCTCCTCAACATGGGCCTGACAAAAAAAAGCATGAATTGCGGTTATATTGGACCACGAACCCAATTCATCACATGTCCATATTCTCTGCTGCCATGTCCATGACACGATTTGAGACCATCCTGCGTTTCCTGCACTTTAGTGACAACAGCACCTTATGTCCCAGAGGCCACCCAGCTTTTGACTGGCTCCACAAAATTCGGCCCCTCATAGACCACTTTAACACCAAATTTGTATACCCCTGAGCAGAACATCTGCCTTATACATTGCCTTAACACCCCTTATACATTTTACCGGGCGCTTTGGCTTCAAACAATACATCCCATGCAAGCGCGCCCGGTATGGGGTCAAATTGTATAAGCTCTGCGAAAGGACCACAGGCCAGATTGGATGCTGTGGCACTGCTCAACCTAGTCGCCGGGGCTTCCCCCAATGGCTCGTTACCACCCGTCTTGCAAGGGGGGAGAGGGCTGCCTTGTGTAACGAAGAACTGCTTGCGGTGAAATGGAGAGACAAGCGTGACGTTTACCTGCTCTCCTCCATTCACACAGACACGACAATACAAATTGAACGAGCAACTGGAGTCATTGAAAAGCCCCTCTGTGTCCACAACTATAATTCGCTCATGGGAGGGGTGGACTTCAATGTCCAGATGTTGGCTCCTTATTTACTTTCCCGCGGGACCAGACGCTGGTATAAGACGGTGTCTGTACATTTAATTCAATTGGCACTGTACAATAGTTTTGTTCTCTACAGTAAGGCTGGGAGAACAAGATCCTTCCTCAAATTTCAGGAAGAGATCATCGAGAACCACCAGTGTAGTGAGCCTTCTACACGAGCGACATTTCCCCAATGTCGTTGCTGGTACCTCAAACCAAGCGCCACCCCGAAAAAAATGTTGTGTCTGTAGCAGGAATGGAATAAGGCGTGACACCCGCTATTTCTGTCCTGACTACCCTGCCCTATGCTTAGGGGGGTGATTCCGGAAGTACCACACACAGGTACACTAATAGTATAGGGATTGCGTCATACAGGACAGGCACACAGGGCTCTTAGGGCCCTTTTACTCACAGCTGCTGCAAACCTCTCCTTTCACCTGGGACAAAGTGCATAATGTACTTTGCCACATCTCTGGGCGATTTGCTTTTTGCACATTGTCCCATAGGGAAGCAGAGGTTTGTCCTATAAAAGGTAAAAAATAAAAAAAATCACAGGTAAGAAAAAAAGTTAATGTTCTGTTTGAAATGTTATATAAAGTTAATGTTAATAAATTTATTGCGTTGCGGCCTTTTTTTTTTTTAACCTTCTAGGTGGACCAACCAATCGACCAGCTGCAAGCACTGATGTGTATTCTGACAGAAGCATTGCGCTGCTGTCAGATTACACAAAAGTCAGTGTATGCGGCGCTGCAAGACGAGATTTCTCCTCTGCAGTAAAAAAGATATGTTTGCCAAGGCTTATGAGCTTCATATGCTTTGGCAAACATTTTTTATAAAAAAAAATATAAAAAAAAAATCCGGCAATGATTTATTCATCCACATCGATTGACGTGAATGGAGAAACCAGGTTTGCCAGGGCATATGAGCTGAGTGGGTTTGGATGTTGGGCAGAGCTCCCATGTCCTGGCAGACTGCTTTTTTTTTTTTTTAATTTTTTGGCAGACATTTTTTCATCCACATTGATCGATGCGAATGAAGAAATTTGTGCCGTTCATTTTTTCCTTCAGCCCAGAGGCTAAACGGAAAAAAAAAATATCTCATTACCCGTATGCTCAACATAAGGAGAATAGCAGAATAGCCATACATGTAATGATTGCGGAGACCCTCAAATGCCAGAGCAGTACAAACACCCCACAAATGAACCCATTTTGGAAAGAAGACACCCCAAGGTATTCGCTGAGGGGAATAGCGAGTCCATTAAAGAGATTGAACTTTTTGTCCCAAGTTAGCTTTAAAAAATAAAATTAAAAATCTTCTATGAACGCGCCATGCCCCTCACGGAATACCTTGGGGTGTCTACTTTCCAAAATGGGGTCACATGTGGAGTAAAGCCCTGGCTTTTTAGGAGCAATAAAGCGTGAGAAGAAGTCTGGAATCCAAATGTCTAAAAATGCCCTCCTAAAAAGGTACTCATTGGAATTTGGGCACCTTTGCGCATCTAGGCTGCAAAAAAGTGCCACACATGTGGTATCGCCGTACTCAGGAGAAGTTGGGGAATGTGTTTTGGGTTGTCATTTTACATATACCCATGCTGGGCGAGATAAATATCTTGGTCAAATGCCAACTTTGTATTAAAAAATGGGAAAAGTTGTAGTCAATGGCGACCCGAACCCCAATGTAGTCAATGGCGACCTGAACTTTTTGGCACTAAAAAGGCTGCAAAAGGCAGCAAAATGTAGGTAAATCCCCTGCAAACAAATGTGGATAGGGAAATGAATTAAAATAAAAATAAAATAAATTAAAATTAACCAATATCAATTGGAGAGAGGTCTAATGGCAGAGAATCAGGCTTCATGTCACCCACCACTGGAACAGGCCATTGTCAGATATTTAGGCCCCGGCAACCAGACAGAGGAGAGAGGTCCCATAGCAGAGAATCAGGCTTCATGTCATAGCAGAGAATCAGGCTTCAAGTCATAGCAGAGAATCAGGCTTCACGTCACCCAACACTGGAACAGGCCGTTGTCAGATATTTAGGCCCCGACACCCAGACAGAGGAGAGAGGTCCCAAAGCAGAGAATCAGGCTTCATGTCACCCACCACTGGAACAGGCCATCGTCAGATATTTTGAGGCCCCGGCACCCAGACAGAGGAGAGGTTCATTCAACTTTGGGTTGCCCCGCAATATAATGGTAAAATGAAAATAAAAAAAGGATTGAATGAGGAAGTGCCCTGGAGTACAATGATATATGGTTAAGGGGAGGTAGTTATAAATGTCTAATCTGCACAAGGGATGGACAGTTCCTGTGGGATCCATGCTTGGTTTATTTTCATGAACATCAGCTTGTTCACATTGGCTGTAGACAGGCGGCTGCGTTTGTCTGTAATGACACCCCCTGTCGTGCTGAATACACGTTCAGACAAAACGCTGGCCGCCGGGCAGGCCAGCACCTCCAAGGCATAAAAGGCTAGCTCTGGCCATGAGGACAATTTGGAGACCCAGAAGTTGAATGGGGCTGAACCATCAGACTGTACGTGGAGGGGTGTGCAAACGTACTGTACCACCATGTTAGTGAAATGTTGCCTCCTGCTAACACGTTCCGTATCAGGTGGTGGTGCAGTTAGCTGTGGCGTGGTGACAAAAACTTTTCCACATCTCTGCCATGCTAACCCTGCCCACAGAGGAGCTGGCCGTGACACAGCTGCGTGGGCGACCTCTTGCTCCTCCTCTGCCTTCGCCTTGGGCTTCCACTTGTTCCCCTGTGACATTTCTGAATGCTCTCAGTAGCGCATCTACCAACGTGCGCTTGTACTTGCGCATCTTCCTATCACGCTCCAGTGCAGGAAGTAAGGTGGGCACATTGTCTTTGTACCGGGGATCCAGCAGGGTGGCAACCCAGTAGTCCGCACACGTTAAAATGTGGGCAACTCTGCTGTCGTTGCGCAGGCACTGCAGCATGTAGTCGCTCATGTGTGGCAGGCTGCCCAGAGGTAAGGACAAGCTGTCCTCTGTGGGAGGCGTATCGTCATCATCTTGCGTTTCCCCCCAGCCACGCACCAGTGATGGGCCCGAGCTGCGTTGTGTGCCACCCTGCTGTGAACATGCTTCATCCTCATCCTCCTTCACCTCCTCCTCATCCTTGTCCTCCAGTAGTGGGCCCTGGCTGGCCACATTTGTACCTGGCCTCTGCTGTTGCAAAAAACCTCCCTCTGAGTCACTTCGAAGAGACTGGCCTGAAAGTGCTAAAAATGACCCCTCTTCTTCCTCCTCCTCCTCCTGGGCCACCTCCTCTTCCATCATCGCCCTAAGTGTTTTCTCAAGGAGACATAGAAGTGGTATTGTAACGCTGATAACGGCGTCATCGCCACTGGCCATGTTGGTGGAGTACTCGAAACAGCACAACAGGGCACAGAGGTCTCGCATGGAGGCCCAGTCATTGGTGGTGAAGTGGTGCTGTTCCCCAGTGCGATTGACCCGTGCGTGCTGCAGCTGATACTCCACTATGGCCTGCTTCTGCTCACACAGTCTGTCCAGCATGTGCAAGATGGAGTTCCACCTGGTGGGCACGTCGCATATGAGGCGGTGAGCGGGAAGGCCAAACTTACGCTGTAGCGCAGACAGGCGAGCAGCGGCAGGATGTGAACGCCAGAAGCGCGCACAGACGGCCCGCACTTTATGCAGCAGCTCTGACATGTCGGGGTAGTTGTGAATGAACTTCTGCACCACCAAATTCAGCACATGCGCCAGGCAAGGGATGTGCGTCAAACCGGCTAGTCCCAGAGCTGCAACGAGATTTCGCCCATTATCGCACACCACCAGGCCGGGCTTGAGGCTCACCGGCAGCAACCACTCGTCGGTCTGTTGTTCAATACCCCGCCACAACTCCTGTGCGGTGTGGGACCTGTCCCCCAAACATATGAGTTTCAGAATGGCCTGCTGACGTTTACCCCGGGCTGTGCTGAAGTTGGTGGTGAAGGTGTGTGGCTGACTGGTTGAGCAGGTGGAAGAGGAAGCGGAGTAGGAGGAGGAGGCAAAGAATGTTGCCCTGCGATCCTTGGCGGTGGAAGGACGTGCGCCAAACAGCTCTCCACTGAAGTTCATGCTTTGCATGCAGGTGCCTGGTCATGCAGGTTGTGCTAAGGTTCAGAACGTTAATGACTCGCTTCAGGCTCTGATGGCACAGCGTGCAAACCACTCAGGTCTTGTCATCAGCACATTGTTTGAATTACTGCCACGCCAGGGAACTCCTTGAAGCTGCCTTTGGGGTGCTCGGTCCCAGATAGCGGCGGTCAGTAGCAGGCGGAGTCTCTCGGCGGCGGGTGTTCTGCTTTTGCCCACTGCTCCCTCTTTTGCTACGCTGTTGGCGCGGTCTCACCACTGCCTCTTCCTCCGAAAGTCAGTGGCACGATCTTCATTCCATGTGGGGTCTAGGACCTCATCGTCCCCTGCATCGTCTTCCACCCAGTCCTCCTGTTCAGTCTGCACACTGCAGAAAGACGCAGCAGTTGGCACCTGTGTTTCATCATCAGAGACGTGCTGAGGTGGTATTCCCATGTCGTCATCATCAGGAAACATAAGTGGTTGTGCGTGAGTGCAGTCTATTTCTTCCACCGCTGGGGAAGGGCTAGGTGGATGCCCTTGGGAAACCCTGCCAGCAGAGTCTTCAAACAGCATAAGAGACTGCTGCATAACTTAAGGCTCAGACAGTTTCCCTGATATGCATGGGGGTGATGTGACAGACTGATGGGCTTGGTTTTCAGGCGCCTTTGGTAAACTTTCTGCAGAAGACTGGGTGGGAGATAATGTGAACGTGCTGGATCCACTGTCGGCCACCCAATTGACTAATGCCTGTACCTGCTCAGGCCTTACCATCCTTAGAACAGCATTGGGCCCCACCAAATATTGCTGTAAATTCTGGCATCTACTGGGACCTGAGGTAGTTGGTACACTAGGACGTGTGGCTGTGGCAGAACGGCCATGTCCTCTCCCAGACCCAGAGGGTCCACTAACACCACCACAACCATGTCCGCGTCCCTTACTAGATGTTTTCCTCATTGTTACCGTTCACAACAATAAGAAAAAAATTATTTGGCCCAATGTATTGAATTCAAATTCAGGCCTTTTTTTACAGGCACCTAACACTATCTGGCTATCTATTTAGGTACCGTATTACACTAATACAGGCACAGCAGTAACCACAGATTTAGCCGAATATAAATTGTAAGCCTAGTATTTAGGCCCTGGATGACAGGTATACGTTTACGGACAGAATTAGACTTGGAAATGCACGGTAGCGTGTGAAGTTTTTGAGGATGACCCTATCAGCACCTTCAATGTAATATACCCTTTTATAGATAGATTTAAACTTGGCCTGATACAGCAGAAACCACTGATTTAGGAAATTGCTAAGTTGGGAATTGTATTTCAACCCAGAAAAAAATATATCCTTTGCCAGACAGCAGACAGTATTACAATTGGCTAGCCACAGCTGAAACACCAGATTTAGGGTACTGCTATTTTGGCAATTGTATTTCACCCCTCAATAAAATAGTAAGCACAGCCAAGCCCTTGATATAGGATATAGCAAAAAAAAAAATATTGGTTAAATGTACTTGGTGGCAGCTTGTGCACCACAAGGCACAAAGTGGCCGCCGATCACCCCAAAAAAAAGTGACAGAAAAACACTCTGGGCAGCCTAAAAACAGTGAGCATTTAAATAGCAGAGGTTGAATGATTCACAGCTGTAGATCGATCACTTCATTAAGTGTTTTGGAAGAGTAAATCCCTGCCTAATCTCGCCCTAACAGCAGCAGCTGCATCCTATCCCTACACTGATCAGAGCAGAGTGACGTGCGGCGCTACGTGACTCCAGCTTAAATAGAGGCTGGGTCACATGCTGCACTGGCCAATCACAGCCATGCCAATAGTAGGCATGACTGTGATGGCCTCTTGGGGCAAGTAGTATGACGCTTGTTGATTGGCTGCTTTGCACCGAACCCGGACTTTTACGAAAATGTTCGGGTTCGGGTCCGTGTCACGAACACCTCAAAATTCGGTACGAACCCGAACTATACAGTTCGGGTTCGCTCATCCCTAGTTAGAATCAAATGAAACTGTGACTGTAATGATATATGTAATTACAATATTAGAGTGAAAGGATAAGTTATTTGGGGAAAACTGTGCAATTGAAAGGAGACTCATTTATGCTGTTGGGCCACCTCTAGCATGGATACAAGAGGAGATACTGTTGGGCATGGAGGTATACAGGTTCCATATAGTACCTGCCTGAAAAACCGCCAGTTGGAAGGCCTACGATGAGAGACAAAATATGTGGCTATAGGATGTACTGCACATATTGCAAAGCTGTTTGTGTCCCCCATATCACTCCTATTTGTGACACCTGCAGTTGCCACAGAAAAATACGAATTGAAACTCTCACCACCAGGCCTCCATACTCTAAACCAACCATTGTGGGATTCCAAACAATGCGGTTCCAGTGTATAGCTGTCCAGACTTCTTGTTCACAACACCACTGCGACCCAATGGTCACTGTCAGTGAAATCAAATTTTGTTCTGCTAAGCAGCTTAGACATTATCTGGGCAGAGACAGGGGTATGCAATGAATGTGTCAACAGGTGTCTGGATGGTGGACAACAAAACTGTGGGAGCGGCTTGTGCTTGTCAGCAGATCACATAATTCTCTCTACTGGTGGTCTTTCTAGGAAGTCCAGGGCCTACTCGCAATGTGTGTGCCCTCATGTAACCACTTTTTCCAACACCTCCTAATAGCTAGGTCAGAATGGCCTAAATGGCAGGCAATTCATCAAAACAATCATTCTGCTTCTCAGTCCAATGATGTACCCCATCAAAGTCTGTCAACTGGGCAACATGTCTTCAAGTGCATCACAGAAACATGTCTAGCAGTTAGTGGTCCCAAAAGTAGCCTCTGTAAGCCTTTTTATAGGGGAAGCATGTTTTACACCATCTTGTGGCAAGACCACACCTGTAATCATTTACATATCTGTCTAAAAAATAACTTGAGTTTTGCAGCAATCCAACATTTCTATCTGGGGGAATTATTATTTTTTTCCATCTTTTCAATGAGTGTATATTGGCTCTTTCCCATAAAGCCATCAAACACAAACCAACACTTCCATTTGGGTTTCATCTTATTGGACCCAACAAGAAGTCTACAGCTGGTTATACAGTGTTGTGTCACAATGGTTTCTGCTTCCTGATCCAGTCTAAAAAAACTGGAAATTAAAATGCCCGCTCAGCAAATCACTGTCTAAAGCTGGCCACCAGCAATTGGCTAAGAGTATTTCTCACCAAGGCAGATCCAGGAAGCAGGATCTGATCTTCTGCTCAAAACATCAGAACTCATCTGTTCAAATAATACAACCAGCTGCATCCATTCAGAACGGATCTGATCGTATTATATCAAAATGAAATTTAGATCTGGTCCTAAAACTCTTTTAAGTCTATGGGACTTAAAAGGGACTTGGTCTTCGAAAAAAAAAAAAAAAAAAAAAAAAAAAAAAATTATCTAACACCATGGACTTGCATGTTTTTTGGTGCCGAATTCGGCTTGTTCAGTTTCCCACAGCAGACACAAAACAGAAGCTTTTTTCCTCTGGTTTTGAGAGCCTGTGCTGCATCTCAAAACCTGAAAGGAAAACACAGATGTGAAAGTAGCCTAATACAACCATCATGATGATTAGCAAAAACTGAATAAAAATTCAAATTTGAGACTAAAATGTATACCCCCGACAAAGTAGTTGGCAGGGGTCCAAAAATATAATAAAATGCAGTCTGCAAAAACTAAGATGTGAGGAGTTTATACATACTACACGTCTACACTCAATGATGCATGTGTTAAAGAAATGCAAAAACCATAGGAATGCACCAACATGTGCAGGCAAGTATACAGAATTATACAGTACATCATTTTTCATCCCCTATTACAACTACATTTCTAAATCTAATACAATGCATTAACTAAGTGGTTTCATATGGGCGCTTTATCACTCCTATATTATGGACCCAACAGCTGAAACCTCATGTAGTTCATCATACAATGAGATCACCATTATTCTGGTTCTGATGAACTGTGGTAGATCTGAATGTTACATCCATAATATGAACACAAAAAAGCCCCTGTATTAAAGACGTTCTCCACCTTTTTATTACTGATCTATCTTTTGGATAGGTCATCAGCATCTGATCCGTAGGGGTCCACTACGAAGGCAGAGGTGCTTGCAGTAGCCTCATCGCTGCTTCCTGCAGGCTACTGACATCACGACTGTCACGTGGCCTGGGTAACCTAAGTGTAGCCTAAACCTCTGAACACAAGTGTGAAACTAGCTTAAACCTGTCTTTAGAGTGGTTAAATACAATTTTTTTAAAACTCTAACAAAATCTTATGGCAAAAGTCTGTTTTTCCTGATGAAAATATATTCGACAATGCCATCACTGTAGTATGTAATTATTGCTAGAGAAGCAGTCTGTATATTTTATTCTATAGATCGGGCATGGGCAAGAAAGGAACTGTAAACTTTATTCATGCTTGTACGTGTGTGGGGTGCTTGCAGCATCTCTGGTGTTTTGGTGCAAGCTTTTTTATGGTGTTCACCATGAGGAACACAGATGATACGTTAGAAGTTGGGACAATTTCAGATGCAATCATACCAATTATGCTTTTTTTCATTTCTAATATGATAAATAGGAAAAATATTCATTTAGCCCACTTGGAACTGCAAGATCACTTGTACACCTATACAAGCAATTTTATGCTTTGCAAGAAGTCATGCACATTTCTACGCATGAGCCTTTATTCATTCATAGTGGTGTATGAGTGCGAGAGATAACTGATACCATCAGCTTAGCTCCCTAGATGCCACTGTCACAGTAACAGTGGTGGCATTAAGGCAGTTAAATAGCAGGAGGGGCTGCAAAACATCTCTGTCAACCATGGGTACTGATGTGTTGCCATGGCAGCTGGTGACCTAAGAAAGATCCCGGGCCTCCTATAACTATTAGATTGTGCTAGAGAGCCAGCATAATAGCCTGTCATTGTCACAGTGATAGGCTATAATGCATTGGTGTATAACTGGGATCAGCAATGTTCAGCTGTGGATAAACTACAACGCCCAGCATGCATACTTGCTAGGCTGTTCTTGGAACTCCCATAGAAATGAATGAAGCATGCAGACATTGTTTCACAACAGTAGTGTCTCATAAAAACTTTTTAAGAGCTGATATGACTTGCCAAAAAGCTCCAGTTTTGTCTCATCACTAGAGATGAGCGAATTTCATATTTTGAAATTCGGTCACACTTAGTTTGGTGGTAAAAGGTGAAATGCGTTATGGATTCTGTTACCACGGACCATAACACAACTCTATGACGGAATGTAGAACGGAATGCCTTTAGAGGAAGTCTATGGGCTGCAAAACGGATCAGTCCTCCCCTGCATAACAGAAACGGGACGGATCAGTTTTGCAGCCCATAGACTTCCATTATGACAAAATGAGTAACGGATTGCCTCTAAAGCATGCTGCATGCAGTACTTTTAGTCCGGCTGCCTTGCCTCCGCTGGAAACGCCACCCCCACCCCCATTTTAGTCAATAGGGACGGAGCGGCAGTCCGGGGGCATGTGAGAACTAGCGGCAGGACGGATCCGACAGGCTGTTCACCTGCCGGACCAGCCTGCTGGAGTCCCCTGCCGCTAGTGTGAAACTAGCCTACTAGACAGCACTGGATGGTGTGGTCTGAAACGGATGTACCTTGATGTTCACCTCTAAATCTCTGAAAATTGTTCTGGGTTCTTCGGTTATCATTAGAGATGAGCGAATCAAAGCTGACGAAGTGGAATTCGTTCCGAATTTCAAGAAAAATTTGATTAGTACCGAAGCCGAATTTGCTTACGCTTCGTGGTAACGAATCGCATTTTTCTCCTAAAATGGCTACTGCACATGTGAGGGCATGGAGAAAGGAACGCTGGGAAGGCGCGATCACCCATAATGCCATGCATGCAGCCAATCAACAGCCAGCCCGCCCAGTGATGTCACAGCTCTATAAATAGCGGCAGCTATTTTAGATTCTGCCATTTACCAGTGTACTTGCAGGAGAGACGTCTGCAGGCGCTAGGGACAGTGTTAGAAAAAACGTCATTGTGCTAAAAAAAACAATTTACAAGTGCAGGGAAAAATTATTCAAGGTGTAGGGAAAGGATAGGGAGGAATTATTCCACAGCTTTTATGTTGAAAAGGGTTCAGTAGGAGAGTAGTGTTGATTGAGCACCCGAGCACAATGGAAGTCAATGGGAGAACCCGAGCATTGAACCAGGCACCCCCTGTTCTGAAGAGTTGAGGGTATCTGCTTCATAGAAAGAGGTCAGAAATTGATGAAAACGCCACCAAAATGGTTTGGGAACAGCATGGGGAGGATGTCTGAATGCATCTTGGACCCTCAGGTCGCTGCTGGGAACAATGTTGTCCAAGTAGTACACCATATTTAGAGACTGACAAGAATACGCACAAAACAGAGGCTAAAAATCTATTTGAGGAAAAATTGTGAGGCAGCATTATTTTCTGTATATTTACTTATATAACGTGCAAGTGCTGTAAAAATTTTAAGGAAGAGGCACTCCGATACAACTTGTATATCACAAAGGAAGGGCTCATTCACATTGTGGTACAATTGTTCAGGTAGTGGGAATCCTACACTCAAAGCCTATGCACTAAGGCTACATGCACACAAAAGTATTTAGTTTCCGTGTCCGTTCCGTTTTTCTGGCGAATAGGATGCAGACCCATTCATTTCAATGGGTCCGCTAAAAATGCGGACAAGCAAACCGTGTGCTGTCCGCATCAGTATGTCCGTTTTGTAGCCCCTCAAAAATGTCCTATTCTTGGCATTGTTACAATAGATCCGCAAAAAAATAAAATAAAAATAAAAAAAACACGGATGGCATACAGATGTCTATTTTGCCGATCCATAATTTGCAGATTTCCAATACACCCTTTATTACACATAGAAGAGGGCATCATACACACCCTTGAAAAATTATGACTGATGGCCTACTGGTGAACTGACCCTCTAAAAAAAATTATATGTGAGGGCCTGCAGGGGAGCCGATCCTGTAAAAGATTTTAGATGCGGGCCTGCTGGTGAGCTGACCCTGTAAAACATATGCAAAGGGCATATATGCAAGGGCTGTAGGAAAGCGCAAGGGGCAGTCATTGACACAAGATGTGTCACCGAGGTTCCTGGCCTTGGTGAGGTAAGAACCGGTAATTTTAAGTGACACTATAGGTTATTTAGTGTGGCTGTAAAGCGTTTACTGGGAGCTGCCCCCCATGTTCCAAGCAGAGTTTTGGTTAGGGATATAAAACCCAGCCAGCAGTCTCAGCTAGTGTGGATTATCCTCTGACAGTGGAGCTTCGTCAGTCTCTGTGTTGTAGCCCGATAGTTTGGGCCAGGATTAAGGTCCGCTATCGTGTTTGGATGAAAGCACGTGGACTTCTGTTTCACCCAAGGACCTGTGTTGCTGCCTGGTATCAACCAACACCAGACTTAAGGTGACCGTTTTTTCCTTGAAACTGACTTTGTTGTCACTTTACTTATGTGTTAATAAAACACTGAACTGCTTAAGTTAAAGACGTATGCAACGAATAAGCATGTTGATATGATGGAAGAGGAGGATGAGAAAAGGAAGATTATCTGTTATAATGCCACCAGCAGCACTAAATACCTGCTCAGACAAAACGCTGGCGGCAGGGCAGGCCAGCACCTCCAAGGCGTAAAGAGTCAGTTCGTGCCACGTGTCCAGCTTGGACACCCAGTAGTTGTAAGGCACTGAGGGATCATCTGCCAAAAGGTTTCCCTCCTTGTGACACCAGGGTGAGGGTGCTGGCGGGGTGTAATGAAACTGTCCCAGGCTTTGGAGAGTGTTGCCCTGCCTCTGTTGGAACTATTTGTTCCCCTTGTCTTCCCTCCTCTGTTGCCCAAGAAACTACGGACTCTGCCGCCAGCGTTGTCAGATGGAAATTTTTGGAGCAATATTTCAACAAGGACATTCTGGTATTCCACAGTTTTGCTCGTCCTCTTCAACAGAGGAATGAGAGATGAGAAGTTCTCTTCGTAGCAAGGGTCGAGAAGAGTGAACAACCAGTAATCAGTGTTGTCTAAAATGTGTATAATGCACGGGTCGCTGGAAAGGCAGCCTAACATGAAGTCAGCCATGTGTGCCAGAGTACCAACAGGCAAGACTTCGCTGTCATCAGGAGGATCACTCTCAATCTCATCCTCTTCCTCCTCTTCAGCCCACCCACGTAGAACAGATGGAATTAAAACTTCCATGGGTATTACCCTCTGTAGCGGAGGCAACCGTCTCCTGCGCCTCCTCCTCTTCATCGTCCAATGCACGCTGAGGAGACAAACTAAGGAAGGTCTGGCTATCACCCTGTGTACTTTCTTCCCCAATTTCCACCTCTTTCACATGCAAAGCATCGCCCTTAGTTGTGAAAAGTGAGCTTTTAAGTAGACACAGAAGTGGGATGGTTATGTTATCGCCGCTCACCATCTGTGTTGATTCCTCAAAGTTTATTAAACCCTCTCAGAGGTCAAACATCCATGCCCACTCCTCGCTTGTGAAGAACGGAAGCTGAGTGGAAAGGCGACGACCATGTTGCAGCTGGTATTCCACTACTGCCCTCTGCTGTTCACAAAGCCTGGCCAACATGTGGAACGTCGAGTTCCAGCGTGCGCTCACGTTGTACAACAGCCCAAGAGCTGGCAATTTCCAGCGCAGCTGCAGTGTTGAAAGACCGGCTGAAGCTGTTAATGACTTGCAGAAATGGGCACACACGCAGCGCACCTTCACCAGTAGCTCAGGCACATTGGGGTAGGTTTTGAGAAAGCGCTGAACCACTAATTTTAAGACGTGGGCTAGGCATGGGATGTGTCTGAGCTTGCCGAGCTCCAAAGCCGCCACCAAGTTACGGCCATCATCAGACACAACCATGCTTGGCTCTAGGTTGAGTGGCGAGAGCCACAGCTCAGTCTGGTCTCTTATCCCGTGCAACAGCTCTGCGGCGGTGTGCTGTTTGTCCTCTAAGCATATCAGCTTCAGCCCGGTCTGTTGCCGCTTCCCCACTGCAGTGCTACACTGCTTCAGGCTACCGACTGATGACTGAATGGTTCTGCACACGGATAATTCGGAGGAGGAGAAGTGGGGGGTTGGAGCCACTAACGTAAGTTCTGGCGGAAACCCTGATCAACGTAGGGCCCCGCAATCCTTTGCGTCAGTAGCACCTGTGCCATTCCAGGGTACGACTCACTACCGGCCTCCACAATGTTCACCCAGTGTGCAGTCAAGGAAATGTAGCATCCCTGGCCGAATGCACTTGTCCATGTGTCCCTGGTTAAGTGGACCCTCCCAGTAACTGCGTTGGTCAGAGCACATGTGATGTTACAGGACACATGTTGGTGTAAGTCGGGCACAGCACACCTTGAAAAATAGTAGCGGCTGGGGACTGCACAACGCGGGACGACCGCCAACATCAGGCTGCGGAAAGCCTCAGTGTCCACAAGCCTAAATGGCAAAATTTCCACGGCCAGTAATTTTGAAAGCTGCACATTTAGTGTTATGGCCTGTGGGTGGCTAGGTATTTGCGTTTAAAGATTTCCGCAATGGGGTGCTCTGTGGAACAGTTGCGGGCCTGTTTGGTGTGGCCCTTCTCCCTTTTGCCACCCCACTGCCTCTTCCAGCCTGCTGCGGTACAGAAGATCCCTCCCCCTCTGTACTGCTGTTTTCACTCGGCTTTCCACCTTCCCAGGTTGGATCAGTGACTTCATAGTCCACCACCTTCTCTTTCACTACCTCACACTGCTCATCCTCCTGACTTGTTGACCTAACCAATACCTCAGTGATTGACAACTGTGTCTCATCCGCTTCAACCTCTTGAGACAGTAATTTCTGTTTAGTTATTGGCAACTGTGTCTCATCATCATCCACCTCGCTAAACAGTAATTGCCGCTCCCCACAGTCATCTTCTTGTGATTGTCGATGCTCAAGAGTTTTGGAATAAGGGTACAAGATCTGTCCCTCTTCAAGCGTGCTTGGTGAGAGGAAAAAATAAAATAAAAATCAAGGAATGGCGCTTAAAAGAGCTCCTCGGAATATCCGAGCGTTGGATCACTTGTTTGCCAGGACTCTCCATGGTGGAAGGAGGAGGATCAGGTTGAGCAGACTCTTGGCTACAGAAACTGGACCCTGTGGAAGACAGGCTGGTGCTTAACCGACTGGAAGCATTAATCTGCTGCAATCCAACCGACCACCTGGTCGCACTGGTCTGACTTCGAGAGTGGTGTCCTGCGCCACCCAGCAAACTGGGACATGAAGCTAGGTATCGTGGATGATTGTTTTTCTTGTGCTCTGGCAGCAGGCACAGTTTCACAGCACCCAGGGCCAGGGCCTCTGCGTGCACCATCAGCATCACGGCCACTTCCCCATCTCTTACTGTTCCTTCATATTAAAGGTTATATAGGATTAAAAGTCTGTCACATGTACAGTAGCGTAAGATTTGGAAGTGTATGCGCAAACAAATTGTAAAAAGTATTGGGATGTGGAAACGTCACACAGGAGATATCCCGCAGATTATGTCAATGCTGTCACCAGCGGCTAATAAAAAATTACAGGGAACGTCACAGGTATTTGGGATGAGGAAACGTTATACAGGAGGTACCACCGGTTATATCACTGTCTGCAGCGTTTACGCGAAAAAGTACACTGGTTACACAGAAGATGTGGGGCAGCTCCTGTCACTGTCCGCAGCAGAAACAGTCTACGCAAAAAGTACAGTGGATGTCCGATTTTTGGGACGCGCACACTTTACATTGGAGATGTGGCACAGCTAATGTCACTGTCTGCAGCGGCCTATCTATTGTACGCCATTTAGCACAGGATGCGCTAAAAATAGATATTGCTGCCACACACAATAGTCCTTAAAAAGTACTTTTGGGTCTCTGAAAAGTTTTTCTACTATAAATATTCGTACATCACACCCCTACACTGTCTGTCCCTTCCTCAGCACAGCTTTCCCTGACGAAGACTGAGCCAAACACGCGTCATCGAGTGCTATATAGCACCCGATGATGCGTTACGGCCAGTCAATCACTAATGCCAGTAACCAACATGGCTACGTCATTACAGTGAGGGCAGTACTTAACTGCACGTTTATTGGCTGCTTAGCAGCCAAGAAACGTGCGGGGAGGAGACTCTAGCATGGTGTTCGGCTGAGCAAGCTCGATCAACGTTATAGGGGAGGTTACAGCCTGGGTAATAAGAACATTCCTATTACACCTTGCAGCTCTGTAATTCCAGAAAACCGTTATTAGGGTGCAAATGCATGTTTGATACAGGCATTAACAGGGTTTATTACAAGGAAATATTTCTACGTCTTATTTGCCCTTGTGCGGTGCAGTTATATGTTCTAAAGCATTTTTTGGGCTTGTATTTTGGGGAAAAAAGGGCTAAAATTACAGCCATTTTTGTTGTGTATTAGTGGCAAAAGTAAAATATTTGCAGCTCAGAGGTGCAGTTATCTATTGTAAAGCCTTTTGTGGCCTGTATTAGTGGGATAAAAAAGGTCTTATTATCCGTTGTGTGTTGAAGTGAGAAAATTGCAGACTTTTTGGGGGTGTTTTAATTTCCTTTTTATTTTTTTATTTGATCTAACAGTATGTCAGAACTGCCAGGCCCTGCACAGGGGAGTGGCAGAGGTGTAAATGTTTCTGGCGCAGGCAGAGGTCACAGCACAGTAAGGGGCCATGGCAGCAGGGGTCACTTTAAGAGGCCGGAGCTCCCAGTGTCAGCTAGCGGTAGTGTCCTGCAACCCAGCGTTTATGGAGTGTTGGACTCGATCTTCGAGTTCGTTGCAAGTGACATCAGGCACCCCCAGCCAAGAGTCCGTGGGTTTGTCAGACACAACCCTTAGTTGGCAAGGCCCAGGAGCAGGACCTGTGCCCTCACCTGTCCTCAACCTGCCTCAGCCACAGAAGTATTGTATGCTGTCGGCTCCACTATACAGTGAGGACAAGCTACTAGAAGACAGTCAGCAGCTACTGGCCAGCCAAGATGTGGAAGAGACATCCGCCACTAGGCGGGCAAATAGTAATTAATGGCTTGGGAGCTGGTGTTGCGAGCGGTCAAGCTCCTGACCCACAGACTGTTGAGGACATCCGTAACGTGCAGACTGTAATCGACGATGTCGGGGAGATCGAAAAAATGATTACACAGGGCATGGGGTAGGAGGGGTCAAACATGGAGGCAGAGGAGGACATGATGCAACATACTGTATATTCGATACTTCAAACCTGTAACCAGGTCCCAGCCGACACAGAAGATGCAAGGAGGGGGGCGGCAGGAAGCAGCGCAGACCGAAACATCAATAGCAGGGCGACTGCCTGTCTGCGAGCCAGGCAGCAAGCAGGCACCGCCAGACAAATCCGCTGAGAGTCCGGTCCAGCAGACTGGCCCAGAGGAGGGGGCATCCTGCTGTTCAGATAGAGGCGCTTGTGTCTTGCATAGTGCGGCGGGATAGAACGGTCAGAGGGAGGAGCGACGTAGCTGTGACGAGACCAATCTCGCCACATTGCATTGGAGAAGCCTGGTTGCCCGCCTGATCCCTTTAGACTATGGCCCCATGTTGAAACGCTTGATTTTCCCCTGCAAAGAGATGAAAGCCGGGTCATTTTGTACTTGCCTTATGTGAACAGTGATACCCCGGATAGCTATGCAATGGAGCCGATTCGGATAACAAAAGACTATGTGACAGAATTTGGCTCCATGGCGATTCTATTCACCTAATAAAATGCACTCAGACCTGAGCTATCCATGTTAAATGTCTGTGTTTACTGTAATGGTTGTGACATTGTATATTTGAATAGTGATTTCTGTCCTGTTGTCCCCACGTGTACAATGGCGATTTCCCCTTGTCCTGAGAGATAATTGAATTACTCCTCGGTTGTCTCCAGGGCAGAGAGGAGGAAACCAGGATGCGTTGTGGGGATGTATTGTGTCTGTGTATCCTGAATTGCTGCTTATCTGTCCTGTGTCACAGTCCTCCATCTGGTCCCCCTAGGGGAGTGTCCACCAGATGGGGACCTGCATAAATACGGGCGGGTATCCCACAGTAAAGAGATTCTGATTCACCCTCAACACAGAGCTTGGTCTTGTTCTTGGGGGGGGATTTATTGTATGCTTTTCCAGTGTAAACCTTTCATATGGTTTTTCTTATTCGGCTGTATGGAGCATTCATATGGTCTCCAGTTCGGAATATTGGTGTCTTTAGTAGCTGCCTTTGCATCTGGAAAGGGAATATCTCTTAAACTGCTTTTACCCCTTTATGACCGGGGTGCCGTTACAGTAGCAAACCTATACCATCACATTTTTACCCCCTCTGATGAAGGGGTTTCATCATTGGGAGAAGAGGGTGGCAGCTTGCCCGTGAGGCAGCGGCAGAGCCAGCAAGTTGCTAGCGTGGCCGGGAGTCATCAGGGTGGGAGCAGTGGGAGAGGTCGGTAGTCAAATGTGCCCAGGGAAGTAGCCGTGCATGGGTTCACGGAGGCAGCAGCGGTAGCAGTCAGTGTGTAGTGTTAGGGGTAAAAATCACCTACTCGGCGGTGTGGCAGTTTTTTGTTAAGCTGCTAGAGGAGGTGAACATGGCCATATGTAGAATCTGTGGGCATAAGGTGAAGCGTGGCCAGGGTGCCAATGTTGGCACCACGGCCCTGCGTCAACGTATGCAGAGTCACCATAAAGTGGCCTGGGAGAACCGTGACTCCAATGTGGTGGTCCAGCCTGCCGCAGCAACCGCTGCATCACCCAGTGGCACGCAGCCAATTTCAGGTAGTCAAGGCTCCACCACCTCAGCCGAAGGAAGAGGTCTGTCCTTCCCTTCTTCATATTGTTTATTCCACAGTTTACTTTGTATAGAAGCTTTATTTGACTATTTTTTTTACTCCCACTAGAGGGCTTCACACTGATGGATCAATCACAGATACTCCATATACCAAAGAATGAATGCCTGTCAGTGTGAAACTAGCAGGCAGTCTACAATGATATGCCACCAGGGGCCTTTGTTAGGACACCACTGGGTGACCATCACAACCAAGCTCCTGTAGTGAAGACACTAAAACATAGTTCTGCTCTACATAGCCCCTGCAATACATGTAGGTCATTCTCAGCATTAAAGGCTTAACCCATTAGTGACCACACCCATACACCTTTTCAAGGTAGCCTAGTTTAAGGGCTGCACGGGTTTCACATGCATCGGAAAGAAAGGTCTCAGCTCTCACATGAGTGGTCAACAGTGACTGCTGCATATAAGTCATTTAGACCAGTGTTTCCCAACCAGTGTGCCTCTAGCTGTTGCAAAACTACAACTCCCAGCATGCCCGCACAGCCAAAGGCTGTCCAGGCATGCTGGGAGTTGTAGTTTTGCAACAGCTGGAGGCACACTGGTTGGGAAACACTGATTTAGACAGAGGGGGCAACCCTCTGTAAATGAGTGTGCATGGGGGTGCTGAAGTTTTTGCATGGCAGCCTAGGGCCTAATGACAGCCAAAGACCTGTTGCAGTGTATGTCCATCAGGCTGGGCATCCTGATGGATGTCACTGACTGTAATGCATAAGCAGCACAGTGCATTACAGAAACCAAAGTACCCTTGTCGGAATAGTAAATGGTTAAAAAAAATATATATATATAAAATATACTACATTTAAAAAGGGCTTTTCTATATAAATTTCTTTTGCAAACATACAATCCCTCCACATATTTGTTATTTGCTGCATCTGTAACCACCCAGACAACAGTTAAATTTATTCCGTACAGTGAATGCCCCCAAAAATGTTTTTGGGGCTTACTAGTCAACAAAAATATAGAATAAAACAAATCAAAATGTGTTATGTACCTCAAAATGATACAAATGAAAACTACTCTTCAAAAATCAAGCCCTCACACAGCTTTGTAGAACAAATAAAATAAAAAATTGTGGGTCTTGGAATGCAGCAATGCAAAAGCTTTTTTTTTTTTTTTTCCAAAAAGGGGTTTTACAGTCCTAATGTAGAAAAACCCCCTAAAAAGTGCTGCAACATTTATAACGTAACATCACAGATTTTCTTTTAATAAAAGTTAATCAATAATATGTACACCAAGATGTTGTCATTAAAAACTACAACTACAAGCCCTCATGGCTACACCAACGGAAAAATAAAATTATAGCTCTTGGAACATGATTATGAAAAAATGCTTAGGCTACTTTTACACTCGCGTTTGGGCTTTCCGTTTGGGAGATCCGTCATGGGCTCTCGCAAGCGGACCAAAACTGATCCGTTTTGCCCCAATGCATTCTGAATGTAAGAGGATCCGCTCAGAATGCATCAGTTTGCCTCCGTTCAGTCTCCATTCCGCTCTGGAGGCGGACACCAAAACGCTGCCTGCAGGGTTTTGCTGTCCGCTTAACGAAACTGAGCCAAACAGCACACAATGTAAGTCAATGGGGATGGATCCGTTTTCTCTGACAATAGAAAACGGATCCGTCTCCCATTGACTTTCGATGGAGTTCATGACGGATCCGTCTTGGTTATGTTACAGATAAGGCTACTTTCACACTTTCGTTTGGTGCGAATCAGTCATAGATCTGCACAGACTGATCCGTTCAGATAATACAACCGTCTGCATCCGTTCAAAACGGATCATTTTGTTTTATCTTTAACATAGCCAAGACGGACACCAAAACGGTGCAAGGGGAATGTAGACGTAACAGAGGCAAACTTATGCATTCTGAGCACCTCCTTTTCCATTCAGAATGCATTAGGGCAAAACTGATCCATTTTGGACCACTTGTGAGATCCCTGAACGGATCTCACAAAGCAAGCCAAAACTCGAGTGTGAAAGTAGCCTAATACAAACTGATCCGTTCATGACTGATTCATGTGGTTGTATTATTGTAATGGATCAGTTTTTGCAGATCCATGACTGATCCGCCCAAAATGCGAGTGTGAAAGCAGCCTTAGTCACTAAGATCCAAAACAGGCTAGTCGCTAAGGAGTTAAAGTTAGTTAAAAACAGCAATAATTTTATAACTAGCAAATGCTAAATTGGGTGAACTTTATATCTTACCTTTGAACTAAACACCAGAAACTATTCAACATGACATATGCAATAAAAGAGGGGCATTTCAAAAATCCTCCTCCTCCTCCTCCTCCTCGATCAAATAATGGTTGTAAATTACTGCAAGTACATAACTTGGGGTACTTTCACACTAGCGGCAGAACGGATCCGACAGGCTGTTCACCTAGTCAATGGGGACGGAGCGGCGGTCCGGCGAAATAGCGGCAGTATGGATCCGACAGGGTGAACAGCCTGTTGGATGAGTCCTGCCGCTAGTGTGAAAATAGCCTTAAAAGTCTATAAAGATGAAAGAGATGACTTGAAATCACAAAAGACAAAGCATAATATACAGTTTTTCATGTATTTCCACATAACTTTAGTCCCAGTACACAAATCTGTTTTCATAAAAGCTACTTAATTTGGGACACTACATTTTATTAAAAGGTGAAAGAGTTAGGATGTCAATGTAATGTTAATATTTCATGGCTGACCCATTTTCACCATTACCTACTGTATATCAGTAGTTAGTAACTAAGCCAAACTGGAGAAGGAACTAGAGAGGGCAACAGATGACAATGTAACAGCAAAAAATGAGTAACAGTTTATTTTGATTGCTAATACTGTGAATTAATTTGGTTGTTTTAGGCTTAGCACATTAAAGAGTATTCTGGTTACAAAAAGTTATCACCTATCCACAGAATAGGGGATTACTGTTAGATTGGCAGAATTCCTACTGCTGGGACCCCCCACCAATCATGAGAATGGGGGCCTCATACCCCGTGGAGACCAGCGGAAATGGACAGAAAAGCTGGTCGGAAATGTGCACTGCGGCTCCATTCATTTTTATGGGCGTGCCAGTGATAGCCAAGTACAGCACTAAGCCATCTCCGATGCTCCCATAGCATTTCCAACCAGGAGGGCTCCACAGCGTATGGGGCACCTTTTTTTTGTGATTGGTGGGGGTCCCAGAAGTAGGACCCCCGCTGATCTTATAGTTATCCCCTACTCTGTGGATAGGGGATAACATTCTCTAAATGGAAAATACTCTAAAAAAAAAAGCATCTGTATTGCCACTATGCCATCCCATATATACATTTAAAAAAAGCTACAATTCATCTGTACAATGAATTCTGAAAATGCAGACAAAAGGTAAGCATAAACTGATTTATTGATACAGCACTGCTGTCTGCTCTGAAAGTAAAATCTTTAAAAGAGATATTCCTGTTATAAAAAGCTATCCCCTATCTGAGAGGATAATCATGAGATTGGTGGGGATGCTACTGCTGGGACCCCCACCAATCACGAGAACGGGGGCCTTGTACAGCCCTCCTAAAATGGATGGGTGATTTCTGTGCATGGCACGTCTGTGACTTATGCTTTTAACAAGTTTACGCTTGTAAGTAAAATAAACCCTTTGACTATATAGTGGTAGTCAGTACTTCACTATGGCTGCATCTGTTTGATTATCTACAGGAGCGTCGAGCAAAGGAGGGATACTACTGTCTGAAATCTGGTGATCCCTGCCTTCATGTCTTTTCCATTTTAACCCCTTGCTGAGGAAGGAGGTGGTATTTGAAAGCAGCGCGAACTTCCATGCCATTTATTTACCCAGCAGAAGTATCCCCACTGATTATAGTTATCACATATCCTGTGAATAAGTGATGTGGATAAGAGAACTTTCTATAATTTGACAACACTTAAGTAAAATTTTCACGTTGTGGACGCACCCTGGCGAAGACCAAATTGTCAATTAGAAAACGGCTAATCTAGAGATACACCGCTAAAATAACTTTTAGATCCCTTTCACACGGGCGAGTATTCCGCATGGGTGCAATGCGTGAGGTGAACGCATTGTACCCGCACTAAATCCAAACCCATTAATTTCAATGGGGCTGTGTACATGAGCAAAGTTTTTCACGCACCACTTGTGCGTTGCATGAAAATCGCAGCATGCTCTATATTCTGCGTTTTTCACGCAACACAAGCCACATAGAAATTAATGGGGCTGCGTGAAAAATCGCATCCGCAGGCAAGTGCGGATGAGGCGTGATTTTCACACATGGGTGCTAAGGAGACGAGTGAGGAGCGAGGGATGGTTATAATGGAAAATAATAGCATTCTTTAATACAGAATGTAAAGTCAAATGTGAAATGAGGGTTAAAAAAAAAAATATATAAAAACGTTACTCACCTCATCCACTTGATCACGCAGCCTGGATCCTCTTTGTTCTTCTTGAAGGACCTTCGCTGAAGTCATCGTGCTCACCATGTCAATTGGGGTTTGCCATTAGCAACGGGCAGGATTTACTCCCTTGTATATATATGCTCAACTGCATATGGTTTTGAGCATCTCCTGCCTGTTTAACACCACACTATTCTCGTTAGTTTGCTTGTATATGGAGGTGTATAAACTCCAATTTAAATGTGCCGTTTTCCATTCACAGACTACATTTAGGTGCACCTGTGAAGCCTGGGCCATACCAGCCAGTCTTGAGTGGGACTCGCAGACTTCTCCCTCCTCCCATTGCTAGCATGGTAGATATTGGAGTTAACTGGTGAGTTGTCTGAGTCGGACCTCACACTCCTGTAATTCGCCCACTGCGCCCTGGTATTGCCCATACGGCTCAGGTAGGTGAGTGTTAAGGAACCAAGCACCTTGAGAAACCTTGGCGCGTTGCTCGGGCTCAGACATTTCCTCCTGATAGGACATATTTGCGAATCTCTCAATTTTAACATCAGTTTTAGGGCTTAGGAAGATCGCACAGTGCACCTGTCCTTGTTATTAGAATGCAGTGACGTCAGTGAAGTTCCTTTTGCAGGTCCTTTAACAAGAATAAAGAAGAGGATCCCGGCTGTGAGATCAAGTGGATGCGGTGAGTAATGTTTTTATAATTTTTTAACCCTCAATTGACATTTGACTTTGCATTCTGTATTAAAAGAATACTACAGGGTGGGCCATTTATATGGATACACCTTAATAAAATGGGAATGGTTGGGGATATTAACTTCCTGTTTGTGGCACATTAGTATATGTGAGGGGGGAAACTTACTGGAAGCCTGTGCAGATTTTTAGTAGCAGGGTGCATAACTTCACATTTACCCAAAATGAACCTATTTCTCGAGTGGATGCTCAAACACTCAGTAGTCCACATTTACTAATGTGAGTGCACTTAGAATTTAGCGTAAAATAGTAAGTAAACTAGTAAATAGTTTGATAAATTATACATATCCAGCCTGACAAGAAGGCATGGTTTAACTGAAAAGGAGTGTTACTTCACAGGTAAGGGACATGGCCTAATATGCAACATTTTGCATCAAAATTGCAATTCATTTGGGTTCAGGGTTGCACCGCCAATTAGGCAAGGCGATTTCCTCAGGTGGCATGGCCCTGGAGACAGGAGGGGGCAGGGCTGAGGGGCTTCCATTGTGGAAGCACTCATCTCTCTATATTCAACTGTATCGCCATTGGATGCTGTGGCGGGGCACGGGAGGAGGTCTCCCTTCCCAGTTCCCTCTGATAAGCTTCATGCCTAGTGCCTGAAGCCTATCAGAGGCCGGCACAGGCAGTGCGATGACTTCTTCAACATTGCACCGCCTGAGCCAGGCATACAGCACAGGACACAGGCTGGAACAGGACAGTATCACATGGATAACAGCTGCATGGAGGCAAGGTGGTTTTTTTTCTTTCATTTGGCACCATGCTGTAAGGCAACCATGGGAAATGGGGAGACTAGCACTATGGAAGCACTCTTATAAGGGCATTTTATATTGCCACATTTTATAGGGGGCACTATGGTTAAGGGAGGAGAGGAGCACTTTGGGTGCATCTACTGGGGGCACTATATAGGGGTATTTTATATTGGCACACATTATGGGGGCACTATGGGGACATTAGCTCAACTGGGGGCACTAAGGGCATGTTTTACACTGGCACACAGTAGGGGCATTGGCACACATTATGGGGGCACTATGGGGACACTGGCACTACTAGGGGCACTAAGAAGGTATTATTCCAACTATAGGCATTGGGATTAGCTTTATTACTACTGGGGGACTATGGGGAACTGGATTACTAGTATGAGCACTATGGGATTATTACTTCTGGGGTACAGTGAGGACATTAGTACTGTTGAGGGGCAATATTTGCACTCTATTGGTGGGAGCACTTACTGTGGGGGGCACCCTGGCACAATAATAGCTTAGCACAAACATGTTTACACTATTTGTGTCAGAAACACTATTGACGTAGTATGTTTTTTACCCTAAGTTCACACCTGAGCGTTTTACAGCGCGTTCCTACGTGCTGTAAAACGCTCAACAAGGAGAAACCAATGCTTCCCTATGGGAATGGTTCTCACCTGGGCGTTTTACAGCGCGTATGATCGCGCTGTAAAACGCCCGACGATCAAACAAGTTCTTGAGCTTTTTGGGGGCGTTTTGTCGCGCGTTCCCGTACATAGACTTTCGGGAACGCGCGACAATGTGTGTTCGCCTGTCTCTGTATGCGCGATTGTAAGCGCCTGTACAATCGCGCATACAGAGCGCTCCTTTCGGAACGCTCAGGTGTTAACCCAGGGTTAGGGTACTGTGTGCCTATAATTATTGAATGTGGCACTGAAAGGTACTTGTATTTTCAAAGACCATTTCTGCAGTATAATATTGGGGAACACAGTGCGGTGTTGAGAAAGTGGGAGGATGATAGAAAAGTAGGAAATTAAGATGTCTGTCAAACTCTGCAGAGACAAGAGATGGCTGAAAAATCATCATGGTGGTCTAGTCTGAATGGAGAAGAAAAGGAAAGGAAAGAGAATGTCTACATCAGAGGAGATGTGACTGGATGCAAGATGTGACAATGCAATGTTAGGAAAAAAAGGTTAGGTTAAAAATTTGGCATTGGGGGGAGGACACTTTAAATTTTCATCTTAGGCAGGAGAAAGGCTAAGTGCACCCTCGTTCCTAATGTCTCAAACTAACCATCCAATAGTTGGTATAAAGTTAGACAAATGTTTCAAGCCATGAACTAACTTATTCATCCAGCCAGAGGGACTGAAATAGTTGGTGCATGTCAACACAGTCTGTCAAGGTTTACACCAACAATAGGATTAGTAAATCTGCCTTCAAATCTGTGTTCAAGTTAGCTTGCAATTTATAAACATCCATAACTTCCATAAAGTGCTCTATACTTAATCTTAATAAAAATAATCAGATTAGTAAATTAATTCACAAAAATTCTTCTGAACAAATCTTAAAGGGGTTCTACAGTTTGTTTTAACTGATTTATCCTCTGGCTGGCGGGCTCGCTGAAAATGCTTTTCAGTTTGCCTGGCAGACAATCAGCATAGTGGATGTTGGCTGGTCTATTAGGCTCTAGGGTAGCTCAGACACAGCAAGACGACACACAAGTCACCCTTTTTAAAAAGGTCTTGTAGGGACAGTATAGGCATTGTGAAGAATATAAATGTAGTATTAAAGCCAATTTAATTACCAGGCAGAAAGGCAGGTTGTATCATTAGAGACAGGATAGAGGAAGTTATTGTACTGCGTTTGTAGCCAGGTCTGAAGCTGTGCATGCCTTGCATTACAGAAGAGAAGTTTGTTAAGAGAAAGGTTTATGTATCGGAGCCAATCTTTTTGTCAAAAAACCTTTTTCTAAGCTTCTACAGTTTGAGTATTGCAATAAGTTGATTTTAGTACATTAGTGTACTGTATAATTTGGCCACACCCAGGAAATGTCCTATTGAGACAGTTTTTCCCAAAAACCTTTGCAATTTTTCTATCATTTCTGGGCCTTAGTGCATTAACAGCAGTGTATATTTTAGTCATTATATAAAGAGAAAGGATTGGTCACTCTTATATGGAAATATAGGGTATTTATTTAGTTAATATTACTAATATCAGTTAAAATGCAAAAACAATAATATAAAATACATAGGATAAAATAATCTCCTATATCTATTCTCTATTTGTCATATATAACAAAGACGACAATGATTTCAATGCTGGGCTGAAAACAGTGTTACAGTGTCTCCACCTGGATTTGATAGTCTGTTAAGTGGAAGACAAATTGATATAAATATTCGCCCAGTGATTTGGATACAATTTCAGTTGAATGGATAAATCAGCTGTATAATGGTAGAGAATGAGTCTCTAATATTTGTGTCAAAGTTCATATATCTGAACGAAATCCCACTCGTTGTTTCTGCTCCTTTTCTTGATGTTATAATATATGGCACTAATAGTCCATGCAAAATGCTTTAAAACACAGTGAGTGTAGACGAATTGGCCACTGTAGGCCGATGTTGCACCGTATGCGTCTGCTAACTGATGTACTATATTGTAAGAATTATCGCTGTATGTACAATTTCAGTTTTCACAGGCAATGTACTTAATCGGTGTTGACTAGACGTTATACCCACTGGGATAGTGGGCTTACCTTAGTTGAGGCCGTCGGATAGAGGTAAGGGCTTAAGTGCGAGACCCTGCTTAACTGGATCAGCCGGCGTCCCGGCTGCAGGGCTGCTCGCGTCCCACGTGTTCTCCGCGGGAAATTTAAACCGGATATGCAAAGTCCTTCCTTCTCAGCGCTGGTAGATGACGTATTGCGGTGATTTCGACGATGGATCCAAGGATTTCTTTTTCTTTTTCTTTATAGTGCACTTTAGTAAAAGATGGGGTATTCGTCCAAAGGTGTGACGCTACAGCGTCACACCTTTGGACGAATACCCCATCTTTTACTAAAGTGCACTATAAAGAAAAAGAAAAAGAAATCCTTGGATCCATCGTCGAAATCACCGTAATACGTCATCTACCAGCGCTGAGAAGGAAGGACTTTGCATATCCGGTTTAAATTTCCCGCGGAGAACACGTGGGACGCGAGCAGCCCTGCAGCCGGGACGCCGGCTGATCCAGTTAAGCAGGGTCTCGCACTTAAGCCCTTACCTCTATCCGACGGCCTCAACTAAGGTAAGCCCACTATCCCAGTGGGTATAACGTCTAGTCAACACCGATTAAATACATTGCCTGTGAAAACTGAAATTGTACATACAGCGATAATTCTTACAATATAGTACATCAGTTAGCAGACGCATACGGTGCAACATCGGCCTACAGTGGCATATTCGTCTACACTCACTGTGTTTTAAAGCATTTTGCATGGACTATTAGTGCCATATATTATAACATCAAGAAAAGGAGCAGAAACAACGAGTGGGATTTCGTTCAGATATATGAACTTTGACACAAATATTAGAGACTCATTCTCTACCATTATACAGCTGATTTATCCATTCAACTGAAATTGTATCCAAATCACTGGGCGAATATTTATATCAATTTGTCTTCCACTTAACAGACTATCAAATCCAGGTGGAGACACTGTAACACTGTTTTCAGCCCAGCATTGAAATCATTGTCGTCTTTGTTATATATGACAAATAGAGAATAGATATAGGAGATTATTTTATCCTATGTATTTTATATTATTGTTTTTGCATTTTAACTGATATTAGTAATATTAACTAAATAAATACCCTATATTTCCATATAAGAGTGACCAATCCTTTCTCTTTATATATTTACTTCCCATTTTGAGGGGTGACTCAATTTTGGATTGGAGCACCTGTCCTGAGGGAAACAGAAGTGAGCGGATCCCCTTGTTTTTTGTATATTTTAGTCATACCCGGGGACATGCTACTAAACTCATTTTTATTTTCCCGAAACCTGCTGAAAAGCTTCTACAATTCATAAATTTACAAACAAGCATATTTTCCAGCATCATCAGCAGCACATATTTTGGTAACAAGCTGAGCCCAACTGCACACTTTCAAAACAAGTTTTTAAAATTTCATTATAAAAATTGTATTTGGCAGAGACTAGTGTACCTAACCCGATATATTGGTTTGCATCTCAGTTGCTGTATATCGTAATAGTGGACTTTGTTGGTGCAGGCTAAAAAGCTATCAGACCTAGCGCAGGCTTGGGTTGTGGCAGTGGTCTCATGTGGTAATTGGTAATTTGTCTCCAGAGTGACATCAATTATTGTATTCGACTCTGTACAAGTGAGATATATATATATATATATACATATATAGATATATATATATATATATATATATACACACACATATACATATATACACACATACACACATACATACATACACACACACATACACACACACACACACACACACATACACAGTACAGACTAAAAGTTGGGACACACCTCATTCAAAGAGTTTTCTTTATTTTCATGACTATGAAAATTGTAGATTCACACTGAAGGCATCAAAACTATGAATTAACACATGTGGAATTATATACATAACAAAAAAGTGTGATATATATATACACACATACATACATATAGAAAACGGGACAGCACTCCAAGACTTGAAAAGGATAGAAATCTTTATTCACCCATGTGAAAAATAATAGCAATTATTTTTCACATGGGTGAATAAAGATTTCTATCCTTTTCAAGTCTTGGAGTGCTGTCCCGTTTTCTACATATATAAGAAGGTTGAAGCTCACTCCTTTGGACATAGCACCTGAGCCAGCAGACTGGTGCCGCCGAATCTTCTTTCTGAGATATAGATATATATATCTATCTATCATATACACACACACACAGGGGTGTGGAATTCCTATCGCCCGACGCCCGGGACATGCAGTTCCGGGTGCCGGGCAGGTAGTTTGTGCAGGCAGCTTAGCCCTGCGGGCAATTAGCAGGGCTAGGGTTGCGCTGTGTTTTCCTCTAATACACAGCCCCGTGCAGCAGGTCCGGGCTGCTTACCGCAGTGTTCACAGACAATGCAGACACAGCCGCTCACCTCACGCTGGCAGCAGAAACCTTTAAGAGGCATTCCGTTTTGCTTTCAGTCATCGTAAAAGTCTATGAAAATCATAACAGATCGTCTGGGTCCTGTCGTGTCGACAGGACTTAGTTTTCCGTCTTGCATAACTGGACCCAGACGGATCCATTTTGATTTGCATAGACTTCTATTAGGACGGAAAGCAAATGGAATGCCTTTTAAAGCCTTCCATTTTGCTTTACGCCATAAGTCTATTGTCCTCCTGTCCGGCGTCAGCCTCAGCTTCCCTTTACTATAATAAATCACTCTTCCTGACTCACTCAATACTAATCAGAGTTCAGAGAGCTGAAGAGCCGACTGCACTGAGTCAGCAGCAGCAAGTGAATCGAATGTGTATAGCATCTGCGCATGCGCACCGGCACCTAGAGTCTTCGGTTCACTTGCGAGTCAGCTCAGCAGTCTGACTCACCAAGTGAACCGAAGATCCGATTCATGAATCGGTTCATTTGAATGAGCTGATTCAAATGAACCGATTCACCTAAAAGATCCGAACTTCCCATCACTAGTTATCAGCGCTCCTGTGCAGGCCGGAAGTCGGGCGCCACGGGCCAGAGTCAGCTCCCAGCAGAGGCACACGTTAGTCAGGCTGCCGCTCTGCTTCTTCTCCCTGGCATTGAAGTGTCAATAGGAGTGCTGCCAGTTGCTTCCCCATACTGGCATGTACATCAAGGGGATTCACTGCCCCAGTATGGCATGAACATTAAAGGGATTCACTTAAATACGGTTTTGATTTAAAATTACTTTTTGTATCAGGACAAGTAGATTGTCATGAGGGACAAGTAGATTGAGACCCCGCTTTAGTCCTTCGACAAGTATTTTTTTTTTTTTAATTTCCACACACACATATATATATATATATATATATATATATATATATATATATATATATATATATATATATATATATACATATACATATACACACACACACACACATACATATACATATATATATATATATATATATATATATATATATATATACACACACACACACACACACACACATATACATACACACACTAGGACACACACTAGGACACGGTGGGAGAGAACATCAAGTGCACAGAGCTGCCCTCACCCCATGGTTGAAACTTTATGAAAAGATACCTCCACAAATCAGAACTTTTAAAAACGCAAACTGGTCAGAAATCTTGCTGGAGTACCCATACCAAGGTGGAGATTTATCAACACTGGCTTAGTTGCCCATAGCAACTAATATGAATCCATCTTTAATCAGAGCTCATTTTGAAAATGAAAAGTTGATTCTGATTGGGCAACTAAGCCAATTTTTCTTTACATTAGTTTTCATAAATCTCCCCCTATGGTGCCCTATAATATCTATGTATGCCCCTGTAAGTATGCATCAGTACATTAAACAAAATATACTTCACTAGTCATTTTCCATCAGCACAATTACAGTGATCAACACAAAAATGCATTCAAATGGTGTCCATAGCCTTTAAGCTTGTGACCTGTTGCCACGGTTGTAAAAGTTATTTATTTATATCATTATTCATTTATCTCACACATATACACTGCTATGTAACAGTAATAAAGAGCTAAATAAAAATAATAATAAAAAAAACACAAATACTGGTTCAGACATTTTCAGCAAACCCACTGACCGCAATAGCCTCCTTCACTATAACAGCTGTCATCCTAGAGCCACAAAGAACTCCCCAAGTCACAATACATACGAGTCAATCGCATTGTTTCTGACAATGACACACGTGAAGTGAGACTTAACAAAATGACACACAAATTTCAGACAAGGGGGTATCCAAAATCTCTCCTCGACGCCGCAAGAAGTGGCCTGGGAGAAACAACTGCACCTCGTAAGAACAAGTCCAAAAGAGTGGCATGCGTCACAACTAGGGATGAGCGAACTCGAACTGTATAGTTCGGGTTCGTACCGAATTTTGGGGTGTCCGTGACACGGACCCGAACCCGGACATTTTCGTAAAAGTCCGGGTTCGGGTTCGGTGTTCGTCGCTTTCTTCGCGCTTTTGTGACGCTTTCTTGGCGCTTTTTGAAAGGCTGCAAAGCAGCCAATCAACAAGCGTCATACTACTTGCCCCAAGAGGCCATCACAGCCATGCCTACTATTGGCATGGCTGTGATTGGCCAGAGCACCATGTGACCCAGCCTCTATTTAAGCTGGAGTCACATAGCGCCGCCCGTCACTCTGCTCTGATTAGCGTAGGGAGAGGTTGCGGCTGCGACAGTAGGGCGAGATTAGGCAGATTAACTCCTCCAAAGGACTTGATTAACTGATCGATCTGCAGCTGTGGATCATTGAGCTGCTGATCCTCAATTGCTCACTGTTTTTAGGCTGCACAGACCGTTTGTCAGTCTCATTTTTCTGGGGTGATCGGCGGCCATTTTGTGTCTTGTGGTGCGCCAGCACAAGCTGCGACCAAGTGCATTTAACCCTCAATGGTGTGGTTGTTTTTTGGCTAAAGCCTACATCAGGGTGAAGCTGTCACACCAAGTGCATTTAACCAGCAATAGTCTGTTCATTTTTTGGCCATATACAAAATCAGGGGCAAGCTGCGCCTGTCACCAAGTGCATTTAACCCTCAATGGTGTGGTTGTTTTTTGGCTAAAGCCTACATCAGGGTGAAGCTGTCACACCAAGTGCATTTAACCAGCAATAGTCTGTTCATTTTTTGGCCATATCCCAGTCTAATTCTGTCACTAAATCCATACCGGTCACCCAGCGCCTAAATACTAGGCCTCAAATTTATATCCAGCTAAATCTGTCCCTAGTGCTGTAGCTGGGCGAGTTATTTAGTGTCCGTTCAAGCACATTTCTTGTTCTGGGTTGAAATACAATTCTCAATTTAGCAATTTCATAATTTAGTGGTTCCTGCTATATCAGAGCTCTTTGAAATCTATCCCAAAAAGGGTATATAATATTGAAGGTGCACATAGGGTCATTCAGAGTAACTTCACACACACCCGCTACTGTGTATTTCCAAGTCTAATTCTGTCACTAAATCCATACCGGTGACCCAGCGCCTAAATACTAGGCCTCAAATTTAATTCCCTCTAAATCTCTCGTTACCCACCGCTGTACTGTTGTTGCTGGGCAAGATATTTAGTGTCCGTCAAAGCACATTTTTTGTTCTGGGTTGAAGTACAATTCCCAATTTAGCAATTTCATAATTTAGTGGTTTCTGCTATATCAGAGCTATTTGAAATCTATCCCAAAAAGGGTATATAATATTGAAGGTGCACATAGGGTCATTCAGAATAACTTCACACACACCCGCTACTGTGTATTTCCAAGTCTAATTCTGTCACTAAACCCATACCTGTCACCCAGCGCCTAAATACTAGGCCTCAAATTTAAATCCCTCTAAATCTCTCGTTACCGTTGTCCTGTTGTAGCTGGGAAAGTTATTTAGTGCCCGTCAAAGCACATTTTTTGTTCTGGGTTGAAGTACAATTCCCAATTTAGCAATTTCATAATTTAGTGGTTCCTGCTATATCAGAGCTATTTGAAATCTATCCCAAAAAGGGTATATAATATTGAAGGTGCACATAGGGTCATTCAGAATAACTTCACACACACCCGCTACTGTGTATTTCCAAGTCTAATTCTGTCACTAAATCCATACCGGTGACCCAGCGCCTAAATACTAGGCCTCAAATTTAATTCCCTCTAAATCTCTCGTTACCCACCGCTGTACTGTTGTTGCTGGGCAAGATATTTAGTGTCCGTCAAAGCACATTTTTTGTTCTGGGTTGAAGTACAATTCCCAATTTAGCAATTTCATAATTTAGTGGTTTCTGCTATATCAGAGCTATTTGAAATCTATCCCTAAAAGGGTATATAATATTGAAGGTGCACATAGGGTCATTCAGAATAACTTCACACACACCCGCTACTGTGTATTTCCAAGTCTAATTCTGTCACTAAACCCATACCTGTCACCCAGCGCCTAAATACTAGGCCTCAAATTTAAATCCCTCTAAATCTCTCGTTACCGTTGTCCTGTTGTAGCTGGGAAAGTTATTTAGTGCCCGTCAAAGCACATTTTTTGTTCTGGGTTGAAGTACAATTCCCAATTTAGCAATTTCATAATTTAGTGGTTCCTGCTATATCAGAGCTATTTGAAATCTATCCCAAAAAGGGTATATAATATTGAAGGTGCACATAGGGTCATTCAGAATAACTTCACACACACGCTTCTGTGCATTTCCAAGTCTAATTCTGTCACTAAATCCATACCGGTGACCCAGCGCCTAAATACTAGGCCTCAAATTTAATTCCCTCTAAATCTCTCGTTACCCACCGCTGTACTGTTGTTGCTGGGCAAGATATTTAGTGTCCGTCAAAGCACATTTTTTGTTCTGGGTTGAAGTACAATTCCCAATTTAGCAATTTCATAATTTAGTGGTTTCTGCTATATCAGAGCTATTTGAAATCTATCCCTAAAAGGGTATATAATATTGAAGGTGCACATAGGGTCATTCAGAATAACTTCACACACACCCGCTACTGTGTATTTCCAAGTCTAATTCTGTCACTAAATCCATACCGGTGACCCAGCGCCTAAATACTAGGCCTCAAATTTAATTCCCTCTAAATCTCTCGTTACCCACCGGTGTACTGTTGTTGCTGGGCAAGATATTTAGTGTCCGTCAAAGCACATTTTTTGTTCTGGGTTGAAGTACAATTCCCAATTTAGCAATTTCATAATTTAGTGGTTTCTGCTATATCAGAGCTATTTGAAATCTATCCCTAAAAGGGTATATAATATTGAAGGTGCACATAGGGTCATTCAGAATAACTTCACACACACCCGCTACTGTGTATTTCCAAGTCTAATTCTGTCACTAAACCCATACCTGTCACCCAGCGCCTAAATACTAGGCCTCAAATTTAAATCCCTCTAAATCTCTCGTTACCGTTGTCCTGTTGTAGCTGGGAAAGTTATTTAGTGCCCGTCAAAGCACATTTTTTGTTCTGGGTTGAAGTACAATTCCCAATTTAGCAATTTCATAATTTAGTGGTTCCTGCTATATCAGAGCTATTTGAAATCTATCCCAAAAAGGGTATATAATATTGAAGGTGCACATAGGGTCATTCAGAATAACTTCACACACACGCTTCTGTGCATTTCCAAGTCTAATTCTGTCACTAAATCCATACCGGTGACCCAGCGCCTAAATACTAGGCCTCAAATTTAATTCCCTCTAAATCTCTCGTTACCCACCGCTGTACTGTTGTTGCTGGGCAAGATATTTAGTGTCCGTCAAAGCACATTTTTTGTTCTGGGTTGAAGTACAATTCCCAATTTAGCAATTTCATAATTTAGTGGTTTCTGCTATATCAGAGCTATTTGAAATCTATCCCTAAAAGGGTATATAATATTGAAGGTGCACATAGGGTCATTCAGAATAACTTCACACACACCCGCTACTGTGTATTTCCAAGTCTAATTCTGTCACTAAATCCATACCGGTGACCCAGCGCCTAAATACTAGGCCTCAAATTTAATTCCCTCTAAATCTCTCGTTACCCACCGGTGTACTGTTGTTGCTGGGCAAGATATTTAGTGTCCGTCAAAGCACATTTTTTGTTCTGGGTTGAAGTACAATTCCCAATTTAGCAATTTCATAATTTAGTGGTTTCTGCTATATCAGAGCTATTTGAAATCTATCCCTAAAAGGGTATATAATATTGAAGGTGCACATAGGGTCATTCAGAATAACTTCACACACACGCTTCTGTGCATTTCCAAGTCTAATTCTGTCACTAAATCCATACCGGTGACCCAGCGCCTAAATACTAGGCCTCAAATTTAAATCCCTCTAAATCTCTCGTTACCCACCACTGTACTGTTGTTGCTGGGCAAGATATTTAGTGTCCGTCAAAGCACATTTTTTGTTCTGGGTTGAAGTACAATTCCCAATTTAGCAATTTCATAATTTAGTGGTTTCTGCTATATCAGAGCTATTTGAAATCTATCCCTAAAAGGGTATATAATATTGAAGGTGCACATAGGGTCATTCAGAATAACTTCACACACACGCTTCTGTGCATTTCCAAGTCTAATTCTGTCACTAAATCCATACCGGTGACCCAGCGCCTAAATACTAGGCCTCAAATTTAAATCCCTCTAAATCTCTCGTTACCCACCGCTGTACTGTTGTTGCTGGGCAAGATATTTAGTGTCCGTCAAAGCACATTTTTTGTTCTGGGTTGAAGTACAATTCCCAATTTAGCAATTTCATAATTTAGTGGTTTCTGCTATATCAGAGCTATTTGAAATCTATCCCTAAAAGGGTATATAATATTGAAGGTGCACATAGGGTCATTCAGAATAACTTCACACACACGCTTCTGTGCATTTCCAAGTCTAATTCTGTCACTAAATCCATACCGGTCACCCAGCGCCTAAATACTAGGCCTCAAATTTATATCCCGCTGAATTTGAATACAATACATTGGGCCAAATAATATATTTGTTGTTGTGGTGAACCATAACAATGAGAAAAACATCTAGTAAGGGACGCGGACGTGGACATGGTCGTGGTGGTGTTAGTGGACCCTCTGGTGCTGGGAGAGGACGTGGCCGTTCTGCCACATCCACACGTCCTAGTGTACCAACTACCTCAGGTCCCAGTAGCCGCCAGAATTTACAGCGATATATGGTGGGGCCCAATGCCGTTCTAAGGATGGTAAGGCCTGAGCAGGTACAGGCATTAGTCAATTGGGTGGCCGACAGTGGATCCAGCACGTTCACATTATCTCCCACCCAGTCTTCTGCAGAAAGCGCACAGATGGCGCCTGAAAACCAACCCCATCAGTCTGTCACATCACCCCCATGCATACCAGGGAAACTGTCTCAGCCTCAAGTTATGCAGCAGTCTCTTATGCTGTTTGAAGACTCCGCTGGCAGGGTTTCCCAAGGGCATCCACCTAGCCCTTCCCCAGCGGTGAAAGACATAGAATGCACTGACGCACAACCACTTATGTTTCCTGATGATGAGGACATGGGAATACCACCTCAGCATGTCTCTGATGATGACGAAACACAGGTGCCAACTGCTGCGTCTTTCTGCAGTGTGCAGACTGAACAGGAGGTCAGGGATCAAGACTGGGTGGAAGACGATGCAGGGGACGATGAGGTCCTAGACCCCACATGGAATGAAGGTCGTGCCACTGACTTTCACAGTTCGGAGGAAGAGGCAGTGGTGAGACCGAGCCAACAGCGTAGCAAAAGAGGGAGCAGTGGGCAAAAGCAGAACACCCGCCGCCAAGAGACTCCGCCTGCTACTGACCGCCGCCATCTGGGACCGAGCACCCCAAAGGCAGCTTCAAGGAGTTCCCTGGCATGGCACTTCTTCAAACAATGTGCTGACGACAAGACCCGAGTGGTTTGCACGCTGTGCCATCAGAGCCTGAAGCGAGGCATTAACGTTCTGAACCTGAGCACAACCTGCATGACCAGGCACCTGCATGCAAAGCATGAACTGCAGTGGAGTAAACACCTTAAAACCAAGGAAGTCACTCAGGCTCCCCCTGCTACCTCTTCTGCTGCTGCCGCCTCGGCCTATTCTGCTGCTGCCGCCTCGGCCTCTTCCTCCGCCTCTGGAGGAACGTTGGCACCTGCCGCCCAGCAAACAGGGGATGTACCACCAACACCACCACCACCACCTCCGTCACCAAGCGTCTCAACCATGTCACACGCCAGCGTTCAGCTCTCCATCTCACAAACATTTGAGAGAAAGCGGAAATTCCCACCTAGCCACCCTCGATCCCTGGCCCTGAATGCCAGCATTTCTAAACTACTGGCCTATGAAATGCTGTCATTTAGGCTGGTGGACACAGACAGCTTCAAACAGCTCATGTCGCTTGCTGTCCCACAGTATGTTGTTCCCAGCCGGCACTACTTCTCCAAGAGAGCCGTGCCTTCCCTGCACAACCAAGTATCCCATAAAATCAAGTGTGCACTGCGCAACGCCATCTGTAGCAAGGTCCACCTAACCACAGATACGTGGACCAGTAAGCACGGCCAGGGACGCTATATCTCCCTAACTGCACACTGGGTAAATGTAGTGGCAGCTGGGCCCCAGGCGGAGAGCTGTTTGGCGCACGTCCTGCCGCCGCCAAGGATCGCAGGGCAACATTCTTTGCCTCCTGTTGCCACCTCCTCCTTCTCGGCTTCCTCCTCCTCTTCTTCCACCTGCTCATCCAGTCAGCCACACACCTTCACCACCAACTTCAGCACAGCCCGGGGTAAACGTCAGCAGGCCATTCTGAAACTCATATGTTTGGGGGACAGGCCCCACACCGCACAGGAGTTGTGGCGGGGTATTGAACAACAGACCGACGAGTGGTTGCTGCCGGTGAGCCTCAAGCCCGGCCTGGTGGTGTGTGATAATGGGCGAAATCTCGTTGCAGCTCTGGGACTAGCCAATTTGACGCACATCCCTTGCTTGGCGCATGTGCTGAATTTGGTGGTGCAGAAGTTCATTCACAACTACCCCGACATGTCAGAGCTGCTGCATAAAGTGCGGGCCGTCTGTTCGCGCTTCCGGCGTTCACATCCTGCCGCTGCTCGCCTGTCTGCGCTACAGCGTAACTTCGGCCTTCCCGCTCACCGCCTCATATGCGACGTGCCCACCAGGTGGAACTCCACCTTGCACATGCTGGACAGACTGTGCGAGCAGCAGCAGGCCATAGTGGAGTTTCAGCTGCAGCACGCACGGGTCAGTCGCACTACAGAACAGCACCACTTCACCACCAATGACTGGGCCTCCATGCGAGACCTGTGTGCCCTGTTGCGCTGTTTCGAGTACTCCACCAACATGGCCAGTGGCGATGACACCGTTATCAGCGTTACAATACCACTTCTATGTCTCCTTGAGAAAACACTTAGGGCGATGATGGAACAGGAGGTGGCCCAGGAGGAGGAGGAGGAGGATGAGGAAGAGGGGTCATTTTTAGCACTTTCAGGCCAGTCTCTTCGAAGTGACTCAGAGGGAGGTTTTTTGCAACAGCAGAGGCCAGGTACAAATGTGGCCAGCCAGGGCCCACTACTGGAGGACGAGGAGGACGAGGATGAGGAGGAGGTGGAGGAGGATGAGGATGAAGCATGGTCACAGCGGGGTGGCACCCAACGCAGCTCGGGTCCATCACTGGTGCGTGGCTGGGGGGAAAGGCAGGACGATGACGATACGCCTCCCACAGAGGACAGCTTGTCCTTACCCCTGGGCAGCCTGGCACACATGAGCGACTACATGCTGCAGTGCCTGCGCAACGACAGCAGAGTTGCCCACATTTTAACCTGTGCGGACTACTGGGTTGCCACCCTGCTGGATCCACGCTACAAAGACAATGTGCCCACCTTACTTCCTGCACTGGAGCGTGATAGGAAGATGCGCGAGTACAAGCGCACGTTGGTAGACGCGCTACTGAGAGCATTCCCAAATGTCACAGGGGAACAAGTGGAAGCCCAAGGCCAAGGCAGAGGAGGAGCAAGAGGTCGCCAAGGCAGCTGTGTCACGGCCAGCTCCTCTGAGGGCAGGGTTAGCATGGCAGAGATGTGGAAAACTTTTGTCAACACGCCACAGCTAACTGCACCACCACCTGATACGCAACGTGTTAGCAGGAGGCAACATTTCACTAACATGGTGGAACAGTACGTGTGCACACCCCTCCACGTACTGACTGATGGTTCGGCCCCATTCAACTTCTGGGTCTCTAAATTGTCCACGTGGCCAGAGCTAGCCTTTTATGCCTTGGAGGTGCTGGCCTGCCCGGCAGCCAGCGTTTTGTCTGAACGTGTATTCAGCACGGCAGGGGGCGTCATTACAGACAAACGCAGCCGCCTGTCTACAGCCAATGTGGACAAGCTGACGTTCATAAAAATGAACCAGGCATGGATCCCACAGGACCTGTCCGTCCCTTGTCCAGATTAGACATTAACTACCTCCCCATAACCATATATTATTGGACTCCAGGGCACTTCCTCATTCAATCCTATTTTTATTTTCATTTTACCATTATATTGCGATGCTACCCAAAGTTGAATGAACCTCTCCTCTGCCTGTGTGCTAGGCCTAAATATATGCCAATGGACTGTTGCAGTGGTGGCTGACATGAAGCCTGATTCTCTGCTATGACATGCAGACTAATTCTCTGCTGACATGAAGCCAGATTGTCTGTTACGGGACCTCTCTCCTCTGCCTGGGTGCTGGGCCTAAATTTATGACCATGGACTGTTGCAGTGGTGGCTGACGTGAAGCCTGATTCTCTGCTATGACATGCAGACTGATTCTCTGCTGACATGAAGCCAGATCGTCTGTTACGGGACCTCTCTGCTCTGCCTGTGTGCTAGGCCTAAATATATGCCAATGGACTGTTGCAGTGGTGGGTGACGTGAAGCCTCATTCTCTGCTATGACATGCAGACTAATTCTCTGCTGACATGAAGACAGATTCTCTGTTACGGGACCTCCCTCCTCTGCCTGGGTGCTGGGCCTAAATATATGCCAATGGACTGTTGCAGTGGTGGCTGACGTGAAGCCTCATTCTCTGCTATGACATGCAGACTGATTCTCTGCTGACATGAAGCCAGATCCTCTGTTACGGGACCTCCCTCCTCTGCCTGGGTGCTGGGCCTAAATATATGACAATGGACTGTTGCAGTGGTGGCTGACGTGAAGCCTCATTCTCTGCTATGACATGCAGACTAATTCTCTGCTGACATGAAGACAGATTCTCTGTTACGGGACCTCCCTCCTCTGCCTGGGTGCTGGGCCTAAATATATGCCAATGGACTGTTCCAGTGGTGGGTGACGGGAAGCCAGATTCTCTGCTATGACATGCAGACTGATTCTCTGCTGACATGAAGCCAGATTCTCTGTTACGGGACCTCTCTCCTCTGCCTGGGTGCCGGGGCCTAAATATCTGAGAATGGACTGTTCCAGTGGTGGGTGACGGGAAGCCAGATTCTCTGCTATGGAACCTCTCTCCAATTGATTTTGGTTAATTTTTATTTATTTAATTTTTATTTTAATTCATTTCCCTATCCACATTTGTTTGCAGGGGATTTACCTACATGTTGCTGCCTTTTGCAGCCCTCTAGCTCTTTCCTGGGCTGTTTTACAGCCTTTTTAGTGCCGAAAAGTTCGGGTCCCCATTGACTTCAATGGGGTTCGGGTTCGGGACGAAGTTCGGATCGGGTTCGGATCCCGAACCCGAACATTTCCGGGATGTTCGGCCGAACTTCTCGAACCCGAACATCCAGGTGTTCGCTCAACTCTAGTCACAACATACCATCCCCTGATCTCCAAAATCCACCAGGCGTTGAGGAAACACTGGCCCATTTTAACAAAGGCATATCCCAACATAGATGAGTTTAGCTAACCTCCACTTGAGACCTCAAAATATTAGGGACAAGCTGGTCAAGGAGGATATAGGAAGTTGTACCAAACTCCCCAAGCAAACAAACATTCTTCAAAAGCCGATGACCGGGAACATTTCCCTGTTTGTATTGCGCACAATGTTCCGGTGTTATAAGAGGTGAATATGTTACTCACCGACGGACTGGACGGACATATCCCATTAAAAGGTTTCTAGACCTGTGACTCCAGCTTTGTGGTGTACTTGCTAAAATGCCCATGTGGCCTGGCATACGTGGGTGAAACCACACAACATGTCCGCGATAGGATCAGCAAACATAAATCCACAATCAGACTGGGACACACCAAGTTACCCATCCCTTACCACTTCAACGAAAAGAAACCTAAAATTTCACAACTACGGTTCCAAGTACTGGAACAAATAGATTCTCCCAGATGCAGCAGCAACCAGACTATTTTTGAAACAAAGGGAAACCTATTGGATCCATACATTGGGAACCTTGTCACCATATGGACTCAACCGGGAATGTTATTTAAAAAAAATAAATGTATAAGATGAATATTGTTATTTTAGGTCACCAACACTTAAGCACGTGACACACGGGTGGCACGCACGTCTGCACCGCCCATGCCACGTGACTTCCGGATCATGTGACCGGCCTCACGCCGAGCCCAAACACTTAACAACAGCGTGCGGAGGACACACACCATGTGATCCAGCACCAGCCCAGACAGGCAGCCACATCATGGTAATTATCAAGTTGTTTTACCTCTGGACGCACATGGGCTATATTGTTTAATCCTATACATTATCGCCTCTGTCAGCCTGCAAATTAACTTTGGGACATTCGCCTAACCTTATAAAACAGATAATTTCATGTTGGTTCCAGACTTAACTGCATTATAGTGTCACCTCAAATCCAGATTATGTCATGGCACTGGGTATTTTATATCTCCCCCCCCCCCCCCCCTTTTTCAGTTTGTAAGTTTGTAGTATTTTCTAAGTTTATTATTTCATGCTATTTATGCTATGCTTCCTATATGTATCTTGTTAAGTTTATCCATACCTGACACTTATGTACCCGGTCACTCATGGAATTCGTATTATTGTCCTCTCTAGATAATAGACTGCTGAATAAGGCCTTCACTGCCCGAAACATCCGGTTGCTATATCTCACAAATATGTGATTACTGTAGATTTCCTATGAAGGAACTGGATTATGAACTTTATGTGATGTAATATAAATTAACACCTAATTGCAGACAAAAGAGACTGTGTGCTGCAATGCTCTACTGCTTAAATACGATTTACAAGTCCTTGCTGGCACCAGCAATAACTGTGTGCGGTGCTTCACCTCCACAACAGTGAAACCATACAGTTTTGTATGGCATTTGATGATTAGGTACAAGAAAACCAACATTATTCCCTTCCTAAGAAAAACTTTAAGGTTCAAGAGCACTAAAGCAGCATACTAGGAGGGGTGGGGGAGAGAAGGGCTGAAGGAAGAAATAAATGGAACCAGTCATCAACTTTATGCTGCCCATACTAACGGCAGAATAAAGTAGAGACAGGCAAGTTGATTTCAGCGGTCTGTCATTTAAAAGTTCAAACTAAGTGGTTGCTGAGAACCAACATTACAATCATTGCAGACTGGGCCAGGAAGAGAGTCCTGGTAATTCATGAAATCCTGCTCTCCATGCCCATCTGCTGATGACTGAGTCATCTACCTAGTTTTCTCCCTTTCTCTCTAGTAGAGAACTGCCAATCAGTAGATGGGCGGGGAGAGCACAAGATTATGAATAAGGCTCAATTTAGACGTAGAATGGGTCTGCATTCGTTCTGTTTTGCGGAACAGGCGCGGACCCATTCATTTTCAATGGATCTGCGAATCCGTACTTCCATTCCGCAAAAAAATAAAATGTCCTATTCTTGTCCACAATTGCGGACAAGAAAAGGCATTTTCTATGAGAGTGCTGGCGATGTGCTGTCCATAAAATGCGGAACGCATATTGCCGGTGTCATTGTTTTGTGCATCCGCAAAACACATATGGACGTGTGAATGGACCCTAACCGTCATGGTTAGGGTCCATTCACACGTCCAGGTTCCTGAGAACCAGCATCATAATTATTGTAGCACAGGACTTGAAAAAAGTCAAATCGACTGGAGAAGTCATTTCTCGAGTAGATTTGACTCTTTTCAAGTCCTGTGCTACAATGATTATGATGCTGGTTCTCAGGAACCACTTTTAGCTCATGAGTGAGACACCGCTGAAATCAGCGTGTCTGTCACTATTTTATGCTGCCCTCGGTGCAGTCAGCATAAAGTTGAGGACAGGTTCCTGTTAAGAGCAGAGACATCAGAGTTGATTGACTGCAGGAATTTGGTATACGTGTGGGATTCCCAGATGGAGAGCTCCATGATGCGACAAATTTGTCTACCCCTATTAATCCAAATTAAGATTGAAGCCAATGAAGAAGAATGGTATATTTAGCTGCTGTAAATAAGATGGTGGTTATTTTTGGGAGGGGCGTTAGTTTGCAGAAGATTCAGCCAAAGGTACTTCAGCAGCCAATATTGTAGAGGTGAGGAGACCCATTTGTTGCAGAGACTTTATCCTTTGCCAGAGGGGGTTTTGGACTGTACAAGACAACCATGACAACAGTTAAAGACTATACGAGTGGGAAATCAGTTAACAGGCATTTTCCTGTAACAGGACACATCAGGAAAAGCTATATGAGAAAACAAGCATGGACTGTACTTCAGAATCTGAGAAAGCTATATTCAAGAGATAAGATATGACATCTTACTTACAATTGTAAAAGGAATGTGTTCAGGAAGGAGTGCGTGTTACTAATAGATTTTCAAAAGGCTTAAAGGGGTTGTCCGGGTTCAGAGCTGAACCCGGACATACCCTTATTTTCACCCCGGCAGCCCTCCTGAGCCTGGCATCGGAGCATCTCATGCTCCGATGCGCTCCCGTGCCCTGCGCTAGATCGCGCAGGGCACAGGCTCTTGTGTTTACAATAACACACTGCCGGGCGGTAACTTCCGCCCAGCAGTGTGTTCGGTGACGTCACCGGCTCTGAGGGGCGGGCTTTAGCTCTGCCCTAGCCGTTTTACTGGCTAGGGCAGAGCCAAATCCCGCCCATCAGTGCCGGTGACGTCACCGGGTTTCCTGTCAGCCCCATAGAGAGCCCCGGTACGTCACCGGAACTCAGAAAAATGCCTTTGCCCTGCGCGATTTAGCGCAGGGCAAAGGAGAGCATCGGAGCATGAACTGCTCCGATGCTCCTGTCAGGGGGGCTGCCTGGGTGAAAATGGAGGGCTGTCCAGGTTCAGCTCTGAACCTGGACAACCCCTTTAAGGTCTTATTTACGATTGCATCCAGTAAATTGCTCACTTGAGATATGTACGATGTAAGGGCTCATGCATACAGCAGTTGCCATTTTTGCACAAAAACTGATAACGGCTGTGTGTGTTCTGCATTATGCGGAATGGAACGTCCTACCCTCTATAGAACTGTACTATCTTTGTCCATAAAATGAAGAATTGGACATTTTATTTTTTTACGGGGCAACAGAATAGACATACAGATGCAGACAGCACACAGGTGTGCTGCATGCATCTTTTGCAGCCCTATTAAAGTGAATCAGTCCACATCTGATCCGAAAAAAATTATGTTTGTGTGCATAAGCCCCAAGAAGAACATTTCGCGCTGCAGTCACAAGAGAATAGAAAAGCAGATGAATGTCATAATGGTCTGGAAATAGGTGGTTTAAAACCCAAGGGTGCCAACACACAGTGCAGTTCTGACATGCTTTTAGGATGCATTTTTTTTTTATTGTAGCTAGCTGACATTAATTACATCATTCCCACTATGCAGAACACCTGGGTTTGACAAGGCTGCTAAACTGGCTAAATTAAAAACTGCATCCCGAATGCATGTCAGAACTGCACTGTGCAAAAGGATTTAAAGGGCATCTATCCGCTGATTTGTACTTACAAAACTGGCTGACCTTTTGCATGTGCACTTGGCAGCTGAAGAAATGTGTTGGTCCTATGTTTTGTATGTGCCTGTAATGCTGAGAAAAATGGATGTTTTAATATATTCAAATGAGCCTCTAGGAGCAACACAGTTACACCTAGAGGCTCTGCTCTCTGCCAAATACACTCCCTCTCCACTTTGACAGGGCCAGGCAGTGTAAACGTGCAGAGAACACAGCAGTTGCAGAGAGCAGATAGTCTAGCTGTGATGGCAATGCTCCAGTTGCTAATAAAAGCTCACTTGCATATATTAAAACTAGGTTTGTGCAAACTAAGCTTCAGATCATAGATGCGAGGTTGATTTGTAAAAAAAAAAACTTTGTTTAAATTGCTGCTCCTGTGTAACATAGTATATAAGGCCGAAAAAATACATTTGTCTATCCAGTTCGGCCTGTTATCCTGCAAGTTGATCCAGAGGATTAAAATGTATGTGTAGTGTAGAAAAACTTTGCCTTGGCCAAAGTTACGCAAAACTTCGGTATTCCCATTTGCGTATTTAAAAACTTTAAAATATGAATTCTAAATCAGCTTCGGTACAGAGTTACCCACCAGTACCGATGCAGACTTCAGATTTCCATTTTAAAATGTTTTTAAACACGCAGATACTAATACTGAAGTCATGCGCTATTCGGCCAACGACAAGTTCTCCTACAAGGGTTACATAGTAAATACGGTTGAAAAAAAGACATCAAGTTCAACCAAGGGATAGGTGGGGACGCGAATCCCAGAAGGGACACACATTTTCATAAGCATTAATGTCATTTACTTTGAAGATTTAATCAAAACCCTTTTTAAAACTGTCCACTGTTCCTGCTGTGACCAGGTCCTGAGGAAGTCTATGCCACAGATTCACAGTTCTTACAGTAAAGTTTGGATATAATCAAAAGAAAATTTGCGTGAGGTGCTGAATGTGTGTGTGTGTGTGTGTGTGTGTGTGTGTATGGCGCACATATGTATGTTATTTGTAGGTTATTCGTTAACAAGCTCAAACACTTGTGTGTGTAAAAGTATAAGAAAGTGTTCTATATGGCTGTTCGACATTGACTGTTATGTCTGTGTGGAGCGGGAATCCGACTAGTAGAGGAAGGTCACGCAGCCAAGTTTACTGTGAGCGAAATCCACTCTACAGATGTGATGAGGCCAAATTATGAGTTAAGTCAAGAATGAAAGAGATCATCACACAAGGAGGGGGGCGTGTTCTGGCTTTAGGCCAAAAAGGAGCAACATTACAAAGTTTCTCACAGGAGTGAACACCAGGCATTCGGCCTTGAATTTAGAACATTCTATTCTTGATATTATAAAAAAAACAATGCAATCGTCAACATGAAAATAATTAAGTATAAAAAATTAGGCTGGACAGAAATGTATGACGCCACTGACACTACCCTCCAAGATGGTGCCAAGAGACCCTACCACACCCCCCCAGCAGCCATCTAAACTGAGGTAACTTCCTGCCCGGCAGCCATCTTCGTTACTGGTATTTCTCCAGATACGGCTACAATCGTGAAACAATACAAATAGATCCAAGTAGCACCACAAGGGGTACTCACTCGAGTCAATACATGAAGGATACAAATATACTTATAATTAGTCATGACCGGTAGTATTGTTTATTCAGGAAAAAAAAAAGGTTTTAACGTCTTTGTTTTTTGTTTTTCAAGTAAAGTCAAGTGAAGACCCCCCATCCTGCCCAGTTGCGAGAATCGCAAAAGGAGGGGATTGTGATGGAGATTGTCTCAACCGTGGTAAACTGTATCTTTAAGCCCGGACAGATTCTGTTTATTTCCTGTCTTTCATATGATGTTGCTGAAAAATGCTAACCTTGAGATAAAATACTGCATAATTATTAACCTCTTAAGGACACATGACGTACCGGTACGTCATGATGTCCTGGTACTTAACCCCTTAAGGACCAGGCTCATTTTCACCTTAAGGACCAGGCCATTTTTTGCAAATCTGACCAGTGTCACTTTAAGTGCTCATAACTTTAAAACGCTTCGACTTACCCAGGCCGTTCTGAGATTGTTTTTTCGTCACATATTGTACTTCATGACACTGCTAAAATTGGGTCAAAAAAGTTAATTTTTTTGCATAAAAAAATACATTTTTTACCAAAAATTTTGAAAAATTAGCAAATTTCAAAGTTTCAGTTTCTCTACTTCTGTAATACATAGTAATACCCCCAAAAATTGTGATGACTTTACATTCCCCATATGTCTACTTCATGTTTGAATTGTTTTGGGAATGATATTTTATTTTTTGGGGATGTTACAATGCTTAGAAGTTTAGAAGCAAAATTTGAAATTTTTGAGAAATCTTCAAAATCCCACTTTTTATGGACCAGTTCAGGTTTGCAGTCATATTGTGAGGCTTAGATAATAGAAACCTCCCAAAAATGACCCCATTCTAGAAACTACACCCCTCAAGGTATTCAAAACTGTTTTTTCAAACTTTATTAACCCTTTAGGTCTTCCACAAGAGTTGATGGCAGATGGAGAAACAATTTTGAAATTTCTATTTTTTGGAAAATTTTCCAATATAATCAATTTTTTCCAGGAGTAAAACAAGGGTTAACTGCCAAACAACACTCAAAATGGGTTGCCCTGATTCTGTAGTTTGCAGAAACACCCCATATGTGGTCGTAAACTACTGTTTGGCCGAACGGTAGCACATAGAAGGAGGGGAACACCATATGGGTTTTGGAAGGCAGATTTTGCAGGACTGGTTTTGTTTATACCATGTCCCATTTGAAGCCCCCTGTTGCACCCCTAGAATAGAAATTTCAAAAAAGTGACTCCATCTAAGAAAGTACACCCCTCAAGGTATTCAAAACTGGGTTTACAAACTTTGTTAACCCTTTAGGTGTTCCACAAGAGTTAATGGCAGATGGAGAAACAATTTTGAAATTTCTATTTTTTGGAAAATTTTCCAATATAATCAATTTTTTCCAGGAGTAAAACAAGGGTTAACTGCCAAACAACACTCAAAATGGGTTGCCCTGATTCTGTAGTTTGCAGAAACACCCCATATGTGGTCGTAAACTACTGTTTGGCCGAACGGTAGCACATAGAAGGAGGGGAACACCATATGGGTTTTGGAAGGCAGATTTTGCAGGACTGGTTTTGTTTATACCATGTCCCATTTGAAGCCCCCTGTTGCACCCCTAGAATAGAAATTTCAAAAAAGTGACTCCATCTAAGAAAGTACACCCCTCAAGGTATTCAAAACTGGGTTTACAAACTTTGTTAACCCTTTAGGTGTTCCACAAGAGTTAATGGCAGATGGAGAAACAATTTTGAAATTTCTATTTTTTGGAAAATTTTCCAATATAATCAATTTTTTCCAGGAGTAAAACAAGGGTTAACTGCCAAACAACACTCAAAATGGGTTGCCCTGATTCTGTAGTTTGCAAAAACACCCCATATGTGGTCGTAAACTACTGTTTGGCCGAACGGTAGCACATAGAAGGAGGGGAACACCATATGGGTTTTGGAAGGCAGATTTTGCAGGACTGGTTTTGTTTATACCATGTCCCATTTGAAGCCCCCTGTTGCACCCCTAGAATAGAAATTTCAAAAAAGTGACTCCATCTAAGAAAGTACACCCCTCAAGGTATTCAAAACTGGGTTTACAAACTTTGTTAACCCTTTAGGTGTTCCACAAGAGTTAATGGCAGATGGAGAAACAATTTAGAAATTTCTATTTTTTGGAAAATTTTCCAATATAATCAATTTTTTCCAGGAGTAAAACAAGGGTTAACTGCCAAACAACACTCAAAATGGGTTGCCCTGATTCTGTAGTTTGCAAAAACACCCCATATGTGGTCGTAAACTACTGTTTGGCTAAACGGCAGGACATAGAAGAAGGGGAACGCCATACGGTTTTTGGAAGGCAGATTTTGCTGGACTGGTTTATTTACACCATGTACCCTTTCAAGCCCCCTGATGCACCCCTAGAGTAGAAACTCCATAAAAGTGACCCCATCTAGGAAACTACGGGATAAGGTGGTTGTTGTTTTGGGACAATTTTTGGGGTAAATTAGATTTTTGGTTGCTCTATATTACTCTTTTTTGAGGCAATGTAACAAAAAAATGTAATACTAAAATTGTTTCTACATTCGCTATTTAGTTTTGTGGAACACCTAAAGGGTTAACATAGTTTGTAAAGTAATTTTTGAATACCTTGAGGGGTGTAGTTTCTTAGATGGGGTCACTTTTTTGGAGTTTCTAGTCTAGGCTACATCAGGGGGGGCTTCTAATGGGACATGGTGTAAAAAAAAAAAACTGTCCATCAAAATCTGCCTTCCAGAAACCGTATGGAGTTCCCTTCGTTCTATGCCCTGCCGTGCGGCTATATAGCCATTTACGACCACATATGGGGTGTTTCTGCAAACTACAGAATTGGGGCAATAAATGTTTAGTTTTGTTTGGCTGTTAACCCTTGCTTTATTACCGGCAAAATGGATTTAAATTTAAATTTTGCCCAAAAATAGGTGTTTTGGCACCGTTTTTATTTTATATTTTTAACACCGTTCATCCGAGGCGTTTGGTAAAAAGTTATTTTTATAGCGACGACTTTTACGCACGCGACGATGCCCAATATGTATGGCTCTCAGACTTTGGAGACACTAAGCAGGCATCCTAAAACTGCGGCCCTCCAGATGTTGTAAAACTACAATTCCCACCATGCCCTGATGATGGCTGTAGGTTGTCTGGGCATGCTGGGAGTTATAGTTTTACAACATCTGGAGGGCCGCAGTTTGAGGATGCCTGCACTAAAACTAATATTTTTTGGGGAAAGAAAAATTGTTTTCGTGTCTCCAAAGTCTGAGAGCCATAGTGTTTTATGTTCTCTAGTGAACTGTTGGGGATTATAAAAATTTAGTACTCCATGGAAGTGTGATACTCCCTGAAGCAATCGATAATGCAGAGGCCCGGATGATCGGGGCACGTGTCACATTGAGTTGTGGTGTCCTTCCGTATCCCCCTCTTGTGACACACTCTGCACTTTTTTTGGGTTCGTCCCTTCTTTCCAGTATGGGGGACCACACCTGGAAAGTGTTGGCCAGGGACGATCCGGGCGCCTCCAGTTCCCGAGGTACTCCGGCCTGCTCTTTCCCGGTCCGAAAAGATCAGGTCTTTGAGGACTGCCTCATAGAATTGGAGGAATGTCCCTGTGCTGCCAGCGCTTCGGGATAGTACAAAAGAGTTGTACATGGCAACCTGCACCATGTAGACCGCAACTTTTTTGTACCATGCCCGGGTTTTGCGCATGGCGTTATATGGCGTGAGGACTTGATCAGAGAGATCAACTCCTCCCATATACCGATTGTAGTCGACGATACAATCGGGCTTGAGGACCGTTGCCGCGGTACCTCGCACAGGGACTGGGGTGGTGCTGTTACCGTGGATTGTGGACAGCATAAGGACATCCCTCTTGTCCTTATACCTGACCAGCAACAGGTTTCCACTGGTAAGTGCACGGGTCTCACCCCTGGGGATAGGTACCTGGAGGGGGTAGGCAGGGAGGCCGCGTTGATTTTTCCGCACGGTCCCACAAGCGAACGTGGATCTGGCGGCAAGGGACCTGAACAAGGGAATGCTGGTATAAAAGTTGTCCACGTACAAGTGGTAACCCTTATCCAGCAGTGGGTACATAAGGTCCCACACGAGTTTCCCGGTAACACCCAGAGTGGGGGGACATTCTGGTGGTTGAATCCGGGAATCTCGCCCCTCGTACACACGAAATTTGTAAGTGTACCCTGAGGTACTCTCACAAATTTTGTATAGCTTCACGCCATACCTCGCCCGCTTTGTGGGAATGTATTGGCGGAAACTGAGTCTCCCCTTGAACGCAACGAGAGACTCATCAACCGCGACCTCCCTTCCAGGTACGTAGGCCTGCTGAAATGTGGCCCCAAAGTGATCGATGACCGGCCGTATCTTGTACAGCCGGTCATAGGCAGGATCACCTCGGGGGGGACATGCTGCATTATCGGAATAATGCAGACATTTCCGGATGGCCTCAAACCGGTGACGTGTCATGACCATACTGTACAGTGGGGTCTGGTATAGGACGTCCCCACTCCAGTATTGCCTGACACTGGGTTTTTGGACTAGACCCATATGCAGCACGAGGCCCCAAAATGTCCTCATCTCGGCTGCACTGACCGGCGTCCAGCCACCGGGTCTAGCCAAAACTGAGCCTGGGTTTTGAGCGACGAACTGTTGGGCGTACAGATTCGTCTGCTCCACCATCAAATTCACCAGTGGGTTACTGAAAAAAAAACTAAAAAAGTCTATTTCAGTAAACCCCACTGTGGGAATCTGGATTCCAGGATTGCCAGCGAAATCCGGAATCTCAGGCTCAAAGTCCACTGGGGGACACCAGCTAAGTTCATCGGCAGGGGGCTCCGGTGAACTTATTTGGTGGGCCGGGAAACCAGTACGAACCCCAGGGCGGCTCGTACTAGGGTGGGCCACAGGATCCCTAGCATGTGTGGCCCCTGGCTCCGCCTGGCGGCGTCTCCGCTGCCTTGGTGGCTCATCGTCATCCGATGATGATGAGGAGGATGCGGATGACAAAAGGAACGTGGGGTCATCCTCATCCTCACTGGGGCTCTCAGAGTCGGAGGCAATCTGGGCATATGCCTCCTCGGCTGAGAACACCCGGCGGGCCATGGGTGTGTGTGTGTGCGTGTGTATGTGCGTGCGTGTAAACCTTTATTCTATGTGCGTGTGTGTGGGGGCACGGGTGTTCACGTACTAAAAAGTCCAGGCAAAAAAAATGTGTTAGGAAAAAAAAAAAAAAAAAAAGTTCAAACTTGCTGATCTGCGGTTCAACGCTGATCAGCGGTCGGTGGGGTGGTGGGGCGGGCGATGCGCTAACAGTGGACGGACGCTAAAAAGTGCCGGCCAGTCAGCGCACGCAGAAAAAAAAAAATGTGGTGGTGGGGGAAGGGTCTGGTGGTGGGGGGAGGGGGTTGGTGGGTGGGGGGGGGGGGGCTGGTGGTGGGGGGGATGCGGGGGGGGCAAGTGGCGTGGGGTCTGGGGTCTGAAAGTTGTAAAAAAAAAAGTTTGGAATAAATGTGTTTTTTTTTTTTTTTTTTTTTCTAACTTTTCCCTTCTTTCCCTGCCTAACGGTGCCTCTCCCTCACTGACCCTAACCTACCTGGGTGGCGATGGGTGCAGGAGGGTGATGGATGCCGATTTAGGGGGACACAGGAGCTGGTGCTGGACGATGCTGCACGGTCAGGGTGCTGGACAGGAAGAGGAGGGGAGAGAGGAGCGCAGGAAGTTTGAATCTCGCGCCTCTCTCCCCTGCACCAATCAGCACCCTGGACAGCGGCGTTCAGCACCAGGGCCAGCTCCGCCTCTGCAAATCCTCGGACTGCGATTGGTGGTGTAAAATTACGCCACCGATCGCAGTCTTTTTCCGGTTCATCGGGTCACAGGACACCCGAATGGACCGGAAACGCAGAAAACCGCAGGTCTGAATTGACCTGCGGTTTTCTGCGATCGCCGATACGGGGGGGTCCAATGACCCCCCCCTGCGTTGTTACGGGATGCCGGCTGAATGATTTCAGCCGGCGTCCCGTTCCGATTAACCCCTGCGGCGCCGGAATGCAGATTTTAAGTCAGGACGTACCGGTACGTCCTCGGTCCTTAAGGACTCGGGAAATAGGGCGTACCGGTACGTCCTCGGTCCTTAAGGGGTTAAGGACACATGCCGGGCGGGCGGTGATCGGAACCCGGTGCCTGCTCAAATCATTGAGCAGGCACCTAGGCTAAATGCGCCAGGGGGTCCTGTAACCCCCCCCCCCCCCCCATGTCGGCGATCTCAGAAAACCACAGGTCAATTCACCATCCAGTCATCATCCAGTGACACCACTCAGGATCGCTTCTGATTGGTCTGTGGGCGGTCCGTCGGCAGATTCAAAAGAGGCAGGTGCTCCTCTCCTCCTCCTTTTGTGTTCCAGAGCCGAGGAGAGAGTAGCTGCCTGCACGTGTGTCCGCCATCGCTGCCAGCACCCCCGATCTGTGCCCCCAGGACCCGATCTCTGCCCCCAGCACCCCATCAGGTACATAGTGACAGCATAGGGAAAGTTTGGGTTAGGCAGGGGGAAAAAAAGGGAAAGTTAGTTTCTGAACTTTTTATTGCATCACTTTAAGCTGCCTGCCCCCCCCCCCCACTTTTTTGGGGTGCAGGATTTTATTTTTTTGTGTACGCCGACTGTGGCCGGCACTCTTAGCGTCCGGCCACTGTTAGCGCATAGCACTCCCCACCGTTGATCAACTTCGGACAGTTGATCAGCGGTTTGGAATTTTTTATTTCACATTTTTGGGCCTTTTTTTAGTTTTTAGTTTTTTCTGTTAGTTTTAGGGTTATGTCTGCGAACACCCATGCCCCCACACACACAAAATAAAGATTTACACACTCGCACATACACACGCAGACAGACTCCCCTATGGCCCGCCGGACGTTCTCGGCCGAGGAGGCATAAGCCCAGCTTGCCTCCGACTCAGAGTCCCAGTGAGGACGAGGATGACCCCACATTCCTGTTATCATCCGCGTCCTCCTCCTCATCTAGCGATGATGATGAGCCCCCAAGGCAGCGCAGCAAGGGGACAGCCATGTTAGGGACCCTGTGGCCCAGCCTAGTACGAGCAGCTCTGGGGCTTGTACTGGTTTCCCGGCCCACCAGAGCACCCTGCCGGTGAACTTGTCTGGTGTAGCCCAGAGCGATACGAGCCCGTGATTCCTGATTTTGTAGGCCAATCAGGAATCCAGATTTACAGTGGGCTACAGTGAATATGACTTTTTTTGTCATTTTTTCAGTGACCCACTGGTAAATCTGATGGTGGAGCAGACGAATCTGTACGCCCAACAGTTAGTCGCTCAACACCCGGGCTCCTTTTTAGCCAGGCCCGGTGGCTGGACGCCGGTCAGTGCAGCCGAAATGAGGACATTTTGGGGCCTTGTGCTGTATATGGGCCTGGTCAAGAAACCCAGTGTCAGGCTGTACTGGAGTGGGGACGTCCTATACCAGTACGGCCATGACACGCTCCCGGTTTGAGGCCATCTGGAAATGTCTGCATTATTCCGATAATGTAGCATGTTCCCCCCGAGGTGATCCTGCCCATGTCCGTCTGTATAAGATACGGCCGGTCATCGATCACTTTGGGGCCAAATTCATGGAGGCCTATGTACCTGGAAGGGAGGTCGCGGTTGACGAGTCTCTCATTGCGTTCAAGGGGAGACTCATTTTCTGCCAGTATGTGCCCTCCAAGCGGGCGAGGTATGGCGTGAAGCTATACAAAATTTGTGAGAGTACCTCAGGGTACACTTACAAATTTCATATATACGAGGGGCGAGATTCCCGGATTCAACCCCCAGAATCCCAGTAACACCCAGAGTGGGGGGACAAACTTGTGTGGGACCTTATGTACCCACTGCTGGATAAGGGTTACCACCTGTATGTGGATAACTTTTATACCAGTATCCCCTTGTTCCAGTCCCTTGCCACCAGATCCACGTTCGCTTGTGGGACGTGCGGAAAAATCAACGCGGCCTCCCTGCCCTCCCCCTCCAGGTACCTATGCCCAGGGGTGAGACCCGTGCCCTTACCACTGGAAACCGGTTGCTGGTCAGGTATAAGGACAAGAGGGATGTCCTTATGCTGTCCACAATTCATGGTAATGGCATCACCCCTGTCCCTGTGCGAGGTACAGCGGCAACGGTCCTCAAGCCCGATTGTATCGTCGCCTACAATCGGTATATGGGAGGAGTTGATCTCTCTGATCAAGTCCTCAAGCCATATAACGCCATGCGCAAAACCCGGGCATGGTACAAAAAAGTTGCGGTCTACTTGGTGCAGGTTGTCATGTACAACTCTTTTGTACTATCCCGAAGCGCTGGCAGCACAGGGACATTCCTCCAGTTCTATGAGGCAGTCCTCAAGGCCCTGATCTTTTCGGACCGGGAAAGAGCAGGCCGGAGTACCTTGGAAACTGTAGGCGCCCGGATCGTCCCTGGCCAACACTTTCCAGGTGTGGTCCCCCATACTGGAAAGAAGGGACGTACCCAAAAAAGGTGCAGAGTGTGTCACAGGAGGGGGATACGGAAGGACACCACTACTCAATGTGACACGTGCCCCGATCATCCGTGCCTCTGCATTATTGGTTGCTTTAGGGAGTATCGCACTTCCATGGAGTACTAAATTTATATCCCAGTTTAGCACTGACATCGGATAAAAAAAAAAAAATGGTTCTCAGACTTGACACCCAAAAAAACTAAAATAATTTTTTAAAAGTAGACTTATTAGGTATCCCGGAGTCCATAAGAATCTGCTCTATAAAGATACCCCATGACCCAAACCCCCAGATTAACACGGTCAAAAAAAAAAAAAAGTGCAAAAAAAGATTTTTGGGGTCACCAAACATAACAAAAAATTTAATAGCAAGCGATCAAAAAGTCATATAGCCCCCAAAAAAGTGCCAATAAAACCGTCCGCTTGTCCCGCAAAAAATGAGCCCCCCACATTAGATAATCTGATTTAAAAAAAAATAAAAAAATGAGAAATTATTTTTATATCAAAAAGGATAATAGTTAAAAACCTAAATAATTGTAAAAAAAAAAAAAAGTTGACTTATTAGGTATCGCCGCATCCGTAAGAATCTCCTCTATAAAAATATCCCATGACCTTAACACGGTAAAAAAAAAAAAAAGAAAAAAAAAAAAAAGGCCCAAAAACGCAATTTTGGGCACTTTTCCATTTCAATCAGTTTTTTTCCAGGTAACAAAACAAGGGTTAACAACCAAAAGTTGATATTTATTACCCTGATACAACAGTTTACGACCACAAATGTGGCATTTCTGTAAACTGCAGTATCAGTAAAAGGGAGGCCGCAAAAGGAAAGGACCGACATGGTTTCTGGAAGGCCGATTTTGATGGCCTTTTTTATCAACACCATGTCCCTTTTGAAGCCCCCCTGATGCCCCGCTAGAGTAAAAACTCCCTAAAAGTGACCCCATCTAAGAAACTACACCCCTCAAGGTATTCAAAACTGATTATACAAACTTTATTAACCCTTTAGGTGTTCAACAGTTCATGGCAAATGGAGATGACATTTCAGAATTTCAATTTTTGGTAACCTTGCCTGTAATATAGAGATACCAAAAATCATATTTACCCTAAAGATAGACCCCCAAAAAATGCCACCTTATCCCGTAGTTTCCAAAATGGGGTCACTTTTAGGGAGTTTCTACTCCAGGGGTGCATCAGGGGGGTTGAAACAGGACATGATGTAAATAAACCGGTCCATAAAAATCAGCCCTCCAAAAACCAAACGGCGCACCTTTCACTCTTCGCCCCACTGTGTGGCTGTACAGTAGTTTACGGCCACATATTGGGTGTTTCTGTAAACGGCAGAGTCGGGGCAATAAAGATACAGTCTTGTTTGGCTGTTAACCCTTGCTTTGATAGTGGAAAAAAATGGGTTAAAAGTGGAAAATAAGGCAAAAAAATGAAATTTTCAAATTTCATCCCCATTTGCCAATAACTCTTGTGCAACACCTAAAGGGTTAACGACGTATGTAAAATCAGTTTAATACCTTGAGGGGTGTACTTTCTTAGATGGGGTCATTTTTGGGTGGTTTCTATTAAGCAAGCCTCGCAAAGTGACTTCGGACCTGAACTGGTCTCTAAAAATAGTTTTTTTTGTAAAATACGGAAAAATGTCAAGATTTGCTTCTAAACTTCTAAGCCTTGTAACATCCCCAAAAAATAAAATATAATTCCCAAAATGCTACAAACATGAAGTATACATATGGGGAATGTAAAGTAATCACAATTTTTGGGGGTATTACTATGCATTACAAAAGTAGAGAAACTGAAACTTTAAAATTTGCTAATTTTTCAAATTTGGGGGGTAAATAAGGTATTTTGTGCAAAAAAATAAAAAAAAATTTTGACTTCATTTTACCAGTGTCATGAAGTACAATATGTGACGGAAAAAAAACAATCTCAGGACGGCCTGGATAAGAAAGCGTTTTAAAGTTATCAGCACTTAAAGTGACAGTGGTCAGATTTGCAAAAAATGGCCTGGTCCTTAAGGTGAAATAAGGCTGTGTCCCTATGGGGTTAAAGAATGTAAGCAGGCAGTGAAAAACATCAGCAAGCAAGGTGTAAACATGCCCCCCACCCCCATCTCTGATGGTAAACTGATAGTAGTGAGAAAATACATGTAGGGAGATACAGGGTGGCTGAAATATAACAAGCTCACAGAAGAGACAAAAGTCTTCCTGCAGAAGGCAAGTGTAAAGAGGAGGAGGTGTAGAGAGGCAGACAAAGTCGGGTTGTGAATGTTATCAGGATAATGTTAAACCACCTCCCCAACAGTGAAAGGAAACAGTAGGTCTGCCACTCTCTAATGGTCCTGGGAGATGGACCTGCAGAGTCTGCAGGACCCAGAACACAGATGAGAGAGTTGTGCTGTGTGTGGCACTCTTACTCCACACGAGAGGATCGTATTCTGTGTTGCCTGGATCACTGTCCGTCCCCTAATGTTTTTGTCATTAGGATGACACAGGTGAGGGGGGAAGTAAGACTAAGATTAGGAAACAGGCAATCCAGTACCTCCAGTATCTGTGTGCTTTTAAACATTTAGCAGATTCAAGTCCGGTCCCAATGATATCCCTCACTCTGGGTGATAAAAAAAAGTAGTCCCGTTTTGATTGATACTGGAGCAGCCAAGAAAATTGTCCAGCAAATATAGCCTCCCCTGACTTAATCTCCAAGAACACCAGTCCTTGGGTAGAAGTTGATGGGAAAGTAGTACAGTCCCCTTTCAACAGAACCCATCAGTGTTAGATTTGTCCTTACACAAGAAGTGCTCGCCTGGTTGCTGGTCAGTGGCAATGTCCCCTGTTGCATCCTGGGTACAAATTTGCTTGCTTGATAAAACTCCCTGGTCAATCTATTTGTCAGTACTCCTGGAAGATGAGGAGGAAACCCTGCTTGTGGAAATGTCGGGCCATATATGGGATATTGGACCCACGGATGTTGGCAAGCTCCCAGTTTCTCCTGTGGAAGTGGTGATGAAACCTGGCGCCCCACTTCCCAGGAAGATGCAGTGGAAGTGGTGATGAAACCTGGCGCCCCACTTCCCAGGAAGATGCAGTGTCTCTGGAGTATGGCAGAGTCAGATGCCATATCTCAAATAGTCCAAGACATTTTGAAAAAAGGGTTATGAGGGACATTGTATCCCCTTCTAACACTCTTTTGTACCCTGCGAAAAAGAGAAGTGAGAAGGGCAAACCAACCCGATACCAGATGGTACGTGACCTACGTGCTGTAAATGAAGCCACAGTTTGTAACACCCCCATTGTGCCCAATACACACCTTGTTGGCTCAGGTTCCCACTACCCCTACCACTGTGATTGATTTGACAAATGTTTTCTTTTGAGTACCACTACATTCAGACAGTTGGTATTTGTTTGTCTTCACGTGAGGGTAAGCCGTATACCTGGGTGGCGCTGCCACAGGAAGCCTATAACTCACCTAGTATGTATACTGCAGCCATGTCACGCCTGTCCTTTTTTACAACATGGATGCAAGTGAGAGAAAAAAAACAAACTAAAGTTTTTTTCACATTACTGTTGCCTTCATGGGGTGAAACCTCTCATCCCTGAAAGTAAGACGACTGTGGAGGACATCCCTTTGCCCAGAAACATGAATGCACTGAGGACATACTGTTTCTTATTGCAGACCGTGGATATCGACATTTGATGCAGTTTTCTTTCCGATGGTTTGTCTTTAGTCCTTTCCACCTTACAGATGAGGTGGTAGATGCATTGTATGCCTGAAGATGACAAGTTTGTCACACACTGGGCCTATCAGATTACCACAGTTAGGGTCCATTCACACGTCCGTTGTTTCTTTCCTGATCTGTTCCGTTTTTTTGCGGAACAGATCAGGACCAGTTCTGGACCCATTCATTTTCAATGGGTCCTGAAAAAAAAATCAGAGAACACAATGTGTGCTGTCCGTTTCCGTTGTTCCGTTCCGCATGTCCGATTAAATATAAAACTTGTCCTATTCTTTTCAGCAAAAATCGGATTCTGGTACAATACAAAGTCAATGGTTCCGCAAAAAACGGATGACATTCGTATGTCATCCGTTTTATGCGGAATCCGTTCCTGGAAATTAAATTCTGCCCACAGAAATCACTTATTCACATTTTTTTTCAACTTTATACATGTTTCCGTTTTTTAGGATCCGCAAAAAACGGACCGAAATTCGGGATATAGAAAAATACTGACGTGTGAATGTAGCCTTAGATTGTATTGTACAGAAGCGAGTGGCTATGCCTCAGTTGTCCTCACCCAACTTCATGGGCAGCAGCAACAACGGCCTGTGGCATATTATTCAGCCAGACTTGACCCAGTGGCCAGAGGTGCCCCTTTCTGCATCAGAGCTGTAGCAGTTGTACAAGCCATGCTTGATAAAGGTTCTGAGAGTCGTGAACCACAAAGTGACAGTGATATTGCGTCTATCCTCATCAACCTTTTTGTTGTCCGCAGAGTTAGATGTGACAACTTACAAAGTGTGTGGTTTAACCAAATACTTATGTGCCGGAAGAAGGCCACAGTCTGGTTAGGACTGAACTGTATATCTCTGCTTGCTGATTTGAATGTTCATATTCCTCCTGACTAAGAATAAGCGAATTGGTTTTCACATACTTTTATAGGGCCCATTCAGCTAAGCTTAGGAATTCAGTCCAAATTTATCTAAAAAGGCAAGAGACAACGACTAGTACACAAATGTGTTTCTCAATGGTATATACTGCATGTGTTTTAGTATGCCAAAAATTTACAAAATTAACAGTTAATAACTGATCCCAACCATATGTTTATTGCGTTGATTCTTAACCCACTACATATCTTTATAAAAAAAAAATCTCCATCACAGAATTCCAGCTATTGCAACATTTTCCATCAATATATTCATTAAAATATTGTGCCCATCAGGGATATTATTGAGTTGATGTCAGTGCTCCAGACAAAAAAAAAAAAAAATACCTAGTAGCCATTGGCTCCTGAACTGAAAAATTTAGGAGTCAAATAAAATTTTTAGTCGCCAAATCGAAACCGAATCAAAATTTTGCTATCGTGACAGCGCTATGCCGATCAGATCGGCGTAGAGTTGTTTTGATTCTAAAATTTTGATTCGCTTTCGTCACCATAAAAAGTATTGCGATAATACCGCGCAAAAAAAAAAAAAACCCGGGTGCATTTTATGAAATGTTCGGCCCATAATAGAACAGTCCTATCCAATTTTTTGCGGTGACAAAAAAAATGGCGAATGCTCATCGCATAGGAGATATTTTTTAATAATTTACAGTATTTTTCGCCGTATAACACTCACTTTTTCTCCCCCCAAGAAAGCTGCGATGTAAAGCGAGCGGGGACTCGGGGAGGGACTGGGAGGAGGAGCTGGGGCCGGCAATAGCGGCGGGGCGGTGCAGTCACTGTACTATAGCCCCGCCGGTATACTAATATAATATGTCTTATTCAATTAATGGTTATTAAATATGCCCCTTTATGCCTAATAGTACCTTAAATCCTAAGCGCTTCAGTACAAACAATGCAGGCCGGGCGGGCGGCAGCGCAACTCCCTGATGTCACGTGCCTGCGCCGCCTACTTTATGAATGAAGCAGGCGGCACAGGCAAGTGACATCAGTGAGTGACGCGCCGCGCCGGCCGCCCGGCCTGCCTGCCAGCATTGTACTGAAGCGCTTAGGATTTAAGGTACTATTAGGAATAAAGAGGCATATTTAATAACTATTAATTGAATAAGACATATTATATTAGTATACTGGAGCAGCGGGGGATCTGTGGATGGCACAGTTATGGGCTGGGAGGGTCTGTGGATGACACATGTATAACAGTGCCATCCACAGATCCCCCCCCTGTAACAGTGCCAGCCACAGATCCCCCTGTAACAGTGCAAGCCACAGATCCCCCCGTAACAGTGTCAGTCATCCACAGATCCCCCATAACAGTGTCCGTCATCCACAGTTCCCCCCCATAACAGTGTCCGTCATCCACAGATCCCCCCATAACAGTGTCCGTCATCCACAGATCCCCCCATAACAGTGTCAGTCATCCACAGATCCCCCCATAACAGTGTCAGTCATCCACAGATCCCCCCATAACAGTGTCAGTCATCCACAGATCCCCCATAACAGTGTCCGTCATCCACAGTTCCCCCCCATAACAGTGTCCGTCATCCACAGATCCCCCCATAACAGTGTCAGTCATCCACAGATCCCCCCATAACAGTGTCCGTCATCCACAGATCCCCCCATAACAGTGTCCGTCATCCACAGATCCCCCCATAACAGTGTCAGTCATCCACAGATCCCCCCATAACAGTGTCAGTCATCCACAGATCCCCAGTAATAGTGCCATCCACAGACCACCATTAGTTCCAAACCCACCAAACACACAGCACACCTTTTGGTGAAATTTTTTTTTTTCTCATTTTCCTCCCCAAAAACCTAAGTGCGTCTTTTACGCCGGTGCGTATTATACGGCGGAAAATACAGTAATAGTTTGGACATCGCTATGTAATTTATTTATTTATTGTTTATATATTTTCTATGTAAAATTGGGAAAGGGGGATTTAAACTTAATATTTTAAGGTACTTTCACACTAGCGCTTTTCTTTTCCGGCATAGAGTTCCGTCCTAGGGGCTCTATACCAGAAAAGAACTGATCAGGATTATCCCCATGCATTCTGAATGGAGAGCAATCCGTTCAGGATGCACCAGGATGTCTTCAATTCAGTCATTTTGACTGATCAGGCATAAGATAAAACAGCAGCATGCTACGGTTTTATCTCCGGCGAAAAAAAACTGAAGATTTGCCTGAATGCCGGATCCAGCATTTTTCCCCATAGGAATGTATTAGTGCCAGATCCAGCATTCAAAATACCGGAATGCACCAGCACTAAATCCGGACCCATTCACTTCTATGGGGCTGCGCACATGAGCGGTGATTTTCACACATCACTTGTGTGTTGGGTGAAAATTGCAGCCTGCTCTATGTTGTGTGTTTTTCACGCAACGCAGGCCTCATAGCAGTTAATGGGGCTGCGTGAAAATCGCAAGCATCCGCAAGCAAGTGCGGATGCGGTGCGATTTTCACGCATGGTTGCTAGGATGAAAGTCTATTCACTGTATTATTTTCCCTTATGGTTATAAGGAAAAATAATATCATTCTTTAATACAGAACGCATAGTAGAAGGTCAATATAATAAACATTGGTGGCGCAGTGTGCCCCCCCCCAATATAATAAACATTGGTGGTGCAGTGCGCCCCCCCCCCCCAATATAATAAACATTGGTGGTGCTGTGCGCCCCCCCCCCCAATATAAGCAGCATTGGTGGCGCAGTGCGCCCCCCCAATATAATAACCATTGGTGGCGCAGAGGGCAGTGCCAATGAGGGTTAAAAAAAATAAAACAATTATTAACTCACCTGCTCCAATTGATAGTCTCCTGTTCTTTCTTCAGGACCTGTGGTGACATCACTGTGCTCATCACATGATCCATCACCATGGTAATGGACCATGTGATGAGCTCAGTGACGTCACCACAGGTCATGAAGAAAGAACAGGAGACCGGCAGCTACGCAATCAACTGGAGGAGGCGAGTCAATTTTTTTAAAATTATTTTTTAACCCTCAATGAGCCACCAATGTTTCTTATAGCACCCGACCTCTGTGACAGGGAGCTGCGATCAGCGGCAGTTAACCCCTCAGGTACTGCACCTGAAGGGTATAACTCAACTGCCGCTGATCGCAGCTCCCCGTCACAGAGGTCGGGTGCCGGCTATTTGATTCCAGCACCCGCCTCCTGTATTTGTATTAACAGGTCAGTTTTCTTCATTGGTGGCGCAGTGGCCACAGCCCCTCCTCCCATCTCTTCTTATTGGTAGAGGCGGCATCAGCAGCACAAGGGGAGGGAGAGACTCCTCCACTCCGCTGCTGAGAAGAACATCGGCGGCGGGGCAGAGAACTATCAGCTCCTGTGCCCGCCGCTGTATTCAACTGCAGAGCTGCGGCTCTAGTCGCAAATGGCAACAAAACTAAAAAGTCTTGTCGCCATTTGTAAATTCTAAGTCGCATTGGGGACCATTTTGGTCCCCATCTGGAGCCCTGGATGTATGATCATCCACTTTATTTGATTAATGTAATGTGTTTTCGTTGACAAAGGGTATTCATATGATGCCTGAAATGTTCAAAAGGTGTAATATTTTGGATCCAGCCACCCTGTTGCCTCTGGAGCAAGGGGGGTGGGGGTGAAGAGTTAGGGGCACTTAGACTTTTCTTTTCTAATATCATAGGCTGCTGTATACAGGATCGAGGTGGCGCCAGCAACATTTTATGCTGGCATAACATTAGTGGCAGTGCGGGGTCGCGCAAAGACTGCGTCCACAAATTATAGGTGCAGTCTCAACCCGTAACCCACGGTCAGTAGTGCTCCCATATATTAATATGGGGTTGCACTGTACCCCCGGTCAAAAAACCACACACAATATCACCACTCAAGAGGGTTCTCCTCAATATCACCTCCCACAGACCATGACCATGTTCTAAAAGATGAAAATAAAGAAAAATAATAATATTAATTCTCAAAAAAAATAAAGCAAAGACAAACACCGACATCCCCGACGAAACGCAAAATATCTCCTTATATTCTCCCTCACCAGACTCCATTGCAAACCATCTGTGAAAAAAATAAAATAAAGAGAATTTTTTCATAATAAAAATTTAGCAATCCATAAGGAACTACAATTTTGTCCCCATACAGTTGATCACCAAATATACTCAGGTGCAATGTACCGGTTCCATATGTTGGTCAAGGGCAAGCCACTGACCTATATCACCCCAATATTATAGTCCACGTTCAGACCATGCTTCCATGTATGAAAGTACATGGATCCATTTGAGTTCCCTTTTTTTTTAAATACTAACTATATCACCACCCCTTCTCGGCTTTGGAACAAAAGTGTTTTGAAACCGGCAGATCCAGTCTTTTCTTTCTTATGCTTAACCTGTGGTTGTTGAGACGCGACTTGAAATCCGTAGTCGTCTCTCCAACATACAAAAGGTTGCATGGACAGGTTAATAAATAGATAATAAAGTTAGGTCATTATCTGACATGCGATTCTATCTGATATGCAACGCCGGTTTGGGGGTGTACAAATGTTTTACCCTTAAGTATATACCTGCAATTAACACAGGATAGACGGGGAAAACAGCCAACACTTGGATTTGTTAGCGTTGTCTGTCTACCCTTTTTCAATGTGCCTTCACTAGCTGATCCTTAAAACTCCGGGACCTTCTATAGGACATTAAAGGGGGGCAGTGGAACTCAAATGGATCCATGTACTTAACTCCCGCAAACCGCATGGGCTGAACGTGGACTATAATATTGGGGTGGCTTGCCGTTGACCAACATATGGAACCGGTACATTGCACCTGAGTATATTTGGTGATCAACTGTATGGGACAAAATTGTAGTTCCTTATGGATTGCCACATTTTTATTAAAAAATTCTCTTTATTTTTATTTTTTTACAGATTGTTTGCAATGGAGTCTGGTGAGGGAGAATATAAGGGGATATTTGAATGGCGTGCGGTCAGGATTCGCGTTTCATCGGTGTTTGTCTTTATTTTATTTTTTAAAATAATTTTTTTATTCTTTGTTTTCATCTTTTAGAACATGGTCATGGTCTGTGGGCCACATGGGAGGTGATATTGAGGAGAACCCTCTTGAGTGGCGATACTGTGTGTGTTTTTTTTGACCGGGGGTACAGTGCGACCCCATATTAATATATGGGAGCGCTACTAACCGTGGGTTACGGGTGGAGACTGCACCAATAATTTGTGGACGCAGTCTTCGTGCGACCCCGCACTGCCACTAATGTTATGCCGGCATAAAATGTTGCTGGTGCCACCTCGATCCTGTGTACAGCAGACTATGATGATATTGTTGTGTCAAGTCCGCGGTGGATGTCCGGTTCCCTTGACAAATATGGCCGACGTAGGGTTGGAATTGCAATGCGCAGCTGCGCAGTGATGTACGCAGCTACAACCGGAAGGGCCTTATGTACGTCATCAAGACATGCGCAGAGATGGCCCGGACACGCCGATCGACATGCGGTATCCTGGATGGCGGCCATTCATCCTCCTATTTCGTTTTCACCCTCCATTTGCAATACCTCATAGTAAGCACTTGGCACTTTTATTATTCACAAGTGGCACTGATTTTGATAATTGTAATTTTCTTGTATTATTTAGAATCATGTACACATTTCTAAGGAAACATGTACTATATTGTACTTGGAATGTATTGTCACACATTTGCATTTTTATTCTATATTTTATAAGATGCACAATTGATTTTTTTGCTTAATTGTTCATTAATTGCACAGATTTTGTTAATTGTAATGAATGAGTTTGTTGCTATATATTGCTGGCATTTTGTCCCCACACACTGCTCGAGAAAGGCACTGGTTTGGAGCGAAACGTTGCGCATGTCCCACTTGGATAAATAAATATATATATATATATATATATATATATATAAAATATATAATAAATAATGAGGCTGGGTCTCTAGTCACAGTTATATCTCAGGAGAGTTGGGAGGTACAGATGTTCGCAGAGACCTAGAATTGGTCAGATGATACGAACAGAAGGATTAGAGGTATAGGCATCCACTGTTAGGAGAAAAGTAGGCCTTACAACATTGCCATGCCGCTTTCAATGGTGCCAGAGATACTGGCCTGTTATCCTGATCTAGAGCAAAATGTCCCATGCCAGTTGTCACCAGGGCAGGCGAGGTGATGTGGGCAAGTAGGGAATTCAGACACAGAAGTGTTCAGAGGGTGGCATCTCAGTCTTGAATTTAGGCCCAAAGCCAAGGGCCAGGTAGTGATTAGGCTGCAGTTTCTAAGGAGGACGCAGCCGAACAACACTGGTGCCAATCAATTCCAGAGCCCCTGCTGGTTCAAAACCGAAAAAAAAAAAGTACACCGGGAAGGCAGACGGCTGCTATTTTAGCAGCAACAGGCCAACGCTTACTCTCACAGCATCTTTTCAGTTAAGAAACAAGCTACGCCATCCATTTATTTTTAAACAGTACCTTTAACGTTTCTGTTTTTGCATATAAATGCTGGAATTTATCATGTGTTGTGTTTTTCATGTCTTAAGTATGGAGAGATTCTCTATTTTATCGTATAATATTAAATGTATGGTTTCATTTTATAATTTGCTATCACAATTGTAATTATATCAGCCCACTAAACAGTTTTTTTTTGTTTACTAATAATCCCTATACTGCGAGCTCTGCATACATTATTTTGGTTCAGTAGAATTTGATAAAAAGCTAAAATTTTTAAAATATGCAAATTACCTTGCTACCAGCAAGTAGGGCGGCTACTTGCTGGTAGCAGCCGCATCCTCCGATCCTAATGACGCCCCCTCCGCATTGTGATTGACAGGGCCAGGGAACTGAATAGTTTCCTGCTGGCGCTGCCTGTTTGCAATCAAAATCCGGCGCATCTACACCAGGCGCATTGAGGATGGAGCGGCCGCCTCTCAGTGCGTCTGCGTGGATTGAAGATAGGTACGGCTGCGGCGCAGGATTTTGATTGCAAACAGGCAGGGCCAGCAGAGAACGATTCAGTTCCCTGGCCCTGTCAATCACAATGCGGAGGGGGCGTCATTAGGATCGGAGGATGCGGCTGCTACCAGCAAGTAGCCGCCCTACTTGCTGGTAGCAAGGTAATTTGCATATTTTAAAAATAGCTTTTTAACAAATTCTACTGAACCAAAATGATTATTTAACTTATGTATGCAGAGCTCGCAGTATAGGGATTATTAGTAAACAATTATCCACTTAAGGACCACAGGTTTATACCCCCCTAGTGACCAGGCCCTTTTTTACAAATCGGCACTCCACAACTTTAGCGGTTTATTGCTCGGTCATGCAACTTACCACCCAAATGAATTTTACCTCCTTTTCTTCTCACTAATAGAGCTTTCATTTGGTGGTATTTCATTGCCGCTGACATTTTTACTTTTTTTGTTATTAATCGAAATTTAACGATTTTTTTGCAAAAAAATGACATTTTTCACTTTCAGCTGTAAAATTTTGCAAAAAAAACGACATCCATATATACATTTTTCGCCAAATGTATTGTTCTACATGTCTTTGATAAAAAAAAAAATGTTTGGGCAAAAAAAAAAATGGTTTGGGTAAAAGTTATAGCATTTACAAACTATGGTACAAAAATGTGAATTTCCGCTTTTTGAAACAGCTCTGACTTTCTGAGCACCTGTCATGATTCCTGAGGTTCTACAATGCCCAAACAGTAGAAAAACCCCACAAATGACCCCATTTCGGAAAGTAGACACCCTAAGGTATTCGCTGATTGGCATAGTGAGTTCATAGAACTTTTTATTTTTTGTCACAAGTTAGCGGAAAATGATGATGATTTTTTTTTTTTTTTTTTTTCTTACAAAGTCTCATATTCCACTAACTTGCGACAAAAAATAAAAAATTCTAAAAACTTGCCATGCACCTCACGGAATACCTTGGGGTGTCTTCTTTCCAAAATGGGGTCACTTGTGGGGTAGTTATACTGCCCTGGCAATTTAGGGGCCCAAATGTGTGAGAAGAACTTTGCAATCAAAATGTGTAAAAAATGACCGGTGAAATCCAAAAGGTGCACTTTGGAATATGTGCCCCTTTGCCCACCTTGGCAGCAAAAAAGTGTGACACATCTGGTATCGCCGTACTCAGGAGAAGTTGGGGAATGTGTTTTGGGGTGTCATTTTACATATACCCATGCTGGGTGAGAGAAATATCTTGGCAAAAGACAACTTTTCCCATTTTTTTATACAAAGTTGGCATTTGACCAAGATATTTTTCTCACCCAGCATGGGTATATGTAAAATGACACCCCAAAACACATTCCCCAACTTCTCCTGAGTACGGCGATACCAGATGTGTCACACTTTTTTGCTGCCAAGGTGGGCAAAGGGGCACATATTCCAAAGTGCACCTTTCGGATTTTGCAGGGCATTTTTTACACATTTTGATTGCAAAGTTCTTCTCACACATTTGGGCCCCTAAATTGCCAGGGCAGTATAACTACGCCACAAGTGACCCCATTTTGGAAAGAAGACACCCCAAGGTATTCCGTGAGGGGCATGGCGAGTTCCTAGAATTTTTTATTTTTTGTCGCAAGTTAGTGGAATATGAGACTTTGTAAGGAAAAAAGAAAAAAAAAGAAAAATCATCATTTTCCGCTAACTTGTGACAAAAAATAAAAAATTCTAGGAACTCGCCGTGCCCCTCACGGAATACCTTGGGGTGTCTTCTTTCCAAAATGGGGTCACTTGTGGCGTAGTTATACTGCCCTGGCAATTTAGGGGCCCAAATGTGTAAGAAGTACCTTGCAATCAAAATGTGTAAAAAATGGCCTGCGAAATCCGAAAGGTGCACTTTGGAATATGTGCCCCTTTGCCCACCTTGGCAGCAAAAAAGTGTGACACATCTGGTATCGCCGTACTCAGGAGAAGTTGGGCAATGTGTTTTGGGGTGTCATTTTACATATACCCATGCTGGGTGAGAGAAATATCTTGGCAAAAGACAACTTTTCCAATTTTTTTATACAAAGTTGGCATTTGACCAAGATATTTTTCTCACCCAGCATGGGTATATGTAAAATGACACCCCAAAACACATTCCCCAACTTCTCCTGAGTACGGCGATACCACATGTGTGACACTTTTTTGCAGCCTAGATGCGCAAAGGGGCCCAAATTCCTTTTAGGAGGGCATTTTTAGACATTTGGATCCCAGACTTCTTCTCACACTTTCGGGCCCCTAAAAAGCCAGGGCAGTATAAATACCCCACATGTGACCCCACTTTGGAAAGAAGACACCCCAAGGTATTCAATGAGGGGCATGGCGAGTTCCTAGAATTTTTTTTTTTTTTTGCATAAGTTAGCGGATATTGATTTTTTCTAGTTTTTTCTCACAAAGTCTCACTTTCCGCTAACTTAGGACAAAAATTTCAATCTTTCATGGACTCAATATGCCCCTCACGGAATACCTTGGGGTGTCTTCTTTCCGAAATGGGGTCACATGTGGGGTATTTATACTGCCCTGGCTTTTTAGGGGCCCTAAAGCGTGAGAAGAAGTCTGGAATATAAATGTCTAAAAATGTTTACGCATTTGGATTCCGTGAGGGGTATGGTGCGTCCATGTGAGATTTTATTTTTTGACACAAGTTAGTGGAATATGAGACTTAGTAAGAAAAAACAAAAACAAAAGCAAACAAAAAATTTCCGCTAACTTGTGCCAAAAAAAATGTCTGAATGGAGCCTTACCGGGGGGGGGGGGGGGGGGAGGGTGATCAATGACAGGGGGGTGATCACCCATATAGACTCCCTGATCACCCCCCTGTCATTGATCACCCCCCCTGTAAGGCTCCATTCAGACATCCGCATGATTTTTTACGGATCCATGGATACATGTATCGGATCCACAGAACGCATGCGGACGTCTGAATGGAGCCTTACAGGGGGGTTATCAATGACAGGGGGTGATCAGGGTAATCAGGGTGATCACCCCCCTATCACTGATCACCCCCCCCTGTAAGGCTCCATTCAGACATCCGCATGATTTTTTACGGATCCATGGATACATGTATCGTATCCACAGAACGCATGCGGACGTCTGAATGGAGCCTTACAGGGGGGTTATCAATGACAGGGGGTGATCAGGGTAATCAGGGTGATCACCCCCCTGTCACTGATCACCCCCCCTGTAAGGCTCCATTCAGACATCCGCATGATTTTTTACGGATCCATGGATCGGATCCACAAAACGCATGCGGACGTCTGAATGGAGCCTTACAGGGGGGTTATCAATGACAGGGGGTGATCAGGGTAATCAGGGTGATCACCCCCCTGTCACTGATCACCCCCCCTGTAAGGCTCCATTCAGACATCCGCATGATTTTTTACGGATCCATAAAACGCATGCGGACGTCTGAATGGAGCCTTACAGGGGAGTGATCAATGACAGGGGGGTGATCAATGACAGGGGGTGATCAGGGAGTGTATATGGGTGATCACCCGCCTGTCATTGATCACCCCCCTGTAAGGCTCCATTCAGACGTCCGTATGCTTTTTGCGGATCCGATCCATGTATCCGTGGATCCGTAAAAATCATACGGACGTCTGAACGGAGCCTGACAGGGGGGTGATCAATGACAGGGCGGTGATCAATGACAGGGGGGTGATCAGGGAGTTTATATGGGGTGATCATGGGTGATCAGGGGTTTATAAGGGGTTAATAAGTGACGGGGGGGGGGGGGGGGGGGTGTAGTGTAGTGTAGTGTTTGGTGCGACTGTACTGACCTACCTGAGTCCTCTGGTGGTCGATCCTAACAAAAGGGACCACCAGAGGACCAGGTAGGAGGTATATTAGACGCTGTTATGAAAACAGCGTCTAATATACCTGTTAGGGGTTAAAAAATTCGGATCTCCAGCCTGCCAGCGAGCGATCGCCGCTGGCATGCTGGAGATCCACTCGCTTACCTTCCGTTCCTGTGAGCGCGCGCGCCTGTGTGCGCGCGTTCACAGGAAATCTCGCGTCTCGCGAGATGACGCCTATTGGCGTTAGTGTGACCTGGGAGAGCCGCCGCGATGACGCCTTTCGGCGTTAGCGTGGCGGCAAGCGGTTAAAGAATAATTATTTTGGTAATAAACAGTACTATAATTATATATCGTCAGGGAGTGCATGTCAGCTCATACTTTTACTTTGTTTTTGGTTTGTGTTGTTCCGCCATTTTATTAAGTGCCACTCTGTTAAATTAGTGCTGCATACAGAACAGAGGCAAGAATAATTCTATGAACAGTACTGGACTCAATCACATGACAGCAGATTCTGGGTCTTAGTCCATTTAGACACAAGTCTTCCATTTACCCCTACACCCAGAGGCTCAAATATTTTGTGATCTCTTGGGAGGTACAGAAATACACAGTAGTAACAATATTAAAGTAGAAATAAAAAAACTAAAACACAACCCAAACTGTAATCAAGGTCTATAAACAATACCTTAAAGTGAACCTGTACTTTCCCAAAATGTTAACTAAAGTCATGACCTTGAAGTATATATGGTTCTTCTGTGCCTAGAATTGCATCTCATACCTTTTCTATTGTTTGCCTGACACCCCTGTTCCTGCTGAACCCTCTCTTGCAGTACATAAGTTCTGGGGTTGTCCCACAGTTCAGAAGTCTGCCAGCACTATACATGTTGAGGCTTCCTGTCCTTAAAGGATAACAGTCATATTTTTATTTTTGCTGCTAAAGTGTAGGGCAAGTGATGGGTAACAATTTAGCAATAGACTTTATTTAGCCAAAACGTTTATTTTTGGTAGAAAACTGGGGCTGAAATGGCCTTTAGCAGCACTCCTCAAAAGAGCGTTGCTAAGGGCCATCCGTCCATTAGAAAAGACGCGCTGTGCAGACGCTGTGCTTCTGACTCGTGCTTCCCTGGGAGGCAGAAGGCTAGGCACAGGAGTCTTAGGAGTTAAAATGACATTTATATTCCCCCTATTATCACAGGGATCGCAGGTCAGTGAATGTTACGGAGCATTAGATTGCATAGAAAGGAGGAATATAAATGTCATTTTAACTCCCAAGTCTCCTGTGCCCAGCCTTCTGTCTCCCAGGGAAGCACGAGTCAAGAGCAGAGCGTCTGCACAGCCTGTCTTTTCTAATGGACGGATGGACCTTAACAACACTCTTTTGAAGAGTGCTGCTAAGGGCCATTTTGAGCCCCAGTTTTCTACCAAAAATAAATGTTTTGGCTAAATAAAGTATATTGCTAAATTGTTACCCATCACTCGCCCTACACTTTAGCAAAAAAAAAAAAAAGACAGTTATCCTTTAACTGCCTAAGAGTGCTCACGGTACAGATTTATTCCCTAAGAAACAAGTCCTCTTCTATCATGCTTTTAGGTGCTTTGTTATATTACAGTATGTCCAGAGGAAAAAATAGGGGATAACCGCCATAATCCATTTACTTTGCAGAGGCTGTGTGTTTAGTAAAGTATAGGAACAGGGATGAATGAGATGTTGATGTAAACATGGGGAAGAGAGCTGATAGCAGGCAGACAGGCGAGTGATCTTGCACTCATCCATCACTTCCCAAACAGTCTACGCACTAAGATGGTGCGATCACTCACAACTATGTCTGATTTACAGCTCGCTCTCTTCCGGATCAGCATCTCCGTTCATTCCTGCTTTTACAGAACGAAAGAATGCTGATTGAATCAAATTAAAAGGTGTGTGAATGTATTGATGATATATGTACAGGATTAGAATATTAGAGCGAAAGAATACGTTTATTGGCGAAAACTTGACAACTGAAAGGAGGATCTAGTACCATGTTGGGCTGCCTCTAGTCTGGATACAAGATTAGATAATTGGGTATGGAGGCATACAGGTTCTGTATGGTAACCTGCAGAATATATGCCCACATATATTACAGTCAGGCCTGTAGATCTTGCACACTTGTAGGCTGCTGAAGTTGGCATCCTATACATACTCTAGTGGTGATAAATCTGGTGACCGGAGAAGCCAAATTAAGTACTGCAATCCAACAGTGACCTTCTTAAGGAACCCTTGCTGTCTGTGGGTGTGAATCACCCTGCTGAAAAAAAAAAATTGAGTTAAGAGCTCTGAAATTAGAGGCAACACATGCAGGATGTCCTGAATGCATTGCTAAAGATTAAATGGTTCCAGTTTGTAGCAGTCCTGGTTTTGGATCCACAACACCACTACATATGAAGGAGATTGTAGCCGACTGGCAAATGGTAGAAAACGTAATGGATACCATAACACCAAGTTTCATTCTGCTAAGCACCAGGAAATAGTACAGGCAGAGACAGGTGTGTTACGAAGACGTCACCTGTGTCTGGATGGTGGACAACAAAACTGTGGGAGATGCTCATGCTAGATAGCAGATCATATGATTTCATTACCCTCTACTAGAGGTCTGTCTGGCCCGTCCAAAGCCTGTCCACCGAGTTCCCTAGTGTAACCACTGCTCCAAAAACCTAACAGCAAGATCAGAAAGGCCTAGATGGGAGGCAATTCGTTAAATGACCACCTTTTTTCTATCAAATGATGTGCCTTGTCTCAAGGTCTGTCAACTGGGCAAAATGACAGAGTGCGTCAAAAAGGCGTGTCTAGCATACAACGATGTTTCAACAAATGGAACAGACCATCTGCAATCATTCACATCTCTGCCTAAGAGACAACTGGCTGTAGAGTTCATCAGCAATATGACACTGCAGAAGTTGTGTACAGTAGAAACAGAACTAAGCAGGCAGGACATTGTCCAGAAGCTCTGTATAACGCAGGGCACAAAGGACAAGCCCCCATTTCCTAAAACCCTTCTCAATGTCTCTGCTGCTAGAGATGGACATAAAGGCTATGGACATCTTTGGGGCATTTTTTTTGCATTGTATTCATTATGAGCTAAAAATAATTTTTAAAAATGGGTCTTCATTAAAACTATTGACTTGCTTTCTATATACAATCTTGAGATTCTCTAGTAGCATGCTCTTAGGCATCTCAGCTGACTGCTCCTTATCTCTCTGACCTTATAAACACTCACAGTTCACACTACACTCACCTAAAGAATTATTAGGAACACCATACTAATACGGTGTTGGACCCCCTTTTGCCTTCAGAACTGCCTTAATTCTACGTGGCATTGATTCAACAAGGTGCTGATAGCATTCTTTAGAAATGTTGGCCCATATTGATAGGATAGCATCTTGCAGTTGATGGAGATGTGAGGGATGCACATCCAAAGCACGAAGCTCCTATTCCACCACATCTCAAAGATGCTCTATTGGGTTGAGATCTGGTGACTGTGGGGGCCATTTTAGTACAGTGAACTCATTGTCATGTTCAAGAAACCAATTTGAAATGATTCGAGCTTTGTGACATGGTGCATTATCCTTCTGGAAGTAGCCATCAGAGGATGGGTACATGATGGTCATGAAGGGATGGACATGGTCAGAAACAATGCTCAGGTAGCCCGTAGCATTTAAACGATGGCCAATTGGCACTAAGGGGCCTAAAGTGTGCCCAGAAAACATCCCCCACACCATTACACTACCACCACCAGCCTGCACAGTGGTAACAAGGCATGATGGATACATGTTCTCATTCTGTTTACGCCAAATTCGGACTCTACCATTTGAATGTCTCAACATAAATCGAGACTCATCAGACCAGGCAACATTTTTCCAGTCTTCAACAGTCCAATTTTGGTGAGCTCGTGCAAATTGTAGCCTCTTTTTCCTATTTGTAGTGGAGATGAGTGGTACCCAGTGGGGTCTTCTGCTGTTGTAGCCCACCTTTCTTTCCCATTCTGACATTCAGTTTGGAGTTCAGGAGATTGTCTTGACCAGGACCACAACCCTACATGCATTGAAGCAACTGCCATGTGATTGGTTGACTAGATAATCACATTAATGAGAAATAGAACAGGTGTTCCTAATAATTCTTTAGGCGAGTGTAGTTATTGTAAGCCAATACCAGCAGCAAAGCCTACTCACCGAGATAAGGCATAATTGGAAAAAAAATCCTCCCGTTAGGCTACTTTCACACCTGCGTTCAGGTGTCCGCTCGCGAGCTCCGTTTGAAGGGGCTCACAAGCGGCCCTGAACGGAGGCGGATCCACTGAGAATGCATCCGCCTGCCAGCGCTCAGCCTCCGCTCCGCTCAGTGAGCGGACACCTGAACGCTGCAAGCAGCGTTCGGGTGTCCGCCTGGCCGTGCGGAGGCGAGCGGATCCGTTCCGACTTACAATGTAAGTCAATGGGGACGGATCCGCTTGAAGATGACACCATATGGCTCAATCTTCAAGCGGATCCATCCCCCATTGACTTTCAATGTAAAGTCTGAACGGATCCGCTCAGGCCACTTTCACACTAAGAAAATTTTTCTAAGTTATAATGCAGACGGATCCGTTCTGAACGGAGCCACCGTCTGCATTAATATGAGCGGATCCGTTCAGAACGGATCCGATCGAACGCTAGTGTGAAAGTAGCCTTATGTGTTTTTGAAATATGTAAATTATAGTGAGCACTCAATATCTGTGGTCATATATTAGGTCTGTTAATATAACTACTTTATTAGATCATGAAATTATGCATACAATAGATAGGACAATATAAAATATAGTACCTTAAAATTATAAATATAAATAATAAAATATGGAGAAACACAATTTGTTATACTGATAAGAAATTGGTCACTTAAGATTAGTATTGTGTCCTTATAGAGGCTGCAATTTTGTTCTTATGGGTGTTGCAACATTGTTCCCAACGTTAAATGTCTCAGTTATCACTGGTATATCCGTGAGTGTAGTTAACCAGAAGTACTCACTGTTTGGGGTCCGGCTCGTGTGTAACTGTCCGTGGTGGCGTCCCACCGTGGGTCAGTGCACTCACCCGATGTGGCGTTTTTGGAGTATCTTCCGATGTTCACGGTCCGCGGTGTTGTTACGGTAATCCTGCTCCCCAAGAAACCGCTGTGCGTCCCACGTGTAGCTGGCGTCCTGCTTTTTTGCTGACACTACACGTGATCAGGGCGCCGGGGAGGTCTTTACCCGATGCAAGGTTGTGGGATATCTCCCGATGTTCAAAGTCTGCGATTACGGTAATCCTGCTTCCAGGTAGCCGCTGTGTGTCCCACGTGTGGCTGGCGTCCTGCGCTTTTTGCCGGCACTCCACGTGATCAGGGCGCCGATGAAGTCTCTACCTGTGATTGGTTCAAGACTCCTGTGATGAATTAGGAATAGTTTCGATCACCGTCTATGCGGTCGTGTCCGTGGTTACGTGTGCTGATCAGCTCCGATGGGTTAAAGTGTCCAGTCGTCTATAAGGATCCCAACCGCTATACGCGTTTCAAGGTCTCTGACCTCTTCCTCAGTAGCACTCAGTGCTACTGAGGAAGAGGTCAGAGACCTTGAAACGCGTATAGCGGTTGGGATCCTTATAGACGACTGGACACCTTAACCCATCGGAGCTGATCAGCACACGTAACCACGGACACGACCGCATAGACGGTGATCGAAACTATTCCTAATTCATCACAGGAGTCTTGAACCAATCACAGGTAGAGACTTCATCGGCGCCCTGATCACGTGGAGTGCCGGCAAAAAGCGCAGGACGCCAGCCACACGTGGGACACACAGCGGCTACCTGGAAGCAGGATTACCGTAATCGCAGACTTTGAACATCGGGAGATATCCCACAACCTTGCATCGGGTAAAGACCTCCCCGGCGCCCTGATCACGTGTAGTGTCAGCAAAAAAGCAGGACGCCAGCTACACGTGGGACGCACAGCGGTTTCTTGGGGAGCAGGATTACCGTAACAACACCGCGGACCGTGAACATCGGAAGATACTCCAAAAACGCCACATCGGGTGAGTGCACTGACCCACGGTGGGACGCCACCACGGACAGTTACACACGAGCCGGACCCCAAACAGTGAGTACTTCTGGTTAACTACACTCACGGATATACCAGTGATAACTGAGACATTTAACGTTGGGAACAATGTTGCAACACCCATAAGAACAAAATTGCAGCCTCTATAAGGACACAATACTAATCTTAAGTGACCAATTTCTTATCAGTATAACAAATTGTGTTTCTCCATATTTTATTATTTATATTTATAATTTTAAGGTACTATATTTTATATTGTCCTATCTATTGTATGCATAATTTCATGATCTAATAAAGTAGTTATATTAACAGACCTAATATATGACCACAGATATTGAGTGCTCACTATAATTTACATATTTCTTTACTGTTAACCCCTTATGTGGTTGGGGTGAACCACATCATAGTTAGAGCACCGAACCTGGTAAGCAGAAGGGTGAGCCACTATAAACTTATATTAATCACTTATGTGTTTTTGAGCCTCACCTGGTTTTGGCTCAAATTAACTGATGGAATTACTGACTAAGTAACTGTAGGAAGTGTGATCTCAGACTCAGTAATTTTGTAATTAGGGTTATTAGATGGCTGCACAAAGTGAAAGTATGATTATCACAGCTAGGCAGAAGTTAGCCCATTATGACAAATCTGCTGAATATTTTTTAAAGACCAATTGAAAAAATAAATAAAATTTAAGCACAAAATAAGTAAAATGCAATCATAAAAAATTGCCCCTGAAGGTGTAGATGGCCTTTTATTTAACATGCAGTAGTGGGCAGTAATTTAGCAGGAAGTGAGACCCCTAGTGGCCAGCAATTTAGGGTGTTTCCTTCTTAAAAAAATAAATAAAAAAAATGAATAAAAATGAATAAATAAAAATGTTTTTGTTAAAGCGATTAACATTTTTACTATTTTGGACATCGGCTATCATAAGCTTTGTGCAAGTATAGTGACTGTGCAGTGCTATTATGTTGAATACCTCAGGATAGGTCAGCTATATCAGATCAGTGGAGTCTGCCTCCCAGCAGCCCTGCTAATCAGCTGTTTAACTGCACGCCATCTAGATCACAGTGGCGGTGCAGTGTAACTACAACTTCTCACCCCAGTCACTTGGTCAGGACGAGCAATTGTGATAACTCTTTACGGCTACTTTCACACTTTCGGTAGGACGGATCCGGCAGGCTGGTCTCCCTGTCTGATTCATCCTTCCGCTGTTTCGCCATATTGCCGCTCCGTCCCCATTGACTATAATTCGGCGGCGGTCCGGTGATACGGCGAAACAGCGGAAGGACGGATCCGACAGGGAGACCAGCCTGCCGGATCCGTCCTGCCGCAAGTGTGAAAGTACTCTACTACAAGTTAGAGGGCATGCAGTTAAACAGTGAAGAGTTCACAGTGCTCGCACGAGCACCACAGCTGATCGGAGAGGTGGGAACAGCCAGACCCCAGCTAGTCTTATATTAAGGAGTTCAATATAAATTTTTCCAATACGTTGCCTGGATGGGTCTAATTGCAGCAGGTCCCAAGGTGAAGTGGATCCTTATTCACAAAATCCAGTACATATATGAAGGGGGCCACCGACTTCCAGCAAGCACACACTAGCTTCGTTAGGCGTTTCCATTAACATCCTGTGAGGTATTAGAGAAGAAACACACACACACCTAACGAGAGAAACCGTGCAGAGAACCTACTGGTTGGCTTTTTTTGAGGCGCATATTCTACTTATACACATGTGAGTACAATATTGAGAGGCGGGACGGCTGGTTGTTGCAGTGCTTCACTATGTGTGTGTCTTCTCTAACGCTGGGTTCACACCCGAGCGTTTTACAGCGCGTTCCTACGCGCTGTAAAACGCACAACAGGCAAGAACCAATGATTCCCTATGGGAAGGGTTCACACCTGGGCGTTTTACAGCGCGTACGATCGCGCTGTAAAACGCCCGACGCTCAAACAAGTACAGGAGCTTTTTTTGGCGCGTTTGGGCCATAGACTCTTTGGACAACACTGCTGTCAATCACCCAAACGTGCGTCAAACGCGCGTTCACTATTAAAAAAAACGTGCATAAAACGCGCGACAAAAACGCGCATAGAAACGCGCGTTTGAGAAACGCCTAGGTGTGAACCCAGCGTAATACCTCACAGGATGTTAATGGAAAGAAACGCCTAACGAAGCTGAAAGTCGGTGGAAGACGTTTATCAGTTTTATATTTATGACCTATCCTGAGGATAGGTCGTCAATATACTAGCGCTACACAACCCCTTTAGTCTTACTAATGCCATACACCAAAACAGCCATTATACAGAGGGAATACCATGCATGCATCTAACTAATGCAGTGTAAACCAGCAAAAACCTAGAAGAACAAAAACATTTGACAAACCTTCCCACATACTGGTTAGGTGTGAAAATCAAAGCCCTCACACCAGACCAGCAAGAAAGCTGTCAACACTGCAGTGTTGCACAAACATAAAAAGGAATATGTCAGCTAAACATTATGCCTTCGTTACAATTTGTAGAATGATTATTCTGCAGATACTATAAACGGCTCTTGGTACAAGATTCCTTGAATTTTATAGCATGTACATTTCTTTCAACACATCTTCATTTCACAAATGACAGTCTAAGCATACCTTTGTTCTGCTTATGATTTCAAAGGCTCTGTTCCCTTCTCCAACAAGGCATTAATTATGGGTTAGTAATTTAAATCTCGTCTCACAGCAATCTGCACTCTGATTGGTTGGCAAAAAAGGGGAAGGAAGGCCATGTGGAAGGGCGCCTACCTGAGGTAGTTTAGGGTTTAAGATTGATTCCTGTAAGACTAGTCTATAACAGAACAAAAACAATATTGAAACCCTGACATAAGCATAAGAGGTCAATTATAACATGATAATCGTTGAATAGAGAACTCCCTGTGGAAGAAAAGTGATTGAAAATGAAACCATGCCCTCTTCCCATTCACTCAATGGCCCACACATTCCAAAGTGATTGGAAAGGAGCAAGCCAGCCAGTATCACTCAGATAGTAAATACAAGCAGGTTAAAATTGCCTTTAAAAAACACATGTACCCCCTTTACCCAAGATTACACAAATCTAAACACTGCAGGATAGAAAAGGCTAGGATTGGAGGCCCAAAGTATGGAAAAGGAGAGGAGCAGCACACAAAAGCATTAAATACTAATTGTGCTGAGGACATACATAGTGTGTGTGTGTGTATTTAAAAAATAAATTATATCTATATTATATATATATATATATATATATATATATATATATATATATATACACACACACACATATATATATATATATATACACATACATACATATATATATACACACACACACACACACACACACATATATATATATATATATATATACACACATATATATATATATATACACATACATACATATACACACACACACACACACACACACACACACACATATACACACACACATATACACACACATACACGTTATTCAATCTCAGTCCTGAGCTAAAATAGTAGAATGAAATAGGAAACCAGTACTTTGAAGATTGCGATTCCTGCTCCACTGGAGCCAGAGCAATTGACGGTAGCGGGGAGGCGACCATTACATGCATTAAAACTCTTCAAACTATTAAAGTTTTGTCAACTGCCATCACAAGGACACCGACCTTTTCCCAAAGTCTACTATTCCAACAGCCAGAGAAGTGTTTAAAAAAACAGCATGCCTGCATTCTCAGACAACACCAACCAATGTTACAAAAGGGAAAGAAAATCATGATTAAATGAGACAATGATGGACTACACTAATGTTTAAAGGCACAATAAAAAAATAAGAAAAGAAAAAAAGGATGTGATATGGATGGGAAGTAAGGCTGGCTTGCATAGGCAAAGAGGAAAGGGGAAGTGGGAAGGCTGGGTGGAATTATAATTGATCAATATCTAAGGGTTTTCAAAATGTATCTGGTATTTTCAAATTCTTTGTTGCATACTTACATATAATTCAGTGCCATAAAATCCATCCTGATATAGCACACTATAGAAATCACACCAGGAAAGGGGGTGGGTAAAAATGATAAAAAAAAAACAAACACATTCCAGTTATTAACAGCAGCTGCATGCATCATGCCATATAATCATAAGCAAGCAAGAGATGTATGAATAACCCTTTCATCCCCCTAACCACAAATCAACAGCACCTCTGATGTAATCCATACCACCCCAAATGAAAGTACAACCTTCAGCACAAAAGTTGTTTACTAAAGTGACTTTAAAAAGAGCCTGTTGCCATGAAATGCAGTGCAATTTGTAGGCATCATGTTGAAGCAGGAGCAGATCGATATACAGTTTTGCAGTCAGTCTTATTAGTTGATAGCATTCTTTATGTGCCCCCCCTCCACAAGTAAACCCCACTCCTGCAGCTAGTCAAGATAGCCCTCTCAGACCACCGCTGTCAGTTTACTACACATATATACTGTATGTCATTGCAATGTATATAATGTTCTATAATACTGTTATGGGGGTCCTGAATCAGGAGTTCACCTCTGGAACCCGCACTCATCTTCAGAACGTGCCTCCCAAAGTGAAGGAGAGCACACCGAACAAGCTCACCCTTCACTTCTATTGGCCTGCCAAAAATAGCTGACAGAGCTTCCCGTAGAGGTGAATGGAGAGAATCCTGCGCATGCATGGCCACCTCTCAGTTCACAGATATGGGACTGCTAGAAAATACTCCCAGAGCTGTGAAAGGAGCGTAGTTGCACTTGCCCGAAGCACTCCCCTTTACATTAGAGGGCCTTTTCTTGAGATATGATCAGTTCCCAGAGGTGGAAGTTGCAACAATCTGAGAATGGGGTCATATCCTAGCGATATGCCACATATGTCTGAGATTTGAATACCCTTTTATTTCAGAAAGAGCAGAGGTTTAAAAGTATAAATTTCAAGTTACCGATTCTCCCCCCCCCCCCCCCATAAAACTATATAATCAAATCTGCTCACCTTCTCCTGCTGTATTACACACTGTCTGCAGATTGCACTGCATTTAAGTGGTAACAAGTTCTCCAAGTTAACCTTTTTTGCATAATTTTACAAATATCCACAGAAAAAAAAAAAATCAATGGCAAAAATATAGTCATGTACAGATTCTTTAATCATGGTATTTGAATTCATACTGACAAATATTTACTTTGAATAATCATTGCTTTTCTACAGCATGGTTTTAATGTGCATTATTGGTAAAGCTTAGAGGACACAAAACATCCTTTAGTTTGTTTTCAAATACACTTGATACAGCTCTACAAGTACAAAAAAAAAGAAATTTTTCTGATAATTGGTGTACTTCCTTTAGCCAAGTTCACACAAGAGCAATATGGGCAAATTCATGGGTCCATTTCTGTGCCAGTATTATGCTCATGTGAAACTGGCCTTAAACCATTTGACAATATTTGTTACATTTTAAAACTTGTAGATTTAGATATTCATATTTTACTCAAGACTCCAAGATTTTGATACAGATTACCTATCCTCAGGACTCCTCAGGATAGGACTCCCCCCCCCCCCCCCCTTCCCCCGATCAGCTGTTTAAGAAGGCATCAATGCTCCTGTGAGCGCCGCGGCCTTCTCGCATCTTAACAAGCACTGCGTCGTACATTGTATAGAGGCTATGCTTGGTATCACACTCTGCGACATTCACTTCAATGAGGCAGAGTGCGATACGAAGCACAGCCACTATACAATGTACATCCCTGTGCTTGGTAAGCAGCGAGAAGGACCTGGTGCTCACAGGAGCGCCAGTGCCTTCTCAGACAGCTGATCTGCAGGGTCCCAAGAGTCGGACCCCCACTGATCCAATGCTGATGACCTATCCTGAGACCGAGTGATAACTCATACAATATATATTACTTAACACTCACCATACTTTATTTTGAAAATGTAATTATTTTTTTTTAGGACACAAGAAGGTTTAGAATTTAGAAGCAGATTTTTAAAGTTTCAAGAAACTTCTAAAACCAACTTTTTAAAAGGACCAATTCAGTTATGAAGTCATTTTATGGAGCTTACATGATCAACACCACCCATAATTAACCCCATTTTAGAAACTAAATCCCTCAAAATAAAAAACTTTTTTTTTTTTTTTTTTTTACAAACTTTGCTAAACCTTTAGATGTTCCACAGGAATTAAGGGAAAATAGAAGTGAAATTTCAAAATTTCACTTTTTTTGGCGATTTTCCTTTTTAATCTATTTTACAGTAACAGTTAAAAATTCATGGAGATGTAGCCTTGATATGTGCACCAAAACTAGAAATGCATAAAAAGAGATGGCAAAAGAATATGAGTAAGGCTACTTTCACACTAGCGTTCGTCGGTCCGCTCGTGAGCTCCGTTTGAAGGGGCTCACGAGCGGACCCGAACGCAGCCGTCCAGCCCTGATGCAGTCTGAATGGATGCGGATCCGCTCAGACTGCATCAGTCTGGCGGCGTTCAGCCTCCGCTCCGCTCGCCTCCGCGCGGCAGGCGGACAGCTGAACGCTGCTTGCAGCGTTCGGGTGTCCGCCTGGCCGCGCGGATCCGTCCAGACTTACAATGTAAGTCAATGGGGACGGATCCGTTTGAAGATGCCACAATATGGCTCAATCTTCAGGCGGATCCGTCCCCCATTGACTTTACATTGAAAGTCTGGACGGATCCGTACGAGGCTATTTTCACACTTAGCTTTTATATGCTAAAATAATGCAGACGGATCCGTTCTGAACGGAGCCTCCGTCTGCATTATTATGATCGGATCCGTTCAGAACGGATCCGATCGAACGCTAGTGTGAAAGTAGCCTGAGATGGCAACCAGATTCCACATTCCATTTTTCTAAGCTCCTTTGGAAAATGAATTGCTTAGTTTCCCATAGCAACCTGAGTGAGCCTGCTTTCCTTTGCACTGGTTTTGACAAATCTCCCCCTATGAGTACAAGATTCATAAGTTTTTACTTCATGCAGGAGAGAAACAGATTTGAAATGGGTAATATTGGGATTTATGGATTTAGGGTCCATTCACACGTCCGTATGTGTTTTGCAGACAGTGGCAATGTGCGTTTCACATTTTGCGGACCGCACATCGCCGGCAGCCTCATAGAAAATGCCTTTTCTTGTCCACATATGCGGACAAGAATAGGCAAATGCGGACAGCACATTCCAGCCCCATTGAAAATGAATGGGTCCACACCGGTTCTGCAAAATTGCAGACCCATTTTGCGGATGTGTGAATGGATCCCAAGTCCCTTTAACCTTTGATGTTCCTTAAAACAGGACTGTTGATGTGAAAGGTGCCAAAGCCATAACTGTTAAAACCTCCTCTAAAACCTAAGTGTATCTTATGGAAAGGCGAGTCTTACAGCAAAAAAAAAAAAAAAGCAGCACTTATCTCTCAAAAAGCACTGAGAGCTATGGGGAATGTATATTGCGGATGTGCTAGCGGCGATCTAGCAGCGCATGTCCGCAGCTCTATAGGCAAAATCCAGGTGGCAAAATCCCTTTAATGGAATTTCCTGGTAACAGGCTTCATTTATTTACGCAATGCAGTATCATACAGTTTAACCAAAAGCACAGCAATGCATTTGTAGTGTTTAATCTAATATATATAAAGCTGAGTGTATGTGTGCATGTCCGCTAAAGGAATCCACACCGTTGCATTTACAATCACGGAAATGTGGCACACAGGTAAATCAGGTGCCTGGGAAGGTTTTAGGCCGAGTCTCCACACTCTAGCATGTACCGTTCCTGAGATATTCCCCCAAAAAATTATTATTAGCAATAGAAGCCTGATTACATGACCCTTATCAGCTAATAGAAGCTTGCAGACCCTCTCCACATACACACAGTTTTACACCAGGTTTCCATCAACAACCCAGTCATTTTTCTTCACTGCTGTAGGTCCGTTTTAAATGGGATGACACTTAAGGAGGGAATTGCTGTGGAGGTCCCAGTTCAGGGGGCAAGTAGAGTGGCCTAAAAGACAGACTTAAAAACCCCACCCCCAGGTCCCACTAAGCCACACCCCTGGCCCAGGTAGGCCCCCCCTCCCACTCCACAGCTGACTGGGATTGAAAAAAATGAAGGTAAAAATCAACTTCTCTCAGCTGCAGAGGTGGGAAGGAGACTTTCTCCCTTCAGCTCATACTCAGACACCACAGTGCTGCTGTCTAAAGGTGAGCTGTTCAAAAGGACATCCCCGTGTCCGTCCAGGCCGAGTCTGAAAGACGGACTGTCCGGCCTAAAACCACGGTTCTGGCCACGAGGTCCAGTGCACATCTTGTCTAATGTATACAGTCCGGGAACAGCAGTTTGAGGCTACATGCACATGAACGTTGTTTGTTTCCATGTCAGTTCCTTTTTTTTTTTTTTTACGGATAGGATGCAGACCCATTCATTTCAATGGGTCTGCAAAAAATGTGGACAGCAGGTCAAGACCTGGGGCGAGGTCATGGAACTGGGGGAAGGAATGGAAGGGGTTCTACCACAAGTATTCATTCTGTGGGATATTGTCAAATCCTGACCGGTAGGTGGGTCCCAAGGACTGGAGTTGAGAAACACTGGTGTAGGATAAAAAATATAAATAAACCTCTCAATTCACTACGCTAATGCCAGAAGTCTGACTAAACTGGGAAATTGGAATTAGTGATGTGTGAGGACAACTGACATAGTGGGAATAACCGAGACATGGCTAGATAGCTATGACTGGACAGTAAGGCTAGGTCTACACAACGACATGTGTCGCGCGACACATAGGGCACAACTACACTGCAACATGTCGCACAACAATTATTAGAATGATAGTCTATGGTGTCGCACTGCGACAGTCGCAGAAAAATCTATTTCAAATGAATTTTTTGTGACTCGTCGCAGTGCGAAACCATAGACTATTATAAAAATTGTCGCGCTACAGTTGTGCGATGACTAATGTAGTCATATGGACCTAGCCTTAAAGTACAGTTAGAAAGGATCGTCAAAACCAGGGAGGGGGAGGGGTTTGCTTTTATTTCAAGTCCTGTCTAAAGCCCACACTCTGGAAAGATAAGTGACAGAGACATGAAAATGTGGAGTCACTGTGGGTAGAAATACATGGAGAAAAAAAATAATAAAATACTAATAGGAGTTTATTATAAGCCACATAATATACCAGATGGGTATCACTGATGGGCTCGAAGCACTTGTCAATCACTGGGACACTATGTAGACTTCCGGTACAGGATCCCATTCATTGCTGCCCGTTACCCCTGAGGAAGCCAGAGATACTGGCGAAACATGTCGGGGGGCAGATTTAGGTTTTAATTAGCAGGCATGTTGCCCACTGTTAGAGAGTAATAGTAGTCCGGATGTTATATTGTGACCTGTTTGGCACCAACGACAGGCCACACATTTAGGAGGACAGCAGTGTTGCCAGTCCCACATGTATTATCAGCACCTGCCTGACATTATAAGCAGGCTGTATTTTTTAGGTGGATAACGGTGTTGCTAGCCCTGAATGTGCTGACATGAACTGTCTGGCATCACCAGCAGGCTGCACATTCAGGTGACCAACAGTGTTGCCATCGTCTGTATTTAATGGCCAGTTGCTAAAGAGCACTCCCAACTGTGTGGAGGGTTGATGCCACAAATCCCCCCTCACAAATAAAGGGCAACAACTCGCAAATCTGTTGTTCTTTGCTGACAACCAGCTTGAGTCGGCATCAGCATTTACAGACGTGACAACGTACCCTGTCAGTAATAAACAGTGGCTGGGCCCGTTTACTGGTACCTGACTGGCAGTATCAGTAGCTCACACACTCCAGCCCACCGCACATATAATAAGTGCATTGTGTGTTGGCAAACTGTAGGCTGTCAAACAGCCTCTCAATCCATATAGTGGGATGAAGGCTTCAGTCTCCCACTATTGATATCTGATAATATAAATCGACAATTCCAGCTGGCATCTAGTTGGTACAACAGTTGAGGGACGTGGCAGCACAATTTGCTGTTCTCATGCTGTTTGGAGCGAGCGATTACACACATCGCCTCCAACCGGTGATATCTACCATCTCTCACAGTGGGCCGTAGACTGTGTTTTTAATACCTGTTTGTTTGTCTGTGTCCCATCACATGTGAATCACACTTACCAGTGACACTTTTTAATGAATAATATAATAAAAGTGAAGTATTAGTTTGCAATTGGGCCAAGATAGGTTTCTATTGCCCTCATAGGCATTTGTAAATATAATATACCAGAGACCACAGAAAATCTACTACTAAATGAAATGGACAAAGCGGCAAATCATGAGGTCATTATTATGGGGGACTTCAACTACCCAAATATAGACTGGGAAACTGAAACCTGTAGATCTCAAAGGAAACAGTTTCTTGGCAATAACCAAAGAATTACCTTTCCCAACTGGTTGAGAACTCAACTAGAGGGATGGCCATACTGGACTTCGTACTAACCAATAGACGTGACAGAACAGCAGATGTGCAGGTTGGGGGACACCTGGGAAATAGTGACCATAAAATAACCTTCCAACTGTCATTCAGGGAGGAACAAAAAAATACCAAAAAAAAATGCAAAAATTTAGCCAAGAGAGGTCATTGTCCCAACTGTCCTCAAAAATAAAAATAGCCACAAAATGGTATATTTTCAAAAGCATCCTAAACTCTAATTGTGAGAGGTATATACGTTATGGGAATAATAGTGAGGAAAAAAAAAAAAAACTGTGGATAAATAGAATTGTAAAGAAAGCAATAAATGACAGAAAAAACATTTAAAAATCACTAAAAAACAGGCGAAAAAGCATTGAAAAACTAAGAGAAAAAGGATAAATAAAAGCAGTCAAACTAGAGACAGATTCATTGCCGAAAAGAGTAAAACTAACCCTAAAGCGTTGTTCAATTATATAATTGGTAAGCATAAATCTGAAGGTGTCAGACCTTTACATAGTGATGAGGGGGAAGTTGCAGACCGCGACGAGGAGAAAATAAAGCTAGTAAATACTTTTTTCTCCACTGTATTCACTGAGGAATATAAACAGTCAGGTAAAATGCAGAATGTAAAAGTAAATTCCCCATTAAAAGTGCCCTGTCTGACCAAGAAAGTAGTACAGCGGCGTCATGAGGGATCGGTCATGTCAAACTAATTCAATCACTTTCTATGAGAAGGCAAGTTCTAGACTTGACTGTGGCAGATCAATGGATGTCATATCTCGACTCCGAAGCATTTGATAATGTACCACATAAAAAGGTTCGTATATAAAGTGATAATGCTTGGACTGGGAGAAAATGTATGTGGGTAAGTAACTGTCTCAGTGATGGAAAACAGAGGGTAGTTATTAACAGTACACACAGATTGCATCACCATCACTAGTGGGGGTAACACAGGGGTCAGTATTGGGCACCATCATCTTCAATATATTAATGATCTTGTAGAAGGCCTGCACAGTCAAATACATTTTTGTAGATGACACTAAACAGTCTAAACAGTCTAAAGTAATGAACACAGAAGAGGAGAGTATACTTCTACAGAGGGGTCTGGATAGATTGGAGGCTTGGGCAGAGAAGTGGCAGATGAGGTTTAACAATGACAAATGTAAGGTTATGCACATGAGAAGGAAAAATACATGTCACCAGTACATACTAAATGGTATAACTGGGTAACACTGACATGGAAAAGGACTTTGGATTCTTAGTGCAGTGTTTCCCAACCAGTGTGCCTCCAGCTGTTGCAAAACTACAACTCCCAGCATGCCCGCACAACCAAAGGCTGTCCGGGCATGCTGGAAGTTATAGTTTTGCAACAGCTGGAGGCACACTGGTTGGGAAACACTGTCTTGGTGAACAGCAAACTAAGCCGTAGAAACCAGCATCAGGCAGCTGCTGCCAAGGCCAATAGGATAATGGGTTGCATCAAAAGGGGCATAGATGCCAGTGATGAGAACATAGTCCTGCCACTTTACATATCACTAGTCAGACCACACATGGAGTACTGTGTACAGTTCTGGGCATGTATAAATATATCAGGGGTCAGTACAGAGATCTCTCTCATCATCTATTTATCCCCAGGACTGTGAGGAGGGGACATTCTCTGCGTCTGGAGGAAAGAAGGTTTGTACAGAAACATAGAAGAGGATTCTTTACGGTAAGAGCAGTGAGACTATGGAACACTCTGCCCGAGGAGGTGGTAATTGAATTCACTAAAAGGGGGCCTGGATGTACAAACCGGATTCCCAAAAAGTTGGGACACTAAACAAATTGTGAATAAAAACTGAATGCAATGATGTGGAGATGGCAAATGTCAATATTTTATTTGTAATAGAACGTAGATGACAGATCAAACGTTTAATCCGAGTAAATGTATCATTTTAAAGGAAAAATACGTGGATTCAAATTTTAACGGTGTCAACAAATCCCCAAAAAGTTGGGACAAGTAGTAATAAGAGGCTGGAAAAAGTAAATTTGAGCATAATGAAGAGCTGGAAGACCAATTAACACTAATTAGGTCAATTGGCAACATAATTGAGTATACAAAGAGCTTCTCAGAGTGGCAGTGTCTCTCAGAAGCCAAGATGGGTAGAGGATCACCAATTCCCACAATGTTGCGCAGAAAGATAGTGGAGCAATATCAGAAAGGTGTTACCCAGCGAAAAATTGCAAATACTTTGCATCTATCATCATCAACTGTGCATAACATCATCCGAAGATTCAGAGAATCTGGAACAATCTCTGTGCGTAAGGGTCAAGGCCGTAAAACCATACTGGATGCCCGTGATCTCCGGGCCCTTAAACGACACTGCACCACAAACAGGAATGCTACCGTAAAGGAAATCACAGAATGGGCTCAGGAATATTTCCAGAAACCATTGTCAGTGAACACAATCCACCGTGCCATCCGCCGTTGCCAGCTGAAACTCTACAGTGCAAAGAAGAAGCCATTTCTAAGCAAGATCCACAAGCTCAGGCGTTTTCACTGGGCCAGGGATCATTTAAAATGGAGTGTGGCAAAATGGAAGACTGTTCTGCGGTCAGACGAGTCACTATTCGAAGTTCTTTTTGGAAATCTGGGATGCCATGTCATCCGGACCAAAGAGGACAAGGACAACCCAAGTTGTTATCAACGCTCAGTTCAGAAGCCTGCATCTCTGATGGTATGGGGTTGCATGAGTGTGTGTGGAATGGGCAGCTTTCATGTCTGGAAAGGCACCATCAATGCAGAAAAATATATTCAGGTTCTAGAACAACATATGGTTCCATCCAGACGTCATCTCTTTCAGGGAAGACCCTGCATTTTTCAACAAGATAATGCCAGACCACATTCTGCATCAATCACAACATCGTGGCTGCGTAGGAGAAGGATCCGGGTACTGAAATGGCCAGTCTGCAGTCCAGATCTTTCACCTATAGAGAACATTTGGCGCATCGTAAAGAGGAAGGTGCAACAAAGAAGGCCCAAGACGACTGAACAGTTAGAGGCCTGTATTAGACAAGAATGAGAGAGCATTCCTATTTCTAAACCTGAGAAACTGGTCTCCTCGGTCCCCAGACGTCTGTTGAGTGTTGTAAGAAGAAGGGGAGATGCCACACAGTGGTGAAAATGGCCTTGTCACAACTTTTTGGGGATTTGTTGACACCATGAAATTCTGATACAACATATTTTTCCCATAAAATGGTACATTTTCTCAGTTTAAACTTTTGTTTCGTGATTTATGTTCTATTCTGAATAAAATATTAGAAGTTGGCACCTCCATATCATTGCATTCAGTTTTTATTCACGATTTGTATAGTGTCCCAACTTTTTGGGAATCCGGTTTGTATTTCTGGAGTGTAATAATATATTACAGGTTATAGTTACTAGAGATGGGTTGTTGATCCAGGGAGTTATGCTGAGGGGGCACAGCAGGGCGCAGGAGCAATATTTTAAAAAATAAGGCAGGGTGGCAGCATCAGCTGCAAGTGTTTTCTGAGCAGATTTTTCATTGCATAATCCACACAAAAATCCATCCCAAAAATACACCTAAACTCAGCCTTAAAGTACTCAGCCTTTTAACAAACTTTGCTTCAATCAATAGTACATGTGTACATGAGGTACACCATTTCTGGCCACTATGTGACAGACAGACTTTTTTTTTTCTCTCTCTGCATACTGAAAGTCAGTGGCGTACACACAATCCATGGGGACCCGGTGCGAAACTGATCCATGGGGCCCACTCCCCGTCGACCCCCCCCCAACCAGGTGTGTAGGTGTGTGTGTATATATATATATATATATAATCTCTATATATCTACACACACACACACACACACACACACACACACTAATGTGTGCTACATTATTTATTATATAGACTAGTAGCTCAGAATTGCACCAATATCCATTTACTATTACTGCCAGAACATGTTGGGTGTAGTAGTTTCAGCCCAACTGGGCAGTCACAGGTTGTAGGCTACAGAAATATAGCAGAGTTAGTTATAAAGCCATTGATAGGCCAACAAAGTATTTTACCATATGAAGGCAAAAGAAATGCATGACAAAGCCAGCTGCTACATCCAAGCATATACTAGAAGCTCAATACAAGTGCGTGCCTACACAAAAGAGCAGACAACAGAAAAACCCCCATTACTTCATAGCACAACTTAAGTCACCAGTCATAACTTTACATACATTGCCCAACTCTCAGCCCCCATCAGACCTCACTCACTCTGAAAGCCGGACCGGCTTCTTTACGCAGCGCTCTTCCTTTCTTTTCTGGCGCCTTCTCCCTGCATCTCAACGTCATGTCCGGCACACCGCACCGCCGGCTGGGGAGGAGACTCAAGGGAGGGTAGGGCTGGCAGCAAGGAAACTCAAAACTGGGGGGTGGACCCCGGGCTGGCCGCACGGGTTATACAGGCACAGGACTACTGCAGGGCGGGTCCACAGGCGGCCAGGCACCCTGGAGTGCCGGGCCCGGTCGCAAGTGCGACCCCTGTATGTACGCCCCTGCTGAAAGTCTAGTTTGCAGTTCTCCCGGACAAGGTGGGTGGAGACAAGTTGCCATCTACTGCAACCCGAAATGTAGTGGAGAAACTGCCTTCTAACCTGATTAAAAGCAGCCCAAAGATCATGGAGGACATTACAGAGAAATACTGTCCTGTATGGTTGTGAATAAAGCAACTTGGGCGGAAAGTAGAGCAAACTTTTTTAAATTTGTTGTGTCCGAATAGACTAGGATTCAGATTTGTATATTTTTTTTCCACTCTTTACCTCCTCCCTTTAAGCTCTTGACAGCAATCGCAACTAAGGTCAGAGCGACACTGACATATCTATAGGTAAGCATGTTGACCGCATTAAACAACATGTTTTCTGTGTTTTTCACTGCTGCAAAAGAGCATTGGACCAATGGGAAATGAACATGTACTGCCCCTGCATCTTACAGGTGCTTCAGGTGTCCACAATGACATGCACAATTGAAAGCAGCGGCCCATGGTCTCCGCCATGTGGCTGCACAAGGCAGAGATGGTTTTGTTTGGAGAAATAATGGTGGCTAGGTATCTTCCAGCAAGGATGATCACACACCCTCCGTTCCCTAAAAAGAGCAGAGTCAACTTGGCCAGAGGGGAGTTAAGCTTTTGCACCAGTGGATTGATTACATAGGGGATCATTTTTTTCAATCTGAAATACGCCTAAATTAGGGGCATTTCAGGCGCAGTTGCGCCACTATCTGCAACTTACCTGCTCATGCCCGGTCTAAATAAGTGGGCGAGGAAGGGGACTGGCCGGCAAGGACACTGTTTTACATATCAATGCAGCCAGGCTGCCACAAAGGAGACCAGGGAGAAGGTGGAAACCTTTTGTCCAGTTCTATTATCCCACTGGATTGAAAGATGCCGCTTCATGTGCTACAACAGAGCCATGGTGCCTATGTTTGTGTTAGAATGCCTCTGGCTTATTTTTATCCTGCATATTTTGCACACTGCAATGATTTTGTCTGCACTGTGAAGAAAAATTGGCAAAAATACTAGACCACTAGAAGCAGCTGAGCTTGGCTTAAGTCTTGTACATTTTAAAGGGGTTGTCTCACTTCAGTAAGTTGCATTTATCATGTAGAGAAAGTTAATACAAGACACTTAGTAATGTATTGTGATTGTCCATATTGCTTCCTTTGCTGGCTAGATTTATTTTTCTATTACATACACTGCTCGTTTCCATGGTTACAGACCACTCTGCAAGCCATCAGTGGTGGTTATGCTTGCACACTATAGGAAAAAGTCAGCCTCTCTGGTGGCTGGGACCATGGGAGCGCACATAGGTTAGTACTTTCTATATTGTGCAAGCACAACCACCACTGATGCATTGCAGGGTGGCCTGTAACCATGGAAACGAGCAGTGTATAAATGTGATGTGAAATGTGAAGCATGTGGATAATATTATATTAACTTTATCTACATGATAAATGGCACATATTAAAGTGAGACAACCCCTTTAAGCCTGTACCCACTGGTCCTTAAATTTTTATTTTTTAGTTTGAGGTTTTGTCCTCTGCAACCCTCCTCCTCAGATATCACCTCCTTCTCAGCACTGAAACCAGCTCCCAGGTCCTGTCCATCACAATCATCATCATAGTCCTTACCTTCCCAGACACTTTTTTTACTTTCATTGAGGGCTCCTTGCCGCGCACCCCCCCCCCCCCCCTTTGGGATTCTCCACTCTGTATTTGCCCCAACTTGCCATTGTTGCCAGGGCTAAAACTGCTCCTGCCACCACTGTGGCTACAAGTGCTACTACTGTAATCACAACCACCAACAGTGCTATGCATGGGGTCCCACTCCTCTCCTGAACCTTCTCCAAATGCTGAATCTACAGTCCCTTAAGAGATCCTCGGGATATAATTCATAATACTATGTTGGTCTGTAGGACCAAATAATCCCTTTAGGGATCTCTCTTTAGCAGTTAAAAAGCTTTACTTTATTATTTATAATATTTACTCACAAACAAACATAGATTAGAGAAAATATAAAGAAAAATTAAAACTCTCAGTTGTGAGGAGTTGGGAGACAAAAATAACCTGGTTGCCTAGTTTTTGCAACCTTTGTTGGCAATATCTTTATATATGGCTAGATACAGTTATTATCTATTATCGCATGGCGTGGTGACTGTGTGTGTGGCAGCCTCACCTTTAATTGAGATTCACTTGGAATTCTAATTATGGGTTTTGCACTGGGACTATATGCCTTATTTTATTAGGAGTGCAATTAGAGAACCTTTATTGAGGCCTCCTGTATTCAGTTATTATCATACTGGGGCTCACAAATTGTTACCAGTCCCCTGCTTTTGATACTTTAATATCTGCACAACAAATAGTTCAGATTGGCTTACAATGTTGCCTCTATTTATGCCATAGAGGTCAATGTAGCCATATCTCTGTGTCCGTACAGCTGCTAAACTTTCCTTTCCTGAACCTGCTATTCAGGCTGTCTAACACTAGGGGTAGGTACTGCACACCGCATCAACACTGTCACACTCTGCCACTATATGCTTATCTATGATCTCTGTATCTCAGCGCCAATAACTCCTCTTATTCCCTCACAGACTGCCTAAAACCGACATCACATAACTACACCCCTCCCGACATGTTTCGCCGCTGTTGCGGCTTCGTCGGGGGATGCGGGGTATATGTGTGCGCGCGCTCGCTGCGGCCTCCCTTTATGCCCTCCAGAGTCCCACCCCCCCGAAGCATGCAGCCAATCCCGTCCGTGCGTGTAGCCCGGGTCAGATGTCAGCTGCATGACGTGTAAACTGGGCGCTTGCGCTTCTCCTTTGTGGTCTCCAGTTAGTGACATCCGGTCTCCTCTTGACGATGTCAGGTAATGTTTACATGTGTGCGATAGATATCTGGTATAATAGAGAATCATACGAGATTCACCAGATGGACCAATCGATTTTAACAATACTGAATTCTTTGTAAGCGCTCATTACTCAGTATGCAGATAGTAGTTGTTACCCGATTTTTATTTTTATTTAAATTTATCTACCATATTGAATTCAAGATAGATTGATATTTTCTGGGGGGGGGGGGGGGGGGGGGGGATGATATGATAAATAGATATGCAGTACTACCATAGCTTTCAATTTCGATTTTAATAATCAAGCTTATTTTTATTATTATTTTATTTATATATTTCTTATTTTTTATATTTATTTATAAATATTTTTTATTTATTTTTTATATATATGGTCTATGATTTTATTGGGTCACTTCTCATTGTATATGGTCCCTCTTTTAGGGATCTATCATCACCTCCCTGATCGTTTCGTCATCCCAAGGATTCATCATATCAAATTTATATATTATATTGGTTTCATACCAAATATTAATATTTGATTTTGATTGATTAAATTCGGTTTTTTATTTTTATTTATATTTATTGTGTCATTATTACTGAAGCCAAAAATTAATGGGTAGAGTTTATTATATGAAAATGAGGGTTGGTGGGTAAATTTCTGGGAATTTTGTGAAGCAATGTGGATAATATTATATTAACTTTATCTACATGATAAATGGCACATATTAAAGTGAGACAACCCCTTAAAGCCTGTACCCACTGGTCCTTAAATTTTTAGTTTGAGGTTTTGGCCTCTGCAATGCCCCCACCCTCCTCCTCAGATATCACCTCCTTCTCAGCACTGAAACCAGCTCCCAGGTCCTGTCCATCACATAATCATCATCATAGTCCTTACCTTCCCAGACACTTGTTTTACTTTCATTGAGGGCTCCTTGCCGCGCACCCCCCCCCCCCTTGGGATTCTCCACTCTGTATTTGCCCCAACTTGCCATTGTTGCCAGGGCTAAAACTGCTCCTGCCACCACTGTGGCTACAAGTGCTACTACTGTAATCACTACCACCAACAGTGCTATGCATGGGGTCCCACTCCTCTCCTGAACCTTCTCCAAATGCTGACACACGAGATAGATTATATAGATATTTATGAGAAATCAACGCAGCACTCTTCTTTGCAAAAAAAAATACAACGCAATCCCCTTCCAGGATCGAAACGTTGCCTATTTTGTGTCACATGTGTGAATAAAGAGACTGCGTTTTTTTTTTTTTTTCATGAATATACAAGCCTGAGGTCAAGGGTGAGACGCGTGCACCGCGAAGAAGAAAGAAGGAACAAGAGGAACAAGAGGAATTGATAAACAGTACCTCGCCATTGTGAAGCTTCAAGCAGCATGTTCTCAGACATAAGTGGCTGCTGAGCTTAGAGTGTCGTCAGCAGTTTGCAACAGAGATAGGCCTCATGCACATGACCGTTGTGTGCATCCGTGGTCGAACTCTCCGCTGCCACCAATGATCGGGAGGGGGCGCACACTGGCCACCAATGAAACTAATACAATAGAGGGCGGGCCCGCACACTGGCCACCAATGAAATTAAAATTGGGGAGGGAGGGGGGTATATTCTAACACAGAGGCGTTCCCATGGTGATGGGGACGCTTCAAGTTAGAATATACTAAGAACCGTGTACATGACTGCTGCCTGGCAGCTCCTGATCTCTTACAGGGGACTATGATACGCACAATTTGTTGTTCCGAAACGAGTTTGGTACACAGCAAGGACCAACAAGGAGCCATTTTATCAAAGCTATACAATAAGGATTCATCGTTTACAAGTTACTTTTTTGGCCATTTTTTTTCTCTCTTCCGGCACCAGTGCAAATCAACCCCCTCAGAATGACCCCTCTCTCAAGGCTGGACACAACACCCTCCCCCTTCCCCCCTAGTTCAGGATGGCCAAGTCACCCTTCTCCCTTCAAGAACTCCCCCCAGCCAGCCAGCCAGCCCCGCCCCCCCCCCCCCCCCTCCCTCCTCGATGCCACAGGCATCCGGCTTGCCATGGCATATCTGAGTCTGCTAAAGGCTAAATGTAATTTAAAAAAAAACTGCAGTACACTATACAGTGTACTGAGGAGGCATCAAACCCACTAGATATTCAAGAACCAAGTGGGTCTGGGTCAAAAAAGTGAAAACACAAACAAACATACTTCTTCCTATATCCGCACATAGGACCATGTTACTTTTCCCGCACAGTGAACGCAAAAAAAACATTATAGAATTGAAATTTTGCCCACCTCTCCCCCCCCCCCCCCCAAAAAAAATAAATAAAAATATTGTATAAAAAAGGATTCCGCCACCCCGTACCATAACTTGTGGTCCGTGGAAGAGGAATCCATAACGGAATTCTTAGATAAACTGAACCTTGTACGCCAAACTTGAAACACAAGCTCGCTCAAAAAAAAAAAATATTATATATATATATATATATATATATATATATATATATATATATATATACATATACACAGGTCCTTCTCAAAAAATTTGCATATTGTGATAAAGTTCATTATTTTCTGTAATGTACTGATAAACATTAGACTTTCATATATTTTAGATTCATTACACACCAACTGAAGTAGTTCAAGCCTTTTATTGTTTTAATATTGATAATTTTGGCATACAGCTCATGAAAACCCAAATTTCCTATCTCAAAAAATTAGCATATTTCATCCGACCAATAAAAGAAAAGTGTTTTTAATACAAAAAAAGTCAACCTTCAAATAATTATGTTCAGTTATGCACTCAATACTTGGTCGGGAATCCTTTTGCAGAAATCACTGCTTCAATGCGGCGTGGCATGGAGGCAATCAGCCTGTGGCACTGCTGAGGTGTTATGGAGGCCCAGGATGCTTCGATAGCGGCCTTAAGCTCATCCAGAGTGTTGGGTCTTGCGTCTCTCAACTTTCTCTTCACAATATCCCACAGATTCTCTATGGGGTTCAGGTCAGGAGAGTTGGCAGGCCAATTGAGCCCAGTAATACCATGGTCAGTAAACCATTTACCAGTGGTTTTGGCACTGTGAGCAGGTGCCAGGTCGTGCTGAAAAATGAAATCTTTATCTCCATAAAACTTTTCAGCAGATGGAAGCATGAAGTGCTCCAAAATCTCCTGATAGCTAGCTGCATTGACCTTGATAAAACACAGTGGACCAACACCAGCAGCTGACATGGCAACACCATCACTGACTGTGGGGACTTGACACTGGACTTCAGGCATTTTGGCATTTCCCTCTCCCCAGTCTTCCTCCAGACTCTGGCACCTTGATTTCCGAATGACATGCAACAGTCCAGTGCTGCTTCTCTGTAGCCCAGGTCAGGCGCTTCTGCCGCTGTTTCTGGTTCAAAAGTGGCTTGACCTGGGGAATGCGGCACCTGTAGCCCATTTCCTGCACACGCCTGTACACGGTGGCTCTGGATGTTTCTACTCCAGACTCAGTCCACTGCTTCCGCAGGTCCCCCAAGGTCTGGAATCGGTCCTTCTCCACAATCTTCCTCAGGGTGCGGTCACCTCTTCTCGTTGTGCAGCGCTTTCTGCCACACTTTTTCCTTCCCACAGACTTCCCACTGAGGTGCCTTGATACAGCACTCTGGGAACAGCCTATTCGTTCAGAAATTTCTTTCTGTGTCTTACCCTCCTGCTTGAGGTGTCAATGATGGCCTTCTGGACAGCAGTCAGGTCGGCAGTCTTACCCATGATTGCCGTTTTGAGTAATGAACCAGGCTGGGAGTTTTTAAAAGCCTCAGGAATCTTTTGCAGGTGTTTAGAGTTAATTAGTTGATTCAGATGATTAGGTTAATAGCTCGTTTAGAGAACCTTTTCATGATATGCTAATTTTTTGAGATAGGAATTTTGGGTTTTCATGAGCTGTATGCCAAAATCATCAATATTAAAACAGTAAAAGGCTTGAACTACTTCAGTTGGTGTGTAATGCATCTAAAATATATGAAAGTCTAATGTTTATCAGTACATTGCAGAAAATAATGAACTTTATCACAATATGCTAATTTTTTTAGAAGGACCTGTATATATATAGAGAGAGAGAGAGAGAGAGAGAGAGAGAAGCAGAGAATTCCACAGCACATCCAAATAGTAAAAAGTAAAAAAGCGACTATTTACCAGACACGCGACGTTTCGATCCGCTCAATGGGATCTTTCTCAAGCAGTGACAAAAGTGGGCAGTGCATAGTGCATATTTATGTGGTTTAAACATCATTAAACAATTAACAAATCAAGTACATTCATCACATTTAATACAATAAAAACAACAATATAGATATTATCACTTGTATTTGAACAGTCAAAACCTGTAACTCATTTGAGTGTCAAAATGGCATTATTCCTTCTTATACAATACAGCATAAACATAAAAATGTAACATAAGTTGATTGTGATAATAGTGAACACAGGTGTAGGTCTTTTTAATAACCTAATAATCTAAAGTGCACAGGTGTACCTTCAGTGGGAGATGATATGGATCACAGGAGTGTGTGATGGAGTCAAGACACATGGATCTCGGCGTACCAAACGATGCAGTGCGCTATTGTCCTGAGTGGTCATGTTGGGATTCTGCTCGCCTGTTTCATTTTGGAGTTATGTGTGGTAGTGCCCCTTGTTTATTAAACAAGGTAATTTTATACATTGTTTTTATTATCTTCAGGACGATGGTGATAATTGATCTTGTTTTTGCCAGGGGTGAGCAGTGCAAGGTCAACCGACTGGATCATGATGGGACCTGGATTAGTTGTATCACGAATTCTCATATATTCTTTTTGTATACATTATTTATCCAATATTTGAGTATTATACTGTATAATTATTTTTTTCTGTACTTTAGCGCATGGATATTACCATGCACAGTATTGCTATGGGGGACCGACGATGTCCAGATAGTGACCTGCATTTGTCTGGCCGGTTATGCAGGGGTGTGTCTGGAGTCAGTGGCACCAGAGGGATAGGTGACACTAGGATTCTTCCAATGGGTGTTCTTATGATTGCCCCCCAGTCTAGAGGATGATCCCGGGTCTGTTACACTGGATTTCCAGGAATGGTATCCTGCGAACAGGGGGGATATTCCAACCTGTGGATGTGTGGTGACAACCGGGCCACAATGGTTGTGCTCCTCGATATGACTGGGGGATACTATAATAACCATCTTGAGCTAACCACTCGATTTGGCAATTGGCGGTACTACCGCATATCATGTACCTTCCTCTTCCTCCTTTATAGCGACGGTACCTCCGTCCAATGTGTTGCCTGCCAAACTCCCTGACGGACCACTGACCCATATTTATATGCGTCTTGCATCGGAGCCGGTTTTTTGCGGTTAACACTGGCACTCGATTGGTGATCATGGTATGCTGGTGCATGTGACTGCTTCATGTGCTGAGTTGCAGATGTCATCATGGCGATTGTATAATTCAGCCAAGCATTTTACATTTGTGTACTGTCCACGATGGGGCGATTACACAATGGAGCACATGATCGGACATGCGATCAGCTGTTCTTAAGGTTGCGTAAGGTTACGGAACACTCAGAATCCCCTTTCTCTTCTTGTGACGTGATACACCTAACCACATGATCGGGTGCGTGATCACATGGTGCGATCACATGTTCCAAGGTCCTTGGACATGCGCACTATGTGACCGGTTTACACACGATCATGTGACCGGACTGTTTGGAAAGGTCCTTTGACATGCACACTGCATCGTTTGGTACGCCGAGATCCATGTGTCTTGACTCCATCACACACTCCTGTGATCCATATCATCTCCCACTGAAGGTACACCTGTGCACTTTAGATTATTAGGTTATTAAAAAGACCTACACCTGTGTTCACTATTATCACAATCAACTTATTATGTTACATTTTTATGTTTATGCTGTATTGTATAAGAAGGAATAATGCCATTTTGACACACTCAAATGAGTTACAGGTTTTGACTGTTCAAATACAAGTGATAATATCTATATTGTTGTTTTTATTGTACTAAATGTGATGAATGTACTTGATTTGTTAATTGTTTAATGATGTTTAAACCACATAAATATGCACTATGCACTGCCCACTTTTGTCACTGCTTGAGAAAGATCCCATTGAGCGGATTGAAACGTCGCGTGTCTGGTGAATAAAGTCGCTTTTTAACTTTTTACTATTTGGATGTGCTGTGGAATTCTCTGCTTCTATACCTTTGGAGGTGGATCGCCTCCCCAGCCGCTGGCACTCCGACCGTACCGTCCAGACATATATAAATATGTATATGTTATATATATATAATTATAATTCTTTTTTTTTTTTTTTTTTTTTTTTTTTTACACACATACACATTTTTCTAACTAGTGTGAAGTAGAACTAGCTTATTTGCCCATAGCAATCAAATTCCACCTTTCATTTTTCACAGCTCCATTGGAAAAATGACAGGCGGAATCTGGTTGCTATGGGCAACTAAGCCAGTTTTCCTTTGTGCTAGTTTTAATCTGTGTGGGAAAAGTGACCGCTCACTGGGGACTGCATATTGTGACCAAGTGAGTGCTGTTAATAAATGAGATCTACATCATGCTTATAATGCCATGGCTCTCGGATTGTAGATTGCTGCACTAACATTGTCATCAGAAATATCTATTGCTGTCTACAAATAATGGGTTTCTACAGAATGGAAAGTGAGAAATAGATCTGCTGATTATAGGTTGTAGCATACAAGTGGCTGATAGATGTGCTATGTAACAGGATGTGGGGAAGGGGCAGCAGAGCTTGTGCAAGCCACAGGAACGCGGGCAACAGTGATCAACACTCCTAAAAGAGCATTTCTAAGGGCATGTGAAGCAAAGCTGATACCAGTAAACAAACAAGGGTAATTTTATTATGTGCTGCATTATGGTGAGATATGGTGTTATTGATTTTTAGCGCTCAAAAGGTGTTCATAGCCTTTAAAATTCTTGTGGAATACCTAAGGCTACTTTCACACTAGCGGCACGGACCTCCGGCAGGCTGTTCCATCAAGTGAACAGCCTGTCTGATCCGTCCTGCCGCTAGTGACAGAGTGCCTCCAGACTGCCGCTCCGTCCCCATTGACTATAATGGGGGCGGCGGCGGAATTTCGGCGAGAGGCTGCTGGAATAAAACTACGACATGTCCGACATTTATTCCGGCAGCCTCTCAACGTGCGCTGCCGTGCCTCGGCGGAACTCCGCCCCTGACCCATTATAGTCAATAGGGACGGCGCGGCAGTCTGGAGGCACATGGTCACTAGCGGCAGGACAGATATGACGGTCTGTTCACCCGACAGAACAGCCTGCCGGAGGCCCAGGCCAATTTTGGCTAAAGTGCTACACTACAGAGATCGAGACGTTCTATTGAGGCAGTCCAGGGATCATCCGGATCTACCGATAGACTGGGTCAAAATATCTTTCTTTCAAGACTACTCGTCCGAAGTGCAGAAGCAAAGAGCCCGTTTTGTGGAGATTAGGCGACGCCTTCGTGGATTGCAGGTTTAATACTCCATGTTGTTCCTGGCTAGACTCCGTGTGGTAGCCTTCGGTTCTGCGATGTTCTTCGAAGACCCGGATTCGGCGCTGCAATGGCTAGATAAGAACGAACGGCAGCTCCGGAATCAAAACTTTGACACTTGTAGGTACTGTAGCCGCCAGTCAGACTTCAATACCCTTCCGTGGGGAATGTATATTTACTTGAGCGGTATTTAATCTGGACTTCCCGGACCTGTTGTTCAGGGGGGTCCTCTCACAGGAGCGCGAGTAACCGCTATATCTCGCTGTGTTTTGAACTTAAGTTCGCTTTTTGTTACGTTGGGCTGGTTCTTTTTAGCCCTGTATTGTTGGAGTATTAATAGGTCCTTTCAGTATACTTTACTGGTTGGTAAGAGGGGGGATTGGGTGGGGAGGGAACTTTCCGGTGTTGTTTTAAGAATGCAGGTAATAATTCGATGCAATAGTGGTCGGCTACGCAGAAGCACCGGTTGCGGCTATTATAGTTTTGTGACCTACTATGACAACCAGGGTGATTAGCTGGAATGTGCGGGGAATGGCGGAGGTGAACAAGAGAAACAGTATATTTCAGTACCTATTGAGGCACCAACCAGATGTCTGCTGTTTACAAGAGACACATATGGTTCAATCTAGACTACATATGATTTAAAAATCTTGGATAGGTTACTTTGTGCACTCTGTCTTCTCCGCACACTCTAGAGGTGTCAGCTTCCTGGTTCATAAGAGGGTCCGCTTTGAGTGTTTGAAGGAACTAGTGGATCCGGAGGGTAGGTTTGTGGGCGTACATTGTGCTCTTCAGGGAATCAGAATGGTGCTGGCGAGCATTTATATACCTCCGCCATATACCTCAGTGCCTTTGGGGTCGGTACTGGAGTTTGTGGCGGAATTCTCTGACTTGCCATGCCTCCTCATAGGTGATTTTAATAATGTATTACATGACTCCTTAGTTAGATGTAAGGTGTCGGCGGGAGGTGAAGCTGGGGCTGAAAATGCTTTTAGCAGATTGCTAACGGAAGTAGGTCTCTTAGACGTCTGGAGGGAAACTCATCCGGGGGTGCGGATGTACTCTTGCTGCTCATCCACATACACGTCCCTGTCTAGGATAGACTTAGGGTTAGTGAACTCCCGTATGTACTCGCTTGTGACTAAATCGGTATACTTGTCTAGGACTCTATCGGACAACTCACCACTGTGTATTGATCTGGCACTGACGGGAAACCCAGTACTGGGGAGAAGGGTGTGGCGCCTTAATGCGTTCTGGCTGACATTGATGGGAGACATGGAGGAGGTGGTGACCGCCATGACTGAATATTTTGAGGTACATCGGAACACTGCCTCCATTTACTCAGTCTGGGAAGCCTCCAAGGCATTTGTGAGGGGGATTTTGATTAAATCTGTCAGTAAAATAAAATCTAAATCTAGTGAGATGGACGCGCGGATGCATAAAGGACATACAGGTAGTTGAGGCTGCCTTCACCCAGAAACCGACTACAGAAAATGGTGTGCAGTTACGGGAAGCGCAGGAAGCATTGAGATGTCACCTTCTACAGGCCGCGAACAGAAAGCGCTTGTTCTATAAGTAGCAATTCTTTGAGGAAGGTGAAAAAGGTGGGGCATATGCCATCAGTGGTTTCTAGGGAGCAACAGGGTAAGACGTGCATCACGGGCTTAGTGGATTCAGGGGGGGCAACGATTCTGGTAGCATTTTAGAGATTTTAGCTAATTTTATGCCTCTCTCTATGAATCGAAGACATCCTGTTCTGAGGAGGATATAATGAAGTTTTTGAGTGAGACTGATCTCCCGAGGTTAACTCCGGAGGCCCGCTCTTTGCTAGATGCCCCTTTGAAACTGGAGGAGCTTGAAGAGGCAGTACGAATGATGGCTAATGGTAAGGCACCAGGGTTAGATGGGCTGCCTGTTGAGATCTATAAGAGGTGTTCTGGGGTCCTGTTACTGGATCTACTGGAAGTATTCAAGTATTCCCTGGAGGTTGGTTACTTACCAGCCTCAATGCAAGAGGCCCTGATAGTGGTTTTGCCTAAGGCTGGAAAGGACCCAAAGTTGCAGGACTCCTATAGGCCTATATCCCTTTGTTATCCACGGATGTTAAGATAATGGCAAAGGCCTTGGCTGCACGCTTGTCCAAAGTAATATTGTCTGTGGTTCACCCTGATCAGACGGGGTTTATGCCCCAGAAGTCAACTGCTATCAATATTCGCAGGGTTTTTGCTAGCTTGCAGTTTGCTTCGGACAATGTGGGGGACAGGGCCATTTTCTCCTTAGATGCGGCCAAGGCCTTTGATAGTGTAGAGTGGCAGTTCTTATGGACTACCCTCCGGTACATGGGTTTTGGGGATACCTTTATTACGTGGGTTAAAGTACTATATTCTAGCCCGAAGGCCAGTATAAGAGCGAAGGGAGTGGTGTCCAAGCAATTTAATCTATATCGGGGAGCCCGACAGGGTTGCCCGTTTATCGCCCATGTTGTTCGCATTGGCGATAGAACCGCTGGCCGCGGCGGTACGCAAGTCCGCCCAGATCCAAGGGTTGCAGTATGGCACTTTACAAAATAAGGTAGCTATGTACGCCGATGATACCCTATTGTTTTTGGGGGGACGCATCTGCGTCATTGGTGGCCGTGATGTCCTTTATCAAAAGATTTGGGTGATTGTCTGGTCTGACGATTAACTGGCATAAATCGGCGATGATGCTTGTGGATGGTCAACCAATATCAAGGGCGGTATCTGCTAATAATGTCCCGTGTGTAGAGGTATTTAAGTATCTGGGGATTAAGGTCTCCCCTAGGAGGATATTGTTGGAAGGGGTAGAGGCGAAAACGAGGAGGTCAGATCTTCTCTTGCATTATACAATGTATTTGGTATGGAACTCGGTCAAATACCTGAGGGGGGTTGCTAAGATATGTGAATATACTCCACTATGGGGTAACCCAGTTCTATCTGAATTCACGCTGCTGAATGGTTTTGAGGAATGGAAGGAGAGAGGGGTCTGGCGGTTTGGTAATTTTCTAGAAAGTGGAGTCTTTAGAACTTTCACTAGCTTTCAGGAGAAATTTGGTATTTCCAAGCCCAGTTCAATACCTACAATTACGTCATGCCTATATGGCCATGACCCAGAGGGGCAATGTGTGCTCTCAGAGGAATGCTGGTTTGCATCATGTTGGGGGGGGCGAGAGGAGAGGAGTGATATCTGTCACGTATAAATGGTTGTTGGGCGCATCCGATGTCTAGAATGCAGAAATGGGTTCAGGATGTAGGTAATATCTCTCCAGAACAATGGACGGATATATTGGAGGCAGTGCCCAGATCATCCTTGAGTGAGGGTGGAAAGCTCTTGCAACAGTTTATTATACACAGAGTTTACAAAACGCCAATCTTTTTACAGAAAATTGGGGTCAGACTCTATGCTAAATGTCCTAGATGTGCTGAGAATTTGGCAGAACTGATTCATATGTTATGGCGATTGTTTGGCATTGACTATGTATTGGGGGAAGATCATTACTGCTGTTCAATCAGCCTATTCAATATGTATTCCATGCGATCCCATAGTATGCATTTTGGGGTAAATTTCTGAGCTTGCGCTTGATCTATCACTTAGAGTGGCTGTGGGCCACCTACTTTATGTTGCCAGGAAGCTGATTGCTCAGCATTGGATACAGGCCAGCCCTCCTACGTATGGTGAATTTCGACGTAAAGTAAACATCATGCTTGGATATGAAAAGGCTGTTTTTCAGAAAAGGGGGTGTTCTCTTAAATAGGAAAAGCTGTGGGAACCATGGCTGGCATACGAGTATCGTCTTAGACAGTCGGAGTAGATGTAAACAACTCTGGAAAGGGAGGGGGGTATGGGGGGGGGAGGAATTTTGCAGATTGGTAGATGGGATGGTTTCAGATCTTTGTTTTTATTTATGTATGGATGAACATATACTTTGTACCTCCGTTTATACCAGTATGTTATTTCAATTGTAACACTGCATATTGCATTTTTGCTTGTTATATGGTGTAATCGCACTGATCGTATAATATTAATAAAAAAGATCAGATTTAAAAAAAAAAAAAAAAAGAGGACCTTTCACCACTCCTGACATGCCCGTTTCAATAGCTTCATGGTTTTCTCCATGTAATTCTGGAACAGCTATTCTTATGGCTCTATAATGTGCCATTCCTATATTATTACTACTAGAAATTATGAATGAATTGCTAGCAGTCTGCAGTAATGGTACAGGGGGGGGGGGGGGGGGTAACAAGTTGCAGGTGTGGACCTGCACAGTCTGAAAATGGCAGCACTGTTTGGATAGAGTGTAGTAGAAATACAGGAATGTCTGTAAAGAATAAATCAAGGCAACTGGAAGTACTGTAGATTTCTTGAAACGTTTCACTCGCATAGAAGAGCCAAAACCTCTGGTCAAGATTCAGCCATGTACTTACAGCTAAAAGAAACAGGTCACACCCTTGAAGACAGTCAAGTACGTGTTTTGGATAAGGAGGCCGATTGGTACAAACGAGGTGTGAAGGAGGCCATCTACATAAAAATGGAGAAGCAAAGCTTGAATAGAAGCGGGGGGTTAGACATCTATTGTCTGCCACATACAATGCTGTCTTGAAACCTTTTTCTGGGAAGTAGTCATCACCTACTGACTGCAATTAGGATAATGGTATCAACACCTTTGACCCCATGCTGGGTATAATGACCTCTGACCCCATGCTGGGTACAATTACCAGATGTTGATTCAGTTACATATTTATTCCCAGAGAATTCTTGTACAGTCACTCAGAATTGAGAAAGCTTGTTGGAAGAACAAGTGAAACGTTTTCAAGAAATCTACAGTACGTCCAGTTGCCTTGATTTATTATTTACAGATATACCATGACCTGGATAAATGAGAACCTTCACAGACCATACAGGAATGGCACATCACAGCCAGAATAGATGTTCCAGAACTGTTATTACATGGGGAATGAATGAAGCTATTAAAACAGGCATGTCAGGAATGGTGAAAGGTCCTCTTTAAAGAATTTGTCTCGCTTCAGAAAATGGAATTTATAATGTAGAGAAAGTTAAAGGGGTTATCCGACCCCTGAAATCCCCCCCCCATATGCCAAGGCCCCTCTCACAGATTATACTTAAATCACTCCCTGACACCCACATCGGTTCTGAAGCCCGCACAGCCCCCACTGCTTCTACTCGTGCACAGATGAAAACACCCAGCGTTCGAGGGGAGGGATTACTGGTGCTAAGGCTCATCCCTGCCTGCCATTGGCTGCCCCTCCAACGCCAGATGTTTTCATGGGAATGAGCAGTATTTAATGTGATTGAAAAATGAATCTAGCCAGCAAAGCAAGCAATATGGACAATCACAATACACTAGTAAGTGCCTTTTATTAACTTTGTCTACATGATAAATGCAATTTTTAATGAGACAACCCCTTTAAGGTGAAAATTGTCTGTGTCTTAAAGATGTTAAATTGCGCTAACAAGTCACTTTTGGTAGTCAACACCTGCTGCAATACATGGAGGGGAGAGAGATAGATTAATATATATATATATATATATATATATATATATATATATATATATATATATATATATATATATATTTATTTATATATATTCACACCCACGCATACACACACAGTCCCGATTTATCAAGCAATCGCTCCAGAATTCGGCGCTAATAATTTGCAACACTCTGCAGTCTTACACTGCTCACTCCAGTTTTGAAATATCATTTGGAAAGTGGGTGTGGTTAGCTATATTTCACTCCAGATTCAGGAGGCTGGAGTAGGGAAAACTGGAGTAGCTATTCTAGAAAAACCATGTTTGGTTTAAGGATAGGCAAATTGTTTACATTTATATCCCCCCCATTGTATTTGTAAAAACCAACTGCATGGCTAGGTTCTTGATTTCATATACAGTACCTGTGGCAATGACCAGTTGAAACACCTGGATTCAAAGATTGAGACATCCTAAACCTTTTGTCCATATAATATATAAAAAAAGCATCACTTAAAGGGGTTGTTTCATCACAGACAATGGGGGCATATTACTAGGATATGGCCCATTGTCATATAGAAAATTCAGGGGTTGGCAGCACTACTCATCCCACTCCTTTGGGTACTGACCAGGAAATGGCTTACAAGCCAAATGGTGCGCGCAGATAGGGATCCTGGCTGGGGGTCCCAACTCATCCAGACAATTCAATAATCCGCAGCACTCGCCGGTAAATGATGAAAATAGTGGTGATTTATTCACTCAAGCAGCCAGTATACAGCGACGTTTCGACCTCAGTTGGTCTTTATCAACTGAGGTCGAAACGTCGCTGTATACTGGCTGCTTGAGTGAATAAATCACCACTATTTTCATCATTTACCGGCGAGTGCTGCGGATTATTGAATTGTCCCATTGTCATATAGGTGTGGGTCCCACCGCTGGGACCCACATGTATATCAGGAATGGAGCCCTGCAAGGTGGTGGCTGGAGGACTCCTGTCTGGCCACCAAGCATGCTCTCCAACACTTTCGGGGCTCTGTTCTCGATATAGGTGCGGGTCCAAGCAGTGGTACCTGCACCTATAAGGGAATGGGAGCATATCCTAGCGATATGCCCCCATTTTCTGTGATGAAACAACCGCTTTAAGTGTCATGTCACTCTTTCAATGTTCAAGTTAAACACCAAGTCAATATATTGCCATGTTCACTTAATATATTGGGTATATCTTGTGTTTTTTTTCAGTCTTTGGTACATAGATTTGTGAGTGTTGTACATTGCGTCATACGCAGATACAGCCAAAATCTGGGTATTTATAAGTTACATTTCCCCTGTCAACACTAGGGGGGAAAAAACAAAAATAAAAAAAAATAAAACACATTCATTGTAGGGTGGCGTATACTTTAGGGTAAGTCCACATTCATGACATGGAGAAAGGTGGAAACCGTTGTAAAATTGCTACCATAGTGTAATATTTTATTCTCCTTGGCGGCCACTATAAGTCTGCTTTATCTGTGCTAGAGTTAGAGAGGGGTACTAATACAAGAGTATGGTATTTACTGTTACTACCCCTTTTCGGCTTGTCCCTAACTCATCGAGACAGAGCAAAAGTACTGTGTACACATTCACTAAGAAAGCACTGCTTTATACATTTCTTGGTGATTTGGGTGGGCATAAAAAAGTGTTGAGGCATCAAGGAGGAAGCAGAAGTGCATGGAGTGGGCTCAGGAACAGAGTCCGACCCATATGTGGTGGGTGCAGGGTATGCTCAACAGCTGACCCAACTACAGTGACAGATCAGAGGCAACTCCGACCCCAGTGCCACAGTCCGTAGTAACTGCAGCACCAAAGTCACAGATGGAGGGAGCCTCAATTGCTGTTTTTCATCACTTCCCACAAACCCCCTTCCCCCAAAGTAAAAAATTCAACAAATCAGTGACAAAAATTGAAAAATAAAAACACAGCTGTTTAAATGGAAATACATTCTAAAAAGTTGTGTGCATCATGTGTTGGCTGTGCGACTGGCACAATAAAAAGCAACATCAATTTTAGCGCACAGCGAATGCCATAAAAACAATACCCAAAAAAACTTAGCAACATTTTTTTTCTTCAATTTCATCTCATAAGGAATTTTTCCTGTTTTTGCAATACATGATAAAGCAAAGTTCAAACATTGGAAAAAACAAGCAGTTAAATGTTTATGTGAAGGAAAAGTAAAAAACTGTTATGGCTCTTCAAAGGTATTGGAAGAAACCAGAAAAATGAGAAAATGAAGACGTTTACAGGAGGAAGGTGTTAAACTCTGAAAGGAGTAAAATACTAGTAACAGTAACTCGCATACCTTAGCACTACTACCCCTCTCCGACTTCTGCCTAACTCAGAGAAGCAGTTATGAAGTCACGAAAGCATGGCCTGATGTATTGTGATTTGGTGTAGAATTAAAGTGGTGCAAGCAATGTAATTATTTTCATCACCTTTATTTGCACACCAAACTAGCCCAATTCATTATAGTGGATGCACTGACTGCCGTGCCTCAAGGACCTTGAGACCACAAGTTAAATTTCTGGGTGCACCCCTGGCATGAGTCATATTTCCTCAAGCAATATCAATGGACGGTGCACTTATGTAGTATATAACATCACACTGTTAATGGATGTAAACCTCCCTATAATGGGAGATTGTACTGTAAATTGGTATAGTAAAGGTGATAAATGCCTGATATTTGAGCAACGCTGGGCTGAAACAGGGGTTATAGGTGTGCCTCTAAGGGGCTAGTTAGCGAAGGGGAGTGGCACTCATTAACTGGTACATTACCGCAGGGTCTAGACAGGATCAGAGAAGCAATAAACACCCTCAGAGAAGGGAGGTTTGAAGAAGAGGTATCCAATTTGCACTTCCTAACCCTCTGTGCCCTTGAGCATCAGTGGACATGTCAGAAGCCAGGTCAGGAGGAACAGAGCAGCCAGCAAACCGCATGCAGGAGAGGTACCACAACCTGCACAGAAAACCTATGCAGACTGTCCGTTTGCCACAAGGACAGTTTCCATGGCATCACTGTACTCTAACTTACAGGGTTGTCAGAGAAGGTTACAAATATTAACAGTATAAAATTAAGAAAAAAAAACCATCACCTTTTAAATGCGAAGCCTTACCAGTCCTTGTTGGTCCAGCAGCAAAAATGTCAGGTTTATCGTTCCTGTGAGTGTAGAAGGAAATCACCTGACTCAATGGTCATTTTTCCATCAATAGCATGTGACTGCTAAAACAAATTACTGCTGAAGCCACACTGATACTGGACAAAGGGGGACTAGAGCAGTTAAGCATTTAAAGGTTGAGCAAATTTTTTTAAAATTAAATCTCAAGCAACACCTTTATGAGTGATGAAGAAAGAAAGTACTTTGTTTTTCAAAATGCTGACAGGACAACCTCCTTTTACCAAAAAGATAATGACAAATGATGGTACGCATTACTGATTTATGTATGGTTAGCTTAAGTTATCATAAAATGGTTTACAGGCAAACCACTAAGGCTACTTTCACACTGGTGTTTTGGTTTCCGTTTGCGAGATCCGTTCAGGGGTCTCACAAGCGGTCCAAAACGGATCAGTTTTGCCCTAATGCATTTTGAATGGAAAAGGATCCACTCAGAATGCATCAGTTTGCCTCCGTTCCGTCTCCATTACTTTTTGGGGGTGGACACCAAAACGCGGCTAGCAGCATTTGGTGTCCGTCTGATGAAACTGAGCCAAACGGATCCGTTCTGACACAATGCAAGTCAATGGGGACGGACCTGTTTTCTATGACACAATCTGGCACAATAGAAAACGGATCCGTCCTCCATTGACTTTCAATGGTGTTCAAGACGGATCAGTCTTTGCTATGTTAAAGATATAAAAAAATGAACCGTTCTGAACTGATGCAAACGTTTGTATTGTCTGAACGGATCAGTCTGTGCAGATCCATTACGGATCTGCACCAAACAAGAGTGTGAAAGTAGCCTAAACCAAATGGGTGCATTACTTTAAATCTTAAAGAGGTTGCCAACAGGGAATGATAATAGGCAAAGAGTGGGAGCTTAGAGCGAGTTAAATAACACTGATCCTCACCACTCCAAATTCATTGCTTACGGAATCCCAGCAGTTCCCAACTCAACACACTGGAAAAGTAGCAAAAGGTGCTCTTCATCAGCCAGTAAAGGGCTGAGCAGGAATTTCCTCTGTGTTGAGATGAACCCGGAATCAGAGACCAGCAGGGGTTCAGTAAAAGCTTGAACGGAAACAGTAAGGGAATGGAGAGGCATTTAGCATTTTTTTTTTTTATACTTTGAGCCTTTTGCCCATTATTTTCCCACACCGAGTAACTTCTTTAACTCTTAGCAACTTAATATTTCTAATTTGTAAAACCATGCAAAAAGTTTCTCAATGTCTAAATTGCTCTAAAGCTTAATTCCTTTTTTTTCTCAGAAAGATGCTGTGAATAGAACATCTATGCCCGTGGTTATTCATACATCATTCCACTTTGCTCACCCAGTTATTATGTATGAGGCCACATTTCATGCGTGTCAGCTATGACTGGTCACACACAAACACAGAGGTGCAGTTATTGACAAGCTATATAAACAAGCCTCCTCCCCGCTCCCACAACCCAGCCCTTCATTTTACATCTAGGAAGACTATTTTAATCTTTAAAAAATAACAGATCAGATTAAGTTTTCTTTATTAAATGAATGGATCAGTATGCACTCACTTTCTATCTGAATGTAGAACACTATACAAGGTGTGAATTATTTGTGATTATTTGATACTTGGTGCTAAGGAGGAATAGCTTGTGTGTAAACAAATAAAAACCTCTAAAGCAGTGATGGCGAACCTATGGCACGGGTGCCAGAGTCGGCACTCAGAGCCCTCTCTGTGGGCACCCGCACCCTGGAAAAATTCTATGGTGTACCAATATGCCTTAGACTTTTCCTGCAATTCATTCAGTGCAGGACGCACAATAAACAGTACAGGCAGTTCACTGAATGTAGGCAGGCTATTAAAGCTAAATAATAAAGTACATGGAAGATAGACTATACTGGACTGTAGTATTCAGGGTAAATTACTGTGTTGGCACTTAGTGATAAATAATTGGGTTTTGGGTTGCAGTTTGGGCACTCAGTCTCTAAAAGGTTCGCCATCACTGCTCTAAAGGATGCATGTTCTCCCCGTGTTTGCGTGGGTTTCCTCCGGGTACTCCGGTTTCCTCCGGGTACTCCGGTTTCCTCCCACACTCCAAAGACATACTGATAGGGACCTTAGATTGTGAGCCCCATTGGGGACAGTTGGATGATAATGTTTGTAAAGCGCTGCGGAATTAGTAGCGCTATATAAGTGTGTATAATAATAATAATGTTGCAATTTATATAACTTGTTAATATTTACTCAACCAGTTTGTTTAAATATCATGAATGACACCAGCAGTATAACTGACAATGGGTGTCTAGCATCTACTGATAGGTCTGCCTGGTTGACTGTTAATCTTAGGGTCATGTCTTCCACAGTTATCCCTCTGATATTTAAGACTTCAACTTACCCTGGGTAGGTTGGGATGGCAGTAGGTGGTACTGCTCGCACAGCCCCATACACAGTTCTCCCACGTCCTCTTAAGTGTGCACCTCTAAAGGCTGCAGCTGTGGTAGCTGCTGCCGCCGTAGGGTAAGGAAAACCAGGTACTGCAAAAGGAAAAACAAGCCTTTGTTACTTTGGTTTTAATGATCTCATTTTCGTACTTCTGTCACTTATCAGGCAAAGCTGTGTCATGCTTACTATCACTTTAGGCTGGGGCTGCTCTGCAACATGAAAGTCACATGACTTTGGATCCAATGATTGTCAATGTGAGTAAGATACATGGCATGTCACAATTAGACTTGGTTACATATTTATAGAGGAAAATAACCAAATATGTCTGAATGGCAAGTATGTTAAGGAGTCACTGTACTTTTACACAATTTCATGTAATAGAGAACGGTTTATATAGCAAATTTCAAAATCATTTAATTTTACCTGAAAAAAATAAATAGAAAAAATAAATAAGTCATGGTGACTAGGGGCCTCACCAACTAATTTGCAGTCCACTGCCTATTGACAAGCAAAATCCACCCCTAGTAACAGACACACAGAAGATACTTCCAATAACAACTTTAACAGATTTTCCACAATATACCTTTTTTGTACACTCACTTTTGTACATCATTGGACTTTAAGTGGCTCCATGTTGTAGGCCGGGCAACACAAGTAGGCAGGGATAACAGAAGTAGACAGGACCAGCAATACTGTAGTGCAGAACAAAATGCCCCAGAGCAGCACAAAAATACCACCATGGCAAACCAAATACCACAATGCAGCACAAAATACTGCCATCTACGCCACAGTATGAAACCATCATGCTTATACGTTAAAGGGGTTCTGCACTTTGGTTAAACTGATGATCTATCCCCTGGATAAATCATTTGATCGGCGGGGGTCTGACCCCCGGGACCCCTGCTGATCAGCTGTTTGAGAAGGCAGCGGTGCTCCAGGAGCGCCACGGCCTTCTCACTGTTTACTACTGGCCGAGTTACATCACGACTTGTATCAACTGGCCTGGGCGGGGCTAAGCTGCATTCAAGGGAATGGAGCTTGCCGCGTCCAGGCCAGTGATACTAGTCGTGATGTCACTGGGCCTGAGGCCTTGGGCATTGGCGCACCAGGAAATTTCACTCACTGTAGGATCTGTGCCAAGTCCGCCTGTGCCCTCATATCTTATTTATTGCACATAGATCTTTGAATCAGACCCATTATGAGGCTGGATTAGATTACACCAAGCAGAAAGTGTGGTGTATTTGCATGTATAATATTGTAGTGTGAAACTTGGTATTGTGCAAAAATTACCACGGATTGCTTCTTGGGAAAAAAATAAATAAAATGCAATAAAATACATTAAGGTGCTTTTAAAGGGAGTCTTTCACCTAAACTGACCATTATAGAACACTAACACCGTGATCTGTATTATAGTCTCCATATTGGAATGCTACTTACCGTATAGCTGTCCATCGCTTATTTTCACTAAACACCTATTTAATATGTTAATTAGGTTCTGAAGGTGCCCAGGCCCCTCATCGCTTTTCATATGAAACCCCTTCCCTTTCACCCCTCTGGCCCGCCTTAGGTTCTTCAGAAATCCAGCGCCAGAGCCGTTCACAAGATTCGCCGTGCCTGCGCAATTCATTCCCCATTATGGGCAGAGACACAAAGCCGGCTAGATGTACGGGCCAGCACATGCGCATTAAACGCTCTTGTGCCTCTGCCCATAATGGGGAAGATTTCTGAAGAACATAGGGCGGGTCAGAGGGGTGAAAGGGGAGGGGTTCAATATAAAAAGCGACGAGGGGCCTCGGCACCGGCCACTTGAACGCCGCCCCTGGGCACCTTCAGAACCTAATTAACATATTGAATAAAAGTTTAGCGAAAATAAGAGACAGACAGCTATACGGTATGTAGCATTCCAATATGGGGACTATAATGCAGATCATAGTGTTAGTGTTCTATAAAATAGTCAGTTCAGGTGAAAAACTCCCTTTAAATGTAATGGAGGGATCTCCAGATCCACGCTTTCAAGCCAAAACTTGTTACTGATGTAATTTCAGTCAAGAAGATCTTTAAATCCGAAGGGAAATGTATGCTAGTTTTTGTGGCCTGCTATCTATACAAAGAGCAAAGTGACATTTTGCAAAACAAAGTTGTGTCCTGATGAGTTATATGGATATATAAAACTAGTGTAAAATTATAACTGGCTTAGTCACCATGATGAACGATGGAATCTGATTGGTTTGTATGGTCAACCAAGCCAGTTCTACTTATCAGCTTGATAAAATGACCCCATAAGTGTTCTAAATAGCATTAAAAGAGGTCTGCGGAAAATCCTGCCATATCTGTTAGTAACCCTTAAAGGGGTGTCCTATGAAAACTTCTCCTGGTCTCCTTGTGGCAGCCAGGCCTCACCCATGGGCAGTACAGTCATCAATTTATACAAGTACGTGATGACGTGAGCGTAGCGTTGTGCTCTCGCTCCTCCCTCTCCGGCTTACCTTCATGTCTGCTGTCTCAGAGATGGCTCTAGATCCAGGTGATGCTGGTGCGGAATCCCCGTTTGTATTTCCCGCTATGTGATTGCAGCGGGACGGGAGGATTGTTCCGATTGTTGCTCCATTCCCCTGCCTGGGAGGTGAAAGCGCTCCCATCTCCTCTATTCCTGCCAGCCCGGTGCCTGCCTCGTTTGCCCTCCTGCTGCCCGGTGGAGACTTTGCTCCGACTTGTTTCCTTCCACGCTTGCAGAGATGCCGAAGCTCCGCTGGATTCCTCATGCTGCTTTTTGATTTGGGCCGTCGGTGGATTGTTCTCTTCCCCCTCTGATCTCCCTCCCTATTTCTTGTCTGCCTGTGGGACTCTCCTGAAGTGTCTGCGGAGGGTGAAACCAGACTGGAAGACCTTGAGAAGACGCTCGACTGGTGAGATCCATCTCGGCTGCCCCCCCCCCTGCACCCCTTGTGTGCCTCATTTCCTCATCTCCTCGTGTTTTTTCTCGGCCTCACCCTGAAATACCCGATTTAATCTAACCCCTATGTGACAGTCTTAGTGTTTAACCCTTACTCCCCCAGGATTGTCAATTATTTGTTAACTTCCTGTATTGAAGTGGGGGCGAGGAGAAAAAAAATTTAATGAAAAAAAGGTGGCAGTGAGAAGAGTTTGAGGAGAAAAAAAAAAAAAAAAAAACACAATGGCCCCCAAACAGAACAGACGCTCAACAGATTTAAACGCGGTTAAGGTGGGACAGAAACAAACAGAGTCCTCTAAAATGTATACATTTTTGAGATCTCCAAATTTTAGTACCAGGTCAGGACTAAAGGGGAAGCTGGATACTAATATAAGAAAAAATCCTTCAGAGGTCAGGGCGGAGGAGGCACTTGAAGGAGACGCTCATATTAGAGAGGGGGGAGACACCTATGGACAACTCCTCCCCATTAGAGGAAATTTTATATGGACAACTCCTCCCCATTAGAGGAAATTTTATCCATTGTTAAAAACAATGGGAAAGCGATACAAAATATTGCCGTTCAAATGGGGACAGTACAGACAGATCTCCTTATTATGAGAGATGATTTGACAAAGATCCGGGATAGAACTAAAGAATTAGAGAAAACAGTGGCTAACCTGGAACAAGAAGTGAAAGCATTCAAAGCGAAGAATATAGCAAAAATACATTATAATTATCTGGGGGGAAAAACGGTGGAATTAGAAGATCGCTCAAGAAGATGTAACATCCGAATTATAGGTTTAATATGTCTGAAGGTTCTCATTTATCCAGGTCATGGTATATCTGTAAAGAATAAATCAAGGCAACTGGACATACTGTAGATTTCTTGAAAACGTTTCACTCGTTCTTCCAACGAGCTTTCTCAATTCTGAGTGACTGTACAAGAATTTTCTTGGAATAAATACAATGCTGTCTTGACACCTTTTTCTGGGAAGTCTTTATCACCTACTGACTCCAATTAGGATAATGGAATCAACACCTTTGACCCCATGCTGGGTATAATTACCAGATGTTGATTCAATTACATATTTATTCCTAAAGAATTCACTCAGAAGAGAGAAAGCTCATTGGAAGAACGAGTGAAACGTTTTCAAGAAATCTACAGTACGTCCAGTTGCCTTGATTTATTCTTTACAGATATACCATGACCTGGATAAATGAGAACCTTCACATACATATTAAACCTATAATTTACAGATATAGGTTTAATAGAATCCTCTGATGAAAAAAACCTAGCTGGAATAATACAATCCATTATTTTTGATAATTACGGGAAGAAACATTTTTAATCTCTGTTTCTAATAGAAGGGGCCCATCGAATACCTGATGGTAAACAGATTCCTGGACGCTGGCCAAGGACGGTAATAGTTAAGATGCTAGCCACTTTCGATAGAGATACGATTTTGAGGAAAGCACAGGATAATTCTACATATACCACATATACATATACCACTTACTCTAGAGTAGTCACATGGCATAATCTATTAATAGACAGGGGAGATATGTTTTTCTCCATGGTAGGCTAGATGGGAAGTTATGTATTCTGGCCTTTATCTATATGCCTCCACCTTTTTCCATACAAATACTGACCTGTCTAATGGAGTTTGTGGATCAATGGCCGGAATGTCTGGTTATAGTCCAGGGGGATTTTAACTGCGTGTTTAATCCAGAGAGGGATATGATTACCATGGGAGGAAATATTTATTCCCCGACCCAGGGGTCCCCCATGGCGCTGTTTTGCCAGGAGGTTGGCCTTGTGGATATTTGGGAATATCTATAAAACAAAAAAAAAGGGGCCTACTCATGTACAAGTAAATCTGGAAGATCTATGTCTAGGATTGATCTGGCCTTGATAAAGGGTATTTAAACTGTATCAAGCGGATGAAGTATGAGACCAGATAAGTCTCAGACCATGTTCCTTTTGTAATTGAGTTGTGTATGCTTAGGAATAACCTTAGATATAGACCACCATTTAGATTAAATCCCCACTGGTCATCAATAATTTATGATCATAACCAGACAGAAAATTAGATCACTTCCTTTTGGGAAAAAAAATACTGCGCTTCAGCCAAACCCCAATTTGTTTGGGACGCGTTTAAAGCAGTTATGAGAGGGATTATTATTAGTACAATTGCCAATGTGACTAAACGATATGCTAGGAAGGAGAAAGAATTAGAGGAAGCAGCAGTAGCTGGAATGGCTGGCTATGCCAGGTTAAAGACTGAGGAAGCCAGAGAGAGTATGCAGAGGATGGGTCAGGCTTTCTCTAAGTTTCTTTTGGAAAAAGCCCAACAGTGGTTGTTCTTTAGAGGACAAAAATATATTTTTCTGAGGCAGGGCGTCCAGGAAAGACGTTGGCCAGGGTAATAGCTAGCCAGGACCCAAAGAAAGATCTGTAGCATTCGTGCCATAGACGGGACCATTATTGAAGATCAGGAGAGAATTATGAAAAACTTCTAAAGTATTTTGCTGAACTATACGAATCAGTGTTCTTCCAGATGATGTGATTGACTCGCACTTGGATTGCATTTTTCTTCCAGTTCTTAAAGAGTCAAAAAGAACATCTTGAGATGGACCTTCAAGAGATAGATGATGTAATTAAAGGCGGCTCAGGTAATTCCTCTCCTGGATCGGATGGACTCCCGTATGGGTTTTATCGTAAATATAGGGAGACTGTTCTTCCTTATCCGTGGAGACCACTCACTGATTCAATAGAGGAGGAATCCCTTCCAGAAACAGAGGCTGTTATTATACGGGCATTAAAGAAGGGTAAAGACCCTAAGGGTTTGGGGTCATATAGACCTATTTCTTTTCTTAATACAGATGTTAAACTTTTTTCTAAGATTTTGGCCAGGAGGTTATCTACTGTTACGACATCAATTATACACCCAGACCAAATAGGTTTTATCCCTAAGAAAGGGACCCATTATAATCTACATCGTCTCTTTAGATAATATACAGACGTCCAGAGGGGATACACGATCCATTTTATCTAGTGACGCCTCTAAGGCTTTCGATAGAGTGGAATGGAGGTTCCTGTGGAGAGTGCTTCATAAAATGGGCTTTGGCCCAGATTGAATATAAATGGTCGTCTGACAAAAAGTTTTCCTCTAACTAGAGGCACTCGCCAGGGATGCCTGCTCTCTCCTCTTTTATTTGATATTTATATTGAGCCTTTGGCTGCTAGAGTTAGACAGGACCCTAGGATCGTGGGGTTTGAAGACCGAATTTCTCTGTACGCAGATGATATTTTGTTTTATGTTCAGCAGACACAATTTACGCTGTTGAGCATTATTCAAACGATACATCCGTTTGGAGAGGTTTCGGGTCTGGATGTAAACTGGTAAAAAACAACTTTCATGCCCTTGGACAATATGAATATGCCTTTAGATAACCCTTACCTTTATTGAAGGCTGAGAGTATCCCTAATTAAGATGGTGGTTCTACCACAGTTATTATATCTCTTTAAGAACTCTTCAGTTTGGATTGGGGATAGATTTTTTTGAAAATAGAAAGAATGATTAGGGATCTACTATGGGGGCGGAAACACGCAAGACTTAAACTAGAGCATTGGTATAAGCCCTTGGAGAGAGGAGGAGTTAATCTGCCCTGCTTCAGGGGTTACTTTTTAGCCACACAGTTCAGTTTTTTTCGTGAGTGAACTGATAGCCCACTCTAAGTGTTTTAGTTTTTTTTGCCTTTCTCCGGATCAACTTACAGGATGACAGGTCGAACTGGATGGACAAATGTATTTTTTCGACCTTTTGTACTATGTTACTATCTCCTTATGACAACTTTTTCACACTATTGGAGTCTGGTCAATTGACCAACCCCAATAGAGAATTTAAAATCTGCCAGGAACCTCTTTATGAAGTCATGGTATTCGATCAGACTCTGTGGTATGGAGTGAAAGGCTCAATTGGATGTACTCCGCTCTGGCATAATAAGCATTTTCAAAATTTAGCTGAATTAAATAGAGATTTATATTGGCAAAAGGGTAATATTTTGTATTTGACACAGGTAGTAGGAAATGGGGATATAGTTTCATTCATGGTATTATCACAAAGACAAAATGTACATAAACTATCATAGTTTCGGTACCTACAGTTAAGGTCTGCACTATTAAATATTAAAGAAGAAGAACGGCTTGAAATTTACGCTTTTACACAATTTAATGAATTGATAGAGAATTTGGGACAAAGGATGAAGATTTCTCAACTGTATAAAAGTTTACTAATAGTACCATTTGGTGATCTTTTGTCTCCTGGTCAGAGGGCTTGCTCTCCTGATTTCTCAATGACTCACGTGGAGGATCAGGAGAAAGTATTTCAGGATCTTAACGTGGTTTCACATAATTTGTATCACGTTTTGGTGCAGTTTAATATTCTACTTAGATTGTATGTTACTCCGCGATGGCTTAAGAGATGTGGTATTGTGAGTCATGCCAATTGTCCTAGGTGCGAGGCTCCGGATGCGGATTATTTGCATACGCTTTGGTCATGCCCAAAGTTGAAACAATATTGGTGGTCTATTCAGGATTATATCCAGAGAAAATTGAACGTGCGGATTCCTTTCATGGTTGATTTTTGGGTGTTGGGGGGGGGGGGGGGGGGATCTTGCCAGGGTGGCTTGTTATCAATATAAAATAAATCTTCTGTTTAAGATAATGTTCCTGGCAAGACTCCTAATAGCACGCTCTTGGTTTGCGCGAGAGGCTACAAGTATTAATACATGGTTAAAATTGGTAGATACCAATAAGAGATACCAACATACCCTGTATAAGCAAAGAGATATTAAAATAAAATGGAGTAAAATCTGGAGAGAATGGAATAGATAGATTTTCCTTCGCTCTCCATCCTTCTACATCTTTCCTCGGTCGGGTTACGAAGGACTGGTGCTGAAGGAGGACACATCTGGGGGTGGGACGGGTTATATGGGGTTTGAAAATGAAGAATATATATTTATATTTATAATGTATGCTAGTTTTTGTGGCCTGCTAGATAGTAGAACGATATACAAAGAGCAAAGTGAGCAAGTTGGTTTGTATTGGCAACCAAGCCAGTTCTACTTATCAGCTTGATAAATGATCCCATAAGTGTTCTAAATAGCATTAAAAGAGGTCTGTGGAAAATCCTGCCATATCTGTTAGTAACCAGTTAATTGTAGCAGAGAACAAATGGTTGAAAATGAGATGCTGAAGGCATCAGCAAGCCACATAGTTGGGCTGACTGCTTCCAGAACTACAAATCAGGCTGATCAATCTAAAAACACAAAAGGTGAGACAGTAGAACAGGGTCCAAGTGTCCTCTGTTAAATCCCTTCAAGGGGTGTCCCACGAAAACTTCTCCCGGTCTCCTTGTGCCAGCCAGGCCTCACCCATGGGCAGTACACATAGTCATCAATTTTTTCTTCTCCCGCTCAGACTCCCTCCTTCGCTCCAACATCAGTCATCGATAATGGAATGAATGGCCAGAAAACTCTGCCGATACACAAGCTTAATTCCCACCCAGCCAAGTTACAGTTGGTGCAGTCATTGCCATCCCATTTCGTAGAGTTCGATTCCCTTAGGGTTGTAGCACAAAAGAACAAGTCCATTGTGGGAATCACGCTCCATGTGTGAGCGTGATCCTCCACTCTGGACTTGCAGCAGACGCCATCATGATTTATAATGTTAAATGTTCCTCTTATTGAACTTTCTTCTACAGAATCACAGTGACAAAGCTTTCAGTATAATTCTGTACCACTAAGGTCTCGCAATGGACTTTCAGGGAGCTGATGGCATGTGCTCAGAATCACAAAAAACACATCTCTGCCTTCTACTTTCTTGCGGCAGAAAACGTGGGCTTCTCCTTGCGATTCACGCTGTGTGGCAAAGTGCACTCCACAGAGGACACCTGGAAAAGTCATTATGGGCAGGGACAGTACAGGTCTTTCACAGCTCTACCGCAATACTGCAACAAGGCAAGGTCCTTTTGACCCCCCTCATTATTGTGTCAGCCTTGCTCCCACACTTGGCATTTATTTGCAACCTCCTCCTCCATGGACATACTCCCACCCCCAACAGCAGCAGGGCACAGGGCCACTCAAAGGCCCCCCACTTCCCAGCATGTGTCAAGCCAAGCGTTGCCATGTTGTTGTTGTGTTGGAGCTTATCGGCCTGGGCGAGAGTGGCCACACAGACAAGCAGTTGCTACAGCACATTATGCAGCAAAACATCCCTCAGGCCGTCATCTTACCAACTCCAACTGGGCTAGGAGGTCAGCGACAATGGCCAAAACATCTCAGCCACCATGAACCTGGGGGATATAGCACATGCTTCCCTGCATGGTTAACCTAGTCATGCAAGGCTTACACAAGGTCATAGCAATGTCCAGAAGACTGTTCTCACATTTCAGCCAGTCTTGCACAGAGCGGAACACTGGTGTACCGCCCATAGAGGCAGATCTACGCAGTTGCTATGGGGCCCGTGAGTTAAAGGGGCCAGGCCAGGCTGAATGGCCCCGCCTCCTTTCGTACCAAAGTACATTCCACTCTTCCTCTTTGCCCCTGCAGCTGCCTGCCAAATCTTTAGTCTCATTCACTCTGCTGCTTCGCCTGATGTATCTCTCTTTACAGTTTTACAAGCACAGCAGAGCCCCGTGAGAGAGCGAGCTCCCAGCAAGATTAGCAGCGCTTCACTGCTTTGACCACTGTAACCTGCAGAGCCCGACCAGGAAGGTAGTGTTTAAATTCAATAGCTGTCAGGACCTTGTGGTTCCCTCTCCAGCATCCCACAACCAGTAGGCAAAGACACAGCAGACAGTCAGCTCATGCTGTGCTGCAGGGTGGAAAAGAGGGGGACACAGAGCGAGCTTACACTTGGTGTAAACTAGTGTGCTGACTGTTTGGGGCAAGGTGTGTGTCATGTAGGAATAGCAAGGGGGGACAGGGGGTCAGTGGTTATTATTAATTATTATTATACACACACACACACACACAAATACACACAGCACTATTCACTGCTTAACACAGTGGCCCCCCCATAGACATATGCTTCCAATTCTGAAGGGGGGTGGGGGGGTCAGTCCCTACCCTTCATTGGCCAATTACTAATGGCCTATTTCTTAGAGGCCAATGAGAGGTAGGAGGCACTGACCCACCCTCAGAATTTGAAGCATATGTCTATGTAATATATTGTATTTGTGTGGTGCTGTGGCATTGTTCCGATAAGCTTCTGCAATGTCACAAGATTTATTTCCATCCAGTGTTGCATTAATTTTTCACCAAGATCTTGTATTGATGATGGTTGAGTCCGACTGCGGCGCAAAACCTTCTGCAGCACATCTCAAAGATTCTCAATGGGGTTAAGGTCTGGAATCTGTGGTAGCAAATCCATGTGTAACAATGATGTCTCATACTCCCTGAACAATGATTAATGGTTTTATTATGGCTACACAGCTGTTCAGTCCCAATCCCTTGAGTTGCCTTTGCATTGTTTGTGTGAAAACGCTTTTACTTTCACTATTAAACATAGCCCTAAGTTCTACTGTTTTTCTTCGATATGATTTCACCGTTTAAGTGACAACACGATCATTCAGGACTTTTTTCCCCACCACATTTCTTCCTCGAATACGATGGGTCCCCACTATCCTTCCAGTTTTTAATAATGCATTCGACAGTTCTTAACCCAATTTTAGTAGTTTCTGCAATATCCTTAGATGTTTTCTCTGATGTATGCCAATGAATTGACCCTTCTAAAACAAACTAACATCTTTTCCACGACCACGAGATGTGTCTTTCGATATGGTTGTTTAAGAAATAAGAAGCAACTCATGGCACCAGTTGGGGTTAAATAACTTATTGCCAGCTGAAAGATAAATCGCCCATGCAGTAATTATCCAATAGGAGTCTCATAACTATATGCTTAGTTAAATCCAGGTGGTTTTTTTGGACAGGCAGTGTATATATTATAAGATCTCTTCTTGCTCTGCTACGCAGATGTGTAGCAGGACTGGAGCTAGCTTATTGGTTTACCGATTTTATCGGCCGATATTGAGGATTTTGACTGTTATCGGTATCAGCATTTATTTTGCAGATATTCCGATAACTTATGGGGAACACAGATCGCGCTGCTCTCAGCGCTCTCCGTGTTCCCTCAGCAGCAGCACAGGGGAGAAGGAAGCAGTGTCTCCTCCCCCTGTGCTGCCGCTGCAGCCAATGGGAGGACAGGGGACAAGAGAAGGGGAGGGGCTGTGGCCACTGCGCCACCAATGAAGAGAAATCTCTCATTCATTCAAATTGAACAGGAGGCGGGAGCTGCAGAATCACATAGCCGGCTCCCGACCTCTATGAGCTGTAGCTGCGATCTGCGGCAGTTAACCCCTCAGGTGCCGCTGATGGCAGCTAGCGCTCATAAAGGTTGGGAGCCGGCTATGTCATTCTGCAGCCAGCTCCCGCCTCCTGTATATGAATAAACAAGAGATTTAACATCATTAGCGGCGCAGTGCGCCCCCCTAAGCCCCCTAGTATTAATCATTGGTGGCGCAGTCCGCCCCCCACCCCCACATTAAAAACATTGGTGGCGCAGTGCGCCCCCCCCCCCCAGTATTAATCATTGGTGGCAGTGGCCACAGGATCCCCCCTCCCCTCCTCCTCCGATCGGATCCCCAGCAGTGTAATCCTGGGGCTCTGATCGGTTACCATGGCAGCCAGGACGCTATTGAAGCCCTGGCTGCCATGGTAAGCTCCATGCTGCTGTGTGCACAAAACACAGAGCAGCAGGGACAGTGAGAGCTTTTATTCACCCTGATGGAGATCTATCAGGGTGAATAGGACAAGGGTTCGAGTCCCTAAGGGGGCTAAAAGTTAGAAAAAAAAAAAAAAAAAAAAAAAATATTAAGTATAAATGAAAAAAAGATTTACAAAAAAAAAAAATACACATTAACAATAAACATTAATTTTCAGCAGATGTGTGTAAGAATTTATTTATTTTTTTCAAAAATGAAAATTCCCAGAATATCGGTATAAATTATCGGCCTGAAAGTTCACAAATTATCGGTATCGGCCCTAAAGAATCAATATCGGCCGATCCCTAATCTTAACCCTTTAAATGTTTCATGTGAACATAAATAGAACGCACATAAAATGTACCCATACTGTTCTTATAAAGGCAGGCATCCTCAAACTGCGGCCCTACAGCTGTCACAAAACTACAACTCTCAGCATGCCTGAACAGCCTACAGGTCTCAGCCTACAGCAGCTGGAGGGCCACAGTTTGAGGATGCCTGTTATAAGGGCTCATGTACACGGGCGTAGCCATTTTTCAGTCAGTGTGCCCTCCACATCCGACCCGCAAAAAATGTGAATCGGATGCAGACAAAAAAAAAAAAAACACTTTAGTGTGCATGAGCCCTTAGGTTAGTGCAAAAATAGTACTTTTTTCTAGGGGGGCACCAATTCTGAGTTTTGCTATGGGGCCCGATGATTTCTATGTAGGCCCCTGGCGAGGAACACTCTCGGACTTGCAACGACAGAACAGTGACGCAGCTAGGCGTGCCGGGGCACACACTAATCAAGACAACTCGAGGTTCTGTCAGGGCCGGGAAGCACTGAAAGCTCTTACTACCTGGTCCTTGGCACTCCACTGTGAAGGCTGTGCACAGTGTGAGGCCGCGCTGTGACCTCACACTGTGCGCGCCAACACAGCAGACTGTACAAGAGGATTACCGAGTGAGGGTGGGGGGAGCGGCAGCATCCGGAGCAGGAACGGTAAGTGTTTTTTTAGGCTGATATGCGGCTGCTGGGGGGGGGGGGGGAGGGAGGCTGATATGCGGCTGCTGGGGGGGGCTGATATGAAGCTGCTGGGGGGGGGGCTGATATGAAGCTGCTGGGGGGGGCTGATATGAAGCTGCTGGGGGGGGCTGATATGAAGCTGCTGGGGGGGCTGATATGAAGCTGCTGGGGGGGGCTGATATGATGCTGCTGGGGGGGCTGCTATGATGCTGCTGGGGGGGCTGATATGATGCTGCTGGGGGGGCTGATATCTGAGATCTGATTGGGGCTCATTCACATTGGGGACTGATATGAGGTCTTATTGTAGTCTTATTAACATTGGGGGTCTTATTGGGGCTGTCAACTGAGGTCTGATTAAAATTGGGGGTCTGATAGGTGGTCTGACCTCAGGTGCAATATTTTTATTTTCTTATTGTCCCCCTCTAAAACCTAGGTGCGTCTTATGGACCAGAGCATCATAGGGTGAAAAATACGGGTACGTTTAAAAAGGATTTCTTCTCCCTTCATTATATTGATAGTGTGGGTCTGTATGCATGTATGCAGCGTATTTGTGTGTGTGTGTGATAGATAGATAGATATTTATTAGATGGATAGATAGATAGATAGATATCTATATATCTCTATCTCATACACATGCGCGCTGTGTGTGTGTTTGTGCTTTAGGTGGTGGTGTTGCTGTACGGTACATTTAAACCAAGTGGTCAGTATTTCTTTTATTATGTGCTGAGTATAACTCCAATTATCCCTACTGCTTCAGCTTTGACAAATGTGGTGTGTATTACCACACTAACTTTGTGACAAATTCTGATGTATAATACATGTAGGTATTCTTTTGGTAGTTATGAGCCATAGTTTTTGGATATTATATATCCTTTAAATGATGACCAACTAGTAATATTTATGCACTTGCACTTTATACTTCTATATACAGGTCCTTCTCAAAAAATTAGCATACTGTGATAAAGTTCATTATTTTCTGTAATGTACTGATAAACATTAGACTTTCATATATTTTAGATTCATTACACACCAACTGAAGTAGTTCAAGCCTTTTATTGTTTTAATATTGATGATTTTGGCATACAGCTCATGAAAACCCAAATTTCCTATCTCTAAACATTAGCATATTTCATCCGACCAATAAAAGAAAAGTGTTTTTAATACAAAAAAAGACAACCTTCAAATAATTATGTTCAGTTATGCACTCAATACTTGGTCGGGAATCCTTTTTGCAGAAATGACTGCTTCAATGCGGCGTGGCATGGAGGCAATCAGCCTGTGGCACTGCTGAGGTGTTATGGAGGCCCAGGATGCTTCGATAGCGGCCTTAAGCTCATCCAGAGTGTTGGGTCTTGCGTCTCTCAACTTTTTCTTCCCAATATCCCACAGATTCTCTATGGGGTTCAGGTCAGGAGAGTTGGCAGGCCAATTGAGCACAGTAATACCATGGTCAGTAAACCATTTACCAGTGGTTTTGGCACTGTGAGCAGGTGCCAGGCCGTGCAAAAAATGAAATCTTCATCTCCATAAAGCTTTTCAGCAGATGGAAGCATGAAGTGCTCCAAAATCTCCTGATAGCTAGCTGCATTGACCCTGCCCTTGATTAAACACAGTGGACCAACACCAGCAGCTGACATGGCACCCCAGACCATCACTGACTGTGGGTACTTGACACTGGACTTCAGGCATTTTGGCATTTCCCTCTGCCCAGTCTTCCTCCAGATTCTGGCACCTTGATTTCCGAATGACATGCAACAGTCCAGTGCTGCTTCTCTGTAGCCCAGGTCAGGCGCTTCTGCCGCTGTTTCTGGTTCAAAAGTGACTTGACTTGGGGAATGCGGCACCTGTAGCCCATTTCCTGCACGCGCCTGTACACGGTGGCTCTGGATGTTTCTACTCCAGACTCAGTCCACTGCTTCCGCAGGTCCCCCAAGGTCTGGAATCGTCCTTCTCCACAATCTTCCTCAGGGTCCGGTCACCTCTTCTCGTTGTGCAGCGTTTTCTGCCACACTTTTTCCTTCCCACAGACTTCCCACTGAGGTGCCTTGATACAGCACTCTGGGAACAGCCTATTCGTTCAGAAATTTCTTTCTGTGGCTTACCCTCTTCCTCGAGGGTGTCAATGATGGCCTTCTGGACAGCAGTCAGGTCGGCAGTCTTACCCATGATTGCGGTTTTGAGTAATGAACTAGGCTGGGAGTTTTTAAAAGCCTCAGGAATCTTTTGCAGGTGTTTAGAGTTAATTAGTTGATTCAGATGATTAGGTTAATAGCTCGTTTAGAGAACGTTTTCATGATATGCTAATTTTTTTAGATAGGAATTTGGGGTTTTCATGAGCTGTATGCCAAAATCATCAATATTAAAACAATAAAAGGCTTGAACTACTTCAGTTGGTGTGTAATGAATCTAAAATATATGAAAGTCTAATGTTTATCAGTACATTACAGAAAATAATGAACTTTATCACAATATGCTAATTTTTTGAGAAGGACCTGTATGTATCAACATTTCACCATCAGTCCTCTTGGTTTTTAATGTGTATTGTAACCTGTGTCTATTGTTCTATTGTGACCACTGCTGATCATGTGTCCTTTCTGTGATTCTCAAATAAATTATGTGATTTTTGGACTACTCTAGTATCACTCGATTTATTTGTATTATACTTGTCTCATTCCTTATGGTCGGTTATCCAACCAGATAGAGACAGGAAGTATAAAAATAGACCCTCCTCCAGCATCTCCTCGGTGTCTTCTGGACCGACAGCCTATATATTTTTTTTTTTGCACACACACATACCCACCTACTTCTTAATTACAGGGTGTTTTTTTATTTTTATTAGTAATTATTTTATTTTTATATTTTTTTGGGAGGGAAATCCCTGCCGTCATGGAGGATTCATGAAAAGGCAATTACCGGTAAGTAATATGGTTTTTCCCTTTTATCCTCCATGACGGCATAGCATGAGATATCAGATCAAATTATTCTAGGGAGAGACAATGGCTTCTTAAACTCTCCTACCAAAGGAAAGCTCCTGCTTCGACCGCGTGTCCACTCTATAATGTTTTATAAAGGTATGAGGGTTGGACCATGTTGCTGCCCTACAGATATGTTCAATTGACACATTAGCTCTTTCTGCCCATGAAGTAGAAATTGATCTTGTGGAGTGAGTTTTGAAATTCTTGGGAGGCGAAGCCCCCATAGCATTGTAAGTTGATGGCCCTACACACATCTAGTTTAGGAAATCCTTCTTCACCTTCAGTTTTTGGATTAGGACAGAAGGAAGGAATCACAATCTCCTCTTGCCTATGAAAATTTGTGACCACCTTAGGAAGGAAGGAAGCCTCCAACCTAAACACCATTCTGTCTGGAAATACAAGATAAAAGGCTCTACCATCTTCAGAGCCTGAATCTCACAAATTCTGCAAGCTGATTTGATGGCCACTAAAAACAAAGCCTTAACTGTGATATATTTTAACAACACATCCGACAGTGGCCCGACGACTACGACTCTTGCTGGCTTAAAGGTGAGACTGCTAGATTCTTCTCATCCTGTTACTTGGCTGCCTCAGATCTTGACATTTTTTCAGTGGCACTGGCAAGAAAACAAGGAGTAAGAAAACCGGAAGAGCCAAGAGACGCTCCAACCTCAGATTTGTCAAAGTGGTTCCCTTCCTTACATTTGGCAAAGAAAAAGGTACTGGTTCCAATATCAATTAAGGGCTAGGTTCTACTTAACCCTGTGTTGCTTAGCTCTGAACAGTTTTTTACTTTCTATAGGCGTCACTGGCAAAACAAGAGCAAGAAAACCGGAAGAGCCAAGAGACGCTCCAACCTCAGATTTGTCAACGTGGTTCCCTTCCTTACATTTGGCAAAGAAAAAGGTGCTGGTTCCAAATTCCAATACTAATTAAGGGCTAGGTTCTTCTTACCCCTGTGTTGCTTAGCTCTGAACAGTTTTTTACTTTCTACAGGTGTCACTGGCAAAACAAGAGTAAGAAAACCGGAAGAGCCAAGAGACGCTCCAACCTCAGATTTGTCAACGTGGTTCCCTTCCTTACATTTGGCAACAGTGTTTACTACTCTTTCTAGGCGACAGGTGTCACTATTAAAACAAGTTATCAAACTGGACAAGCCAAAAGACTGCGGTACAACAGCAGATTTGTCATTGTGGTTCCCCTACATTTGGAAACAAAAAAAGGTACCAATGCCATAATTATTGGCTAATGTTCTTTACACACTTGCTTGGCTTAGATCTGGATAGTTTTTAATTTTTTCTAGGTGGCGAAACAAGAGAAAGAAAACTGGAGAAGACGCACAAAGTACAACCACAGATTTATTCACCTACATTTGACAAGGAAACAGGTATTTGTGCCAATTCTTATATTGCATTATGCTCTTGCCCTCTGAACAGGTCTATCATGGATGTAATGTCTTATTATTGTTTAATATGACTTTAAAATGGCATTGGCTGGGAATAGATCATGTTATGTTTAACTTTCCAGTGTGCTGAAAAGTGAAGACCAGGTGAAGATGGATGCAGTTGCCAGCCAGACATGCCCTAAAATTGATTTATCGGCTAAAAAAAAATGCTACCTCTGTTATATGGCGCTATTTTGGCTTTATGATAACCGACAGAGCAAAAAGAGGTACTCTGCAAAACTTGCAAATTCAGAGTTGCTACGTCACGTTGCAACACAACAAATTTATACCAGCACCTAAAACCGCACAGAGAAAAGTATGAAGAATGCATGACACTAAAAGCCAAGAGTAAAGACGCAGCGGTTGCTGCCAGTGCTCTACAAAACAAACAAGCAAGCAAGCCGAACAAGCCAGAGCACAATTACAGATGCGTTTGAGTGTATCACGCCATATGCCAAGTCTTCACAGAGACAAAGAAATCACTGATGCCATAACCCAATGCTTGTCAAGAGACATGATGCCCATATACACTGTTAGCAAAGTTGGATTTCAGAAGCTGATCCACACCCTGAACAAGAGGTATCAGCTGCCCTCATGAACCTACTTCTCTCAAACAGCTATCCCAGAGCTTTACAGCAAATGCCGTGATGCGGTTCAACAGGAAATGTCTTGGGTGAAATGTTTTTCCACCACTACGTGGTCAAGCAGAACAACTGAACCATATATTAGTCTAACTGTGCACTTTGTCAATGAGGAGTTTCAACTGAAAAGCCGTTGCCTGCAAACATCCTATTTTCCTGATGACCACACAGGAGAGAACATAGCCTTGAAGGAGGCATTGGCTGCATGGAACCTCTGAAGATCATCAGGTCGCCATCACAACAGACAACGGAACAAATATGGTCAAAGCTGTGGAGCTTAATCAGTGGACAAGATTTCAGTGCTATGGGCATAGACTTCATCTGGCCATTGGTAAGTAGAAGTACATTTTTTGTCTTGTGTTTCCAAATACTACTATAACTGTTACCGTACTGCTCTGTTTGGAGGATGCAGGGCAGCAATTTATTCATTGGGTTTGGGGTAGCTGTACCGTCTATTTAACATTCTTAAATGGTACAACTACACCCAAACTCTATGTAGTTAACTACTGTCCTGTCCTCCTAAATAAAATTGAGAATAACTTTTTAATGTTGTTGTGCTCTTATTATTCACAGGAAATGCCATGAAAAATAGTGCGCATGCCCAATGTATTAGCAGGGCTACTGGGATATGCAGGAAGTTGGTGGGCCACTTCTCCCATAGCTGGAAGAAGAGAGTGGCCTTGAGGGAGACACAAAGAGAACTCAACCTTCCAGAACATGCTATGGTGACCAACTGCTCAACAAGATGTGGTTCCACTCAGAAAATGATAGCACGAGTCAGAGCAGCAAAAATGCTCTGTCCAAGATTCTCTCCACAGACCGTAAAGTGAGATACCTACTGCCCTCATGGCAGGACCTGGAGGTTTTGGAATCTGTTAACAAGGCCCTCAGTCCACACCAAGATTTCACAGATGCCCTATCAGGTGAAAGTTATGTAAGCATTTCATGTGTCAAGCCTGCTCTCAATCTCCTGAACACCTCTGTGTTGGCTGAAGAGGGAGGGGACACTGACCTAACCAAGTCACTAAAATCAAGAATTCTACAGTACCTTAATGAGAAATATGAAGTCACCCAAGACCTGTTAAACATGGCATCTTTTATGGACCCACGGTTCAGAACGCAGTACCTGTCAGCCGATGAGACCCAGAGCATTAACGATCGAGTCATCGCCGAGTTGCTGGTGAGTGAAACCAGTCTGCTTAACTGGTTAGAATTTCATGTAACATATTCCTAAAACATGCATTTTTATTTCATTTGTTTCAGGAACTTCAGCAGCAGCAACCTTAACCCCAAAGCACTGCAGCGATGGAGGGGGATGGTCATGTGGGAAACCCACCTGCTGCGAAAACCAAGAAGAAAAGTCTTGCAACTTTTTTCAAGATTCTACACGTGCAGCAGCACCACTGTCAGGCAACACCATATTTGATCCCATAGAACAGTTTAGAGAAGCAGTGGCTGCAGAACTCAACATTTACATTTATATGCCACTTATAGATCATGGAGAAGATCCTTTGAAATGGTGTAAGTTTCACAAAATCAACTTCCCTAGGCTATGCAAATTAGCACACAAATATCTGTGTATCCAAGCAACGAGCTCTGCATCAGAGAGGGCTTTTAGCAGCAGTGGTAATATCGTATCTAATCATCGTTCCTGTCTGAAACCAGACAAGGTGGATATGATGGTGTTTTTGTCAAAGAACCTCTTAGTAGTGTTTGGAACTAGTTTTTCGGATTAGGATTTGGGAAGTACTTATAAAGAAGTTTGTGTGGATTTAGTAAGTCTGTAGGCCCAGAGTACAATTGTTTCAGGATGCAGGACCAGAAACTGCTTCATTAAAAGGGAACCTGTCACCTGGAAAAGACACTTACAGGAACGAATTTACTTACACTAATCACAGTACCTTAAAGTATCTCTCATAGTGTGCCCAAAGATGTAGTCATATTTTCTGCGTTGTGCTGTCTCATAAAATCGACTTATAAAACTGTGTTTGGCCCCTTTTTGAAGTCGTGCTGAAGTCACGGGGCAGCGGCCTCCTTGACTCAACCGTTGGATAAGCCCGCCCTATGCATATTGAAGGACATTTTTCCCTGTAGCCGTGACCGCGCTCTTCCCGCGCATGCGCCGCGCGCATCCTGCCGCAGCGTGATCCTGGCTACGGCTCCCTGCGCTGCAGTTCAAGCAGACAGTGATCGCGCTCACGCCGCAGGGAGAAGTGATGGGCGCGAGCGCGCTGTATAGGAACGGCGCAGGCAACATGCAGATGCCAAGGAGGGAGCCGTAGCCGGGATCGCGCTGCGGCAGGTCGCGCACGGCGCGTGCACGAGAAGAGCACAGTCACAGCTACAGGGAAAAATGCCCATCAATATGCGGAGGAGCGGCATGGGGCGGGCTTATCCAATGGTTGAGTCAAGGAGGTCGCTGCCCCCGTGACTTTAGCACGACTTCAAAAAGGGGCCAAACACAGTTTTATAAGTCGATTTTATGAGACAGCACAACGCAGAAAGAAGATATTAATACATCTTTGGGCCCACTATGAGAGATACTTTAAGGCACTGCGATTAGTGTAAATTGTCTTTTCCAGGTGACAGGTTCCCTTTAAGGGGTTCTCTTTATTTTAATTATGTCCCCAGGGAGAGATAGTTCTCTGATGTATTTATCACCTCTTTTTTAGGATGCTGGACAGATGTCCCGCAGGGTGTGCGCTGTCTGTGGGAGGAATGTATGGTCACATGTCTCCCTCTTGGGGGCGTGTGGCCTTTGCGATCTCCCCGCATCCACTGCACACCTATGCGTATGCATCAGTGCACTTCTTGTTATGATTAGTTTTCTTTTTATAAATGGCACTTTTATATGTTTTTGTAATACAGTCTCTAGAGTCTATACTGTATTTTAGGTTGGTGTCTTTTTTTGCTTTAGACGTGCGCTGCGTGGGACGAGGGACGCTGCTGGTACTCCCGCCGGCGTCACTCGTCTCGCACATGGCCCGCCTGTGTATATCATTCAGATAACAAAAAAAATGTATCTTTATTTTTCACTTAAAAAAATATATAAAGTTGCATCAAGTAGAGGATTACAAAAGCATTAATGATTCACTGTTCTCAATCTCTGATACAACTGTCCCACCAAAAAGCACATATACAACATATGCTTTTTGGTGGGACAGTAATATCAGACAAATTGAGAACAAATCAATCATTAATGCTTTTGTAATCCTCTACTTTATGCAAGTTTAAATTATTTTTTTTTAAGTGAAAAATAAAGAGATAATATTTATGTCCCCACTCCCCAGTCTTGTACTAAAAACGCTTATGCATACCTCCCTCAGGCTCTGATATTAGGGTGCCCCATCTGTTGCCATTCCATTAGCATTTGCTTAGCTTCTCTGGGTTTCAGATTGTAGCATCTGCAGCTGACCTAGGTCACAATGCCACTTTGCCAATCACTGACTGTGGTCAGATGTGACACCGCTGTGGCCAGAGATTGGCAGTCTGGCACTGTGTCAGCTGCTGACGCTACGATCTGCAATCAAGAGAAGTCAAAGTGCTAGCAGCCGCAGACAGGATTCCCTAATATCAAAGCCCAGCAGGGAGTGATGGAGGTATACATAGGCTTTTATTACCAGCCTGGGCGGCACATAACTTTTAGAAAACCATTTTAAGATAATGTTGTATTGCTGCTGCCGACTATGGCGTTCTATAAAAAGTTCCTGTTTGTTCACTGTTCGGAAAATCTTATTTTAATGAACACATGTTCTTAATTTATTCCATTTATCTGTTCTGTGCATGTGCAGTGCTATTAAGAAAATGGCAAGTTTTGTATTTTGTACTTTTTGCAGTAATGCAAATATGTTATTTAATTTAGTAAAAGATGTTTTATTTTGAAAAACACTGTGCATTTCAGTTCTTGAGTTGAGCATAACTACATTTCAGCATCATCAGTAATTTGTGTGTTTTTGCCTCGAAAATCCAAGTAAATAGACCTCTAGCACAATTCCCTTAAAATATTGCATCGCATATCGTTATCGCAATTTTTAGGGCCCTAATCGCAATCGCACAAAATTCCCATATCGTGCAGCCCTATCAGTCACCCACAGAATCACTCACCTCCTGCCACCACAAGCAGCAGAAACCACAGCAGCCGCCAGTTCAATATCCGCAATGTGGAGCAGTTTATACATGCCGCACCAGGCAAATCTGTAAGCAAAACCTGCTGCCTCAATGGCCAGGTTCAGACCTACCTACACTCTGGCGCATACCCTATTCCTTGAACCCACGGACTTCTGGGCAGGCAGACTGGAACAGTGGCCCGAACTTTCACAGTATGCTCTATCTTTTTGCCCAGGCTCCAGTGCCATCTCTGCACCATGTGTCTGTGTGGAAATACCACCCCCCTTATTTGTGGACCCCATAGTAGCTGCTATGCCTGCTACCCTTGTATTAATTCATATGCACCTATCCACAGTAGTCAGACCGCCCCAAATCAGTTTGTTACCCCCTATTCTGTGGAGAAGCGATAGGTTCCTGTCATGAGACAACTCAAGAGGCTGAATAAAATGTATGTACACAGTCCACAGTTTAGCATACATACTGACATACAGTATTGTGCAAAAATTTTAGGCAAAGGCCTCATGCACACGGCCGTTGTTTTGGCCCGCATCCAAGCCGCAGTTTAGGTTTGGTTAAGTAAAATAATTCCAAAGTTATTACCACATAAAGGCTCTGTTAGGAAGGTGAACACTGGCTGTGTCTGAAAGAGGTTAAAGAGGGTCGGGGGTCCTTTGGTTCGGACTGAGAACAGACCATGAATAATTGATCAGCAGGTGTCTGGCATCATTAGTACCCCCATCATCTACTTATTGGCATAGCAGCGTACTGCAGCATCTTAGGAACTGGAATTTCGCTGTCTGCTAGGTTTATATTTATCGGTCAATGGGGAAATTTATCAAACTACTCTTCCAAAGGAGAAAATGATTGGTTGCCATCTGATAGGTTGCTAAGGGCAATTAAGCAAGTTCTACTTTACAGCAGTTTTATAATCCCCCCCCCCCCATAACTTTGAGATTACCCAACATCTTTGACCAGATTTTAGAAAAAAAAATCTAATTTGTACTTACTAATCAATGGAATGTATGTGTTAACCCCTCGAGGTCCAGGGAGAGGGACACCTGCCTCAGTTGCCAAAGAGACATCAGCTTGAAGTCCAGGTGCAGCTGTCAAGAAGAAATAACACATTTTTAGTAAATTTCAACCTTAATTCTGGTAGCATCATTTGTTGAAAACTTTGTCCCTTTTGTACAAATTTAGACATGTATCAACTTGCAGGATAACAGGCCGAACTGGACAAATGTCTTTTTTCGGCCTTATGTACTATGTTACTATGTATGATTAGCAACAAAAAAAAAACCGACCACTCTTGTACCTGGGCTGTGTCTGACACAGGAGCTCAGCCTCAGTCACTTGGTCATTGTGGATATTAAAAGGTGCGATGAACAATAAAAAATAAAATAAAAAACATGTTGGTGTCTTATAAAACAAGATTATCACACAAGATTGTTCCAGTACAGATACTTAAGGGATGTATTACAATGGGGTTTGTATCATTTCTGTAACTAGCATATAGACAACTAAACTACTGTACAACTGAAGTAGACTGAAATTCAGATAAAAATTTTAAGACCATGTAAAAAACTGAAAAGATTTAAACATGTATATTTCTCTTAGTGGCATAGTACCAACATATTCTGTAGCACTTATTAAAGACATTCATTACTCAATGTCAAAGTGGGGGGGGGGTCCACAATCTAAATTCTGAATCAGTACATCTTCAGAGTGGAAGGAAACGGAACTATCTGGAGAAAACCCACACAAACATACAAAATCTATGCAGTTGTTGCCCCTGGGGCAACTGCATGTGAAGAACATATACACAAACAGTTGCAGTTCTGCAATGCAGTAGGACACAAAACAAAAAAACTAACCAAAAAAATACAAAATAAAAGGGTACAACTTCTCAGGCTGTACAGATCACTTTACTGCAGTTGTCTTCTTATCAATACAGGCAGGTTTGGAATAACATATCACCTCTGTGTATAGATAACACAGGATCCAATTACCTTTGTCATTGACAATCACCTTGTACAATGACCATTGCACAGGTCACAGAATGCCTAGAAAAAAAACTCTCCAATAGAAGTCAAAGAGGTCCACTTCTGACCATTGTTTCTATGGCCCATGTGGCTGCCATAAAGCAATTCTTTAAAAGCTTTCTAAATATTAAACAGCTCAGGCAAGATGGCAGCCGCATAATCACCTTCAAGAAATATAATAAATCTACAATAAGAAAAGAAAAACATTAGAAAATAAAAATAAAAAACAGCATCTATTCACTTTCTCTATTCATTCCTATAGAAGTCTCAATGAAGAGGGGCCGACTTCCTGTGCAAACAGCAGTTGCTATGTCAGTTGAAGAGTCAGTGTCTGCTATATGATACAGTTAATGACCACAAGGGTATGGTTAAACTCACAAATACACATGGACAAAAATTGTTGGTAAAAACCAAGAATGGTCACTGAAATAACTTGAAACTGACAATTTTTGGAGCGCTCCTTCTCGATGATCCCTCACTGTTATTTACCAAACGAGTTTCAGGTGAAACAACCCCTTCAGTGGTTTTCCACTGAAGGGGTTGTTTCACCCCGAAACACGTTTGGTAAATACAGTTGAGGGATCATCGAGAAGGAGCGCTCCAAAAATTGTATACTTCAAAAACTGCATATTCCAATAGCAATCTTCAAATCGACTGCCCAGGTCTATAGATGATTTGAATCTCCGCTTGAAAACTTCAAAATCACATGACCGAACAGTGACGCCAGGTAGGTCCTGGCAGGTCACAACAGTGAACTGTGCTATAGCGCCACATCGTACCCGTAGGAGCGGGGGAAGTTTCATCCACAGGTCCTTGCAGATGAGTGCGGAGATACACGCCACGCAAACAAATTGGCGATAACAGATGAAGATTTGCTAACGTAAAACTACTAATAGAATACCATTAACTCTCTGTGGCTTATAATACATGCGAGTGCATATGAATATATGATCCTGAGGTCTAGTTCAATTGAACTGATATTATTGTGATATAGACCCGGTTGGTGATAGACTTACCCGTCACATTGGGTCATACGCTCTATTGACGTTTATGTTTCATGTTTATTTACCATAAAGATTACATTTTAGATACAATACGAATATGTGTTTGCCTGATATTGAGTGACCCCCTACCGAATTTTCTTTATTTCATTTTCTACACACCAGCATTTGGGAGTGCTGTGGGGTAGTGCACCATTCCAGAAGTGGAATAGTGAGTGAGCCACCATTTTTCTCTATTTTTTACCTATGTACACCTTTGGTGGCTTTTTATTTTATTTATTATTGCATTATACTCCTTTTGAGCTAAAAAAATAAAATAAAAATTGTATTGGTCTTTAATGAAAATATTGTGCAGATTTCCCTGTACAGTTTTGAGTTTATCTAGGTAGCTGGTTCTGAATTTTCTCTGCTACGTCAGCCAGGGAGCCAATGGGCTCCTTATATCTGCTCTTTGACCTTATAAACACTTATTACTGGTGCCTATAAGAAAAATTTGATACATAAAGATATCCCTGTATTTATATAAAAAATAAATATATAATGCCAAACACTGGGGAGGCTGTGCCCCATTTGGAATGGCAGATTTGCACACCAACTTTAATTCACTCAGACCCAACATGCTGGCCCACCAAGGAAGGACCGAGGCAACTGGATTGCTAGTGGCAGAATGCCAGTTACAGGTGTTTTGATTACACTGCAGCTGGTCTGCAGGTGATATAGTGCACAAGAAGACACCCCAGAAGTGGGAGGGTGTCCCTCAAGTTACAGGCATCCTGTCTGTCGAGGTCACAAACTCACAACTGATTAACTTCAACAACAAACCTCGGTGTTGCCAACCCCAGGGCTGCCTCCTGAGGAGGACTTATGCGAAAAGATGACAAAAAGTAGTAATCTGCCTTTCCATTCCTCACTCTCTACCACAGCCCTCCTAGCTGAATAGCTGGAGTCATCCCCTGCATAACTGAAAAGGGACGGATCAGTTTTGCAGTACATAGGCTTCTATTATGACAATGAATAACGGAAGGGCTCCAAAGGCATTCCGTTATGCATTCAGTCATAGAATTGCATTATGGTCCGCGGTACCGGAATCCATAACGCAAATCACCATTTACCAACAAACGAGGTGTGAACGAATTTCAAAATATGAAATTCACTACTCTCTACCCCTAACGATCAGCTGTTTGAAGAGAAGGCAGCGCTCATATGAGAGTGGAACCTGTGGCGAGTCTCAGATGGCACCAACTGGCCACAACATTGCCATATTTGTGCAAAAACTACAATTTTCACATTGTACTGTTCACATTGTGCTGTTCATTCACTGTTGCAAAACATTTCTGGGGTTAAAACGCTCACTACACCCCTAAATACCCTGAGTGGTGTAGTTTCCAAAACAGTGACCACTACTCAGGGGTTCCATTTATTATTTCACTCCAGAGCCTTTACAGTTGTCAGCACAAGCTGCTTAAATCTCCACACTGGGCATCAAATGCCATGGTTAAGGACGTGGCTATGTCCAGAATGCATAGATCTGGTAAAAAAAAGAAATTTTTTACAAGATGATTTTACTATATCTACAATAAATAGATTTGTTAGGTGTGCTGGAGAACTGTTTGCGATTAGATTTCCCTAATTGTCAAAATGCCTATTCTTGTCTGCAAAAGAAACAAGAATAGGACATGTTCTGTAATTTGTAGCACAGCCACATGGGTGACATGCGTGTGCTGTTAGAATTTTTTGCTGCCCATAGAAATGAAGGGTCCCATGTATAAGCTGCAAAAAACTGAGGCCTAATTAGAGGGCTTACTTTTCACACTAGCACAAGCTGGGCACAACATATTGGGCACTTAATATCTTTGGTATATCAGATAAAAAAAATGCAATTTTAACTTTGCATTATCTACTGTGCATTACCTTTTGCAAAACACCTGAGGAGTCAAAATACTCACTACAACACTTGGAAAAAGTAAGTAAGGATATGTGATTTCTAAAATGGGGTTACTTCTTGGGGGGAGTTTATTTTTAGTAATGCACCTAGGAGGCTCTGAAGTTGTAAGCAAGTGCTGTATGAATCAACAAACTATGCCTCAAATGCACATGGTGTTCTCTTTTCTTGCAGCCTGCCCAAACAGTTTAACACAAATGGGGAAATTGTTGTACTTAGTAACAAAATTAGGGGTACTTTTTCTCCTATTAGCTCTTGTGAAAATAAAACATTTTAGGATGAAATTACATATAGTCGAAACACTATCATTTATTTCATAGGCCTAACCCTTGCTGTATTTGGCCTCTTTCACACTGGCGTGTGCGCCCCATTGCCGTATTGCGGCCCGGAAAATGCGGCCGCAATACAAGAGCACAATCTGCGGGGCAACCGCAGCGGATTGCGGACCCATTCATTCCATCTTTTTGTGGAACGGAAGTACGGGACGAAACCCCACAGAAGCACTCCGTAGTGCTTACATAGGGTTCCGTTCCGCACCATTCCACATCTCCGGACCCATTCAAGTGAATGGGTCCGCATCTGTGATGCGGAATGCCCACGCAACGGTGCCCGTGTATTGAGGATCCGCAAATGTGGTCCGCAATACTGCAAAGGGGCTCACACGCCAGTGTGAAAGAGGCCTTACAGAAACAAATTGATTAAAATGGAAAGTCTGCCAGAATTCTTTTTTTTGCCTCCATTTTGCTGTAATTCCTGTGGAACCGAAGGGTTAGGCCTCTTTCACACTACCGTTTGGCTATTTCAGTGTTCTGCGGTCCATTTTTCATGGATAAGTTGTTCTGTTTCGTTTTTCCGTATGGCATATACAGTAATTACATAGAAAAAATTGGGCTGGGCATAACATTTTCAATATATGGTTCCGCAAAAACGGAAGCGTCTCCTCCTCCTAGGCTGAGGTTTTTTTCTCCCAGGCTGTGAGCTGCAGCCTAGGAGGAGGAAACGCCCAGCAGAACAAGGGCAGTCTCCTCCTACTATAACCAAGTCCCCGAACATACCAGAGGGCATAACGGGAGAACGGAGCGGCGCGGCGCCCAGGGATAATAGTAAGTGCAGCGAGATCCCTGGGCACCGCTGTATATGTCAGGATACTTAGTTCACAATGTTTTTCCAGGTGAAAGGTCCTCTTTAAGGAAAGTTTCTAAAATCTGTACTGACTAATTTGAGGGGTGTAGTTTCTTAAATGGGGCCATTTATGAGCGGTTTCTATTATGTAAGCTATTTAAAGGGGTTCTGCAGAGTTTAAACTGATGATCTATCCTCTGGATAGATCAGGGGTAGGCAACCTCCGGCACTCCAGCTGTTGTGAAACTACAACTCCCAGCATGCATACTTGCTCTGCTCTTTTAAGAACGCACATAGAAATGAATGGAGCATGCTGGGAATTGTAGTTTCACAACAGCTGGAGTGCCGAAGGTTGCTGATCCCTGGGATAGATCATCAGCATTTGACTTGCAGGGGTCCGACACCCCGGACCCCTGCCGATCAGCTGTTTCAGAAGGACGTGGCGCTCCAGGCCTTCTGAATTATACAGACAGACACCCACTGGATCTTCAAGAACCAAGTGGGTCTGGGTCAAAGGTAAAAAAAGTAAAAAACATTTATCCCCCACACGTTTCATATCACCGCATCCAGAACGACCTGATCTATAAAACGGTCATGTTACTTTCCCTGCACGGTGAACATAAAAAATAAAAATAAATAAAAATAAAAAAAACTATGATGAAATTGAAATTTTGCCCATCTTACTTCCCCAAAAGGGTAATAAAAGTGATCAGTCGTATGAACGGCAAAATAGTACCAATCAAACCTTCAACTCATCCCGCAGAAAAAAAATATATATAAAGAGCCCCTACATGAGATAATGGCCCAAAAAAGGAAAGTAGACATTAGGTATCGCCGCGTCTGTAAGAACCTGCTCTATAAAAATACCACGAGCTAAACCCTGAGGTGAACACCGTAAAAAAAATAAAAAATAAGCTGTCAAAAAAGCCATTTATTGTCACCTTACATGCCAAAAAGGGTAATAGCAAGCGATCAAGAAGTCGTATGCCCCCCAAAATAGTGCAAATCTAACAGTCATCTCAGCCCACAAAATGATACCCTACCTAAGACAATCGCCCAAAAACTGAAAAAACAGACTCTTAGACTATGGAGACACTAAAACATGATTCTGTTTCAAAAATTATATTGTGTAAAACTTAAATAATAAAAGTATACATATTAAGTATCACCACGTCCGTAACGACCGACTCTATAAAAATATATGACATAACTCCCTCAGGTGAATACTGAAAAAAATTAAAAATAAGAACGGTGCTAAAAAAACATTTGTTTCGTCACCTTAACTGACTAAAAGTGCAACACCAAGCGATCAAAAAGGCGTATGCCCACCACAATGGTGCCAATCTAACAGTCACATCATCCCACAAAAAAATTATACCCTACATAAGACAATCGCCCAAAAAAATAAAAACTATTGCGCTAAAACTTATATTATATATATATATTATAAAGAAGTAAAAAAAAAAAAAGGTATACATATTGCCACGTCCGTAAGAACCTGCTCTATAAAAATACCACATGACCTAAACCAGTGGTCGGCAAAGTGCGGCTCGCGAGCCACAAGCGGCTCTTTAGACCCTTCAATGCGGCTCTTTCCCACAGCAACCCATCCTGCACTACAGAGGAATCGAATCTTGCCTGTGGGACGCATTTGCGTTCCACAAATCGAGAGGGCGTGTTCGCTAATTAGTATTAGCGCACGCGCATCACAGTAGGGCCTACTGTGACGCGCGTGTGCTAATACTCTCTCTCTTCGTGCCCTCTCTTTCTTTGTGTCCCACAGGCAAAATAACTAGTATTAGTGCATGCGCATCACAGTAGGGCCGGCAGTACGCACCTCCTTCCAGAGTAGATGTCGGAACGAGGAGGAAGTGTCTAGGGGGTATTAAAAAAAACTTCCCGGGCAGAGACAGAACACCGCTGCAGGCTACAAGTCAGAGTCCGTGTACCTCCTACCTCCTTTCAGAGTCAGTGTACCTCCATCTACCTCCTTCTACAGGTGACTCAATTATTTGGCATCAACATTTACTTGGCATGTGTTTCAACAGCAAAAGTAATGTCTGCAGACAAGTTTAATAAAAGTAAAAATAAAATAAAGATAAAATAAAATAAATGGACTAAATGAAAAGATATGAGGGGCACACCTACAAATGAAAATCACATGGACCGCCAGCCAATACGTATGTGTAATTATTTATTTATTAACACCGCACTATAAAATAAAATGAGGATCCTCAATAAATCACATTAATACATGCACATATGTTTAAAACACATAGAACTTGTAGGTAACTATGTTGCAATAGATAGAAGTTTAGAATAGACTAGATAGTATCGAGTTTGTCTATGTATACAAACTATAAAGTGTTTCAGATGCGCAGGGATTGATGCGCACTACCTTAATCAGGATCTGAAAGTTCAGGCCGTAGCCAGTAATTGCATAGACCAGGGATGGCCAACCTGAGGCTCTCCAGCTGTTGCTAAACTACAACTCCCATCATGCCCGGACAGTCTACAGCTATCAGCCTACAGCAGGGCATGGTGGGAGTTGTAGTTTTACAACAGCTGGAGAGCCGCAGGTTGGCCATCCCTGGCATAGACAGTCTTGATCATAGGATCATAGAAAATCTATGACCAAGACTGTCTATGCAATTATAAATACTGGCTACATAGTGCAGTAGCAGCAGACAAAATACCGGTTACACAGTGCGGTTTAGCAGCAGACTAAGTCACACATGCTGTGAAGATATCCTATGATCAAGACTGTCTATGCAATTACTGGCTACGGCCTGAACTTTCAGATCCTAATTGAGGTTAATTTTCATTTAGTCCATTTATTCTGAAAGATTGGGGATATCTTTTTCAGGGGGAGCACCCACTCCTTGTTAGTGGAGGGTGAGCCAATCCATCTATCCAAGTTCTATTAAATAAAATAATAAGCTAGATCCAAATAAAAGAAAGTACATATAAAAGTATGTAAAAAAAAAAACCACTCTGGGCTCATGCCCACAATTGTAATGGCGCTGTGCCTGTACTGCGGATCGCAAATAGCGGTCCGCAATGCACGGACACAGACCATGGGGCAGCTGCATGAGGATCGCGGACCTATTCACTTGAATGGGGTTCGCGATCCGCATCCAACTGCCCGAACTGCAAAAAAGTAGCTCATGCTGAAGTGAATGGGTCCATGATGCGGGCTGCACACGGACGTGTGCAGCCCACATCATGGACCCATTCACTTCAATGGGTCCAGGATCCGGGATATGAGTGCTTCCGTGGTGCTTCTGGCTGCGCCTCCGCACTGCAAAATAGTAGCGCATGCGCTACTTTTTTGAGGTGCGGAGGCACAACCAGAAGCACCATGGAAGCACTCTGTAGCACTCATATGCCGTATCCTGGACCCATTGAAGTGAATGGGTCTATGATGCGGGCTGCACACAGCCGTGTGCAGCCTGCATCATGGACCCATTCACTTCAGCATGCGCTTCCTTCCTATATATTTTAGGTTTTAAAAATGTGGCTCTCAAAATAAACTTCAATCGTGGTTTTGGCAATATTTGGCTCAGTTGACAAAGTTTGCCCACCACTGACCAAAACCCTTAGGTGAACACCCCAAAAAAAAAAAAGTTTCAAAAAAGCGATTTTTTGTTACCTTACATCACAAAGAGTCTCATCGCAAGCAATCAAAAAGTCGAATGCACCCCAAAATAGTGCCACCCTAACAGTCATCTCATCCCGCAAAAATGATACACAATCTGAGACAATCACCTAAAAAACTGAAAACTATGGCTCTTCGACTATGGAGACACTTCGGGTACCTTCACAGTTGCGTTATTTGATTCCGGCAGGCAGTTCCGTTGCAAACGCATGTAATTTTTTCTGACTGATCAGGCATTTTTCAGACTGATCGGGATCCTGATCAGTCAGAAAAATCAATTGCAATACCAGATCAGTTTTTCCGATGTCATCAGGCAAAACGGATCCAGTATTTTCTCTCATTTTTAAAGGTCTGAGCATGCGCAGACCGAAAGGACGGATCCGGCATTCTGAATGCCGGATCCGGCACTAATACATTCCTATGGAAATAAATGCCGGATCCGGCATTCAGGCAAGTTTTCAGGCAAAAGAGAAAACCGTAGCATGCGTGCACGGTTTTATCTCTGGCGAAAAAAAACTGATCAGTCAGTCAAAATGACTGAACTAAAGACCGCCTAATGCATCCTGAACGGGTTACTCTCCATTCAGAATGCATGGGGATATGCCTGATCAGTTATTTTCCGGTATAGAGCCCTGTGACGGAAATCTATGCCAGAAAAGAAAAACGCTAATGTGAAAGTAGCCTAAAACATTTTTTTTTGTTTCAAAAATGATATTGTGTAAAACCTAAATAAAAAAAAAGGTATACATATTAGGTATTGCCACGTCCGTAAGAACCTACTATAAAAAAATAGCACATGATGTAACCTGTCAGATGAACGCATAAAAAAATAATTAAAAAAACGGTGCCAAAACAGCTATTTTTGGCCAAATTTTCCATTTTAATTTATTTTTTCCCGTAACAAAGCAAGGGTTAACAGCCAAACAAAATTCTATATTTATTACCCTGATTCTGCAGTTTACAGAAATGCCCCATATGTGGTCGTAAACTGCTGTGTGGCCACACGGCAGGGTGCAGAAGGAAAGGAACGCCATATGGTTTTTGGAAGGCAGTTTTTGCTGGACTGTTTTTTTGACACCATGTCCCATTTGAAGCATCCCCCTCCCCCCGAGAATACTCCTAGAGTAGAAACTCCAAAAAGTGACCCCTTTAAGAAACTACACCCCTCAAGGTATTCTAAACTGATTTTACAAACTTTTTACAAACCTTTTAAGCGTTCCACAAGAGCTAATGGCATGGAGATGACATTTCCGAATTAATTTTTTTTTTTACTTTGCCTCACAAAAAGTGTAATATAGAGCCACTAAAAATCATATGTACCCTAAAATAGTAACAACAAAACTGCTACCTTATCCCGTAGTTTACAAAATGGGGTCACTTCAGGGGTTCTTCAAATGGGACATGGTTTAAAAAAATAAAAATAAAAAAATCAATTCAAAATCTGCCTTCCAGAAACCATATGGCGTTCCTTTTCTTGTGCGCCCTGCCGTGTGGTCATACGGCAGTTTACAACCACATATGGGGCATTTCTGAAAACTACAGAATCAGGGCAATAAATATTGAGTTTTGTTTGGCTGTTAACCCTTGCTTTGTTACTCAAATTATATTTTTTTAACCACTTCCCATCTGGGCCATTTGTCCCCTTCCTGACCAGGCCTAATTTTGCAAAACTGACATATCTCACTTCATGTGGTAATAACTTTGGAACGCCTTTATTTATCCAAGTCATTCAGAGATTGTTTTCTAGTGACACATTGTACTTCATGATCGTCATAAATTTGAGTCAAAATATTTCACCTTTATTTATGAAAACATCCCAAATTTACCCACAAATTTGAAAAATTCGCAATTTTCTAAATTTCAATTTCTCTGCTTTTAAAACAGAAAGTGATACCTCATAAAATATTTATTATTTAACATTCCCCATATGTCTACTTTATGTTGGCATCATTTTGGAAATGTCATTTTATTTTTTTAGGACGTTAGAAGGCTTAGAAGTTTAGAAGAAATTCTTAAAATTTTTAAGAAAATTGCCAAAACCCACTTTATAAGGACCAGTTTAGGTCTGAAGTCACTTTGTGGGGCCTACATAGTGGATACCCCCATAAATGACCCCATTGTAGAAACTACACCCCTCAAGTTACTCAAAACTGATTTTACAAACTTTGTTAACCCTTTATGCGTTCCACAAGAATTAAAGGAAAATGGAGATCAAATTTTTAAATTTCACTTTTTGGGCAGATTTTCCATTTTAATCCAACTTTTTCTTTAACACATCGATGGTTAACAGCCAAACAAAACTCAATATTTATTACCCAGATTCTGCGGTTTACAGAAACACCCCACATGTGGTCGTAAACTGCTGTATGGGCACAGCAGGGCGCAGAAGAAAAGGAACTCCACATGGTTTTTAGATGCCATGTCCCATTTGAAGCCCCCTGATGCACCCTTACAGTAGAAAATCCCAAGAAGTGACCCCATTTTGGAAATTAGGGGATAAGGTGCCAGTTTTATTAGTACTATTTTTGGGTACATATGATTTTTTGATCATTCATTATAACACTTTATGGGGCAAGGTGACCAAAAAATTGGTTGTTTTAGCACAGTTTCTATTTATTTATTTTTACAGCGTTCACCTGAGGGGTTCAGTCAAGTGACATTTTTATAGAGCAGATTGTTACGGACGTGGCGATACCTAATATGTATACTTTTTCTCATTTATTAAAGTTTTACACAATAATAGCATTTTTGAAACAAAAAAATTATGTTTTAATGTGTCCATGTTCTGATAGCTAAAGTTTTTTTATTTTTCGAGAGATTTTCTTATGTAGGGGCTCATTTTTTGCGGGATGAGGTGACGGTTTTATTGGTACCATTTTGTGGGACATACGCGTTTTTGATCACTTGGTGTTGCACCTTTTGTGATGCAAGGTGACAAAAATTGCTTGTTTTGACACTTTTTTTTTTTACGGTGTTCACCCGAGGGGTTAGCTCATGTGATATTTTTATAGAGCTGGTTTTTACGGACGTGGCAATACCAAATATGTCTATTTTATTTTTTCAATTTTTTTTTTTATTATTCCTTACTTGGGGACTTTTTTTTTTTACATGTGAAACTTTTTTTTATTTTATTTTTTTCAACCCTTTATTTTTATTTATTTTATTTTACACTTTTCATCCCCCATAAGGTCATACAAGACCTCTGGGGGACATTTGCTTCACTTTTTCTTTTTTTTTTTCACTGTTGATTTCTCCTGTAACTGGGGCTGACATAGTAGCCCCAGTTACAGTGGAAATGCACCCCCCAGAGAGGCTGTACAGCGTGATTCTGCGCTGTACAGCCTCAGAGCAGGGCTGATCGAGGTCTCTGTAAGACCTCACACAGCTCCTGCACGCTCCGGTCCCGGCGGTCACATGACCGCCGGGCCGGAACAGGAAGCGCATAGCGCTTCCTGCTCTGCAGACACAGCGCTCGGTGAGCGCTGTGTCTGCAGCGATCCGGAAGGCAGGGACACCTGGGAACTGTCCCTGCCTTATCTCTGGGTTGCCCTGCTGTCACTGACAGCGGGCAACCCGATCAGCAGCTGCACGATTAGCGTGCAGCTGCTATTTCTGAAAGGACGTTTTAAAACGTGCTTTCAGAAATAGAGGTCCACCCATAGGACGTTTATATCCTATGGGCGGACTTAAAGCGGTTAAATTAAAATAGAAAATCTGCCCAAAAATTTTAATTCTGAAATTTCATCTCCATTTGCCAATAACTCTTGTGGAACACCTAAAGGGTTAACAAAATAAAATCAGTTTTGAATACCTTGAGGGGTGTAGTTTCTTAGATGGGGTTACTTGTATGGAGTTTCTACTCTTGGGGTGCATCAGGGGGGGGCTTCAAATGGGACATGGTGTAAATAAACCAGTCCAGCCAAATTTTCCTTCCAAAAACCACACAGCGCTGCTTTCCTTCTACGCCCTACCGTGTGCCCATACAATAGTTTAACCACATATAGGGTGTTTCTGCAAACTACAGAATCGGGGTAATAAATATTGAGTTTTGTTTGGCTGTTAACCCTTGCTTTGTTACTGGGAAAAAAATTAAAATGGAAAATGTGCCCCCCAAAAAATTAATCGAAATTCAGAAATTTTATCTCCATTTGCCATTAAGGCCTTATGCACACGACAGTATTTTTTCACGGTCTGCAAAAACGGGGTCCGTAGGTCCGTGACCGTTTTTTCATCCGTGGGTCTTCCTTGATTTTTGGAGGATCCACAGACATGAAAAAAAAAAAAGTCGTTTTGGTGTCCGCCTGGCCGTGCGGAGCCAAACTGATCCGTCCTGAATTACAATGCAAGTCAATGGGGACGGATCAGTTTCACGTCGACACAATATGGTGCAATTGCAAACGTATCCGTCCCCCATTGACTTTTAATGTAAAGTCAGGAGTCCCTTTTATACCATCGGATCGGCGTTTTCTCCAATCCGATGGTATATTTTAACTTGAAGCGTCCCCATCACTATGGGAACGCCTCTATGTTAGAATATACTGTCTGATATGAGTTACATCGTGAAACTCTGATCCGACAGTATATTCTACCAGAGGCGTTCCCATGGTGATTTGTAGAAGCATCATACTTACCTGCGAGCTGCGATGTCTGTGTCCGGCCGGGAGCTCCTCCTACTGGTAAGTGACAGGTCTGTGCAGTGCATTGCCTAATGATCTGTCACTTACCAGTAGGAGGAGTTCCCGGCCGGACACAGACATCGCAGCTCGCAGGTAAGTATGATGCTTCTACAAATTGCTAAGTAACCATGGCAACCGGGACTGCAGTAGCGTCCCGGTTGCCATGGTTACCGATCGGAGCCCCCGTGATTAAACTGGGACTCTGGTACTCTCCACTGCCACCAATGATAGGGGGGAGATTTTAATTAGGAGGGGGAGGGAGGGGAGAGGGCCCACTGGCCACCAACGAGTCAACTACAGGGGAGGGACTGGCCACCAACGAGTCAACTACAGGGGAGGGACTGGCCACCAACGAGTCAACTACAGGGGAGGGACTGGCCACCAACGAGTCAACTACAGGGGAGGGACTGGCCACCAACGAGTCAACTACAGGGGAGGGACTGGCCACCAACGAGTCAACTACAGGGGAGGGACTGGCCACCAACGAGTCAACTACAGGGGAGGGACTGGCTACCAACGAGTTAACTACAGGGGAGGGACTGGCTACCAACGAGTTAACTACGGGGGGAAGGGAGGGAGGGGGGCTGGCTACCAACGAGTTAACTACAGGGGAGGGAGGGGGGGCTGGCTACCAACGAGTTAACTACAGGGGAGGGAGGGGGGGCTGGCTACCAACGAGTTAACTACGGGGGGGGCCCACTGGCTACCAACGAGTTAACTACAGGGGAGGGGGGGCTGGCTACCAACGAGTTAACTACGGGGGGGGGGGGCCCCACTGGCTACCAACGAGTTAATTACAGGGGAGGGAGGGGGGGCTAGCTACCAACGAGTTAACTACAGGGGGGGCTGGCTACCAACGAGTTAACTACAGGGGGGCTGGCTACTAACGAGTTAACTACAGGGGAGGGAGGGGGGCTGGCTACCAACGAGTTAACTACAGGGGAGGGAGGGGGGGCTGGCTACCAACGAGTTAACTACAGGGGGGGAGGGGGGGGCCCACTGGCTACCAACAAGTTAACTACAGGGGAGGGAGGGGGCGCTGGCTACCAACGAGTTAACTACAGGGGAGGGAGGGGGAGCCGGCCGCACTGGCCACCAATGTGTTAACTACGGGGGGCAGTCATGTACACAGTTCTTTTAGTATATTCTAACCTGAAGAGTCCCCATCACTATGGGAACGCCTCTGTGTTAGAATATACAGGGAGTGCAGAATTATTAGGCAAGTTGTATTTTTGAGGATTAATTTTATTATTGAACAACAACCATGTTCTCAATGAACCCAAAAAACTCATTAATATCAAAGCTGAATATTTTTGGAAGTAGTTTTTAGTTTGTTTTTAGTTTTAGCTATTTTAGGGGGATATCTGTGTGTGCAGGTGACTATTACTGTGCATAATTATTAGGCAACTTAACAAAAAACAAATATATACCCATTTCAATTATTTATTTTTACCAGTGAAACCAATATAACATCTCAACATTCACAAATATACATTTCTGACATTCAAAAACAAAAACAAATCAGTGACCAATATAGCCACCTTTCTTTGCAAGGACACTCAAAAGCCTGCCATCCATGGATTCTGTCAGTGTTTTGATCTGTTCACCATCAACATTGCGTGCAGCAGCAACCACAGCCTCCCAGACACTGTTCAGAGAGGTGTACTGTTTTCCCTCCTTGTAAATCTCACATTTGATGATGGACCACAGGTTCTCAAAGGGGTTCAGATCAGGTGAACAAGGAGGCCATGTCATTAGATTTTCTTCTTTTATACCCTTTCTTGCCAGCCACGCTGTGGAGTACTTGGACGCGTGTGATGGAGCATTGTCCTGCATGAAAATCATGTTTTTCTTGAAGGATGCAGACTTCTTCCTGTACCACTGCTTGAAGAAGGTGTCTTCCAGAAACTGGCAGTAGGACTGGGAGTTGAGCTTGACTCCATCCTCAACCCGAAAAGGCCCCACAAGCTCATCTTTGATGGTACCAGCCCAAACCAGTACTCCACCTCCACCTTGCTGGCGTCTGAGTCCGACTGGAGCTCTCTGCCCTTTACCAATCCAGCCACGGGCCCATCCATCTGGCCCATCAAGACTCACTCTCATTTCATCAGTCCATAAAACCTTAGAAAAATCAGTCTTGAGATATTTCTTGGCCCAGTCTTGACGTTTCAGCTTGTGTGTCTTGTTCAGTGTTGGTCGTCTTTCAGCCTTTTTTACCTTGGCCATGTCTCCGAGTATTGCACACCTTGTGCTTTTGGGCACTCCAGTGATGTTGCAGCTCTGAAATATGGCCAAACTGGTGGCAAGTGGCATCTTGGCAGCTGCACGCTTGACTTTTCTCAGTTCATGGGCAGTTATTTTGCGCCTTGGTTTTTCCACACGCTTCTTGCGACCCTGTTGACTATTTTGAATGAAACGCTTGATTGTTCGATGATCACGCTTCAGAAGCTTTGCAATTTTAAGAGTGCTGTATCCCTCTGCAAGATATCTCACTATTTTTGACTTTTCTGAGCCTGTCAAGTCCTTCTTTTGACCCATTTTGCCAAAGGAAAGGAAGTTGCCTAATAATTATGCACACCTGATATAGGGTGTTGATGTCATTAGACCAAACCCCTTCTCATTACAGAGATGCACATCACCTAATATGCTTAATTGGTAGTAGGCTTTCGAGCCTATACAGCTTGGAGTAAGACAACATGCATAAAGAGGATGATGTGGTCAAAATACTCATTTGCCTAATAATTCTGCACTCCTTGTACTGTCGGATCTGAGTTTTCACGAAGCGAAAACTCAGCTCTGAAAAAGCTTTTATGCAGACGGATCTTCGGATCTGTCTGTATGAAAGTAACCTACGGCCACGGATCACTGACGCCAATCTTGTGTGCATCAGTGTTCTTTCACGGACCCATTGACTTGAATGGGTCCGTGAACCGTTGTCAGTCAAAAAAAAATAGGACAGGTCATATTTTTTGGGACGGACAGGATACACGGATCACGGTCTCAGCTGCAAAACGGTGCATTTTCCGATTTTTCCACGGACCCATTTAAAGAGGACCTTTCACTAATATACAAACTCATACCTAACTATACCTGTGGGCAGAGCGGCGCCCAGGGGTCCCCCCTGCACTATGAGCTGTGCGCTGCGATTGGCCAGCACTACAGCAAGGGACACGCCTCCTACAAAAAAAATCAGTCCAATACAACAGACGGAGCTGAGACACCGGAGCATATACTGGGCGGCGCCCAGGCATACTAGTAAGTGCAGGGGGAACCCCTGGGCGCCGCTCTGCCCACAGGTATAGTTAGTTTTGAGTTTGTATATTAGTGAAAGGTCCTCTTTAAAGTCTTTGGGTCCGCGAAAAAAAATATGAAAACGGCACAACGCCCACGGATGCACAACAGTCGTGTGCATGAAGCCTAACTCTTGTGGAACCCTTAAAAGGGTTAACATTTGTAAAATCAGTTTGAATACCTTGAGGGTTGTAGTTTCTAGAATGGGGTCATTTTTGGGTGGTTTCTATTATGTAAGCCTCACAAAGTGACTTCAGACCTGAACTGGTCCTTAAAAATTTTTTTTTTTTTTATTTCTGAAAAATTTCAAGATTTGCTTCTAAACTTCTAAGCCTTGTAACGTCCCCAAAAAAAAAAATGCAATTCCCAAAATGATCCAAACAAAAAGTAGACATGTGGGGAATGTAAAGTAATAACAATTTTTGTAGGTATTACTATGTATTATAGTAGTAGAGAAATGGAAACTTGGAAATTTGCTAATTTTTCTAAACGTTTGATAAATTTGGTATATTTTTTTTATAAATAAACATTTTTGACTCCATTTTACCAGTGTCATGAAGTACAATATGTGACGAAAAAACTAGCTCAGAATGGCTTGGATAAGTCAAAGCGTTTTAAAGTCATCACCACAAAGTGACACTGGTCAGATTTGCAATAAATGGCCTGGTCCTTAAGGTGAAAAATGAGCCCGGTCCTTAAGGGGTTAAGGGAGTTTTTAATTTTTTCTTATGCAGCATGTGGATATTCTGGTCAATATAAATGAGAGGTGATTGTCTCTTGATACTTTGGTTGCCAGTATCCTCCATTTATGTATAATGATCGTTTATGCAACTATAGATCACTATATTTGATGCATCATGTCTTAATATGCATTTACATAATTGTACACATACTATATACCCCTGTATTGTGTGTGCTACCAGGATGGTGTTTTCTTCTGTCACTTTCCTTTTTAACATCAACATCCTTTTATATGTAAAAATAAATTCAACAGAATACTATATTTTATATGGGTACCTTGTGAGCTCCCATTTTTTTTGTTTAAGTCTGGTTCGTTTCAATACTGTACAGAGCGAGTTTTCTGTACAGTATTAGAATGTATTGGCTCCAATGAGGTGAAGTTACTACCTCGCGAAGTCTCGTGAGACTTTGCATAATAACTTCAGAATCTGATTTAGGCTACTTTCACACACGCATTTGGTGTGGATCCGTCATGGATCTGCACAGACTAATCCGTTCAGATAATACAAACTTCTGCATCCTTTCCGAACAGATCGTGTTGTATTATCTTTAACATAGCCAAGACTGATCCATCTTGACCACCATTCAAAGTCAATGGAGGACGATATCAGTTTTCTATTGTGCCAGATTGTGTCATAGAAAACGGATCGGTCCCCATTGACTTGCATTGTGTGTCAGAACGGATCAGTTTGGCCAAGTTTCGTCCAAAGCGGAATGGAGACTGAACGGAGGCTAACTGATGCATTCTGAGCATTTTGAATTTAAAGAGTAACTAAACTTTTGAATAAAGTTTTAATAGGATGTTCCTAATGCCATAGTAACACTTTTTGTAATAAACTATTAATGCTTTTTGTATTTTTAATACACTTTCCCCCCTCCTAAAGCACTTTAAATTGACATTTCTGTATACCGCTAACTCCGGTGTATGGAGATGCCATTATGAATGGGGCTGCAGCGCAGAGTACGGGCAGGAGCACACATTGCTGCTCCTGCCTGTGCCCCCGGAGGTTTACTAACTAAAAACCATTAATAAAAGTATATTAGAAAAAAAGTGTTACAATGGCATTAGGAACATCTATAAAACATTTATTCAAAAGCTTAGTTACTCTAAGGCCTGGCACATATGGAACATGATAATGGTTACTACTGTGCTATGTTATTCTACACAGTTCTATTCGGTTTTTGTGACAGGCCCCACGGTTCAAAGTACATTTCATTATAGGTAGAGAAAATCTTGAGTACATATAAATCTCTTATGTCTGAGTCTGACATTTAAAAATCTTTTTTATGTTAAGATTTACCAGCATATAGTTCAGGGCCATACACTGCTCCAACTACAGGACTGAGTTTCCAACCTGAAAGAAAGGAAAAAAAAAAAAAAAAAACCTGACATTAATCTTTTGTCCATGACATATTGTACATACTGACGCATGGCTAATAAGCAAATATGTATACATGTACATATATGTAAATTTACTTGTATTAGCAAATCCAGAGACCAATTTTTGCAGATCCATGATGCTAATGTGAAAGTAGACTCAGCCAACTAACATTGCTACTCTGCTCTCTGACATTAAACACCCATAGCTTAATTCTTATCTTACTAAAAACAATGTGGCTTAAATAAGTGTTTATGACCTCTTAGTAAAATAAAGATAAGGGTTATTAGATGACCTGCACAAAAGTGAAAGTAAAAAATGTAGGATTTACAGCTAGCCCTTTGTGATAGAACGGCTCAATATTTTTAATACCAATTTAAAAACGTTTTTTGCCCCAAATCAGTAAAATGCAATAAAAATAAATTATAATTTGCCTCGGAAGGGGTACATAACCTTTAACTGTGTTTGTGCGGTTACAAAATAGTCACAGCAAGAGCTGCATTAAACCTGCAGCTTTTACTTCCGACCTGACGACTTGAGGATCCATTCACACGTCTGTGGCACCCCCTATAGAAATGCCTATTATTGACGCAGCTGCGGACAAGAATAGGACATGTTCTATCTTTTGCGGAGCTGAGGACCGGAAGTTTGGGGCCGCTTCACGTCCGGAATTGCGGAACAAGTGCGGACCCTTTTGCGGACGTGTGAATGGACACTAAAGGGTTTCTGTCACCAGATTTAACCCCATTAAGCTAGCTGACATTAATGCCTATTCCTACTTTTATCTATGCCCCCTTTACGCCAGAAATCTAGTTATAATATGCTAATTAGTCTCAAGGAGCAGGGGGGGTGCTGTTACTGCTCCTAGAGGCTCCGTTCTTCCACCAAGTCCTGATTGACAGGGCCAGGCAGCGCTTGCATCTGTCTGCTAGCCCTGTGTTCTGAAGAAATCTCATGCCATTCGGCACAGGCAAAGTGCGGGGATGCTGCACGCAGGCTGCCAGCTTTCTCACCGCGCCTGCACCGAATACTGAACGGCATGAGATTCCACCAGAGCATAGGGCTGGCAGACAGATGCGAGCGCTGCCTGGCCCTGTCGATCAGGACTTGGAGGGAGGCGACAAAGGTGGGAGAACGGAGCCTCTAGGAGCAGGAACAATGCCCCCCTGCTCCTAGAGGCTAATTAGCATATTATAAAAGTTAGATTTCTGGTGTAACGGGGGTATAGATAAAAGTAGGAATAGGCTAGTTAGGTTTAGCTGACATTAGCTCATGGCTAATGTTAGCTAGCTTAACAGGGTTCAATCTGGTAACAGAATCCCTTTAAAGCTGTATGTGAATTTAAGGCAGCTTGCACCACGATTCTGATCTTGAGTTAAAGGGTTTCAATCTGCATGGAGTTTTTATGTTCTCCCGTGTTTGTGGGGGTTTCCTCCGGGTACTCCGGTTTCCTCCCACACTCCAAAGACATACTGATAGGAACCTTAGATTGGGACAGTTGGATGATAATGTCTGTAAAGCGCTGCGGATTATAGTAGCGCTATATAAAATGCATAAAATAAATAAAGATAAGATTGTGGCTGTAGTTTGTAGCCCATGAAAGTATTCAGAAGCACAGCAAAAACTGTTTTATCAGGACAGTATTGTCCTTTCCTGCCTGAACTCTAAACACTGTTCAGGATGATTGTGGCTTGAATACTGAAATATAAAAGGGAGTGTCATCAGAAAACAACCTATTTGTTAAAAATCACATTTGCGGTAAACTATTTTACAGTTTCTTGTGTTTTGTTTTTTCACTTTTCAATGTCACTCGATATAAAAAATAAAATAAAATAAAAAGTACTGGTATATAATCCTGGTCATTAGTTCTAATAGGTCCTTATTTCCTGTTCTGTACAAGTAACTTCAGTAGCCATCATCACTACAGGCTGAATTTTGAGGCGAGGATGCAGTAGAGGTTCTTCTCGTAACTCCTCCAGGAACACCATATTTGTGCAGGTGTTGAACAGCAGAACAAAACTCCAGAGTCTGCTAAATCTTCCTGAATGTCGTCAAGCAGGGGTTCAGTTACCTTTCTAGCAATCCTATGGTATCTGAATTCTTTCTTGGTCTCCCAGACCTTCTCTTGACCTTCACTGTTCCTGTTAATTACCATTTCTTAAATTTAATTTCAAACTGAGGAAATGGCAACCTGAAAACACTTTGCAATCTTCTTATAGCCCTCTGCTTTGTGAGCCTAAATAATTCTCAGAGTGTTAGGCTCCATTCACACGTACGTGGTGCGTTGCGGACCCACAAATTGCGGATCCGCAACACACCCGCCCGGCACCCCTATAGAAATGCCTATTTTTGTCCACAGCTGCGGACAAGAATAGGACATGTTCTATCTTTTGTGTAACTACTGACCCGAAGATCAGGGCCGCGATCCGCGGACAGCAAACTGTGCTGTCTGCATCCATTCCATCCCCATAGAAAATGAACGGGTCCGCACCAGTTTCGCAAATTAGCGGAACGGACGCAGAACCATTTGCGGAAGTGTAAATGGACCCTTAGGCTGCTGCTTAGAAGAACCCATGGCTGCTGTTTGTTTGGAATCGGGTTAGAGTAATCTAGGTATTTATAAGGCTTTGAAATTTGCATCACCAGACCTTTACTAATGATGATTGCAAACCAGCCTTAACCCCAACAGGCTATTTAAGGTCTGATACTGCCGTCAAAGTTTTCTAAGCGCTCTAATCACCTTAAGTTCTCATACTTTAGCAAAGTAATCCTTTCCTTTTGGACCTTCATCTTTAACTTTATGCCTTTTGGAGATCATTTTATCTTCAACTTGCTTTACTATTCACAGTAACAGTAATTTTGGGGTGCCTAAACTTTTGCATGCCACTTGAGCCTTTCTAACATTCTGAGGGAAGATTCACAGATTTCTTAAAATTAAGTGTATAACAATCTTTTTCAATTAAATACAGAGTTTATTGTATATTTACTTCCTTCCTGATCCCTATACACATCGTTCATTGTGTGCTGCATATAAAACATTGGGGAAAGCAGAGACCGTGAAAAAAATCATCCCTGCCTTCCATATGGGGAGCCAGTGACACGATTAGCGCACAGCAGTGATCTCTGCACGCACATTTTAAAACTATTAAATATAGGTCAACCATCCAAACATACAGTTGAGTCGCATTAAGATCAAGCAGCTACACTGGCTGGGAGTGACTCAAAAGTACTGGTATTTTGGTCACAGGTATCTCAAACCATCCTGATTGCAGTGCATCCCACAGCTGCTGGAGGGTACATGGGGGAGGATCCATAGAGTGAAAACTATCGAGGAAGTCCAAGAGATGCTCAATTGGGTTCAAGTCTGGCGAATTAGGGGGCCAAGGTAGTACTTTTAAGTCTTTGTCATGCTTGTCCAACCAGTGTGTGCCATTTCTAGCCATGTGCTGTTTCATATTGTTTTGCTAGAAGATCCCATCCTCCGCAGAAAAGCTAATCAGCATGTATGAGTGTAAATGATCTGAAAGGATTGATTCATACCACATCGGTTGAGAGTGCCTTCCACATAAATCATGGGGGCCAGATAATTTCAAGAATACATTACCCAGAATAATATCAGTCTGTTCAATGAAGCAATAAATGTGACTCATCGGAGAAGGCAACCCTTTGCCAATCACCGTAGGTCCAATTCAGACACTGCCACAAAAAGCCTTTACTGCCAATAAAAAAAACTTTGTTAGCACAGTAGGAAGTGGTCATAATAATGTGCCTCATCTGTACCCAGTCAATGGGTGGTAAGCAAGGAGTGAAATAAGACTGCACGAATCCCCTTCCCAAGATGTGCGTTGGATGACAGGAGTCGCCTCTTCAACTATTGGTTCACTAGAGCCCATATATACAGGTGAAACTCGAAAAATTAGAATATCGCGCAAAAGTTCATTTATTTCAGCAATGCAACTTAGGGTACTTTCACACTTGCGGCAGAGGATACCGGCAGGCAGTTGCAGTTCAGGCAAGCCGGACGCAAACTGATAGCATTTGTCAGACGGATCCGGATACTGATCCGTCTGACAAATGCATTGCAATACCGGATCTATATCTCCGGTGTCATACGGAAAAACAGATCCGGCATTAATTTTATTTTTTTGCATTTTTATAGGTCTGCGCATACGCAGGACGAAAAGCCGTATCCGTTTTGCCGGAAAACTTAATGCTGGATCCGGCTCTTATACACTGCAATATAAATTAATGCCGGATCCGGCATGCCGGCAAGTGTTCAGTATTTTTGGCCGGAGATAAAACTGCAGCAAGCTGCGATATTTTCTCCGTCCAAAAAACTTAAACGGGAATTAAACTGATGAATCCTGAATGAAATGCTCTCCATTCAGAATGCATTAGGATAAAACGGTTTAGTTTTTTTCGGTATTGAGCTCCTGTGAAGGAACTCAATACCGGAAAACAAAATCGCTAGAGTGAAAGTACCCTTAAAAGGTGAAACTAATATACGAGAGACTCATTACATGCAAAGCAAGATATTTCAAGCCTTTACTTGTTATAATTTGGCTTACAGCTTATGAAAACCCCAAATTCACAATCTCCGAAAACTAGAATATTGTGAAAAGGTTCAATATTCTAGGCTCAAAGTGTCACACTCTAGTCAGCTAATTAATCCATAACACCTGCAAAGGGTTCCTGAGCCTTTAAATTGTATCTGTCTAGTTCAGTAGGAATCAATCATGGGAAAGACTGCTGACCTGACAGTTGTGCAGAAAACCCATCATTGACATCCTACATAAGGAGGGAAAGCTTCAAAAGGTAATTGCAAAAGTTGAATGTTCCCCAAATGCTGTATCAAAGCACAATAATAAATAACTTTAGTGATGTAGAAGGGACAACTGTGGAATTAAAAAGGTGCAGAACCAGCAGGGATGACCGCAGCCGCAGTTGAAAAATAAATGATGGTCCAACTAAACGCAAACCGGATGGAATAGCATGCCGCTGCAAGATGCTGTGGTAGCCATGCTGGTTCAGTATGCCTTTAATTTTGAATAAGTCACCAGCAAAGCACTCCCACACCATCACACCTCCTCTTCCATGCTTCACGGTGGGAACCAGGCATGTAGAGTCCACCCGTTCACCTTTTCTGCATCGCACAAAGATACGGTGGTTGGAACCAAAGATCTCAAATTTGGACTCATGAGACCAAAGCACAGATTTCCACTGGTCTAATGTCCATTCCTTGTGTTCTTTAGCCCAAACAAGTCTCTTCTGCTTGTTGCCTGTCCTCAACAGTGGTTTCCTAGCAGATATTCTACCATTAAGGCCTGATTCACACAGTCTCTTTAACAGTTGTTCTAGAGATGTCTGCTGCTAGAACTGTGTGTGGCATTGACCTGGTCTCTAATCTGAGCTGCTGTTAACCTGCGATTTCTGAGGCTGGTGACTCGGATGAACTTATCCTCCGCAGCAGAGGTGACTCTTGGTCTTCCTTTCCTGGGGCGGTCCGCATGTGAGACAGTTTATTTGTAGCGCTTGATGGTTTTTGTGACTGCACTTGGGGACACTTTCAAAGTTTTCCCAATTTTTTGGACTGACTGACCTTCATTTGTTAAAGTAATGATGGCCACTTGTTTTTCTTTACTTAGCTGCTTTTTTCTTGCCATAATACAAATTCTAACAGTCTATTCAGTAGGACTATCAGCTGTGTATCCACCTGACTTCACAACGCTACTGATGGTCCCAACCCCATTTATAAGGCAAGAAATCCCACTTATTAAACCTGACAGGGCACACCTGTGAAGTGAAAACCATTTCAGGTGACTACCTCTTGAAGCTCATCAAGAGAATGCCAAGAGTGTGCAAAGCAGTAATCAAAGCAAAAAGGTGGCTACTTTGAAGAACCTAGAATATGACATATTTTCAGTTTCACACTTTTTTGTTATGTATATAATTCCACATGTGTTAATTCATAGTTTTGATGCCTTCAGTGTGAATCTACAATTTTCATAGTCATGAAAATAAAGAAAACTTTGAATGAGAAGGTGTGTCCAAACTTTTGGTCTGTACTGTACACACACATATGTATCTTCCCCATTTACTACAGTATATGCATAACCTTTTTTATTTTTCTGCCAACATAGCTGTCTGAAGAATTGCTTTTTGTAGAACAGACTGTAGTTTTTTTTATTATTTTTATTATTATTTTGGGGGATATAAGAATTTTTTTTATCACTTGATGTTTTTCAGGAGGCAGGGTGAACAAAGTAATAAAAAAAAATCTGTTCTGGCACAGTTTTAATATTATTTTTTACCCCGCGGTATATACCTGATTGGGTAGATCATATTTTTATAGAGCAGGTAACTATGGACATTATATGTCAGTATTCTATAAAATCATAAAACATAAAAATAAAAAATCATCCTGTTTGCATGTCCCATTTTCTAAGAACCATTTTTTTTCTGGCAATGTTCTTGTTTGAGGGCTCAATTTTTGCAGGATGAGATGACATTTTCAGTGGCGTCATTTTGGGGTACATAGAGATTTAGCAAACTGGTGTAAAGTAGAATTGGCTTAGTTACCCATACTAACCAATCAGTTTGCCCCTTAATTTTACAAATCACTGAAAAATGAAAGGGGGAATCTGATTGGTTGCTATGGACTTTATACCAGTTTGCAATACTTTACACTAGTTTGCTAGCTCTCCCCCATAGTACTTTTTGATTGCTTACCATTATGCTTTTTGTGAGGCAAAGTGACCAGCGCTATACAGCTCAACTTTAGAGCTGATCTAGGAAGACCCAGCTGCTCCTGTAGTCTTTCATCCTCAGCATAGCACTTCCCGAGCTGTATACACAGCACTACTTCAGCGCTGTTATATACAGCAATCTGGAAGGCAGGGACACTAAGGAACCATTCCTGCATTCTCTATAGGAAGCCCTACAGTCACTGACAGCGGGCCCCACACAGCAGCTGCATGATTAGCATGCAACTGTGATCTCTTAACGAATATTTTAGAATGTCCTGACCACCCAGGAAGTTTATAGTCTAGTTTATAGTCTATGAGTTTTTTAAAGTGTTCGGCTACTTCCACATCTGTGTCCAGCAGAGGATCAGCAAAAATGCATTTGGTTAATAATTAAACCGTCTGCATCCGTTCAGAACGGATCCAGTTGTATTGCCTCCAAAATGAACAAGACAGATCCGGGGACCATTTTAAAAATCAATGAGCGCTGGATCAGGGACTATTGACTTACATTGTGTTTCATGCCAGATTAGTCTTGATCAGTATCCCAGGCCACAGTTAAAAATGCTGCTTGCAATGGCTGTGTGTCTGGCATGGGAATGCAACAAAATGGAACGGAATGCATTCTGGTGCGCTCCATTCCGGTTTGTTCAGTTTTGTCCCATTGACAATGAATGTGGACAAAATTGAAGCAGTTTTCTCCAGTTTTGAGACCCTGTGCCAGATCTCAAAACCGGAAAAGAAATGCAGATGTGAAAGTAGCCTTAGTTACCATTTAAAGTACTAATCACACACTGAGCATGCAAAATGAAAAAAACAAAAAGCTGAATTTCAGATTTTGTTCAATCCACCTAGCCAAAAAAAAGGAGCCATCCTGCAAAAACAAAAGAAACTGTGGCAAACAACGGTTTGTAGTAAAATGCACAACAGCACTGTGCGTAATGTATGATGCACATTTAAAATATTCTTCAGATCTTTACAATCACCAGAAGGACTATACGTACAGATATGAATACAAAATCGCCATCCTTCTAAGGCCTCAGAAGTCTTAATTTTATACCTTTTAATGGGCAACTAAAATAAATGTTATAAGGCAAGCTTTCGAGAACGAGGTCCCCTTCAGACCGAAATGAAGGAAAAACACTAAAGAAACATGGATATAGGCTAGTTTCACACTAGCGGCAGGCAGGCTGTTCCGGCGGGTGAACAGCCCGTCTGATCCGTGCTGCTGCTAGTGCACGCGTGCCCCCAGACAACCGCTCCGGCCCCATTGAGGGCGGGAAGGATTTCCGGAGGCAGCACGGTAAACATGCCGAGAGGCGGCCGGAATAAAACCACGACATGTCATACTTTTATTCCAGCCGCCATGTTTGCCATGCTGCCGCCAGAACTCGTTTAAAGTTTAAAGAAACTAAGCCACAGAAAAATGTAAGAGCACCATATTTTGAATATGAAAAATGACTTTTGGGGGGGGGGGGGGTGTGACAGAAGCCCTGTAAAGCCTTATGTATACTACAGTATTTTGGGTCTGCGGCCACATCAAATTTGTTGCAAATTACACACAGACCCAATTCATTTCTACGGGTCCGCAAAAATGCGGACAGCAAACAGATGTTATCCATGTACTGTCCGCAGCCATGTTAAAGAATATGTCCAATTCCATTTTGCAGTCAATGGTCATTTCCAAAAAAATAAAATAAAGCATGCAGATATGTAATTTGTGGACCGCAAAATAGATAGCATTGTGTGCTTCAGGCTCAAAACAGATTTAAGAATGGAAGTCAGTCAAATTTGCAACTTTAGAGGCTTACAGTATTTTTTTTTTTGCCAAAGTATGAAAAATTTTGAACCAATTAGTAAATCTCACCATTTCCATAGGGAGTCACAGTTTTTTTATTGGTCATCACACGAGCTGTTGCATTGTTGACCTAGCACAAATTCCATAAGTGGAAAGGAAAGAGATCTAGTTAGGATAACCATAGCTTATATTTAACATGCAGTAATGTTTTTCATGCAGAAAGCCATTCAAACTGAAAAGCATGCATCGGCAATGCAGGGATTTTTAGTTTATAACAACCTAACATGCAAATAAACAATAAGATAAATAATGTGTGTATACATTTATAAATTATATAATAGTTTATGTTAAAGTTAAACAGATATGCACAATGTGGTACTTTGAGGCTAATATTTGTTATATTATGACAAATATTAGCAAATTTAATGACCAAAATTTTTTATCTTATTTTTGTTATTTCAATATACTGTCCTGCTTAACAGGGATATTTTAGGTAGAAAGTGATCCATTACAATTTAACAGAAAGCAGGGGACCTAATGTGTTCCTGACCTACCACAATATATAACTAATAGTCATTTCATCACAAGCTTTCAACTAGTTGAATTAACAAAATACTGTTTAAAGATGTACAGCAGACAATCTAATTATAGGTGTTCTAAAAGCAACCAAACTAATATATTACATACCATATATAATTTATAGCTCTTAAAGAGGATGTCAGTTATTTACCAAAAGTCAGATTATACTACACCTATATGGCTCAATTCTACCATCTCAAAGCCCTTTAGAGCAGTGTTTCCCAACCAGTGTGCCTCCAGCTGTTGCAAAACTACAACTCCCAGCATGCCTGGACAGCCTTTGGCTGTACGGGCATGCTGGGAGTTGTAGTTTTGCAACAGCTGGAGGCACACTGGTTGGGAAACACTGCTTTAGAGGACCAACCAATTTGATGGCGTGGTCTATCCTAAAAAGGCATGTGACAGAACAACAGCGTGCCATTTGGCTCTTCAACTGAATTTTTAAAATTGAAGGGGGAATGATCAGAGTGGGTCCTACATAAGAGACCCCTACTAATCAGCAGAACAAAACAAATTCAGAGTAACATCCATACATGAGAGGCTCAGATCATGGTGCATTAACATGAATGAGCTGCATTGACAGGAACACTTGTATGGCTGTCACTAAGCTAGGTACTGAACTGAATGGCTGACAGTCCTCATCTGAGAGAGCAATGTTGACTAGCCACAAAAGAGGGTTGCACAGGAGTTGAGAGTTGCAAAGGTAATTTCTAGTTACGCCACTGCTGAACAGCTACAGGCGGTGGAAACTGAAGTGTTTTCTCACTTCAGCAGCATTTATCATGTACAGAAAGTTAATACAAGCCACTTTCTAATATATTGTTACAGTCCATTTTTATTCCTTTGCTGGCTGTGCTTTTTTTTTTTTTTTTTTTTTTTTTTTATCAAAAGGCACTTTTTTCTACAGTGTGCAAGCAGGGCCACCGCTACTGGATTACAGGGTGGTCCTAACCATAGATATGGGCAGTGTATAATGTAATGGCAAAAGGAATCAAGCCAGGAAAAGGTGGGAATATGGACAAATCACAAAACATTAGTAAGTGCATTGTATTAACTATCTCTACATGATAAATGCCATTTGCTCAAGAAAACACCTTTAACAGTGGATGCAACCAGAAGCAGAAGGTTCTATTCACAGTCGTAGCCAAGCCACCATACTGCAGCTCAGGTCCCATTCAAGTAGAAGCTGCAGTTCCAGAAGTAAACCGTGTATTAAGTCCAAACACCACAGATCTGTGGTCTAGCGTAGCTCCTATTCAAGGACAAGTCATCAATATGTTAATCCCAGAAACATCTTTGAAGGGCACCTTTCTACCTAGGAAACTGGCTGACCTACCTAGTGTATGAGCTTTGGGTAGCAGAAGGCATCTGTGTTGGTCTTAAATGGTAAAACAAAGTTCCAGCACTCATGTTTTCTTGGTAGCCAAAATCCTAGTCTTTATTCAGGCAGTAGAAAATAATGTACAGGACATGCACCCACTAGTGTAGCAACATTGAAGTGTTTCAAATAGAGTTCTTATTCTTAACTGTGAACAGTGTCTTTTCAAGAGATTAAATACTGGTCTGGGAGCACATGGTTCCACCCCCACCTGGAAGGCGGGGGAAGGGAAATGAGGGAAAAGAGGGAAAGGTGGAGCCCTCTGCTACCTAGGTAAGGCACTGTTCACATTGTCCAACAATGAAGATGCAATAAGCATCCATGTGAAATCGATAATTCTGTATATATAATGTGAAAATTCCATAACCAAAAACAAATGTAAAATTTCATATGCAAAATAAAAAATACAAATGCAAATACAGATACAAGTTGTCATGCATAAGTGTATTTGGTAGCATATGCTATTACAACATAAACAAATCCTATTTCTCCATTATCGATCGAAATGGAATTGTCAATAAAAATGCATAAATTCATTTTTCATATCAAGACTAGAGTTGAGCGAACACCTGGATGTTCGGGTTCGAGAAGTTCGGCCGAACATCCCGGAAATGTTCGGGTTCGGGATCCGAACCCGATCCGAACTTCGTCCCGAACCCGAACCCCATTGAAGTCAATGGGGACCCGAACTTTTCGGCACTAAAAAGGCTGTAAAACAGCCCAGGAAAGAGCTAGAGGGCTGCAAAAGGCAGCAACATGTAGGTAAATCCCCTGCAAACAAATGTGGATAGGGAAATGAATTAAAATAAAAATTAAATAAATAAAAATTAACCAAAATCAATTGGAGAGAGGTTCCATAGCAGAGAATCTGGCTTCCCGTCACCCACCACTGGAACAGTCCATTCTCAGATATTTAGGCCCCGGCACCCAGGCAGAGGAGAGAGGTCCCGTAACAGAGAATCTGTCTTCATGTCAGCAGAGAATTAGTCTGCATGTCATAGCAGAGAATGAGGCTTCACGTCAGCCACCACTGCAACAGTCCATTGGCATATATTTAGGCCCAGCACACACACAGGCAGAGGAGAGAGGTCCCGTAACAGAGAATCTGGCTTCATGTCAGCAGAGAATCAGTCTGCATGTCATAGCAGAGAATCAGGCTTCACGTCAGCCACCACTGCAACAGTCCATTGTCATAAATTTAGGCCCAGCACCCAGGCAGAGGAGAGAGGTCCCGTAACAGAGAATCTGGCTTCATGTCAGCAGAGAATCAGTCTTCATATCATAGCAGAGAATCAGGCTTCACGTCACCCACCACTGTAAGAGTCAATTTTCATAAATTTAGGCCCAGAACCCAGGCAGAGGAGAAAGGTCCCGTAACAGACAATCTGGCTTCATGTCAGCAGAGAATCAGTCTTCATATCATAGCAGAGAATCAGGCTTCACGTCACCCACCACTGTAAGAGTCAATTTTCATAAATTTAGGCCCAGAACCCAGGCAGAGGAGAAAGGTCCCGTAACAGACAATCTGGCTTCATGTCAGCAGAGAATCAGTCTTCATATCATAGCAGAGAATCAGGCTTCACGTCACCCACCACTGTAAGAGTCAATTTTCATAAATTTAGGCCCAGAACCCAGGCAGAGGAGAAAGGTCCCGTAACAGACAATCTGGCTTCATGTCAGCAGAGAATCAGTCTTCATATCATAGCAGAGAATCAGGCTTCACGTCACCCACCACTGTAAGAGTCAATTTTCATAAATTTAGGCCCAGAACCCAGGTAGAGGAGAAAGGTCCCGTAACAGACAATCTGGCTTCATGACAGCAGAGAATCAGTCTGCATGTCATAGCAGAGAATCAGGCTTCACGTCAGCCACCACTGCAACAGTCCATTGTCATAAATTTAGGCCCAGCACCCAGGCAGAGGAGAGAGGTCCCGTAACAGAGGATCTGGCTTCATGTCAGCAGAGAATCAGTCTGCATGTCATAGCAGAGAATGAGGCTTCACGTCAGCCACCACTGCAACAGTCCATTGGCATATATTTAGGCCCAGCACACACACAGGCAGAGGAGAGAGGTCCCGTAACAGACAATCTGGCTTCATGTCAGCAGAGAATTAGTCTGCATGTCATAGCAGAGAATGAGGCTTCACGTCACCCACCACTGCAACAGTCCATTGGCATATATTCAGGCCCAGCACCCAGGCAGAGGAGAGAGGTCCCGTAACAGAGGATCTGGCTTCATGTCAGCAGAGAATCAGTCTGCATGTCATAGCAGAGAATCAGGCTTCACGTCAGCCACCACTGCAACAGTCCATTGTCATAAATTTAGGCCCAGCACCCAGGCAGAGGAGAGAGGTCCCGTAACAGAGGATCTGGCTTCATGTCAGCAGAGAATCAGTCTGCATGTCATAGCAGAGAATCAGGCTTCACGTCAGCCACCACTGCAACAGTCCATTGTCATAAATTTAGGCCCAGCACCCAGGCAGAGGAGAGAGGTCCCGTAACAGACAATCTGGCTTCATGTCAGCAGAGAATTAGTCTGCATGTCATAGCAGAGAATCAGGCTTCATGTCAGCCACCACTGCAACAGTCCATTGGCATATATTTAGGCCTAGCACACAGGCAGAGGAGAGGTTCATTCAACTTTGGGTAGCATCGCAATATAATGGTAAAATGAAAATAAAAATAGGATTGAATGAGGAAGTGCCCTGGAGTCCAATAATATATGGTTATGGGGAGGTAGTTAATGTCTAATCTGGACAAGGGACGGACAGGTCCTGTGGGATCCATGCCTGGTTCATTTTTATGAACGTCAGCTTGTCCACATTGGCTGTAGACAGGCGGCTGCGTTTGTCTGTAATGACGCCCCCTGCCGTGCTGAATACACGTTCAGACAAAACGCTGGCTGCCGGGCAGGCCAGCACCTCCAAGGCATAAAAGGCTAGCTCTGGCCACGTGGACAATTTAGAGACCCAGAAGTTGAATGGGGCCGAACCATCAGTCAGTACGTGGAGGGGTGTGCACACGTACTGTTCCACCATGTTAGTGAAATGTTGCCTCCTGCTAACACGTTGCGTATCAGGTGGTGGTGCAGTTAGCTGTGGCGTGTTGACAAAAGTTTTCCACATCTCTGCCATGCTAACCCTGCCCTCAGAGGAGCTGGCCGTGACACAGCTGCCTTGGCGACCTCTTGCTCCTCCTCTGCCTTGGCCTTGGGCTTCCACTTGTTCCCCTGTGACATTTGGGAATGCTCTCAGTAGCGCGTCTACCAACGTGCGCTTGTACTCGCGCATCTTCCTATCACGCTCCAGTGCAGGAAGTAAGGTGGGCACATTGTCTTTGTAGCGTGGATCCAGCAGGGTGGCAACCCAGTAGTCCGCACAGGTTAAAATGTGGGCAACTCTGCTGTCGTTGCGCAGGCACTGCAGCATGTAGTCGCTCATGTGTGCCAGGCTGCCCAGGGGTAAGGACAAGCTGTCCTCTGTGGGAGGCGTATCGTCATCGTCCTGCCTTTCCCCCCAGCCACGCACCAGTGATGGACCCGAGCTGCGTTGGGTGCCACCCCGCTGTGACCATGCTTCATCCTCATCCTCCTCCACCTCCTCCTCATCCTCGTCCTCCTCGTCCTCCAGTAGTGGGCCCTGGCTGGCCACATTTGTACCTGGCCTCTGCTGTTGCAAAAAACCTCCCTCTGAGTCACTTCGAAGAGACTGGCCTGAAAGTGCTAAAAATGACCCCTCTTCCTCATCCTCCTCCTCCTCCTCCTGGGCCACCTCCTGTTCCATCATCGCCCTAAGTGTTTTCTCAAGGAGACATAGAAGTGGTATTGTAACGCTGATAACGGTGTCATCGCCACTGGCCATGTTGGTGGAGTACTCGAAACAGCGCAACAGGGCACACAGGTCTCGCATGGAGGCCCAGTCATTGGTGGTGAAGTGGTGCTGTTCTGTAGTGCGACTGACCCGTGCGTGCTGCAGCTGAAACTCCACTATGGCCTGCTGCTGCTCGCACAGTCTGTCCAGCATGTGCAAGGTGGAGTTCCACCTGGTGGGCACGTCGCATATGAGGCGGTGAGCGGGAAGGCCGAAGTTACGCTGTAGCGCAGACAGGCGAGCAGCGGCAGGATGTGAACGCCGGAAGCGCGAACAGACGGCCCGCACTTTATGCAGCAGCTCTGACATGTCGGGGTAGTTGTGAATGAACTTCTGCACCACCAAATTCAGCACATGCGCCAAGCAAGGGATGTGCGTCAAATTGGCTAGTCCCAGAGCTGCAACGAGATTTCGCCCATTATCACACACCACCAGGCCGGGCTTGAGGCTCACCGGCAGCAACCACTCGTCGGTCTGTTGTTCAATACCCCGCCACAACTCCTGTGCGGTGTGGGGCCTGTCCCCCAAACATATGAGTTTCAGAATGGCCTGCTGACGTTTACCCCGGGCTGTGCTGAAGTTGGTGGTGAAGGTGTGTGGCTGACTGGATGAGCAGGTGGAAGAAGAGGAGGAGGAAGCCGAGAAGGAGGAGGTGGCAACAGGAGGCAAAGAATGTTGCCCTGCGATCCTTGGCGGCGGCAGGACGTGCGCCAAACAGCTCTCCGCCTGGGGCCCAGCTGCCACTACATTTACCCAGTGTGCAGTTAGGGAGATATAGCGTCCCTGGCCGTGCTTACTGGTCCACGTATCTGTGGTTAGGTGGACCTTGCTACAGATGGCGTTGCGCAGTGCACACTTGATTTTATCGGATACTTGGTTGTGCAGGGAAGGCACGGCTCTCTTGGAGAAGTAGTGCCGGCTGGGAACAACATACTGTGGGACAGCAAGCGACATGAGCTGTTTGAAGCTGTCTGTGTCCACCAGCCTAAATGACAGCATTTCATAGGCCAGTAGTTTAGAAATGCTGGCATTCAGGGCCAGGGATCGAGGGTGGCTAGGTGGGAATTTACGCTTTCTATCAAATGTTTGTGAGATGGAGAGCTGAACGCTGGCGTGTGACATGGTTGAGACGCTTGGTGACGGAGGTGGTGGTGGTGGTGTTGGTGGTACATCCCCTGTTTGCTGGGCGGCAGGTGCCAACGTTCCTCCAGAGGCGGAGGAAGAGGCCGAGGCGGCAGCAGCAGAATAGGCCGAGGCGGCAGCAGCAGAAGAGGTAGCAGGGGGAGCCTGAGTGACTTCCTTGGTTTTAAGGTGTTTACTCCACTGCAGTTCATGCTTTGCATGCAGGTGCCTGGTCATGCAGGTTGTGCTCAGGTTCAGAACGTTAATGCCTCGCTTCAGGCTCTGATGGCACAGCGTGCAAACCACTCGGGTCTTGTCGTCAGCACATTGTTTGAAGAAGTGCCATGCCAGGGAACTCCTTGAAGCTGCCTTTGGGGTGCTCGGTCCCAGATGGCGGCGGTCAGTAGCAGGCGGAGTCTCTTGGCGGCGGGTGTTCTGCTTTTGCCCACTGCTCCCTCTTTTGCTACGCTGTTGGCTCGGTCTCACCACTGCCTCTTCCTCCGAACTGTGAAAGTCAGTGGCACGACCTTCATTCCATGTGGGGTCTAGGACCTCATCGTCCCCTGCATCGTCTTCCACCCAGTCTTGATCCCTGACCTCCTGTTCAGTCTGCACACTGCAGAAAGACGCAGCAGTTGGCACCTGTGTTTCGTCATCATCAGAGACATGCTGAGGTGGTATTCCCATGTCCTCATCATCAGGAAACATAAGTGGTTGTGCGTCAGTGCATTCTATGTCTTTCACCGCTGGGGAAGGGCTAGGTGGATGCCCTTGGGAAACCCTGCCAGCGGAGTCTTCAAACAGCATAAGAGACTGCTGCATAACTTGAGGCTGAGACAGTTTCCCTGGTATGCATGGGGGTGATGTGACAGACTGATTGGGTTGGTTTTCAGGCGCCATCTGTGCGCTTTCTGCAGAAGACTGGGTGGGAGATAATGTGAACGTGCTGGATCCACTGTCGGCCACCCAATTGACTAATGCCTGTACCTGCTCAGGCCTTACCATCCTTAGAACGGCATTGGGCCCCACCATATATCGCTGTAAATTCTGGCGGCTACTGGGACCTGAGGTAGTTGGTACACTAGGACGTGTGGATGTGGCAGAACGGCCACGTCCTCTCCCAGCACCAGAGGGTCCACTAACACCACCACGACCATGTCCACGTCCGCGTCCCTTACTAGATGTTTTTCTCATTGTTATGGTTCACCACAACAACAAATATATTATTTGGCCCAATGTATTGTATTCAAATTCAGCGGGATATAAATTTGAGGCCTAGTATTTAGGCGCTGGGTGACCGGTATGGATTTAGTGACAGAATTAGACTTGGAAATGCACAGAAGCGTGTGTGTGAAGTTATTCTGAATGACCCAATGTGCACCTTGAATATTATATACCCTTTTTGGGATAGATTTCAAATAGCTCTGATATAGCAGGAACCACTAAATTATGAAATTGCTAAATTGGGAATTGTACTTCAACCCAGAACAAAAAATGTGCTTTGACGGGCACTAAATAACTTTCCCAGCTACAACAGGACAGCGGTAACGAGAGATTTAGAGGGATTTAAATTTGAGGCCTAGTATTTAGGCGCTGGGTGACAGGTATGGGTTTAGTGACAGAATTAGACTTGGAAATACACAGTAGCGGGTGTGTGTGAAGTTATTCTGAATGACCCAATGTGCACCTTCAATATTATATACCCTTTTTGGGATAGATTTCAAATAGCTCTGATATAGCAGGAACCACTAAATTATGAAATTGCTAAATTGGGAATTGTACTTCAACCCAGAACAAAAAATGTGCTTTGACGGACACTAAATAACTTTCCCAGCTACAACAGGACAGCGGTAACGAGAGATTTAGAGGGATTTAAATTTGAGGCCTAGTATTTAGGCGCTGGGTCACCGGTATGGATTTAGTGACAGAATTAGACTTGGAAATGCACAGAAGCGTGTGTGTGAAGTTATTCTGAATGACCCTATGTGCACCTTCAATATTATATACCCTTTTAGGGATAGATTTCAAATAGCTCTGATATAGCAGAAACCACTAAATTATGAAATTGCTAAATTGGGAATTGTACTTCAACCCAGAACAAAAAATGTGCTTTGACGGACACTAAATATCTTGCCCAGCAACAACAGTACAGCGGTGGGTAACGAGAGATTTAGAGGGATTTAAATTTGAGGCCTAGTATTTAGGCGCTGGGTCACCGGTATGGATTTAGTGACAGAATTAGACTTGGAAATGCACAGAAGCGTGTGTGTGAAGTTATTCTGAATGACCCTATGTGCACCTTCAATATTATATACCCTTTTAGGGATAGATTTCAAATAGCTCTGATATAGCAGAAACCACTAAATTATGAAATTGCTAAATTGGGAATTGTACTTCAACCCAGAACAAAAAATGTGCTTTGACGGACACTAAATATCTTGCCCAGCAACAACAGTACAGCGGTGGGTAACGAGAGATTTAGAGGGATTTAAATTTGAGGCCTAGTATTTAGGCGCTGGGTCACCGGTATGGATTTAGTGACAGAATTAGACTTGGAAATGCACAGAAGCGTGTGTGTGAAGTTATTCTGAATGACCCTATGTGCACCTTCAATATTATATACCCTTTTAGGGATAGATTTCAAATAGCTCTGATATAGCAGGAACCACTAAATTATGAAATTGCTAAATTGGGAATTGTACTTCAACCCAGAACAAAAAATGTGCTTTGACGGACACTAAATATCTTGCCCAGCAACAACAGTACAGCGGTGGGTAACGAGAGATTTAGAGGGATTTAAATTTGAGGCCTAGTATTTAGGCGCTGGGTCACCGGTATGGATTTAGTGACAGAATTAGACTTGGAAATGCACAGAAGCGTGTGTGTGAAGTTATTCTGAATGACCCTATGTGCACCTTCAATATTATATACCCTTTTAGGGATAGATTTCAAATAGCTCTGATATAGCAGAAACCACTAAATTATGAAATTGCTAAATTGGGAATTGTACTTCAACCCAGAACAAAAAATGTGCTTTGACGGACACTAAATATCTTGCCCAGCAACAACAGTACAGCGGTGGGTAACGAGAGATTTAGAGGGATTTAAATTTGAGGCCTAGTATTTAGGCGCTGGGTCACCGGTATGGATTTAGTGACAGAATTAGACTTGGAAATGCACAGAAGCGTGTGTGTGAAGTTATTCTGAATGACCCTATGTGCACCTTCAATATTATATACCCTTTTAGGGATAGATTTCAAATAGCTCTGATATAGCAGAAACCACTAAATTATGAAATTGCTAAATTGGGAATTGTACTTCAACCCAGAACAAAAAATGTGCTTTGACGGACACTAAATATCTTGCCCAGCAACAACAGTACAGCGGTGGGTAACGAGAGATTTAGAGGGATTTAAATTTGAGGCCTAGTATTTAGGCGCTGGGTCACCGGTATGGATTTAGTGACAGAATTAGACTTGGAAATGCACAGAAGCGTGTGTGTGAAGTTATTCTGAATGACCCTATGTGCACCTTCAATATTATATACCCTTTTAGGGATAGATTTCAAATAGCTCTGATATAGCAGAAACCACTAAATTATGAAATTGCTAAATTGGGAATTGTACTTCAACCCAGAACAAAAAATGTGCTTTGACGGACACTAAATATCTTGCCCAGCAACAACAGTACAGCGGTAACGAGAGATTTAGAGGGATTTAAATTTGAGGCCTAGTATTTAGGCGCTGGGTGACAGGTATGGGTTTAGTGACAGAATTAGACTTGGAAATACACAGTAGCGGGTGTGTGTGAAGTTATTCTGAATGACCCAATGTGCACCTTCAATATTATATACCCTTTTAGGGATAGATTCCAAATAGCTCTGATATAGCAGGAACCACTAAATTATGAAATTGCTAAATTGGGAATTGTACTTCAACCCAGAACAAAAAATGTGCTTTGACGGACACTAAATATCTTGCCCAGCAACAACAGTACAGCGGTAACGAGAGATTTAGAGGGATTTAAATTTGAGGCCTAGTATTTAGGCGCTGGGTGACAGGTATGGGTTTAGTGACAGAATTAGACTTGGAAATACACAGTAGCGGGTGTGTGTGAAGTTATTCTGAATGACCCAATGTGCACCTTCAATATTATATACCCTTTTAGGGATAGATTCCAAATAGCTCTGATATAGCAGGAACCACTAAATTATGAAATTGCTAAATTGGGAATTGTACTTCAACCCAGAACAAAAAATGTGCTTTGACGGACACTAAATATCTTGCCCAGCAACAACAGTACAGCGGTAACGAGAGATTTAGAGGGATTTAAATTTGAGGCCTAGTATTTAGGCGCTGGGTGACAGGTATGGGTTTAGTGACAGAATTAGACTTGGAAATACACAGTAGCGGGTGTGTGTGAAGTTATTCTGAATGACCCAATGTGCACCTTCAATATTATATACCCTTTTTGGGATAGATTTCAAATAGCTCTGATATAGCAGGAACCACTAAATTATGAAATTGCTAAATTGGGAATTGTATTTCAACCCAGAACAAGAAATGTGCTTGAACGGACACTAAATAACTCGCCCAGCTACAGCACTAGGGACAGATTTAGCTGGATATAAATTTGAGGCCTAGTATTTAGGCGCTGGGTGACCGGTATGGATTTAGTGACAGAATTAGACTGGGATATGGCCAAAAAATAAACAGACTATTGCTGGTTAAATGCACTTGGTGTGACAGCTTCACCCTGATGTAGGCTTTAGCCAAAAAACAACCACACCATTGAGGGTTAAATGCACTTGGTGACAGGCGCAGCTTGCCCCTGATTTTGTATATGGCCAAAAAATGAACAGACTATTGCTGGTTAAATGCACTTTGTGTGACAGCTTCACCCTGATGTAGGCTTTAGCCAAAAAACAACCACACCATTGAGGGTTAAATGCACTTGGTGACAGGCGCAGCTTGCCCCTGATTTTGTATATGGCCAAAAAATGAACAGACTATTGCTGGTTAAATGCACTTGGTGTCACAGCTTCACCCTGATGTAGGCTTTAGCCAAAAAACAACCACACCATTGAGGGTTAAATGCACTTGGTGACAGGCGCAGCTTGCCCCTGATTTTGTATATGGCCAAAAAATGAACAGACTATTGCTGGTTAAATGCACTTGGTGTGACAGCTTCACCCTGATGTAGGCTTTAGCCAAAAAACAACCACACCATTGAGGGTTAAATGCACTTGGTCGCAGCTTGTGCTGGCGCACCACAAGACACAAAATGGCCGCCGATCACCCCAGAAAAATGAGACTGACAAACGGTCTGTGCAGCCTAAAAACAGTGAGCAATTGAGGATCAGCAGCTCAATGATCCACAGCTGCAGATCGATCAGTTAATCAAGTCCTTTGGAGGAGTTAATCTGCCTAATCTCGCCCTACTGTCGCAGCCGCAACCTCTCCCTACGCTAATCAGAGCAGAGTGACGGGCGGCGCTATGTGACTCCAGCTTAAATAGAGGCTGGGTCACATGGTGCTCTGGCCAATCACAGCCATGCCAATAGTAGGCATGGCTGTGATGGCCTCTTGGGGCAAGTAGTATGACGCTTGTTGATTGGCTGCTTTGCAGCCTTTCAAAAAGCGCCAAGAAAGCGTCACAAAAGCGCCAAGAAAGCGACGAACACCGAACCCGAACCCGGACTTTTACGAAAATGTCCGGGTTCGGGTCCGTGTCACGGACACCCCAAAATTCGGTACGAACCCGAACTATACAGTTCGAGTTCGCTCATCCCTAATCAAGACCATTCGGATGTCTGGTATCCAACTTAAAAATCCAAAATGCCTCCCTCAATCTAACCAACCGCTTTAAATCACCTCCTATTTTCGATAGTTTCACTTGTTCAATCGCAAAGGCTCTAAAATGTCGCACCTTGCGTTCATGCTTCTATATGAAGTGTTTAGCAGCATTGGATATGTTCACACTGGCAGGATTACTGATATAGTTGAGATGCTCCAAAATTCGGACTTTGAATTTTCGAGTGGTGCATCCCACATACATCATTTCACAGCCCGTACAGTGGATGACATATACTACCCCCAAATTAAAATTGATGTACGATTTTATCAGGTATACATGGGAATTATTTGCATCATGGAAAGGTTTTCATATTCACTGCCTAAGTACATGTGCAGCAGTGTGCGCTTCCAAACCAGATGAAACCTTTATAAGTGAGCCAGGTATCCTCTTTTTGATTAGCCTGTTGCATATACATGGAGGAGAATACATCATTCCCTATAGTTCGAGGTCTTCTGGAAACAATTCTACATCCTTGTCTTAACATACAGCACAGTACATCAAAGTATTGGCCAATATTTGTTAATTGTTTGCTGGATTAATTCAAACTGTTTTCTGTATGTTAACTTCACCCTGATCAACTAATATAGTTGTGCTCTTTTTGTCTCTTATATGATCGAACTTTGTTTTACCATTATGCTACATAGGTTCACCTGCCTGTTCTGTGCACGCGGGTGATCCAGGTGATTAAGTGAGCCGGACTTCTCTATATGCATAATCTGTGTTGGTCCCATGTTAATATGTGCCCGCAATACTGAGAAAACTGATGTTTTAATACATGCAAATGAGTATACAGGAGCAATGGGGGCATTTTCATTACTCTTAGAGGTTCAGCGCTCTCTAAAATATCCTCACCAATTTGACAAGGCAAGGCATCACACCTGGCCCAAACTTCTCCTATTGTCAAAGTGGAGAGGGTGTGACAGTTGGAGAGCCGAGCCTCTAGGACAGGCATGTCCAAACTACGGCCCTCCAACTGTTGCAAAACTACAACTCCCAGCTGTAAGCTATCCAGGCATGCTGGGAATTGTAGTTTTGCAACAGCTGGAGGGCCGCAGTTTGGACATGCCTGCTCTAGGAGTAACAGCAAAGCCCCCCCCCCTTTTTTTTGGGGGGGCCTTCCTCTGGATCAACTTGCAGGATAACAGGCCGAACTGGATGGACAGATGTTCAGATGTTTTTTTTTAGCCTTATGTACCATGTTCCTAGAGACTCATTTGCATATATTTAAACATTTTTCTCAGCATTGCAGGCACATATGAACATGGGACCAACACAGATGCCTTCAGCTGCTAAGCACACATTCAACACATTAGTTTCATTAGGTACAAATCTGCTGACTGATTCATTTTAAGTCCTTTTTTGCAAGAAAGGGCTTTACTTTTTTTTTTTTTACTACCGGACTTTGTTTGAATTTGAAAGTTTATGCTTTTACATGGCAAGTTTTCTTCTCAATTACAACAAAAAATAACGAAAAAAATCATGTGTTAAACTTAGAGTAACATTAATTATAACACATAGCATGGTCTTGTAGAAAATATTACATGAGAAGACATTGTTTACTAAGGCTACTTTCACACTGCCGTTTCTGGGTCTGCCTGTGAGATCCGTTTCAAGGCTCTCACAAACGGCCCCAAACGGATCAGTTTAGCCCCAATGCATTCTGAATGGATAAGAATCCGTTCAGAATGCATCAGTTTGGCTCCATTCCGCCTCCATTCCGCTCTGGAGGCGGACACCAAAACGTACCAAAACTAACAATGCAAGTCAATTGGGACGGATCCGTTTACATTGACACAATTTTGGTGCAATTGTAAACTGATCAGTCACCCCCATTGACCATCAATGTAAGTCAGGACGGATCCATTTGACTTGCACTTAGACTTTTTTTTTTACTTAGTTATGCAGACGGATCTGTACTGAACGGATACCAGCGTTTGCATTTGAAAAATTCACCATATTGTGTCGCCTTCGAACGGATCCGTCCCCCATTGACTTTCAATGTAAAGTCTGGACGGATCCGTCTGAACGGATACCATCGTTTGCATTATAGGAGTGGATCCACTACGAACGCAAGTGTGAAAGTAGCCTTACTTTTACAAACCAAGGGTTAACAGCCAAACAAAACTCATTTATGACCCTGATTCTGTAGTTTACAGAAACACCCCATATGTAGTCAAACTGCTGTATGGGCACACGGCAGGGCGCAGAAGGAAAAGAAAGCCATACGGTTATTGGAAGGCAGATTTTGCTGGACTGTTTTTATTTTATTTTTTACACCATGTCACATTTGAAGCCCCCCTGATGCACCTCTAGAGTAGAAACTCCAAAAAAGTGACCCCATTTTAGAAACTACGGGATAGGGTGGAAGTTTTTTGGTACTAGTTTAGGGTACAATGATTTTTGGTTGCTCTATATTACACTTTTTGTGAGGCAAGATAACAAGAAATAGCTGTTTTGGCACAGTTTTTATTTTTTGTTATTTACATCATTCATCTGACAGGTTAGATCATGTGGTATTTTTATAGACCAGGTTGTCACGGACGCGGCAATACATAAATAAAAAAAAGTATACATATTAGGTAAGTTTTACACAATGATTTATTTTTTGAAGCAAAAAAATAATAATCATGTTTTAGTGTTTCCATAGTCAGAGCCATAATTTTTTCAGTTTTTGGGCGATTACCTTGGGTAGGGTATGATTTTTGCGGAATGAGAGGACGGTTTTATTGGCACTATTTTGGTGTGCGTGTGACTTTGATCTCTTGCTATTACACTTTGTGATGCAAGGTGATAAAAAATGGTTTATTTAGCACAGTTTTTATTTTACATTTTTTACGGTGTTCATCTGAGGGGTTAGGTCATGTGATATATTTATAGAGCCGGTCGATACGGACGCGGACCCAATATGTATACTTTTCTTTATTTATTCAAGTTTTACACAACATCATCATTTTTTAAACAAAAAAATGTTTTAGTGTCTGCATATTCTGAGCCATAGTTATTTTTTGGGCAATAGTCTCAGGTAGGGGCTCATTTTTTGTAGGATGAGGCGACTGTTAGATTGGCACTATTTTGGTGGGCAAACTCCTTTTTGATCGCTTGCCATTACACTTTTTACGGTGTTCATCTGAGGGGTTAGGTCATGTGATATGTTTATAGAGCCAGTCGATACGAACGCGGCGATATGTAATATGTATACTCTCCCCCCCCCCCTATTTTTTACCAATTTTTTTTAACTTTATTTGGGGAAAATTACGTTTTTGTTTATTTTTTACTTGAAACTTAATTTTTGGGGGTGAAAACTTTATTTTTTGTCCCACTTTGGGACTTGACCTTTTGGGGGTCTACTCCTTTGCAATGCATTCCAATACTTCTGTATTGGAATGCATTGGCTGTATGACTCATACAGATTCCGGGGCCTGTGAGATCCAGGGGGCTGGATCTCACAGACTCGTTACCGGAAGGCAGCGCGATGCCTTCCTTAGATATTGCGCTGCCATCTGGTCCCCCCCCCCCCCAACAGCCGCATGGGGACCTGATGGCACCGCCACACGCCACCACCGCAACATTGGATTACCACAAACCGCAGGTCTGAATTGACCTGCAGTTTGTAGCAATCGCTGACATTGGGGGGGGGGGGGGGGTGTCATGGGACGCTGCGCGGCGGTGATCGGAAATACGCCCTGTGTTTTTAAGTACCAGGACATAAGGGCGTACCTGTACACCCCATGTCATGAAGAGGTTAATATAAAAATTCACCCCCCTTTTCCTATTAAAAAATATTCCAAAACATAAAGATCAATTGCACTGCTGTATCTAAAAATGCCTGAGCCATTTATAAATATTTATTCCATATGGTGAAATACGGGTGGGAATCAAAATTGTGAATTCACTTTCTTCATTGATGATCAATGTGATCAAAAAGTCATACACACAGTGATATCACTGAAAACTGCACATGCAGACATAAAAAGTTATGGTGATGAAAATAAACATTTTTACAAAGTTTTAATTTTAAGTATTAAAACCACAACTATAACCTATATAGATATAGTAATGCTGTAAACGTCAAGTCACAGAATAAAAGGCACAGATCAGTTTTACAGCACAGGGAATGTAAAAAGGAGACCCATTATTCTGGAATAGCTTTTTTTTTTTTTTTTCTCTTCAAAGTTATGGCTCTGGGAAGGCAGGGAATGAAAAACAAATTCAAAAGTGGAAAATAATTTTGTCAAGAAGGGGTTAACAGTAATGACCACTGTAAATAATGAAGCTTTCCAGTAAATCTCAATAGATGTTTTGCAGGAAAAGCCCTCTAACCCCTTGACTACCAGCACAGAAAATATATAGCAGAAGTAGTCACTTTAAATATGTCGCTCGACAAGTGAGTTTCTTCTGTTTGAAACAGAAGAGATCTTGGAATAAGGTCTGTGATCATGCCGATTGTAAACATTATAACCCCTCCAATGCCATAGTCAATTGTGACCACAGCATCTGAGTGGTGAAAATGTGGGATCTGTGTGCTCCCACAACGGTGACAGCTTCCCCTAGCCAAGATCAGGGAAGCTGTCACCTTGTAATAGGAGTATTCCTATAGAGGCCTGCAGGTGGAAGCACTACATTGGAATATACAGAATTGCCCAATCTATAATAAAGACCCATTAGTGAATAGAACTAGCAAATAATTGCTTGCTATAGTCACCTAGAAAAAAAGTTTAAGATTAAAAAAAAAAAAAAAAAGCCTATAGAATCTTTGTTTCTGGTAAAGACTAGGGCCCAAACTATCACATAATTAGTTCCCTTTTCTAAATGTAATAAAATGGGTGCAAGTCAGGACTCCCTTAAGGTCTCAGTCTGTTAACAAGAAACAGAGGGTTTTTGATATATTAGGAAGATACCAGAGGTTTCTGTTTCAAAGGTGTTGATAATCCTGATTACACTGCCCCTTTGTTCCTCCATCCGGTCCCTAGGTTTGAGCAAGGTGTTTTGGGGGTGGGCGCTCTTCTAAATGTGACGCCTGGCTGTTTTGGTAGGATTTTACCCAGATTTGGGGGGAGGGAAGGGGGGGGAGATTGTTACAGTAGTAAGAAGAACGCGCCAATGTTTTCTAAGAATGTTGCATACATATTGTGATGAGAGTGGATGTTGATAAAGTTGTGCTTAACAGTCTCCTTCTCCGATGGGGTGGTCTTAGTGCAAGAGAGTAGGCAGTGCTCCTGGTGGAGAGTTATTCTCTGTTCCAGGGCAATCATTCTTTTCAAATATACCTTTTCTACAAAACGTCCCACTAGCTATTTAGATTGAGAAAGAAAAAGTTGTGTCATCTGTAGAGTTCTTTCTAATTCGCTTAAATTGGTTATAAGGGATGTTCAGCCATTTTATGTAATGATTACTAGTGTAATGTAACCAGCTGTCAACTGCTTTAAAATGTGTCTAAGTGATAAAAGTGGAGTCGTGTTGATGTCTAAACACAATATTTGTGGTGTTAAAATCCAGTGACAGTTACTCCCCAATGTTTGTTGGGTATCATGGAAGGTTTCTAGTCTGGTCCACTTTCCATATAAAACAATGTTACTGCACCATACAGGATTTTTATTGAATAAACTTTTTTTTTTTTTACCACTTAATAGTCCCACAAGGGGACTATAAGACAGTATTTTGATTTATTTTAAAATGCAATGCATTATCCCTATAGTGCATTGGATTTTAATGTCAGTGCTATTCTGACATTGGCCTGCTGGTCAGAGAGGCACAGCCTGCTGGAAATTACTCAAGGCTGGTCTGGGGCTTACATCTCACCCCTGCCAGCCTTCACACACATCAGCACCCCACGATTGCATTTGCGGGGTGCCGATGGGAGACAGGAGTCCGCTCCCTCTGTCAGAACTTTACATGCGGCAGATGCCATTGCCCGCAGCATGTAAAGTGTTAAACAACCCGAATCGGCACTACTGCCGGTCTGGGTTGTTAGAAAAGGGGCCACGGCTCTCATGTGAGAGCCAGGTCCTCACTCCCCGCTGCAGGGACCCGTGCAGTGCGTAGACTGGGCTGCCGTAAAAAAGCGCCGGCCCAGCCTAAGGCCCTTATTACATGAGCGTGACTGATCAGGTCTGGATGCGTTCAGTGAAACTCGCACCATTTTGCAAGCCAGTACAGTCAGATTTCGATTGTGTTCAGTTCAATTTCCACGCAACGCAGAATGCTTCTTCTGAAGTCAATTAGCTTATCTTTGTTGTAATACTGTATGAAGCAGGAGCTCCGTACAGTATTAAAATGTATTAACTCAGATGAGCTGAAGGAAGTCTCTTCATATAACTGAATTACAGTAGAAATTTTTTTTATAAATTGATACCAAACTTAGGTTCAGTTCCAAGTGGTAATGTGGAACCAAACCAGAATTCGGTACCCAGGGTTTTTTATTTTTTTACATTAATTGGTTTACAAAGTCTTGTGAGCCTTTGTGAAGTAATAACTTCAGCTCATCAGAGCCAATACATTCTAATACTGTATTACAACAAAGTTTTATGCGAATCGACTTCGGATGCTATATTTGATCATCCCTAGTAATAACTCTTACTTAACCGAGCAATTCAGAGAGGGTTTTCTTGCGATATTGTACTTCATGTTAATGGTAAATTAGAGTCCATACGTTTTATTTTTATTTAAAAAAAAATCCCAAATTCATAAAAAAAATGCACTATTTTTTAAAATTAGAATTTCTCTGCTTTCAAGACGCATAGGGATACCTCAAAATAGTTATTAACTTTAGATTTCCCATATTTTTGTTGGCATCATTTTGTAAATGTCATTTTATTTTTTAAATAAAAAAATAAATTAAAATTATAAAGGTTTTAAAAATTTCAAAATGGCTTCTAAATGTAAAAGAAAATTTCCAAACCCACCTTTTTTTAGGACCAGTTCAGTTCAGAAGTCACTTTGTAAAGCTTATATGGTATAAACAACCCATAAATGACTCACATTTTAGAACCTACTCTCCTCAAATTACTCAAAACAGATTTCACAAACTTTGCTGTTTGTTCCATAAGAAATTTCAAAATGTCACTTTTGCAGATTTTTCATTTTTCCTGTAACATAGAAAGGGTTAACAGCCAGGAAAAAAAACGTAAAAAATATTACTCTGATTCTGCAGTTTACACAAACACCCCATGTGGTGTCGTAAACTTCTGTATGTGCACACAGCAGGGATTTTGGACAGAAGATTCCATTGGGATAATTAAGTTGTCATATCACATTTGAAGACCTTCTGAAGCACCACCTACAATAGTAACTCCCATAAAAGTGACCCCATTTTGGAAACTACAGGATAAAGCCTATTTCACACTACCGTGTTTTTTTCCGTTTTACAGGCCGTTTTTTGCGTTCCGTATACGGAACCATTCATTTCCTGCAAAAAAAGAAAAGAAAAACGGAATGTACTCCGTATGCAATCCGTTTCCGTATTTCCGTTCCGTTGAAAGATAGAACATGTTCTATTATTGCCCGCAAATCACGTTCCGTGGCTCCATTCAAGTCATTGGGTCCGCAAAAAAAACTGAACACTTACGGAAATGCATCTGTATGTCTTCAGTATCAGTTCTGTTTTTTGCGGAACCATCTATTGAAAATGTTATGCCCAGCCCAATTTTTTCTATGTAATTACTGTATACTGTATATGCAATACGGAAAAACTGAAGGGAAACAAAAAAAAAAAGAACAGAACGGATCCATGAAAAACGAACCGCAAAACACTGAAATAGCCATACAGTAGTGTGAAAGAGGCCTAAGGGGACAGTTTTTTTGGTACTATTTTGGTATTATATATAATTTTTGATCGCCCAGCAAACCATTTTTTATTTATTTTTTGTTTTTACGGAGTTCTCCTGACAGGATAGATCAGGTATTTTTATAGAGCAAGTTGATACAGATGCTACAATCCCAAATGTGTATTTATGTGTTTACATAAAGCATTTTTGAAAACAAAAATCATGTTTGGTGTTTATTTCCTGAAAGCTACATTTCTAAAAAAACTTCTGTTGATCGCCTTTTATTGGTACCATTTTGGGTAATTATGATTTTGTAATCATTCAATATTGGACTTTTAGGGCAAAGTGACAATAAAATGCTATTTTGGAACAGTTTCTATTTATTTTTCTGCTGTTCACATGAGGGAGTAGATCAGGCATGCTCAACCTGCGGCGCTCCAGCTGTTGCAAAACTACAACTCCCAGCATGCCCGAACAGCCTACAGCTATCAGCCTACAGCAGGACATTGTGGGAGTTGTAGTTTTACAACAGCTGGAGGGCCGCAGGTTGTGCATGCCTGGAGTAGATAATGTGCCATTTTAATAGGTCATTACGGATGCGGCGATAGCTTTTTTTTATTATACATAGTTTTATGGTGAAAGGAGTTTTTTTTTTTCTCACTTGAAAAACCAATTTATTTATTTTTTTACTTTTGTCCCACTGTGGGATTTCAGCTTTCCAGTGTCTTTTCAATGGAAGACACTGACAGTTGTCTAGGAGACCCAGCCTAGGGGCCGGATCTTCTGGGTATCCGTAGCTGTAAGGCTCCGGTGGCTGCCATAGCAACCATCTGCCCCATCATCGCAGTGTGGGGGGAAGGGGAGGGGGCAATGGAGCCTCTGTAAACCCCACACACGGCGCAGTCAGCACTGACCACAGCATTTGAACGGTTAATCTGCCTGTCAGAAACCGCTGGGCGTGTGCTGCTGATCGCAAGCTCCTGCAGCCACCTAATCATAACACGTACATGTACATGGGATGCAGCAAGAGACTGTATTCCCTCATGTACAGTGACATAAGGAGTAGGCTTGAGCGAACCCCTATAGGTGTGTGTGCTCCTCCTCCTCCCACCGGTTGCTGTTGCACACGGAGGTAACTAGGAGCAACAAACTATGTGCAGGGTCTGCGCTCCTGAACATAAATGCATAACAGCATAGGCAGGTTTAGCGTAGGACCAGTCTGAACTGAGACCACCTTGTCGTTTGGTAGGTGGGCTTAGATGTGTTTTGATCAAAATCTATTGACCAAGTGTCTCAGATTTTATCAATAGAGTGAGGGCTTAGTCCATATGTTATGCTTGAATCTATTATAGTGCATTATTTTCTGTGATTGTTTTTTGTACCCGGACATTTTCGTAAAACTTCAGGTTAGAGTTCGATATTCGGCGCTTGTTGAAAGGCTGTAGGACAGCCAATCAACAAACATTTAACTTGTGTGCCCTTAGAAGCCATCACAGCCATGCCTACTAATGGCATGGCTGTGATTGGCCAAGTGCAGCATGTGACCCAGCCTCTATATAAGCTGGAGTCACATAGTGACGCAAGTCACTCTGCCCTTACTAGTTGTAAGAATAGGATGCTGCTGCTGGGAGAGATTAGGAAATACTGATATCTGCACTTGGTGTGAAGTCTGATCTACAGTGTTTTTTGTTTGGGGGTGCAATGCAACATTTTTGTACCCTACCCTGAGCCCAGTGAGACTGAAAAAAAAAAAAAAAAGTTTTAATCCGTCAGTTAGGTGGGTGTCGGCGGCCATTTTGTGCAACAGCAGTGCACCAGCAATGCCTATGTGCCAGGGACAATCATTTAATCCTGTTCTTGTAGTTCAGCGGCCGACATATACCATTTTTAAAGTGCACCTGCACTGCATATGTGCGAGGGAAAGGGAAAATAATACCGTCTGAGTTCAGGGACCCAAGGGGTGACATATCCCCATTTTTTTTCTGTAAAGTACCCCTGTGCTGCATTTCTGAGAGTGAAATATAATCAGTTAAATCCATCTGTTCCATTGTGGAGTGACTCATTTAAATTTTTGGTTGTAAAGTAACTGAGACCTGCACTGCATATGTGACAGCAAGCACATAAATTCAGCAAATCCATCTGTTCCATTGTAGGGGGTGACATTCACAATTATTTATGTAAAAACCCCAGTGCTTAATTTATGAGATTGAAATATAATCTCAGTTAAATCCATCTGTTTTATTTATTGTTAAAGATACCCTTTTTGGGGGGCAATAAAGTACCTTTGCATTTCTGACAATCCAATAAAACCGCCAAATACTGCAGTTACATTTTTTGTTGAAAAATTCTAGAAAGTACATTTGTGGCCTGCGCTGCATTCCTGTCAGTCACGTAAAATCAGCAAACACCGCTGTTACATTTTTGGGCTTCAAATTCCCATTTTCGGGTGTAAAGTAACTGAGGCCTGCACATGTGAGAGAGGCAGGCACATAAATTCAGCAAATCCATCTGTTCCATTGTAGGGGTGAAATATCAATTTTTTATGTAAAAAACCCCTGTGCTTTATTTGTGAGAATGCAATATAATCTCAGTTAAATCCATCTGTTTCATTGTGTGTGAGAAAAAAAACTTTTTGGGCAATAAATTACCTTTTCTGCCTGCCACGCATAGCAGACCTGGCAAGAAGTTTAAAAAATTAATCTGTTCCATTGCCATCTTGCCGGTCAGTTTCAAGTCAAGGGGGCAGCGGCTTCTTTGCTTCAAGTCAAGGTAAGCACGCCCCCTAACCGTCCTCTCTCGTTTGATTGACTGCCTTAAGTGCTGCCGGGATCGCAGAAGTCTCATGCATTGGCTTCTACCACACTTTTTTTTGTTTTGTTTTTTGACTTCCTGGATGGACAAATGTCTTTTTTTGGCTTTATATACCATATTACTATGGTTATTTGTGTACAGTGACCAAAAAATACTGATGCAAAACACTGGCTGTGTGAAAGTGTCTAAAGGCTGTTAAAGAGGCTTCACAATAAGGTCGTTAAAAATGCTTTTTTTAAAGATTTTTTTCTATTATAAAGGTGTCTATGAGAAATGTAATAAAAAATAAAAAAAATACAAAAACCGCGCACGATGTGAAAAAAACAAAAAAACTGCTAAACTGGCAGAAAAAAAATGGAAGGAAACAGAATTAAACTGCCACTACAAAAAGCAATGCATATAGGGCATTTTATACTTTTATTGCCTAGTTCAGTGTTTCCCAACCAGTGTGCCTCCAGCTGTTGCAAAACTACAACTCCCAGCAAGCCCAGACAGCATTTGGCTGTGCGAGCATGTTGGGAGTTGTAGTTTTTTTTTAACAGCTGGAGGCACACTGGTTGGGAAACACTGCCCTAGTATATAACATCTAGACACTTTTGCAAAAAATAAATAAAAAATAAACATTTAACCACCTCAGCTCCCCTAGCTTAAACCCTTCACGACTGCAATCCGTTTATACAAGTGATATTTGCACATGCCCCGTGCAGCTATCGCGTATATAAACGTTCTGGCAGCTCTTTAATCCAAGCGCTGCAAAGTGCTTGGATTAAAGCTTCTGCCCCTGCCCTGCTGCTGTCACGGACAGCATACAGTGCAGTAATGCCGGCAAGGGTCCAATCAATGGCCCCTTGCCGGCAATCGATCCGATTGGTTAGTCTGTGCAGACTAACCAATCGGATCGCGGCAGTGTTAAAATGCCGGTTTCAGGCTCTGATCTGCGCTCTGCAGATCAGAGCCTGAAATTGCATAGTATCATCGTTTCTCCCCCCCCCCCCCCCCCCACATCTATGCGCCAAGCCCCCCTTGTGTCCGCCTGCCGCTAGTCTTCGGCTCTCCTGCTCATCTACATGATCTCCTGCCCTAGTGCCCTGATGCAGTCCTCCGCCCCCTCCCCGCCCATTCATTCTCCCCGCCCCTCCTGGCCCAGCTTCCCTCAATGTTGCTGGCCGTACATTCCCCCAATCGCCCCCCCTTTCCATCTCTGCCCCCGGTACCCTTGCTGTGTGTGATGGCGGCGGCTCTATTCCTGAGCCGCGGCCATCAGCAGAGTGTCAGCTCTATATTAACACTCTGCTGCAACCCCATAGATGCCGCGGTTGCGGCATCCATGAGGTTAATAGAGGGAGGGAGCTCCCTTTTCAACCATCGGGGCTGCTGCACTGCGATTGCAGCACCCGATTGTTGCCATGGCAACCAGACACTTTCCAAAAGCGTCCGCTGTTGCCACCTACAGGGCATCTAATAGTAACATAGTACATAAGGCCGAAAAAAATACATTTGTCCATCCAGTTCGGCCTGTCATCCTGCAAGCTGATCCAGAGGAAGGCAAAAAAAAAAAAACTGAGGTAGAAGCCAATTTTCCTCACTTTAGGGGAATAAAAAATTCCTTCCCGACTCCAATCAGCATAACTCCCTGGATCAACAATCTCTCTAGTAGCTATATCCTGTAATATTATTACACTCCAGAAATACATCCAGGCCCATCTTGAATTCCTTTATTGTACTCACCATCACCACCTCCTCAGGCAGAGAGTTCCATAGTCTCACTGCTCTTACCGTAAAGAATCCTCTTCTATGTTTGTGTACAAACATTCTTTCCTCCAAACGCAGAGGATGTCCCCTCGTCACAGTCACAGTCCTGGGAATGAATAGATGATGGGATAGGTCTCTGTACTGTCCCCTGATATATTTATACATATTAGATCTCCTCTCAGTTGTCTTTTTTCTAAAGTGAATAACCCTAATTTTGATACTCTTCAGGGTACTGTAGTTGCCCCATTCCAGTTATTACTTTAGTTGCCCTCCTCTGAACCCTCTCCAGCTCTGCTATGTCTGTTTTGTTCACAGGAGCCCAAAACTGTACACAGTACTCCATGTGTGGTCTGACTAACGATTTGTAAAGTGGTAGAACTATGTTCTCATCACGGGCATCTATGTCCCTTTTGATGCAACCCATTATCTTAATGGCCTTGGCAGCAGCTGCCTGACACTGGTTTTTGCAGCTTAGTTTGCCGTTTATTAAAATTTCTAGATCCTTTTCCATGTCAGTGTTACCGAGTGTTTTACCATTTAATAAGTACGGGTGACTTGCATTATTCCTTCCCATGTGCATAACTTTACATTTGTCAGTGTTAAACCTCATCTGCCACTTATCTGCCCAAGCCTCCAACCTATCCAGATCGCTATCCAGTTGCCTTGATTTATTCTTTACAGATATAAACTTTTTGAATATTGGCACCACATTTGCTATGCGCCAAACCTGTGGGACATTCCCTGTCAATATAGAATCTGCAAATATCAGAAATAAGGGTCTGGCTATGACATTACTTAATTCCCTTAGGATACGGGGGTGTATGCCATCCGGTCCTGGCGATTTGTCCATTTTAATCTTTTTAAGTCGCTGTTGTACTTCTTCCTGGGTCAGACAGGACACTTAATGGGGAATTTATTTTAACATTCAACATGTCATCTGACAGTTTATTTTCCTCAGTGAATACATTGGAGAGAAAAAATATATTTAACAGCTTTGCTTTCTCCTCGTCGCTCTCTGCGACTCCCCCCTCATTACTCTTTAAACGGCCAACACCTTCAGATTTATACTTTTTAACATTTATATAATTGAAGAATATTTTAGAGATAGTTTTACTCTTTGGCAATTAATCTCTCGGCCTCTAGTTTGGACGCTTTTGTTTTTTACATGTTCTATTTTTTTCCTTATAGTTTTTCAGTTTTTCCGTGCTACCTTCCTGTTTTAGTGTTTTATATGCTTTCTTTATGTCATTTATTGCTTTCTTTACAGTTCTGTTTATCCACATGGTTTCTTTTTGTTCCTTAACCTTTTACTCTCATACGGTATGTACCCCTCACAATGAGATTATAGGATGCTTTTAAAGATATCCCATTTTGTGGCTGTATTTTTATTTGTGAGGACTTTATCCCATTTAGTTAGGCCTATGGCCTCTCTTAGTTGGCTAAATTTAGCTTTTTTGTTCCTCCCTGTAGAAACGTTCTTTTGAATGATAATTGGAAGGTTATTACTTTGTGGTCACTATTTCCCAGGTGTCCCCCAACTTGCACATCTGTTGTTCTGTCAGGCCTATTGGTTAATACTAAGTCCAGTATGGCCGTCCCTCTAGTCGGGTCCTGAACCAGTTGGGAGAGGTAACGGTCTTTGGTTATTGCCAAGAACCTGTTTCCTTTATGAGATATACAAGTTTCAGTTTCCCAGTCAATATCTGGGTAGTTGAAGTCCCCCATAATAACCACCTCATTATGATTTGCCACCTTGTCAATCTCATTTAGTAGTAGATTTTCTGTGGACTCTGGTATATTAGGTGGTTTATAGTAAACTCCTATTAGTAATATATTGTTGTTTTTAGCGCCATGTATCTCTACCCACAGTGACTCCACATGTTCATGTCTTTCACTTATATCTTCACGGAGTGTGGGCTTTAGACCGGACTTTACATAAAAGCAGACCCCTCCCCCTCTCCGGTTTTGACGATCGTTTCTAAACAGACTGTAACCCTGTACATTAACTGCCCAGTCATAGCCATCATCCAGCCATGTCTCAGTTATTCCCACCATGTCATAGTCCTCCTCACACATCACTAATTCCAGTTCACCAGTTTTATTAGTCAGGCTTCTGGCATTAGTATACATACATTTGAGAGGTTTATGTATATTTTTTACCCTACACCTTTCCTTCTGAACTGTTCTAGTCCCTCCTTCCATTCATCCCAGTCCAACTACCTTGCCCCCGGTCTCTATCTGCACTATCTTCCCATCCTATAACAATTACCCTCCCCAGTTCCTAGTTTAAACATTCCTTCAACCTTCTAGCCATCTCCTTCCCCATTGAGGTGCAGCCCGTCCCTATGATAGAGCCTGTAGCTGATAGAGAAGTCGGCCCAGTTCTCCAGGAATCCAAACCCCTCCTTCCTACACCAGTTCTTGAGCCACTTGTTAATCTCCCGCTGCCTTTCTTGTGTGGCCCGTGGTACAAGTAGTATTTCGGAAAATACTACCTTTGAGGTCCTTGCCCTAAGCTTTTGACCTAAATCCCTGAAATCATTTTTAAGGACTCTCCACCTACCCCTAACTTTGTCATTGGTTCCAATATGGACCATGACCGATGGATCTTCTCCAGCCCCTCCCAGTAATCTGTCAACCCGATCCGCGATGTGTCGAACTCTAGCGCCATGAAGACAGCACACTGTTCGACGATCACGGTCTTTGTGACAGATTTCCCTATCTGTTCCCCTAATAATTGAGTCTCCCACTACCAGCACCTGTCTGGCCTGCCCTGCTCTCCTGGTCCCCTGTTTACCGGAGCTGACATTCCCCTGACTGGCAGAGGAAGTGTCTGGCTGCGGCAGTGCCATCCCTGGACTGACTTCCCCCTCATCTGCCAAACGTGCAAACTTGTTGCGGTGTGTCAGATCAGGGCTAGCCTCCCTGGCACTCTTCCCTCTACCCCGCTTTCTAACTATTACCCAGCTAGTAACCTCACTTTCCTCAGCCTCCTCTGTCACCCTCCCCCTCATCTACCCCAAAGAGTGCTTGTTTGATGCGAAGCAAACTCTTTAGCAAATTGTCAATGCCTCTCAGTGTTGCAACTTGCCCATTTAGAGACTCGATTTGCGATTCCAAACGGGTAATTTGCTCACATCTTGAACAAAGATATGCACCCTTGAACTCCTGTTCCAGGACTGCATACATCATGCAAGATGTGCCATGGACTGCGTTGTCAATTGTGCAACACATACTAAATGGGGATTACACCATAAAAGCGAAAAATACAATATAATGTAGTACTAAGAAACTGGTTAATTACAGTCCCCCACTGAAGCAATTTTGAGCGTGGCATGGTTGTTGGTGCAAGACGGGCCGGTCTGAGTATTTCACAATCTGCTCAGTTACTGGTATTTTCATGCACAACTATTTCTAGGGTTTACAAAGAATGGTGTGAAAAGGGAAAAACATCCAGTATGCGGCAGTCCTGTGGGCGAAAATGCCTTGTTGATGCTGGAGGTCAGAGGAGAATGGGCCGACTGATTCAAGCTGATAGAAGTGCAACGTTGACTGAAATAACCACTCGTTACAACCGAGGTATGCAGCAAAACATTTATGAAGCCACAACACGCACAACCTTGAGGCGGATGGGCTACAACAGCAGAAGACCCCACCGGGTACCACTCATCTCCACTACAAATAGGGGGGGGGGAAAAGAGGCTACAATTTGCACGAGCTCACCAAAATTGGACTGTTGAAGACAGGAAAAATGTTGCCTGGTCTGATGAGTCTCGATTTCTGTTGAGACATTCAAATGGTAGAGTCCGAATTCGGCGTAAACAGAATGAGAACATGTATCCATCATGCCTTGTTACCACTGTGCAGGCTGGTGGTGGTGTAATGGTGTGGGGGATGTTTTCTGGGCACACTTTAGGCCCCTTCGTGCCAATTGGCCATTGTTTAAATTCCACGGGCTACCTGAGCATTGTTTCTGACCATGTCCATCCCTTCATGACCACCATGTACCCATCCTCTGATGGCTACTTCCAGCAGGATAATGCACCATGTCACATAGCTCGAATCATTTCAAATTGGTTTCTTGAACATGACAAAAAGAAAGTGAAAATAATAAAAATGGAAAAAAAATAAAAATTAAAGGAAATTGCCTTTTCCTATATAAAAAAAAAAAAAGAACACATTAGGTGTTACCGCGTCCGTAACGAACGTCTCTATAAATATATCACATGATAGACTCCGTCCGATAAACACCATAAAAAAAACTGTGCCCAAAAAAAGCCATTTTTGTCACCTTACATCAGAAAAAGTGCAACAGCGAGCGATCAAAAAGGCTTATGACCCCCAAAATAGTACCAGTCACCTCATCCCGCAAAAAATGATACCCTATTTAAGACAATCGCCAAAAACAAAAAAAAAAAAACTATGGCTCTCAGACTATGGAGATACTAAAACATCATTTGTTTTGGTTTCAGAAATGCTATTATTGTGTAAAACTTAAAAAAGAAAAAGTACACATTAGGTATTGCCACGTCAGTAACGATCTGCTCTATAAAACTATCACATGACCTAACTCCTCAGATGAACGCTGTAAAAATAAATAAATGAAAATGTTCCAAAACAGCCAAGTTTTGGGTCATATTGCCCCATAAAGTGTAATAATGAATGATCAATAAATCCCATGTACCCAAACATGGTACCAATAAAAATCTCAACACTTTCTGCAAAAAACGAGCCCCTACACAAGACGATCGGCAGAAAAATAAAACACATATGGCATTCAGAAAACCAATCCAGTAAAATCTGCCTTCCAAAAACCGTATGGCATTCCTTTCCTTCTTGCGCACTGCCGTGTGCCCGTACAGCAGTTTATGACCACATGTGGGGTGTTTCTTTAAACCGCGGAATCAGGGTAATAAATATTGAGTTTTGTTTGGCTGTTAACCCTAAATGTGTTAAAGAATTTTTTTTTAATAAAATGGAAAATCTGCCAAAAAAGTGAAATTTAAAAATGTCATCTCCATTTTCCTTTATTTCTTGTGGAACACCTAATGGGTTAACAAAGTAAGTAAAATCAGTTTTGAGTAACTTGAGGGGTGTAGTTTCTACAGTGGGGTCATTTATGGGGGTATCTACTATATAGGACCCACAAAGTGACTTCAGACCTGAACTGGTCCTTAACCACCTCCGGACCGCCTAACGCACATGTGCGTTCCGGAGGTGGCAGCGCTGCGCACAGTCACGCATATACGCGTCATCTCGCGTCGCGAATATGCGCGCGCGCGCATGCGCAGTTCGCACCGGCATTTCGCACAGCAGTATTTAGTCAGCAACCTGCCAGCCAATGATCGTGGCTGGCAGGTTGCTGATTTTTAAAAAATCCAATCAAAGTGCCAGATAGCAGATCATATTAGTAAATATGATCTGTTATATGGCTGCCTGCTCCTCTGCTGGTTCTTTTCGTCAGTTGGATCCAGCAGAGGAGCAGGCTTCACAGTGAGTACACCAAACACTACACTATAGCCCCTGATCACCCCCCTGAACCCCAATTAACCCTTTGATCACCCCTGTCAATCACAAGTGAAAAGAAAAAAGTGATCAGTGCAAACTGTCACTTTTTTTTTTCACTGTTATTGACCGTTAGGTTTTGGGTATAGTTTAGGTCCCTTGGTTAGGTAGTTAGCGATCAGTTAGCGCCCAGCCCACCGCAACGCAGTCCGTTATTCGCTGATTAGCGTATCGCTAATCAGCATTTGTACTTTTATAGTATCTGGAAGTGATCAAAACTGATCACGGTCAGATCTATAATTGTATTAGTGTCACTTTAGTTCGCCCTCCACCCAAAACGCAGTGTTTGCCCGATCAGGCCTGATCGGTCGCCCACACCCGCCCCACCGCAGTGATCACTTCACATTCACTTTACACGCACTGCGGCGATAAAAAAATCTGTTTTGATATTTTTTTATCAACCGCAGCGGCCTCCGGTACTTCGCTAGCCTCCCCTTTGTAAGACAGGCTTGCTTTTTTTTTTCTTGGGTAGTCTCAGGGAATACCCCTAAATTTAGTTGCCCACATGTCTAACAGGGAGTATTCCTCTGAAGAGGCCTACAGGCTTCTGACCCAGTCGGATGAGGAGTGGGAACCCTCATCTGATGAATCCAGCGGGTCAGAATACGAACCTGTAGAAAGCAGTGGCTCTCTGACCCAAAGTTCGGACGAGGAGGCTGAGGTCCCTGATACCACCAGGCGTACCCGGCCCCGTGTCGCTAGACCGCAGGTTGCGCAGGATCCGCTTCAAGAGCAGCAGAGTGGGGCTGGTGCTGTCGGATTACGTGGTGAGGCATACACCAGCAGCCCAGCCCTCCCTGGACCTAGTACCAGCACTGCCGTACAACCTGGTGAAGTAGCGAGCACCAGAAGGGCAGTTGAAGCTGGTACGGTGGCACGTGCAGTAGTGACCCCGTTGCAGCCACCGCAAAGACGTGCCCGTAGAGCCCCTAGAATCCCAGAGGTGCTGGCAAACCCTGATTGGCAGTCCCCAACTTCAGCCGCACCTGTAGTTTTCCCTTTCACTGCCCAGTCTGGAGTTCGAGTTGAGACGGCTCAGATCGGTTCGGCCCTGGGATTTTTTGAGCTGTTCTTGACTGCGGAGCTTTTAGACATAGTTGTGGCCGAAACAAACAGGTATGCCACACAATTTATCACCGCTAACCCAGGAAGCTTTTATGCCCAGCCTTTCCGGTGGAAACCAGTCCAAGTTTCCGAACTTAAAACTTTTCTGGGCCTCCTCCTCAACATGGGCCTGACAAAAAAGCATGAATTGCGGTCATATTGGTCCACGAACCCGATTCATCACATGCCCATGTTCTCTGCTGCCATGTCCAGGGCACGTTTTGAGGCCATCCTGCGGTTCCTGCACTTTAGTGACAACACCGCCTCCCGTCCCAGGGGCCACCCTGCTTTTGACCGGCTCCACAAAATTCGGCCCCTCATAGACCATTTCAACCAGAAATTTGCAGATATTTATACCCCAGAGCAAAACATCTGCATAGACGAGTCCCTGATACATTTTACCGGGCGCCTTGGCTTCAAACAATACATCCCAAGCAAGCGCGCCCGGTATGGGGTCAAATTGTATAAACTCTGTGAAAGGGCCACAGGCTATACCCACAAATTTCGGGTATATGAGGGAAAAGATCAGACCCTGGAGCCGGTCGGTTGCCCTGACTACCTGGGGAGCAGTGGGAAGACAGTTTGGGACTTTGTATCACCCTTATTCGGCAAGGGGTACCATCTTTATGTGGACAATTTTTACACAAGTGTGGCCCTCTTTAGGCATTTGTTTCTAGAACGGATTGGCGCCTGTGGTACCGCGCGAACTAGTCACGCGGGCTTCCCCCAACAGCTCGTTACCACCCGTCTTGCAAGGGGGCAGAGGGCCGCACTGTGTAACGAAGAACTGCTCGCGGTGAAATGGAGAGACAAGCGTGACGTTTACATGCTCTCCTCCATTCACGCAGACACGACAATCCAAATTGAGCGAGCAACCCGTGTCATTGAAAAGCCCCTCTCAGTCCACGACTATAACCTCCACATGGGAGGGGTCGACTTCAATGACCAGATGTTGTCTCCGTATTTAGTTTCCCGACGCACCAGACGCTGGTATAAGAAGGTGTCTGTATATTTAATTCAATTGGCTCTGTACAATAGTTTTGTTCTCTACAGTAAGGCTGGGAGAACTGGATCCTTCCTCAAATTTCAGGAAGAGATCATCGAGAACCTCCTGTATCCAGGAGGTTCCGTGGCCCCAACCACCAGTGTAGTTAGCCGTCTACACGAGCGACATTTCCCCAATATCGTTCCTGGTACCTCAACCCAACAGTCACCCCGAAAAAGATGTCGTGTCTGTAGCAGGAGTGGAATAAGGCGTGACACCCGCTATTTCTGTCCTGACTGTCCGGACCACCCTGCCCTATGCTTTGGAGAGTTTTTCCGGAAGTACCACTCACAGGTACACTATTAGCATAGGGATCATCTCACCAGGACAGGCACACAGGGCTATTAGGGCCCATTCACTCACTGCTGCTGCAAACGTCTCCTTTCACATGGGACAAAGTGCATAACGCACTTCGCCACATCTTTGGGCGATTTGCGCTTTGCACATTGACCCATGGGGAAGGAGAGGTTTGTTCTATAAAGGTAAAAAAAAAAAAAAAAAACACACACCAGTAAGCAAACACGTTAATGTTCAGTTAAAAAAGTTAAAGTTTATATGTTCTGTTGCAAAGTTAATAAAATTATTGCGTTGCGGCCTGGTTTTTTCTTTTTTTACCTTCCAGGTGGACCAACCGATTGACTAGCTGCAGCACCGATGTGCATTCTGACAGAAGCATTGCGCTGCTGTCAGATTACACGCAAGTCGGTGTATGCGGCGCTGCAAGACGGGATTTTCTCCTCTGCAGTGACAGATACGTTTGCCGAGGCATACGAGCTGAGGAGGAGGCGGCGTTCCTATGCTTCGGCAAGCACTTTGTGTGTGTGTGTATATATATATATATATATATATATATATATATATATATATATATATATATATATATATATATATATAAAAATCCCGGCAATGATTTATTCATCCACATCGATTGATGTGAATGGAGAAATCTGGTTTGCCAGGGCATACGAGCTAAGTGGGTATGGATGTAGGGCGGAGCTCCTATGTCCTGGCAGACGCCTTTCCCCTCCATTTTTTTTTTTTGGCAGAGATTTTTTCATCCACATTGATCGATGCGAATGAAGAAATCTGTGCCGTTCATTTTTTTCTTTCAGCCCAGAGGCTGAACGGAAAAAAAAATCTCATTACCTGTATGCTCAATATAAGGAGAATAGCAGAAACTCCTAATGCTGGCCATACATTTAATGATTGCGGAGACCCTCAAATGCCAGGGCAGTACAAACACCCCACAACTGACCCCATTTTGGAAAGAAGACACCCCAAGGAATTTGCTGAAGGGGCATATTGAGTCCATGAAAGATTTAAATTTTTGTCCTAAGTTAGCGGAAAGTGAGACTTTGTGAGAAAAAAAAAAAATAATCAATTTCCGCTAACTTATGCAAAAAAAATAAAAAATTCTATGAACTTGCCAGGCCCCTCATTGGATACCTTGGGGTGTCTTCTTTCCAAAGTGGGGTCACATGTGGGGTATTTATACTGCCCTGGCTTTTTAGGGGCCCTAAAGCGTGAGAAGAAGTCTGTGATCCAAATGTCTAAAAATGCCCTCCTAAAAGGAATTTGGGCCCCTTTGCGCATCTAGGCTGCAAAAAAGTGTCACACATCTGGTATCGCCGTACTCAGGAGAAGTTGGGGAATGTGTTTCGGGGTGTCATTTTACATATACCCATGCTGGGTGAGAAAAATATCTTGGTCAAATGCCAACTTTGTATAAAAAAAATGGGAAAAGTTGTCTTTTGCCAAGATATTTCTCTCACCCAGCATGGGTATATGTAAAATGACACCCCAAAACACATTCCCCAACTTCTCCCGAGTACGGCGATACCAGATGTGTGACACTTTTTTGATGCCAAGGTGGGCAAAGGGGCACATATTCCAAAGTGCACCTTTCGGATTTCACCGGTCATTTTTTACAGATTTTGATTGCAAAGTACTTCTCACACATATGGGCCCCTAAATTGCCAGGGCAGTATAACTACGCCACAAGTGACCCCATTTTGGAAAGAAGACACCCCAAGGTATTCCGTGAGGGGCATGGCAAGTTCCTAGAATTTTTTTTTTTTTGTCGCAAGTTAGTGGTATATGAGACTTTGTAAGGAAAAAAGAGAAAAAAAATAAAATCATAATTTTCCGCTAACTTGTGACAAAAAATAAAAATTCTAGGAACTCGCCATGCCCCTCACGGAATACCTTGGGGTGTCTTCTTTCCAAAATGGGGTCACTTGTGGCGTAGTTCTACTGCCCTGGCAATTTAGGGGCCCAAATGTGTGAGAAGTACCTTGCAATCAAAATGTGTAAAAAATGGCCTGCAAAATCTGAAAGGTGCACTTTGGAATATGTGCCCCTTTGCCCACCTTGGCAGCAAAAAGGTGTGACAGATCTGGTATCGCCGTACTCAGGAGAAGTTGGGGAATGTGTTTTGGGGTGTCATTTTACATATACCCATGCTGGGTGAGAGAAATATCTTGGCAAAAGACAACTTTTCCCATTTTTTTAATACAAAGTTGGCATTTGACCAAGGTATTTTTCTCACCCAGCATGGGTATATGTAAAATGACACCCCAAAACACATTACCCAACTTCTCCTGAGTACGGCGATACCAGATGTGTCACACTTTTTTGCTGCCAAGGTGGGCAAAGGGGCACATATTCCAAAGTGCACCTTTTGGATTTCACCGGTCATTTTTTACAGATTTTGATTGCAAAGTACTTCTCACACATATGGGCCCCTAAATTGCCAGGGCAGTATAACTACCCCACAAGTGACCCCATTTTGGAAAGAAGACACCCCAAGGTATTCCGTGAGGGGCATGGCGAGTTCCTAGAATTTTTTATTTTTTGTCGCAAGTTAGTGGAATATGAGACTTTGTAAGAAAAAATTAAAAAAATAAAATAATCATCATTTTCCGCTAACTTGTGACAAAAAATAAAAAGTTCTATGAACTCACTATGCCCATCAGCGAATACCTTAGGGTGTCTACTTTCCGAAATGGGGTCATTTGTGGGGGTTTTCTACTGTTTGGGCATTGTAGAACCTCAGGAATCATGACAGGTGCTCAGAAAGTCAGAGCTGTTTCAAAAAGCGGAAATTCACATTTTTGTACCATAGTTTGTAAATGCTATAACTTTTACCCAAACCATTTTTTTTTTTTGCCCAAACATTTTTTTTTTTATCAAAGACATGTAGAACAATAAATTTGGCGAATAATTTATATATGGATGTCTTTTTTTTTTTGCAAAATTTTACAGCTGAAAGTGAAAAATGTCAATTTTTTGCAAAAAAATCGTTACATTTTGATTAATAACAAAAAAAGTAAAAATGCCAGCAGCAATGAAATACCACCAAATGAAAGCTCTATTAGTGAGAAGAAAAGGAGGCAAAATTCATTTGTATGGTAAGTTGCATGACCGAGTGATAAACGGTGAAAGTAGTGTAGTGCCGAAGTGTAAAAAGTGCTCTGGTCATGAAGGGGGTTTCACCTAGCGGGGCTGAAGTGGTTAAAAAGTGGGTTTTGGAAATTCTCTTAAAAATTTTAAGAATTACTTCTAAACTTCTAAGCCTTCTAACGTCCTAAAAAAATAAAATGACATTTCCAAAATGATGCCAACATAAAGTAGACATATGGGAAATGTTAAGTAATACATATTTTATTAGGTATCACTTTCTGTTTTAGAAGCAGAGAAATTGAAATTTGGAAAAAAAGTGAATTTTTCCAAATTTTGGGTACATTTGGGATTTTCTCATAAATAAAGGTGAAATATATTGACTCAAATATATGACTATCATGAAGTACAATGTGTCACAAGAAAACAATCTCAGAATGGCTTGGATAAGTAAAAGTGTTCCAAAGCTATTACCACAAAGTGACGCATTTCAGATTTGTAAATTTTGACCCGGACACTAGGGCATCAATGACCCTTGGTCATGAAAAGGGTTAAACACCCTTAACCGGACCACTTTTTATAATTCTGCACTACACTACTTTCACGGTTTATTGCTCGGTCATGCAACTTACCACCAAATGAATTTTACCTCCTTTTCTTCTCACTAATAGAGCGTTCATTTGGTGGTATTTCATTACTGCTGACATTTTTACTTTTTTTGTTAATAAATCGCAATTTACCGAAATTTTTGCAAAAAAATTAAAAATGATTTTTTTTAAATTTTACAACTGAAAATGAAAAAAAAGCTATATATACACATTTTTCTCTAAATTTATTGTTCTACATGTCTGAAAATAAAATAAAATGTTTGGGTAAAAAAGTTATAGCGTTTACAAACTATGGTACAAAAATGTGAATTTCCGCTTTATGAAGCAGCTCTGACTTTGAGCACCTGTCATGTTTCCTGAGGTTCTACAATGCACAGACAGTAGAAAAACCCCACAAAAGACCCCATTTCAGAAAGTAGACACCATAAGGCATTCGCTGATGGGCATAGTGAGTTCATAGAACTTTTTATTTTTTGTCACAAGTTAGCGGAAAATGTTTTTTTTTTTTCTTACAAAGTCTCATATTCCACTAACTTGTGACAAAAAATAAAAACTTCCAAGAACTCACTATGCCCATCATGAAATACCTTGGTGTCTTCTTTCCAAAATGGGGTCACTTGTGGGGTAGTTATACTGCCCTGGCATTTTAGGGGCCCTAATGTGTGAGAAGTAGTTTGAAATCAAAATGTGTACAAAAATGCCCTGTGAAATCCTAAAGGTGCTCTTTGGAATGTGGGCATCTTTGCCCACCTAGGCTGCAAAAAAGTGTCACATGTGGCATCACCATACTCAGGAGAAGTAGGACAATGTGTTTTGGGTTGTCATTTTACATATACCCATGCTGGGTGAGATAAATATCTCGGTCAAATACCAACTTTGTATAAAAATAAAATAAAAGTTGGTATTTGACCGAGATGTTTATCTCACCCAGCATGGGTATATGTAAAATGACAACCCAAAACACATTGCCCAACTTTTGAGTATGACGATACCACATGTGACACTTTTTTGCAGCCTAGATGCGCAAAGGGGCCCAAATTCCTTTTAGGAGGGCATTTTTATACGTTTGGATCCCAGACTTCAGGCTTTAGGGCCCCTAAAATGCCAGGGCAGTATAAATAACCCACATGTGACCCCATTTTGGAAAGAAGACACCCCAAAATATTCAATGAGGGGCATGGCGAGTTCATAGAATTTTTTATTTTTTTTGGCACAAGTTAGCGGAAATTGATTTCTTTTTGTTTTTTTCTCACAAAGTCTCTCTTTCCGCTAACTTGGGACAAAAATTTCAATCTTTCATGGACTCAATATGCCCCTCAGCGAATACCTTAGGGTGTCTTCTTTCCAAAATGGGGTCAATTGTGGGGTGTTTGTACTGCCCTGGCATTTGAGGGTCTCAGCAATCATAACAGGTATGGCCAGCATTAGGAGTTTCTGCTATTCTCCTTATATTGAGCATACGGGTAATGAGATTTTTTTTTTCCGTTCAGCTTCAGCCTCTGGGGGCTGAAAGAAAAAATGAACGGCACAGATTTCTTCATTCGCATCGATCAATGTGGATGAAAAAAGAATCTCTGCCAAAAAAAAAAAAAGAAGAGGGGGGTGGGACATAGTAGCTGCCAGTACAGCTTCTCCGCCCAACATCCAAACCCACTTAGCTCATATGCCCTGGCAAACCCGATTTCTCCATTCACATCAATAGATGTGGATGAATAAATCCATTGCCAGGATTTTTTTTATTAATTTATATATATATATATATATATATATATATATATATATATATATATATATATATATATATATATATATATATATATACACACACATGCATACATACACACATATATATATATATACACACACACACACAAACACGTGTTTGCCGTCCCCTCAGCTCATATGCTTCGGCAAACGTATCTTTTACTGCAGAGGAGAAATCTCGTCTTGCAGCACCGCATACACCGACTTTTGTGTAATCTGACAGCAGCGCAATGCTTCTGTCAGAATGCACATCAGTGCTGCAGCTAGTCGATCGGTTGGTCCACCTGGAAGGTAAAAAAAAAAAAGAAAGAAAAAAAACCAGGCCGCAACGAAATAAATTTATTAACTTTATAATAACATTTGAACGGAACATATAAACATTAACTTTTTGAACAGAACGTTAACTTTTTTGCTTACCAGTGTTTTTTTTTTTTTTTCCTTTATAGAACAAACCTCTCCTTCCCCATGGGACAATGTGCAAAGCGCAAATCCCCCAATTTGGTGAAGTACATTATGCAGTTTGTCCCAGGTTAAAGGAGAGGTTTGCAGCAGCTGTGAATTAAAGGGCCCTAATAGCCCTGTGTGCCTGTCCTGTGTAACGCAATCCCTATGCTAAGTGTACCTGTGTGTGGTACTTCCGGAAACACTCCCCAAAGCATAGGGCAGGGTGGTCAGGGCAGTCAGGACAGAAATAGGGGGTGTCACGCCTTATTCCACTCCTGCTACAGACACAACATCTTTTTCAGGGTGACGATTGGGTTGAGGTACCAGCAACGACATTGGGGAAATGTTGCTCGTGTAGACGGCTCACTACACTAGTGATTGGGGCCATGGAACCTCCTGGATACAGGAGGTTCTCGATGATCTCTTCCTGAAATTTGAGGAAATCCTGTTCTCCCATCCTTACTGTAGAGAACAAAACTATTAAATACAGCCAATTGAAACAAATATACAGACACCTTATACCAGCGTCTGGTGCGTTGGGATACTAAATAAGGAGCCAACATCTGGTAATTGAAGTCCACCCCTCCCATGAGCAAATTATAGTCGTGGACCGAGAGGGGCTTTTCAATGACACTGGTTGCTCGTTCTATTTGTATTGTCTTGTCTGCGTGAATGGAGGAGAGCATGTAAATGTCACGCTAGTCTCTCCATTTCACCGCGAGCAGTTCTTTGTTACACAAGGCAGCCCTCTCCCCCCTTGCAAGACGGGTGGTAACAAGCCGTTGGGGGAAGCCCCGGCGACTAGGTCGCGCGGTGCCACAGCAGCCAATCTGTTCTAGGAACAAATGCCTGAATAGGGGCACACTTGTGTAGAAATTGTCCACATAAAGATGGTACTCCTTGCCAAATAAGGGTGACACCAATTCCCAGACTGTCTTCCCACTGCTCCCCAGGTAGTCAGGGTAACCGACCGGCTCCAGGGTCTGATCTTTACCCTCATAGATCCAAAATTTGTGGGTATAGCCTGTGGCACTTTCACAGAGCTTATACAATTTGACCCCATACCGGGCACGCTTGCTTGGGATGTATTGTTTGAAGCCAAGGCGCCCAGTAACATGTATAAGGGACTCGTCTAGGCAGATGTTTTGCTCAGGGGTATACAAATCTGCAAATTTGGTGTTGAAGTGGTCTATGAGGGGCCGAATTTTGTCGAGCCGGTCAAAAGCTGGGTGGCCTCTGGGACGAGAGGTGCTGTTGTTGCTAAAGTGCAGGAAACACAGGATGGCCTCAAATCGTGCCCTGGACATAGCAGCAGAGAACATGGGCATGTGATGAATTTGGTTCGTGGACCAATATGACCGCTATTTATGCTTTTTGGTTAGACCCATGTTGAGGAGGAGGCCCAGAAAATGTTTTATTTCGGAAACTTGGACAGGTTTCCACTGGAAAGGCTGGGCATAACAGCTTCCCGGGTTGGCGGATATAAATTGAGTGGCATAAGGATTTGTTTCTGAAACGACTATGTCCAAGAGCTCCGCAGTCAAGAACAGCTAGAAAAATCCCAGTGCCAAACCGATCTGAGCTGTCTCAACCCGAACTCCAGATTGGGCAGTGAAAGGGGGAGCTACTGGTGCCAATCAGGGTTTGCCGGCACCTCAGGGACTCTACGGGCCTGTCTGTGCGGTGGCTGCGACGGGGTAACTATTGCATGCGCCACCGTACCAGCTTCAACTGCCCTTCTGGTGCTTGCCACTTCACCATGTTGTACGGCAGTGCTGGTACTAGGTTCAGGGTGGGCAGCGCTGCTGGTGTATGCCTCACCACGTAATACGACAGCGCCAGCCCCCCTCAGCTGCCCTTGAAGCGGATCCTGCGCAACCTGTGGTCTAGCAGCACGGGGCCGGGTACGCCTGGTGCTATCAGGGACCTCAACCTCCTCGTACGAACTTTGGGTCAGACTGCCACTGCTTTCTACAGGTTCATATTCTGACCCGCTGGATTTGTCAGATGAGGGTTCCCATTCCTCATCCGACTGGGTCAGAAGCCTTTAGGACTCTAAATACCCCTTGTTTGCCATTTGGTCAACTAAATTTAGGGGGTATTCCCTGAGACAAAAAAAAAAAAGCAAACCTGTCTTACAAATGGGAGGCTAGCGAAGTAGCGGAAGCCGCTGCGATTGATAAAAAAAATATCAAAACTGATTTTTTTTTTTTATCGCTGCAGCGCTTGTGAAGTCAAGCGATTGTGCAGTGATCAAAAAAATAAAATAATTTTTGTCACTGCGGCGGGGAGGGCATGGGTGAACGCACGTGTGGGCGACCGATCATGCCTGATTGGGCAAACACTGCGTTTTGGGTGGAGGGCGAACTAAGTTGACACTAATACTATTATAGATCTGACTGATCAGTTTCTTACGATGCACTGTCATCCGGAATATACGAGCGGGAGGGGGGGGGACCAGCGGCAGCTGTTGCCCTGCTACTCCCATCATTAACCCTTGACGGGCAGAAAACTTCCAAAATTAGCCAGATTATGTAAAAAACGCATTTGAAGAGCGCATCAATGTGAATAAGAATGTAAGTACAGTATACCCAGGAATAAACCGCACGTGTCCAAAGCATCCAACCTCCTGTTGAGCTAAGCCCTTCCATCCACAGGTCCTGTATGTGAGATAAAAGGTGAAAATAAAAAAATATATTATCCAAATATATTTAGAATTAAAAGAAAAAACAGATTTTTCGACACCAATGGCAACAAGGTCATGAAAATAGGGAATCATATGAACACACAAAGTAGAAAAAGGCTCCGGCACCAGAAGGACGTAGTGAAAAATCCCGGTCTTTATTTTTGTCACCACAATACAGGTACAACCAGCAACAGTGACACTGGAACCCACTTATCCCCACGATCTACGCGTTTCGAACGATATTGTTCTTAGTCATGATCATTGTATTGTGGTGACAAAAATAAAGACCGGGATTTTTCACTACGTCCTTCTGGTGCCGGAGCCTTTCTACTTTGTGCATCTACCTCCGGACTGGCTTGAGTCCGCCCCGTGCACCGTCACACAGGATCGGAAGGTGAGCTGGCTACAACCTTTTCTACAATCATATGAATAGCCATGGTTTGTACTCCACATTTAGACCCCCCGGTTTGATCGTTTGAAATTTGAAGATCCATTCAGATTCCCGTTTAAGTATTTTTATGCGATTACCTCCTGTTCGCGTCAATGGGACATGGTCTATGATCATGAACCTGAGATCACCTTCCCCATGGCCCATGTTCGCAAAGTGGTGTGAGACTGGCAAATCCTTGTGTTTTTTCCGTATAGAAAAGCGGTGCTGATTGAAACAGGATTTGAAATCACATGTGGTCTCACCCACATACAGTAACTTGCATGGGCACCATAAAACAGATGACATAACAAGAGTCACAGGTTAAATAAAATTTCAGAGGATAAGACACCCCAGTATTTGGATGAATGAAATCACGTCCCTTCACCATGTACTTGCAGTTCACACAGTGAAGGCACGGGTAACTGCCACACTTCTTAGGGGCCAAAAGTAATTGGTATACACCTTTTTGTGAGCCAGTCATTTTTCACTAGTTTGTCTTTAAGATTACTGGCTCTTTTGTATGACATGATAGGTCTATTACAGAATTCAGGAATATTCTTATGTTCTGTGCCAAGAATTGACCAATATTGGTTAATAATTTTACTGACTTTAGTACTGGCTTCACAAAAGGTGGATACAAAGGGTATTTTTTGAGATTGATTCCTCTTAGTGCCATGAAAAAGGTCACCTTTCTCTCTCTGGTTGAATCAAACCAGCTGATAAGGGTGGTGCGGTAGTGGTCATGGATACTTCCATGTACATGGCAGAAGCAACCCGTCAATTATCTGACACCGCAGTGTATGTTAAACTCCAAAGGGACCCCAAATTTGACATCCAACGTGAATTAAAGTTACTTATCAACATGTACACACAAATAGGTCTCATAGACGAACACCTTAGTGAGTTTTTGCAGATAGATCATCCAGTCACTCCTTTATTTTATTTGCTACCAAAAATTCACAAGAATTTACAATGTCCACCCGGCAGACCCATTGTTTCTGGCCGTGGTTCTTTATTAAGCAATGCCTCCATCTTTTTGGATAAAATTCTTCAAAATTATGTATTAGAATCTAAATCTTACATAAAAGATACCGATTTTTTGGGGTAAGTTAGCAGACGTGACAATGCCGGAGAACGCCATATTGGCCTCCTTCGACATAGTCAGTCTGTATACTTCTATACAACATAACATTGGGATAGCAGTTGTGGAATCTGCTCTGGCTAACTCAAATTACTCTATTGAGGCTAAAACTTTTTCTCGCTTTATTAAGATTAATCCTGCATAGTAATTATTTCCTTTTTGGAGATGATTACTATATGCAAATTAGGGGGACGGCCATGGGGACGAATGTGGCCCCAACGTACGCCAACATGGTCGTCTCATTTGGAGGAACAACATGTCTGTGTCCCACCACTTCAGCCATGTGCTGAGGTGGTGGAGATACATAGACTATATTTTTGTTATCTGGACGGGTTCAGTAGCTGAGCTACATATGTTTTCACAATTATTTAAATGGCTTAAATCAGGACATTAGGGCTGCAACGATTAATCGATGTAATCGATTATATTCGATATCTGGATTCGTTGTCGACGAATCCAGTTATCGAATAATCGCCGATTCGTTGCTATGCGGGCGGGCGGTCCCTGCATCTTTATTTTACCTTTTTACAATGACGCTCCTGTAACAGCCAGGCAGAGCGGACGGCGGCGTAACGTCACTCACTCACGTGACACGCCTGCTCCGCCTCCTTCATTCATGAGGTGGGCGGAGCAGGTGCGTCACGTGAGTGACGTTACGCCGCCGTCCGCTCTGCCTGGCTGTTACAGGAGCGTCATTGTAAAAAGGTAAAATAAAGATGCAGACGTGATTAGTCCAACTTATAAGCATCGGGGCCGGGGCTGTTATGGGGAGGGGGGAGGATCTGTCTATGGCACTGCTATGGGGAGGGGGATCTGTGCACTGTTATGAGGAAAGGGATCTGTGCACTGTTATGCCCATAACAGTGCACATATCCCCCTCTCCATAACAGCGCCACCCACAGATCCCCCTCTCCATAACAGCGCCGCCCACAGATCCCCCTCTCCATAACTGTGCCGCCCACAGATCCCCCTCTCCATAACTGTGCCGCCCACAGATCCCCCTCTCCATAACTGTGCCGCCCACAGATCCCCCTCTCCATAACTACGCCGCCCACAGATCCCCCTCTCCATAACTACGCCGTCCACAGATCCCCTCTCCATAACTACGCCGTCCACAGATCCCCCTCTCCATAACTACGCCGCCCACAGATCCCCCTCTCCATAACTGCGCCGCCCACAGATCCCCCTCTCCATAACTGCGCCGTCCACAGATCCCCCACTCCATAACTGCGCCGTCCACAGATCCCCCATAATAGTGTCGTCCACAGATCCCCCATAATAGTGTCGTCCACAGATCCCCCATAATAGTGTCGTCCACAGATCCCCCATAATAGTGTCGTCCACAGATCCCCCATAATAGTGTCGTCCACAGATCCCCCATAATAGTGTCGTCCACAGATCCCCCATAATAGTGTCGTCCACAGATCCCCCATAATAGTGTCGTCCACAGATCCCCCATAATAGTGTCGTCCACAGATCCCCCATAATAGTGTCGTCCACAGATCCCCCATAATAGTGTCGTCCACAGATCCCCCATAATAGTGTCGTCCACAGATCCCCCATAATAGTGTCGTCCACAGATCCCCCATAATAGTGTCGTCCACAGATCCCCCATAATAGTGTCGTCCACAGATCCCCCTTAATAGTGTCGTCCACAGATCCCCCATAATAGTGTCGTCCACAGATCCCCCATAATAGTGTCGTCCACAGATCCCCCATAATAGTGTCGTCCACAATTTGTTTTAATATGGCCTTTGAACATATTTTTTCAAGTAAGATCATATAAACCTCTGTTTTGTAATTTTGTCGTTTTTGCTGATTAATCGATTAATCGTAGAAATTAATCGGCAACTAATCGATTATTCAAATAATCGTTAGCTGCAGCCCTACAGGACATACAGTTCACATTGGAATTTTCCACATGTGAATTGCATTTTCTGGATGTCAGTGTCCAGCGCATCGGTACAATGCTAAAAACTGAAGTCTATACGAAGCCTACTGACCGCAACACCGTCCTGAGGTATGACAGCGCTCATCGCCGGACGATGGTGCGGTCACTTCCGTACAGCCAATTTATCAGAGCCAAGAAGATAGTGAGTGACAGCTGCACACTCGACAAAACTTTAGAAAGAATGACACAATCTTTCAGAGGCGGAATCCAGCATCCGTTTTACAACAACAATTGAGTCGTATCAACCAGAGAGAGAAAGGTGACCTTTTTCATGGCACTAAGAGGAATCAATCTAAAAAAATACCCTTTGTATCCACCTTTTGTGAAGCCAGTACTAAAGTCAGTAAAATTATTAACCAATATTGGTCAATTCTTGGCACAGAACATAAGAATATTCCTGAATTCTGTAATAGACCTATCATGTCATACAAAAGAGCCAGTAATCTTAAAGACAAACTAGTGAAAAATGACTGGCTCACAAAAAGGTGTATACCAATTACTTTTGGCTCCTAAGAAGTGTGGCAGTTACCCGTGCCTTCACTGTGTGAACTGCAAGTACATGGTGAAGGGACGTGATTTCATTCATCCAAATACTGGGGTGTCTTATCCTCTGAAATTTTATTTAACCTGTGACTCTTGTTATGTCATCTGTTTTATGGTGCCCATGCAAGTTACTGTATGTGGGTGAGACCACATGTGATTTCAAATCCCGTTTCAATCAGCACCGCTTTTCTATGCGGAAAAAATGCAAGGATTTGCCAGTCTCACACCACTTCGCGAACATGGGCCATGGGGAAGGTGATCTCAGGTTCATGATCATAGACCATGTCCCATTGCCACGAACAGGAGGTAATCGCATAAAAATACTTAAAAAACGGGAATCTGAATGGATCTTCAAATTTCAAACGATCAAACCGGGGGGTCTAAATGTGGAGTACAAACCATGGCTATTCATACGATTCCCTATTTTCATGACCTTGTTGTCATTGGTGTCGAAAAATCTGTTTTTTCTTTTAATTCTAAATATATTTGGATAATATATTTTTTTATTTTCACCTTTTATCTCACATACAGGACCTGTGGATGGAAGGGCTTAGCTTAACAGGAGGTTGGTTGCTTTGGACACGTGCGGTTTATTCCTGGGTATACTGTACTTACATTCTTATTCACATTGATGCGCTCTTCAAATGCATTTTTTTTACATAATCTGGCTAATTTTGGAAGTTTTCTGCCCGTCAAGGGTTAATGATGGGAGTAGCAGGGCAACAGCTGCCGCTGGTCCCCTCCTCTCCCGCTCGTATATTCCGGATGACAGTGCATCGTAAGATAGCACGTAACCCGGGAGTGTACCCTGGGTAGATCATCCTGATGTATATTTGGCCTATACACATTATACTGTATTTGTATTACGCGCTCTACCTAAGCTGCATATGACGCGAGGTGTCATGTGATGGACCACTCGCGAACACGTGATTATTCCTCCAGTGATGTCACGGACATGCGCAGCTTCAGTTCCGGGACGCCGTATCCATGTGGCATACGCTTGCAACTCTGTATCCGCCTACCATTGAGCTCGCCTGATTCCATGCCTGGCCCTCCTACGATGTCACACACACAGGTGACAATTATTCACTGTTGATTATCACTTATGCAAAGCATGTATATGTTTAATGTACTGATGTACTGTTATGTTTGAGACATACGGATTTATATGCTTTATAACACCGCTTTTCGAATATGATGCTTCTATATATCCATATGAAAAGGTTTTGTATCCTTTTTTTGAATATTATTGATTAAGTATCACTTATGTATGCTAATTTGACACGATCACATAAAAACCCACAGTTGTATATGATGCATTGCTTGAAAATGGTCCCAGCAAGCGGACCAAAACGTCGCTGCTTGGGTGAATAAAGGATCCCACATTTTTTTCACCATTGGATGTGCTGCGGTGACACCTTCTCATTCAAAGTTTTCTTTATTTTCATGACTTTGAAAATTGTAGATTCACACTGAAGGCATCAAAACTATGAATTAACACATGTGGAACATAACAAAAAAGTGAAGTGTGAAACAACTGAAAATATGCCATATTCTAGGTTCTTCAAAGTAGCCATCTTTTGCTTTGGATTACTGCTTTGCACACTTTTGGCATTCTCTTGATGAGCTTCAAGAGGTAGTGACCTGAAATGGTCTTCCAACAGTATTGAAGGAGTTCCCAGAGATGCTTAGCACTTGTTGGCCCTTTTGCCTTCACTCTGCGGTCCAGCTCACCCCAAACCATCTCGATTGGGTTCAGGTCCGGTGACTGGAGGCCAGGTCATCTGGCGCAGCACCCCATCACTCTCCTTTATGGTCAAATAGCCCTTACACAGCCTGGAGGTGTGTTTGGAGTCATTGTCCTGTTGGACCATCATTTATTTTTCAACTAAAAACGCAAACCGGATGAAATAGCATGCCGCTGCAAGATGCTGTGGTAGCCATGCTGGTTCAGTATGCCTTCAATTTTGAATAAATTCCCAACAGTGTCACCAGCAAAGCACCCCCACACCATCACACCTCCTCCTCCATGCTTCACGGTGGGAACCAGGCATGCAGAGTCCATCCGTTCACCTTTACTGCGTCGCACAAAGACACGGTGGTTGGAACCAAAGATCTCAAATTTGGACTCATCAGACCAAAGCACAGATTTCCACTGGTCTAATGTCCATTCCTTGTGTTCTTTAGCCTAAACAAGCTTGTTGCCTGTCCTTAGCAGTGGTTTCCTAGAAGATATTCTACCATGAAGACCTGATTCACACAGTCTCCTCTTTACAGTTGTTCTAGAGATGTGTCTGCTGCTAGAACTCTGTGTGGCATTGACCTGGTCTCTAATCTGAGCTGCTGTTAACCTGCGATTTCTGAGGCTGGTGACTCGGATGAACTTATCCTCCGCAGCAGAGGTAACTCTTGGTCTTTCTTTCCTGGGGCGGTCCGCATGCGAGCCAGTTTCTTTGCAGCGCTTGATGGTTTTTGCGACTGCACTTGGCGACACTTTCTAAGTTTTCCCAATTTTTCGGACTGACTGACCTTAATTTGTTAAAGTAATGATGGCAATCGTTTTTCTTTACTTAGCTGCTTTTTTCTTGCCATAATACAAATTCTAACAGTCTATTCAGTAGGACTATCAGCTGTGTATCCACCTGACTTCTCCACAATGCAGCTGATGGTCCCAACCCCATTTATAAGGCAAGAAATCCCACTTATTAAACCTGACAGGGCACACCTGTGAAGTGAAAACCATTTCAGGTGACTACCTCTTGAAGCTCATCAAGAGAATACCAAGAGTGTGCAAAGCAGTAATCAAAGCAAAAAGGTGGCTACTTTGAAGAACCTAGAATATGACACATTTTCAGTTGTTTCACACTTTTTTGTTATGTTCCACATGTGTTAAACGGGTTGTCCAGGTTCAGAGCTGAACCTGGACAGCCCTCCATTTTCACCCAGGCAGCCCCCCTGACATGAGCATCAAGTTCATGCTCCGATGCTCTCCTTTGCCCTGCGCCAAATTGCACAGGGCAAAGGCATTTTTCTGAGTTCCGGTGACGTACCGGGGCTCTCCATGGGGCTGACAGGAACACCGGTGACGTCACCGGTACTGATGGGCGGGATTTGGCTCTGCCCTAGCCAGTAAAACGGCTAGGGCAGAGCTAAAGCCCGCCCCTCAGAGCCAGTGACGTCACCGAACACACCGCTGGGCGGAAGTTACCGCCCGGCAGTGTGTTATTGAAAACACAAGAGCCTGTGCCCTGCGCGATCTAGCGCAGGGCACTGGAGCGCATCGGAGCATGAGATGCTCCGATGCTAGGCTCAGGGGGGCTGCCGGGGTGAAAATAAGGGTATGCCCGGGTTCAGCTCTGAACCCGGACAACCCCTTTAATTCATAGTTTTGATGCCTTCAGTGTGAATCTGTCATGAAAATAAAGAAAACTCTTTGAATGAGAAGGTGTGTCCAAACTTTTGGTCTGTACTGTGTGTATATAGATGCACAGATTTGTCCGATTCTCAGCATATTTGCCGGGTTGTGGACAGCCATGCCGGATACATTTCAGACAATCCCTAAAACTGCTTAAAAAATTAGATTCTCACGTTCTTCTTTCTCCAGCGGCATTGGTCTAGTTCTCTGGGATTAAACACATGACCACATCAGCCAATCTCACCAGCAGTAGATATCTCCGACAAACACACAGTGTAAACAGTATACAACTACACACTTCTGGCAGATCTGTCACATTGATCCTTAAATCGAGGCATAAAGTTACAGAGAGTTGTCCTCATTTTGAGATTTAGGGGAAGTAAACAGTTTTGCTGTCTTCAAACTATGTACTGTGAATACATATGCAAACAAGCACCCTTACATTTGGATATGTCTGGCTTTGATAGCAATTATGGAAAATAAAACAATTTCTATACATTTAAGTGCTCAGTGTGAGGCTCAGTTCAGTAGTCCATGTATTCCTTTCTATACAATTAAATGTGTCCAGATGCATACCTGCCTGACATATGCCAAAAGAAGACAATTGGCATTTATCTCGTACAGTATACTGCTAGAAAACTTTTGTTCCTTGCATACATTGCCAACTGTACACAAAAATATGGTGTGAATTGAGCCATAGCTGTATATAACTGGTCTACAATAAAAAGGTAGTAAAAAAAAAATGGCATAAACATAGTCTACAACCAGCATGCACAGACACTCTAGTTTACAGGTTTTAAAAGACATCTTGGAGAGGTGTTAGGCTGTGCAAAATACAGAATTCTATATAAAGGGAACCAGACGCCTCAAAAACACATATAAAACTGCCAGCACTATTTTAAGTGTCATCAGTGCCATCTTGCCGGTCAGTTTCAAGTCAAGGGGGCAGCGGCTTCCTTGCTTCAAGTCAAGGTAAGCACGCGCCCCTAACTGTCCTTTCTCTTGTTTGATTGACTGCCTGAAGTGCGGCCAGGATCGCAGAAGTCTGACGCATGCACGATGCGCCACTGAAAGCCGCCTAACAGCGGCAGCCGGAGATGGGATTGCGCCTTATCAAGGAGTGCACTGTGATTGCGCAAGACTTCTGGCTGTGAAACAAGAAAGGGTTTAGGGGGCATGCTTACCTTGACTTTAAGCAAGGAAGCCGCTGCCCCCTTGACTTGAAGCTGACCGCTAGATAGCGCTGATGGCGCTTAAATATTTTTTATTTATTTTTTTAAGCTATTGAGCATCAGACTACTGGATCAAACATATGATTATGAACAGACTGGGGGCTACTATAAGGTAATGGTGGCAGTTTTATATGCATTTTTGAGGTGACAGGTTCCCTTTAAGGAGGCAGCAAATATGGAAATCAAAGTATTAAAACACATTTCATGGCAAGTAGTGGTATGGAGATGGTGTTTGATTTTCATATTGGAGAACTGCATCCTCCTGTAAATGTTAGTTCATAGCCAGCATAACTCGTTTTAACTACACAAAATAAGCAGACAATTTATGCACACAACACGGACAGTTTATCTATTTTTAACAGACTTTTTTTCAATTTTGAAAAGATGTTTTTTTCCCTGATGCCTTTCTGAGAGACATTAAAAACGGACTCATTCAATTATATGGGGGAAGACTGTCAGTAAAAAACTGACAAGAACCAACATGTTCTATTTTCTGACATCCGATATTCACTGGCAGTCAAAAAACTGTCATGTGAATAACCCCATAGGCCACCATTGGTTTTAAAATAGAAGAATGATAGCCATTAAAAATGTTTTTCACTGTCGTGTGCGTATAGCCTTATGGTGCTATTACACTTGTGCATCAGCAGCCACAGACAGCACTCGCGATGTTTCATTTGCTGGCTGCACTTGGACTTGCCATTGCTTCAGTTTGCCAGTCCAGGAGCAGCTCATTATTTAGTGATAAACTACCCACAACCAATGACACCCATGTAATAGCACAATTAGGGTAAGGCAGGCGAAGGGGGACGGTGGAGTATGGTGTTTGGCAGTATTTTCAGGAAGGAGTTGGGGAAAACAGAATGGATAACAGCTTAATGTACAAATTAAAAATGACATGACATTATAATAATTGCGCTAAACAGAAGACAAGCAATTAAAAAGATAATCAGGGACATATGAAGAACGGCAAAAAAGTGAAAAGTAAGGACAGAATGGTGTTTAGCTGCTAGCATTTAGCAATCTTTCAGTTTCAGGTAAAGACATGCACCTCGATTTTTCGCCCCTCAATCACCGTGCTGTGCAATTTCTCCCGGGCCCGGTCAGCATCCGCGCTAGTTTCAAAAGTTACAAAACCAAAACCCTGCGTGCAAAGGGGAGACATACATGCAGATCATTAGAGAAGGGAAGGGGAAAGAAAAGAGAAGGGAAGGGAGAGTGGAAAGGGAGTAAAGGGGCATAAGAAAACATCAGCCGCCAAAGAGCCAGAATTAAAAATAAACCCTAAAAAAAAATTTAAAAAAAACACACACAAGACAGGACATCAAAACCTCTCATTTGTTTTAAAGTTGGCAACAGTGAAAGACCAGAAAACACAGAGCGCTAATCTGTCATGTTGATGCTCTTCAGACACATGCAATGTGAGGGGAGTGAATATACCTACAAAGGAAAAAGAGGAAGGGAAGAAGGAGGGGGGGTGGCCATTTTTAATTCTGATTCCACATGGCTCAATGGCATGAAGCTTTTTTCACATTACAGGCAATAGCTGGATATTCATCGATGGGTTTACAAACCTCAACAAGAAATACATTGATGAATCACCTTCAGCAAGTGATTTAGTTCTAGGTCATATTCGATTGACTGTTATACATTTGTGGAACTAGTCTGGTCTTTATATTAAAATGGAATGGTTCAGCAGTCTTGACCATGTTGTCAGCAGATTTGTGTCTACGAAACTGGGTGACCTGTTACATGTGCGCTTGGCTGCTGAAGCCATCAGTGTTGGTCCCATGTTCAGATGTGCCCACATTGCTGAGAAAAATGATGTTTTAATATATGCAAATGATCCTCTAGGAGCAACAGGGGCCCTGCAGTTACTCCTAGGGGCTCAGCTCTCTGCAACGTTCACACCCTCTCCACTTTGACTTTAGGAGAAGTCAGGGCCAAGCTTGGCGACGCGACTGCCTTAAAGGGGTATTATCATCTTAATGATCACTGTTAAATCCGTTAATGATTTAACAGTGATAATGAACTACATTTCTTTTCTTCTCCTGGCCGGCCGCTGTACTGAACGCGCACACCAAGTACGCACATGTGCCCTGGTGACTTCCTCCTGGCAAGCACAGCGCGCGCCCTGGCCGGGAGAAGACATCAATGAAGATGGAGCCCGCCCCCTGCCGAAACCAGGAAGTGGACGGCACGCCGGGAGCAGGCAAGTATAAAAGTGTCTTGAGAAAACCCCTTTAAGCCTGTGCTTAAATACGTGAGCAGGCAGTCAGTGATGCATCCGTGTGTCCGTTTTTAGCTGTCCGTGTTGCATCCGTTTCACTGACACTGAACAGCTGAAAAATAATTTTCAAAAGAATCTCTTCTTAATGATCTTTGAAACGGATGGCATCAGTGGTTTTCACGGACCCATAGAATATAATGGATGTGATGGATCTGTGAACGGACAAAATAGCGCATGCACCCGTGCTAAAACACTGATGTGTGAATACAACACATTAAAATGAATGGGGACATGTGATCTCCTTGGAGAACACATACAGCACACTGACGTGTAAACAAGGCTTTATCCTGTCAAAATGTAGAGGGTGTGGCAGTGAGAGCACCGAGCCTCTAGAAGTAATGGCAACACATCTTTTGCTCCTTGAGGCTTGCAGCAATGCGTGCACATATGAACATGGGACCAACACACATGCCTTAAGCTGCCAAGTGCAAATGCAACAGGTCAGCCAGTTTCAAGGGTACAAATCTTCCGAAAAGGTGCCCTTTAGATTAGAGGTTGGTGAGGGCAGAACAAACATGCCTTTTGTGGAGCTTTTATTTTCAGAATTCAACACGTGATCCCAGCTTGTTATTACAACATCCAGCACATGTGCAAGTCTGAATCTCTGACTCTTTCACGAGATTCAATACTCACGCAGGCACTGGAGGCTGCAATGCCAGGATGGGACCACATGGTGGATGGACAGCACATGATCTTGGAAATGGCAGCCACAAGAGATCAGAACTGCATTTCAGATAACCCCTTTAACTATGGAACGCATGCTGCATTCAGCTGCATCACAGCAGCTCCCCTCTACTCAGAGTCAACCAAGAGACCATTACAGCTGCCATTAAGAGCAGATAGGATGGCCTGAGATGCAGTTTAAAGGGGTTCTCCAGGAAAGAAGAAAATAAAAATACTAAATTACTTTATTATAAAACATATTCCCAAATACCTTTCATTAGCTATAGTGGCTTATTTGTCTGGGGAACAATCATTCCTATTAGTACACACAAAACCTGTCCTAATCACACAGGAGGACCGGCTCTACCTCAGAACACTGAGGTAAAGAGCTGCTGCATCCTCCTCTCTGCTCTACTTGTCAGGGATTATGATCCTGAAAACAGCTGATAAAATGAGAATGGAGTTCATGAGTAAACATGAAGTACAGAAAGGAGGTTGGGGCTAATGAGCAGCAGCACTTGTATGCAGTTTCCATTACCAGAGCAACATATTGCCACAGTCTGTCCTCCCTACTTCATGTCTCCTCAAGAACTCCATTGCTACAGAGATTAAGCTAAAGATCAGCTGTATTCAGGATCATAATCTCTGACAAGTAGAGCAGAAGAGGAGACATGTCCTCCAGTGTGATTAGGACAGGTTTTGTGTAGACTAATAGGACCATTTTTTCTCCCAATGACCGCCCCATAGACCAAACAAGCAGTTTTAACAAAAAAAATAAAAATTAATGTATTTTTCGCCCTATAAGAGGTTTTAGAGGAAAATGAGAAAAAAAATGTTTCATTAGACCTCAGATCAGACCTCAGCTAACAGCCCCAATCAGACCACCAATGTTAATAGACCCTAACAAGACCTGAGCTCAGTCCCACAATCAGACCTCAGCTCAGAACCCAATGCGAAGATTTCAATTACTCGCCGGTAATTGGTTTTTCCTCTAGCCCCCACAGCGGCACGACAGGAGGATACCCCGCCTCCCCAGGGACAGGAAACAACGTGGAGCTCTTTAAATACTCCCCTCCCCTTACCTGCTCCAGTAAATAACCGAGAAACTCGAATGGATGCAACAAAATTAATCTTTATGTGTTATTGAAAAATATACAAGGATACTCTCCGAGAAAAGACACAAAAAAACTTCTTCCTTCTTTCCCTTTTAAAAATAAAATAAAAGTTAGAATAACTAATGGGAGGGAAATTCCCCGTGCCGCTGTGGGGGCTAGAGGAAAAACCAATTACCGGTAAGTAATTGAAATCTTACTAAACGCCGCCCCAGCGGCACGACCGGAGGAATAACCGAGGAATCCCATATCAGGGGGGGGGGGGGGGACAACCGCAGATAATACTCTGTGAGCAAATGATAACTCCCTGCTCTTCAACACGTCTAACTGATAATGTCTAAAGAAAGTAGAAGGTGACGACCAGGTGGCTGCCTGGCAAATTTGCTCTAACGGAACCTCCGCTGATTCAGCCCAAGAGGCTGCTACAGATCGGGTTGAATGGGCTTTCAAGCCTGCCGGGGGAGGAACCTCCCCAAGTCATAACATGTCAGGATTGTCAATCTGATCCATCGACTAACAGATGCCTTTCTTGCTGCGTTCCCTTTATTTGGGCCTGCAAATTGAATAAACAGTCTGTCCATTTTCCTGAGATCTTCCGTAGCCTTCAGGTAGGCAAGGACTGTTCTTACATCCAGGTTGTGGAATCGCCTTTGCTCCTGACCGCCTGACGGGGATCCAAAGGAAGGGAGGGACACCTCCTAAAGACAGTGGAACTTAAGAGACCACCTTAGGTAAAAAAGAGGGAGAATGTCTCAGTACTATCCTATCATCCTTGATGGACAGGTACGGGGGCCTGCACGAGAAGGCCTGGATCTCCCCCACCCTCCTAGCCGAGGTGATGGCAACTAAAAAAAACTGTTTTAAAAGGTAAGTAACTTTAGAGATCTCTCAGATAAGGGTTCAAAGGGACTGTCTGATAAGGCTGCTAAGACTAGATTCAAGTCCCAAGGGGGGACAGTGGACCTCACTATTGGTTGCTTTCTCCGAGCTCCTTTCACAAATCTCTTAACAAGGTCTACCTCTGCTAATTTAATATCAAGTGAGGCACTCAAAGCTGATATGTGGACTTTTATAGTGCTTACTCTTAGCCCCTTCTGCAGACCTGACAGGAGGAACTCTAGGACCTTAGTGATTACAAGGGGACCTCTGGTACCCCCCCCCCCCCAACCCCCCCCACCCGGTGAATCTTCTGAAAGACTGCCAGATTCTGTCATAAATCTTAGAAGTCACCTTCTTGCGACTATAGAGAATTGTGAAAATTACCGCGTCCGAGAGGCCCTTTCCCTTTAATATCTCCCGCTCAGTCTCCATGCTGTGTTGTCTTGGGATGCCATACTGGGCCCTGGTGAAGGAGATCCGGGATGTTTGGTAGTCGCCACACGTCTCCTGCTGACATCCTCACTAGGAGAGGGAACCACGATCTCTTGGGCCAGTAAGGAGCGATCAGGATCAGCTTGTGGTTCTCCTGTAGTACCTTTTGCAGTACTTTGGGGATTAACGCAAAGGGAGGGAAGGCATACAGGTTTACCTTTGGCCACGGGTGGGAGAGAGTCCACTATGAGTGGGTGATCCGTATAGGCTAGAGAGCCAAACTTCTCTACTTGTCTGTTTTGACGCGTGGCGAACAGATATATTTCTGGAAGGAACCATGTTTGTGCCATCTGATGGAATATCCTTGGGTTTAAAGGACCATTCCCCTTCATTTAAGATATCTCTGCTGAGAAAATTTCTCTTGAGACCCTCGCTAAGGATGGGCTTCTTGTGCATCCTTGCCTGTTTAGATAGGCCACAGGTGTGGTGTTGTCTGAGAGTATTCTCACTTCTTTCCCGCGGATATCTGAGTGAAGGGCCTTCAAGGCCTCTCAGACTGCACTTAATCCCTCAGTTTGGAAGAGGCTAGGATCGGATCTCCTTGCCGGCCACCCTGTACTACGGACCTGTCTGAAAAGGCCCCCCAACCGTTCTTGCTGGCATCTGTAGTAATAGTGACTACATCTGTTTGTTGCCACGGAACGCCTGTGTTTAGGTTCTGGCTGATCAACCACCAATTCACGGAATCTCTTACATATTGAGGGACTCTTACCCTCCGCTCTAGTGAAGCTCTGCTCTTGTCCCATTCTCTGAGCATAAAAGACTGAAGGGTTCGTGAGTGAGCCTGAGCCCACTTTACTGCTGGGATAGATGAGGACATCAGACCCAAGATCTTCATTACTGATCTGACTGTCGCTCTTGATTTGCTGCGGAATAGAGTAAATTCCTGCTTGATAGTCTGAATCTTTTCCCGTGGGAGGAAGGTCCTCATGAGACTTGAGTCCAGCAGCATCCCTAAAAAGATCTTTCTGCTTTCGGGCCAGAGGTCTGACTTTTCTATATTTATCAGCCACCCCAGAGCCGTTAGGCTTTGCTTCACTAAATCTATTTGTTCTAATAGAAGACTCTCTGATGCAGCCGCTATAAGGAAGTCGTCCAAGTAAGGCACAACTAATATGCCCTTTAGATGAAGGTCTGCTATCACCTCCGCCATTACTTTGGAGAAGACTCTTGGCGCTGACGTAATGCCGAAAGGAAGGACCTGGAATTGATAATGGAGTACCACCGAATCTTGCTGTACTGCAAATCTGAGGAATTTCTGATGCTCTCTGCAGATTGGAATATGGTAATGCGAGTCGGTGAGGTCTAGGGTTGCCATAAAGGTGTTTCTCTGTAAGAGACTTATAGTGGATTTTATGCTCTCCATCTTGAATCGTTTGTAAAGTAGATGTTGGTTCAGTCCCTTTAAGTTTATAATGGCTCTGTATGAGCCGTTTGGTTTTTTGACTAAAAATATAGGGGAATAATAACCTGTTCCCTGTTCTGCTGGGGGAACTGACACTATAGCTTCTTTTTGCAAGAGGATCTTTCTCTGATCTAGTATTAATGCTTGGACTGGATCGGCTTTTTTGGTGATGTGGAAAACCTCCTGGGGAAGAGTGGAAAACTTCAACTTTAGGCCTGATGAGACTACATCCAACACCCAGGGGGAATTGGAGATACTCTCCCAGGCAGGGGCGTAACTAGAAGTGACTGGGCCCCACAGCAAATATTTGTAAGGGCCCCCCTCAGCGCGCTTCGCACCTCCCTCCTCCTGTGTAAACCCCACTCCTTTGGCACAGTGTAGCGGTATACTGTATATTGTGTGGCACAGTATAGAGGTATACTGTATATTGTGTGGCACAGTGTAGCGGTATACTGTATATTGTGTGGCACAGTGTAGAGGTATACTGTATATTGTGGGGCACAGTGTAGCGGTATACTGTATATTGTGTGGCACAGTATAGAGGTATACTGTATATTGTGTGGCACAGTGTAGCGGTATACTGTATATTGTGTGGCACAGTGTAGAGGTATATTGTGAGGCACAGTGTAGCGGTATACTGTATATTGTGTGGCACAGTGTTGAGGTATATTGTGAGGCACAGTGTAGCGGTATACTGTATATTGTGTGGCACAGTGTAGCGGTATATTGTGAGGCACAGTGTAGAGGTATACTGTATATTGTGGGGCACAGTGTAGAGGTATACTGTATATTGTGTGGCACAGTGTAGCGGTATACTGTATATTGTGTGGCACAGTGTAGAGGTATACTGTATATTGTGTGGCACAGTAGCAGTATACTGTATATTGTGAGGCACAGTGTAGAGGTATACTGTATATTGTGGGGCACAGTATAGAGGTATACTGTACATTGTGGGGCACAGTGTAGCGGTATACTGTATATTGTGGGGCACAGTGTAGCAGTATACTGTACATTGTGGGGCACAGTATAGAGGTATACTGTACATTGTGGGGCACAGTATAGAGGTATACTGTACATTGTGGGGCACAGTGTAGCGGTATACTGTATATTGTGGGGCACAGTGTAGGCTATATGTGCATAACATAAACATACTCCACATGAACACTTACAGTTACTTGGCTCGGCCCTTGGGGATCTCGGACGCCACTTCCACACTTTGGCCGGGGGCTCGGCGGAGCTGATGTTGTGTTTTATCCTAATGAGAAAGATTTTATAATAAGGATTTGGAGAAGGGGCAGTGGGATAGCAAAGCAGGGAGAGGCCGGTGCTGCTACTAGGGGGTCATACCATGGGGCAGTAATAAAACCCACCATAATGCCCCCCCCCCCCCCACTAGTAATAATTCTCCTTATAATGTGACAGTGCAAAAAATACACCCTTGTAATGCCCCCAGTTGAGCTAATGTCCCCATAGTGCCCCCATAATGTGCCAGTATAAAATACCCCTATATAGTGCCCCCAGTAAATTCCCCCATAGTGCTCCTCTCCCCCCTTCCTGCTAGTGCCCCCAAAATGTACCAGTATAAAATGCCCCATATATAGTGCCCCAGTAGATGCCCCTCAGTGTCCGGCCTCTGATAGGCTGCCAGCCTAGTGTCCCCCATAATGCCCCCCAATAATGTGCCAGTATCAAGTGCCTCTCCCCCCCCCCACATGTCCCAGTATCATAGTGCCATCTCCCCCCATGTGCCAGTATCAAGTGCCTCTCTCCTTCCCACCCCCCATGTGCCAGTATCAAGTGCCTCTCTCTTCCCCCCATGTGCCAGTATCATAGTGCCATCTCCCCCACAAAAAAGTGCCAGTATTAAGTGCCTCTCCCCCCATGTGCCAGTATCATAGTGCCAACCCCCCCCCCCACATGCCAGTATCAAGTGCCTCTCTCCTCCCCCCCATGTCCCAGTATCATAGTGCCATCTCCCCCCCCCCCACTAAAAAGTGCCAATATCAAGTGCCTCTCTCCCTCCCCCCTCCCCATGTGCCAGTATCAGGTGCCAACCCCCCCCCCCCCCCATGTCCCAGTATCATAGTGCCATCTTCCCCCCCCCCCACCACCACCACAAAAAAAGTGCCAGTATCAAGTGCCTCTCTCCCTCCCCCCCCCCCCCCCTGCCAGTATCAGGTGCCTCTCTCCCCCCCCCCATGCCAGTATCAGGTGCCAACCCCACTCCCCCCCCCCCCCCTATGTGCCAGTATCAGGTGCCTTCCGCTCCCCCCATGGCAGTAACAGTCGGGTATTAAAAAAAATAAATAAACACTTCTACTTACCTCCATGTCAGCGATGCGATGCAGCCTCTTTCTGTGTCCCGCCCAGTATGTCCTTATATGGACTCAGTGCTTGTATTTCAGAAAAGAGTCTGCTGGGATTCGAACCCACGACCTTCTGCTTCAGAGGCAGAACAGCTAACCACTAGACCATAGGAGCTGCCTTGATGCTGACTGAAAAAATATGAGACTTCTACTGTTATAGCTGGCTAAGTGTACATCTATACACATGGCAGCTGCTCATATATAGAGATGTAGCAGAGCTGAATGTGCTGAGACAGCTGTCATATACAGATATAGCAGTATCTCAGCTATATCTCTATATGACAGCTGTTCCAGCACACTCAGCTCTGCTATATCTCTATATATAGCTGTCATGTGTATAGATGTAGCAGAGCTGGGTGTGTTTAGGCATCTGTCATGTGTATAGATGTAGTAGAGCTGGGTTTGCTGGGGCAACTGTCATATATAGAGATATAGCAGAGCTGAGCGTGCTGGGACAGCTGTCATATAGATATATAGCAGTGCTGGTGTGTTGGGGGCAGCTGTCATGTGTATAGATGTAGCAGAGCTGGCTGTGTTTCGGCAGCTGTCATGTGTATAGATGTAGTAGAGCTGGGTGTGTTTGGGCATCTGTCATGTATAGATGTAGTAGAGCTGGGTTTGCTGGGGCAGCTGTCATATATAGAGATATAGCAGAGCTGAGTGTGCTGGTGCAGCTGTCATGTGTATAGATGTAGCAGAGCTGGCTGTGTTTTGGCAGCTGTCATGTGTATAGATGTAGTAGAGCTGGGTTTGCTGGGGCAGCTGTCATATATAGAGATATAGCAGAGCTGAGTGTGCTGGGACAGCTGTCATATAGATATATAGCAGTGCTGGTGTGTTGGAGGCAGCTGTCATGTGTATAGATGTAGCAGAGCTGGCTGTGTTTCGGCAGCTGTCATGTGTATAGATGTAGTAGAGCTGGGTTTGCTGGGGCAGCTGTCATATATAGAGATATAGCAGAGCTGAGTGTGCTGGGACAGCTGTCATATAGAGATATAGCAGTGCCTGGTATGTTGGGGGCAGCTGTCATGTGTATAGATGTAGCAGAGCTGGCTGTGTTTTGGCAGCTGTCATGTGTATAGATGTAGTAGAGCTGGGTTTGCTGGGGCAGCTGTCATATATAGAGATATAGCAGAGCTGAGTGTGCAGGGACAGCTGTCATATACAGATATAGCAGTGCTAGGTGTGTTTTGGCAGCTGTCATGTGTATAGATGTATTTTTTTTTTTTTTTACAGTCAGTTGTAATGCAGCCTTTATGGCTGTGAGGGTAAATGCTTTGCCACTGATTCACTAATAGATTGGAGGTTGTGGGTTCGAATCCCAGACCAGGAGACTTTAGCAGACAGTAAAATTAGATCACACTAGCGGCTGCTGTGAAGGGGCCCTGAACACAATATTTAACTAACTTGAAAATGAACACAATATTTTAAGCCGGGGCGCCGGGCCCCCTTGGCAGCCCGGGCCCCGAAGCAGCTGCTTCCCCTGCTTCCCCGGTAGTTACGCCACTGCTCCCAGGCTGGGAGGAAGTACTTCAGTCTTCCTCCTACCCTGCATTTGAAGTCATTGTTTTGTTGACTTTTGGGAGGAGTCAGAGGGGTTGAATAAAAAACCTCGACCTCTTCCTCTTCCCGAATGCCACCGGGGAGAAAAATCTTTCCTTTTCTGGTCTTGTCTGCCCCTGGATGCAGGAAAAAACAGTCTGACGAAAACTCCTTTGTTCCGAGGGAAACCCCTTCTTTTTGTCTGTGGCCTTTTCTAGGATGTCGTCCAGGACTGACCCGAACACCCTATCACCTTCGCATGGGATGCCGCAGAGCTTGTTCTTGGATGCCGCATCACCTGACCAGGACCTAAGCCACACTGCCCTTATGGTGGAGTTTGAGAGGGCCGCAGATCTGGTAGTTTAATAGAATCGACCGAAGCGTCGGCCAGAAAATTTGCCGCCTGTTTAAGAACTGGCAGAGATGCTAAAATATTCTCTCATGGGGTTCCTGATACTAGGTGTTCCTCTAGTTGGTTTTAACTAGATAGTCATGGACCTGGCTGTATAGGTTGAGGCTACACTAGGTCCAAGGATGGACATGGAAGCCTCCCATGACACTTAGTAGGGCCTCGCTTCTTTTATCCATTGGGTCCTTTAGGAGACCTAAATCCTCAAAGGGTAAAGCTGACTTTACCTGGGAGACAGGGAGAAACGCACCGCAGTCCCGCGATCCTGCCCCCGTATTCGACCAGCCGGCGATTTACTGATGGGAAACCCGAACGAATCTCCCACCAGTGGAACTCCACGCTTGTTCCCAGAGGGACAGGAAACAACTGGAGCAGGTAAGGGGAGGGGAGTATTTAAAGAGCTCCACGTTGTTTCCTGTCCCTGGGTATGCTCCCTGGGTAAACAATGTCTAGTACTAGAAGATTGGCACACTCGACATATGGGACTCTATGGATCGATGCAAATCACAAAGTTTATTGAACCTATACATAAAAGGATAAAAGAATAAAAGGTAACTTCTAATAAAATGTTTGATCACTCAAACCTAGTATGATATGAATATTACCACTTAATTACTATTTGAAAATTGCATAATATTGCACTTATTAGTGCAAAAGGAAATAACTACGTTTAAAGTAACCACAATTGGAATATTGACTCTATCCCAGAGGACATTACTATCCTCTTGCCTCCATTTTTTCCACAAAGGATATAACTAAGGCAGACCTTTTTTTTCCCCATAGGAACTCATCTGCAAATAGCTATAGTTTTCTTGTAATTACCATCCGACCAACATAAAGATCATTGCATGATACAGGAGGTTGAAATATATGTTTTATGGTATTATGCAATAATAAGTGCAATATTATGCGATTTTCAAATAGTAATTAAGTGGTAATATTCATATCATACTAGGTTTGAGTAATCAAACATTTTATTATAAGTTACCTTTTATTCTTTTACCCTTTTATGTATATGTACAATAAATTGATTTGCATTGATCCATAGAGTCCCATATGTCGAGTGTGCCAGTCTTCTAGTACTAGACATCATTTTTGCATTATTTGAAGGGTGAATCATTTTAGATTTGAGCACCTCTTTGTGACAGAGGGTGAGCTATTGCCCACATTATCTTTAAAAAAAAAAAATAAACCACTTAACTCTCCTGCTCCTGGACGCGGCCACTCCTCACTGCCCGCGCTTTGTCTTTTTCCTGCTGTCAGCTGTGCTGTGAACCGGCGTGCACAGCGTGAGGTCACATAGCGCCCTCGCGCTGTGCGCAGCCACTGCACAGCCAACAGCCGCTGCGAGGATAGAGCCTTCACTGCTTCCTGGTCCTCCGGTACTAATGATCACTTCCCCCCCCCCACACTTTTGGGGCAAAAAATAAGGTACAATAGTAATATTTAAGTATTTTCATTTTCTTAAATCTTGGAGAACCCCTTTAATGAGAGCACTTCACAGTGAAGTTATGCACCCAGTGCACCAACGGGGATTCTGGTTATAAAAAGTAATGCCCATCAACAGGATAGGGGGAACTACATTGTTTGATCAGTGGGGACCAACCACACTGATCATGAGAACAGGGAGCTCATACTCCACACGGCCAGACCCCAGTATTGGGAATGGTATCAGTCTATTACCAGCAATGTCAGGCATAGGCCAGATCTGGTGGTCCCACTATTCTGATCCTATGCCAGAACAGAATACTGGAATTAGGGCAGAGATATGCACTTTGGCAGATTAAGTGTCTGACTTGCTAAATCTCCCCATCTTATTATCCCCTGCACTGCTGGAACATGTGCCTAATTTATGACGAGGTGCAGGCCTGGTCATAAATTAGGTGCATCCTATAGCTCTGTCTGTGCACCTTACCAGAACTCTACGACAGCTTGGAGACAGAAAACTGTTGCAAATGAAGATAAATTTGTCTGGATAGCTTGCCATGTCTCGTTCTCAAGGCTTGCCACACCCTTTTTAGAAAAATGGTGAGGACGGCAAGAAGTGGGAGATGCAACAACTTTTCAAGAGTCTTTAAATGCAACTTTTCAGATGCAAAAGGAGATGTTGAATTTCTCCCTTAAACTCAGCATGATCAAATCTAGTAGGTGGTATGTTTGGAGCATGTTCCCTAAAAGATACTAGGCTGCACAGTTTAGTATTGGAAAATACCAAATCCCGGTATCGCATGGAAGCGGGTGCAAAAGTATCGATTGGGTGTCTTAAGTTAGATACCCGATGCAACCCTAGTCCTTTGTATTGAGCCCTCGGCGGCCATTACACACCATCCTAATATCCGCGGTATATTAGTTAACAGTATAGGATTTAAAATCTCCCTATTTACAGATTATGTCCTCAATTTATCTGACTTATAGGTTACTCAAACAAATCTCTTCCACTTACTGGAGGAATTTGGCAGACTATCGGGTTATAAAGTAAATACATTTCCGCTCCACACCCCACCCCTCAGGATAGGTTAGCATTATTTCAAACCAACTTTCACTTGAGGTGGAGTACTCAGCTCTACAGTACCTAGGGATACTGTTACCCCCCATATACTCTTCCCTGTACGCTCAGAATTTCGCTGCTCTTTTTTGCAAACCAAGAACCTTTATGACTATATGGATGAACTTGCCTTTATCTTTCTTCGGGCATAGAGAAAACGTCTCTTCTTCCTAAGTTGCTTTACTTGAGACCTATGAGCTCTCCAATCCTCCATTTTGCGTTTTATATGGAATGGCAAGCAACATAGAATGTTGTTTAAAGTCCTTACTGCTGTTAAAACACAAGGGGGGGGGGGGGGGGGATTGGAGGTACCAGATATTACTAAATACTATAGGGGCACATCTCTAGAGGATACCCACAATTATGTGTATTTGAGGTGGATTGAGAAAGAAAAGTAAAAGTAAAGTATATATCCAGACTCCCTTCTGTGGTCTCCAATACACCCTGCACTACCGTTACAGCTAGGGATAAGCGAATTTCACATTTTGAGATTCATGTTCGGTTCGGCTTGTGGTATAATCTGATCTGAGTTATGGATTCCATTACCACGGACCATAACGCAATTCCATGATGGATCATTTATGCAGGCCATAGACTTCCATTATGACGGAATGAATAACTTAATGCCTCTAAAGCCATTCCGTGGTAACGGAATCCATAACGCAGTTCACATTATACCACAAGCCAAACAGAAAAGAATTTCAAAAAATATAAAATTCGCTCATAACTAGTCAAAACTAGTGGGCCCGATGTCCTTTATGTGTACCGTATGGCATGCCTGCAAACAGCTTTTTCTTTAAAAAGAGTAAATAAACCTATGATATTTTAGTATCTTGTTCCTAATCCCCTAAATACATTTTTCCTAATATACTTAACTTTCTATTTTTAAATTCCTAAAGCGCACCATTCATAGTGCGCTTAAAACTCTGTTGTCCCTACACCGCTGACAGCACAGCGGTGTACAGAGTACAAATTTTATGAATGGTCAGCAGTAGTGCAGGGAGTATGAGCAGTAGCACACATTGCTGCTCCTGCCAGTGCTCCCCTGACAATTATTAACTCCTGGCATAGAACACATGGGTACTCTGAACCCATGTACTATGCCAGGATTAGCTCAGAGGAGCAGACACAGGCAGGAGCTGCTCCGGTCAGCTAATCCTGGCATAGTACATGGGTACAGGGTACCCATGTGCTATGCCAGGAGTTAGTAATTGCTGCTCCTGCCCGTGCTCCCCAGACAATGTGCGCTCCTGCCCTTTCATAAAAGGAGTACTCCGTACACCGCTGAGATGTGTACGGAGATCTGAGTTTTAAGCACACACTGAATGGTGCACTTTAGGGATGTAAAGTATAGTAAAAATCGTACAGTAAAAATTTTGGGGATTAGGGACAACATAATTATTATAAAAAGTTTAATTGTTACTCTAACAGCCCTCAAATCCCCTATTGCATTGTTTCTATTTAACCCTGTATTTCCAAAGGGTATGCTTTCATTTTTTTTAAGTCATGGTTCACTAACAAGGTATTCTGCTTTGCAGACAGACTATAGGACCCTACGCCTTTTGCCGTTCACTACCCTTAGTTCTAACTTTAAACTACCAGAAGCTTCTAGATATCCACGTATGCAGACATAACATTTCCTCACTACTTTATTTAAGTCTTCCCAGGTCTCCACTCCAACCTCTTTAGAAAAACTGTAAGCCATCGGACTCAACTAAAACACTTATTTCTGACATTTATTTTCTGCTCAGCCCCCTTCCGCTCTTGTTCGGCATTCCTATATGACTAAATGGGATACTATCTTGGACCATGCAGGAATAGAAACTGATTTGGAGAAGAGCTGCCATGACTTCTACCGGCACATCCCATAGCGATAATTCCTATTAAAAAAAAAATTGATGTTCTGGTATCATACCCTACAATTGTTGCAGCACATCAACCCCAATATCTCTCCACCTGGTGGTGGAGATGCAGAACGACAACTCTGGCTGTCATTTGCTAACAAAGTTCCCCCTAGATCTTTTTTTTCTATTTACTGAACATGCTACATGCACCCCTGAGAAAGCATTATTTAGCTTTAGCTCTTCACACTTTAACAGCAAGAACAGGAGGGCGAGTAGGGGAGGTGTACCCCATGGATTGGAACCAATTCAACTAGTTGAGGCAGTCGCAGGAAACGACCAGTAAATGGATAAAAGGAACTTTATTGGTGGGCAATTTTCAAAACAGACAAAATTTGTTTCTGGTTCCAGGAACCCATTATCAAGTCTTTTGGATGGATATGATAGGTGCTGGTATTGCCCTCAGCAATATTTGCACTGTTACTATTGTGAGGTGGCAAGAGCTTTTGTACATGCTGCACAGTGGTGTAATGGATGGCAGTGCAGATGCTGGGTGTGAACTGCCATCCATCTCATTAGCATTAAAGGAAATGTGTCATCAAAAACTTTACCCCCTAGTTAAAACTAGATAGAAACACTTTATTTTCTGATTAGATTTTTGTATTCAGTTTCCTTAACATGAATTTTGTTACGGCCATCTTGCATGAGCTGTTCTTAGCATTTAGATAGCATTAAGAAAGTTACCGCTAAACATAGGTGAACATATCAAGCTGCCATATTTAATACACTTTGTGGTAGTACAGCAATCCACTGGCCCTCCCTCAGTGTTTGTAGTGACACCGGACCACAACTTTCTCAATTTTGCTCCCTCATCCCCTGAGGAGTCTGGGGTAACCATAAAGATAAAACGCGTTGGACCTTCTCGTGAGAACTTTTTGATTTTGTTTAGGTCTGGAATAAGTAGAGTAGTTACAGGTACTCACTCCACCAATTTTCCCTAACATGGTTTTCCAGGGATTGATAACAGGGCAAGGTTCCGGATGCGGCCGCTCTCATCAGGGCGATGACTCTGTATTAGGAGGTTTTTATGGCAAAATAGACTTGACAGGGCAAGGTAGGGACAGGATACACACATTGTATCATCCAAATCCTTCCTCCAGTCTGGTATCCAGGTATTAACCGAATCATCAGTATACCGATAGGACTGTTCCAATTTTGATAAATGTGGTATAAAGTACTCCAACATAGAGTTAAGCCAAACGGACTTCAAATATTCCACTCATGATAAATTCCACCCCATAAGTTTCTAATCGCCATACCTGTAACTATTACACACAGAATACAAACTCTGATCTGGTGCAATCAACAAATCCAGGTTTGTATTCGTTGTGTAATAAAGTTAGGCATGTGCCGCTACTTACAGTAAGGGTCCATTCACACATCCGCAAAATGAGTCCACATCCGTTGCGCAATTTTGAGGACCCATTCATTTTCAATGGGGCCGGAATGTGCTGTCCGCATCCGCAATTCCGTTCCTCAAAAAAAAAATAGAACATGTCCTATTCTTGTACAAGAAAAGGCATTTTCGATTAGTGCGGCGACACGCGGTCAGCAAAATGCGGAATGCAAATTGCTGGTGGTAGTGTTTTGCGGATCTGCAAAACACATACAGACGTGTGAATGGACCCTAACCGTGCATTACTGGAAGCCATCTTCATTCAGCTGCAGCAGGGCCATACTTATAAAAAAAATTAGTGGAACTCACACTGTTTAGTGAGAGAATCAAAAAGATTTGGATTCGTACAAAGGACAAATCTAAATCTACTAACACTTGTACATAGCGAGAAGTAGTACCATTTAGGCTTCATGGCCAGTGCAAAAACTGATGGATTTTTTATTTAAATATACATGGGGGGAGAAATAAAAAAAAATAAAAAAATATTATATAAAACAAGTTTTAAACAATGGACCATTTTCTGATGACACATTCCCTTTAAAAGAGTAGGAATAGACACATTGGATTGCTGAAAAATAGGAATCCTTGCACTCAGCACAACCAACCCTATCAAGCAGTATGCTTGGTTTACTAGTGTTGATCATGCTGACAGATACTCTTAGCTGCCTGTCAGTAATGGGAATTGCTCATAATGGAGTTTAAACTTAAAATTAGGAAACCTAATGTAAATATAACTTTCTGGCAGTGAAAAAAGCTGAATGCAAAAGGGGATGAGCCAAGTTTAGGTGGGTTTACACTTCTGTTGAACTGATCCGGCAGGCTCTTCCAGAGTTCCCCGGGTCCAGTCTAGCCGGATACTTTTACCACCGTACCCTATTGACTATATTAGGATCCGTCTACTTTCCCATGAAATGCCAGCTTTGGCCAGATAACAGCCATTGCATGAGTTAGTCAATGAAGCCAGTATCCAGTTAGGCCAGATCTAGTGAACTCCAGCAATATGTTCTCTGCTGAAACGGCCTGCCAGATTAGTTAAACAAAAAGTGAGACCCTACCCTTATGATACAAGTTTAAAAACAAACTGTTCATCTCTTTGTATCGCCAATCCTACACAAACTCTTGTATATTATGTACAGTATATTCTAGGTTCATTATGTACTTCTAGCTTTGCATTCATTTTGTATCAAACTATAGTTCAATCAAACAACTTGCAAAGTGCTTTGCATGTATTACTTGTTGGTTTGTAACCAAAAAACACCCATTTCTATTGCCAATTAAGGATTCAGCTTAATATTGTGACTGGGAATCAGACTTTAATGGCAGATAAAAAAAAAAATAATAATAAGAAATAGGTAGAAGATTAGAAGAAGAGATATAGATAGATATATATATATTCCCTGTCTGAAGTTAAAATGTAACCATGTAACCGTAAATGTTAATTTATAATCGAGAAGGCTTTTCCGCTCCCTATGAACTTTTCAGAATACAAAGTGTTACCAAATACACAAGGAAGAAGAAAAAAAAAAAAAAAAGAAAAAAAAAAAAAACATCACATACCATTTCAAAAGATTTAGCAAATATAGCACTCCCCTTTCTAAGTTTTATGTGTAATAGCTGGCGTTTTAAAAACCTTAAGCCTGAGGCCGAATGCACGTGGCCGAGAGCGGTCCGTGGTATGCCGGGCTGGATTCCTGTTTAGAGCAGGAACACACAGTCTATGGTTGCTATGACACCGTGCGCTTCATGCAGCCGCTGGACTACAGTAATACAAGTATAGTGTATTACTGGTATAGTGTATTACTGTAGTCCACATGGCGTCATAGCAACCAATGACGCCGTGTGCTCCTGCTCTGAACAGGAATCCAGCCTGGCATACCACAGACCGCTCTCGGCTGTGAAACACGGCCGTGTGCATTCGGCCTTATTCACACGTCAGTGATTGAGCCAAAACCAGGATTGAAGCCTACACAGAGAAAGAAAGATCTGCACATGTTTGTTTAGAGTTGCACCTAGTTTTGGCTCAAAATCACTGACTGTGTGAATAATGGCTCATGCACACAAACATATTTTTCTTTTGTTTTTTACGGGTCAATGGGGCTTAAAAAAAATAAAATAAATAAAACACTAAACAATGAAATGACTGAAAAAAAATAAAAAATACAAACCGTGCATGAGCCCTTAGGCATAATGCAAATATCTGCAATTTCCTTAAAATACAGACCAACACCCTGTAATATTAATCAGTAGTAAATCATAACTAGAGATAAGCGAATTTCATATTTTGAAATTCATTCATACTTTGGTGATAAAAGGTGAATTGTGTTATGGATTCCGTTACCACAACGCAATTCTATGACAGAATGCCTTTATTCATTCCATCAACATAGAGTCCTCCCCTACGTAACGGAAACGGGACAGATCAGTTTTGCAGCCCATAGACTTCTATTATGACTGAATGAATAACGGAATGCCTCTAAAAAGGCATTCTGCCACAGAAATGCGTTATGTCTGTGGTAACGGAATCCATAACGCACCTTTTACCACCAAACGAAGTGTGAACAAATTTCATAAGCGGACATTCGCTCATCTCTAATCATAACTAAAAAGTTTGTCATATGCATGCCATGATGGAAGACATAATTGCTATAAAAGAATTACAGTTGCAAGAAAAAGACGAACGTTTGGCAATTCCCTTGATTACTAAAACGTGGACCAATTGTGTTATTAGTTTAATGAATTGGGAAGAAACCGTTACGGTATATCATTCATGTATTTTATTGAGCAGAATGAGTAAAACCTCCACAATGAAGGGGAGGGAAAACCTCTATAATAAAGGAGTTGCCCCACTACAAAGTACTTAAGGACACAGGATAATAGGGCCCTGGTGGCACAACTCCTGCCGTCAGACACTTATCACCTATTCTGTAGATATTGCCTTCAACTGTCATAAGCCATATGTTCTGTTAGAAGCTGTGGCGATTGCAGGGAAAGGGCTACATCAGAAAGGACATACCCCTGAGAAAGGACATGCCCCATAAGGGTACTTTCACCCTAGCGGTTTTCTTTTCCGGCATAGAGTTCCGTCCTAGAGGCTCTATACGGGAAAAAGAACGGATCAGTTTTATACCCATGCATTCTGAATGGAGAGAAATCCATTCAGGATGCATCAGGATGTCTTCAGTTCAGTCTTTTTGACTGTTCAGGACAGAAAATACCGCAGTATGCTGTGGCTTTATCTCCGGCCCAAAAAAAACAAAACTGAACACTTGCCTGAATGATCCGGCATTTTTTTCCATAGGAATGTATTAGTGCCGGATAAGGCATTCAAAATACTGCAATGTCAGATCAGTAAAAATGTGAAAAAAACATAACGGATCAGTTTGTCCAGATGACAAACAGACGGATCCGTTCTTGCAATGCATTTGTAAGACGGATCCGTCTACAAATTCATTTTTTTGCATGCAGATTGCCAGATTCGGCAGGCAGTACCGGTGACTGAACTGCTTAATGATCACTCTGCAAGTGAGAAAGTACCCTTAGCTGCAAGCCTGGAATAAATCAGCAGAACAATTTGAGCAATGACTGGTGAAATATCTGATGTACTTGTAGTGCATGACCATCTCTAACAAACCTTGTACCTCACATGGAACCAATCATAGCATAACCCCCAGTAACAATCCTCCCACCACACCTCTACTTTTCAACAGTTGTAACTTTACCTCAATTTAGCAATATGAGAATTTGAATTTTTGAAAGTTTGTTATTTAAGGCATCTGTCAGCATCAGTACCTATGAAACTGGTTGACCTGTGGCATGTGTGCTTTGCAGCTGAATACACTTGTGCTGGTCCCATGTTCATATGTGCCCACAATGCTGAGGAAAATTGTTTTATATACGCAAATGATCCTCAAGGAGCAACATTGGAGTTACCGTTACACCTAGAGGATCAGCTCTCTAACTGCCACGCCCTCTGCATTTTGATTGACAGGGGCAGGCAGGGAAAATGTTATAACGCCTGGACCTGACTTCAGTCAAAATGCAGAGACGGCAGAGCTGAGAATGACAACATAACAGCAATTCCCCAGTTGCTCCTAGAGTCTCATTTGCATATATAAAACATTTTTCTCAGCAGTGCGGGCACATATGAACATGGGACTAACACAAATGCCTTAAGCTGCTAAGTGCACAGGCAACAGGTTAGCCGGTTTCATGGGTACAAATTTAGAATACATTTAATGGTAATAGATTTTCCTTGACACCATGACAGTACCTATAGAAAGACCGCCTCCTCAGGACAGGAAGCAGTAACCAGAATGGCTTAAAAAGGAGGGAACATCCCCCTTATCCATCCATCCATCCATCTATCTATCTCTTTTTAAAACTTTTTGCAAGCTCTCCAGTACCTCTTTTCAGGCAAGTGGGGGGAAAAAAGTAATCCAAATTTCCCACTCGTTTTACGACAGCACCCATAGAGGATAGGCAAGGAGAACTCCCTATCCTCAAGTATGCTGTATACAGATAGTCAATAGAGGCTGTGATGATCTTACTAACCCTACTGGCTGATGTGATGGACAGAAAGGCGGCCAATTTAAGAGCCCAACATAATGGGACCCTCTTAGAGGGTCTAATGGAGCGAAAGCAAGTTCATGCCAAACTATATTCAGAACCCAGGGAGGAGATCCATTTCTGTATTTCTGTGGACAGGGGTCATCAGCTCTAATAAACCTCTTAACCCAGCGGTAATCACCTAACCAAAAGTAAAAACATGGCACTCCAAGCCAAAATACCAAAAACAAAGTATATAAATAGGAAAGATAGTGGTGTCCTCAGAAAATGGTCGTTAATATAAATTGCAAAAAAGGACCCTTAAAAACATTATTTTAAAAAGGGATAAAGTTAAAAATCCCCCTATAATCAAGAGGATAGATAGCTATGGGCAAAAAAAATTAGCCCGACTATCATTGTGCATGTAGTATCCAATTGCTAGCAAATGCACGTTGAAAACAGCGAGCGGGGAACACTGTCCCTAGAAAGGCCACAATTCAACCTCAGCCCAGGCACAACCCCTGATGGTAGGATTTTCCTGTCCTTGTGCCTGTCCTGCAACACCCTGGATTGCCCTAGATCAGTGATAGCTAACCTTGTCACTCCAGCTGTGGTGAAACTACGACTCCCAGCATGCTCCATTTATTTCTATAGAGTCCTGGGAGCAGCCAAGCAAGGGGGGCATCTTGGGAGTTGAAGTTTTACCACAGCTGGAGTGCCAAGGTTAGCCATCACAGCCCTAGATGGTTTGGATTTTTAATACCCCTTTTAATACAGAAACGCGTTCTCGGTTGGGTTCTTCAGGGGGTCGGTACCAGTTAGGAATAGTCCTATCCATATTGATAATATACTTTATACAATAAGATGAACAAAAAATACGACAGATTAGGCAGACCTAAAAATGGGTACCAGATACATCATATGTTCCTGCAGGGCTAGTAGGAGAGGATACAACCTACAGATGAAAAAACAGATACAAAGTGCCCATGAGGAAAAACAAAATCGCAATATGCAGCATGAGAAGTTTAGCACACAAGTGAAGTGCCCATCGTTGCCAGGCTGCCTCAGAAAGGGTGCTTGGTAAGGCAGTGAGGCATATTCAAGCAGGGCGAATACATATAGGGTGCCGGAGCGCACCCCATACCTCCCGGAAGACTAACTTTCGGTCGGTCGTACGCACGCTGTGCTCACACATCCGGTATCGTGGAGCTCATGCGTCACTACAGGTTTGGTGAATCTCATGCATTCAAGCGTGTACCCGGAAGGGAGGAGGGGCGTGTGTAGGAGGCTCTCTTTTACTCTTCCCAATAATCCACACTCTACAGCCGTGCATGTGTAATTCAAGGGCAAAAAATAATATATGGAAAAGTAGGCAGCCTCACAAATAGATACACGCCCCTTCTAAGGTAAAGAAGCCAACTTTAGCAATATTAGAAAGTAGTTAAGGACTTAGATCAGCAATATGTGGCTATACACCCCTCATGCCAACCCTGCCCCTCTACTTTGGATGTCCTCCGCAACCGCTTGATAGGGACACTCATGACACTGACAAATTGTTCAGACTGTTAACAAGATAAGAACAATCAGGTTAAGAAAATAAAGGTGACAAATAAAACATCACACTTATAAATATTCATTCGAATGCTTTCTGCATTCATGGCCAGTTGGGGCTGTCAAATATCAGGAGAAGAGGTCTAAATCAGAGGAGGAGAATTTAGATTTGAGAGAACTATGCTAGCAAGTAGAACTACATATAATGGAGGGCTCAATGATGTTCTATAAAACAAGTGAAAGTCAATCTCTCATTGAGGCCAGAGTGTTATTTGGATTTACATCTGTATAGCCACTGTGCCTCCTTCTGGAGAATTCTCCTGTCCCAGTCTCCCTTTCTAGGAGAGAAAGGGATCAACGCCAGGGCTGATAACTTAAGGATTCAGGCGTTACCTATATGGTACTCACTCATTCACGTGATTTGCAACAGGCGTGATATTTTTCTTGCGGATATCGTCGATATGCCCTCATACCCTTTTACTCAACTCCGTAAAAGGTCTTTCCAATATAATCCTTAGGGCAGGGGCACTGACAGATGTACCTTACACGTTTGCTTCTGCAGTTAACCAAATCACAGATGGTAAAAATCTTACTGGTAGCAGAACACACAACCGTTTTGGATACAGAGATGAAGTCACATGCCTTGCATGTCCTGCATTTAAACATACTTAGAGGTCAACGGTCAAGCCAAGTGCCAGGTACAGCCAGAGGTACATAGTGCCTATGTACCAGGCGACCCCTGAGGCTCCTACCCCTCCGGTATGTTACACTGGGTTGAGGAGAGCTGTTCTGTGCCACGTGTTACCACTACTGTGTTCAGGAAACCCACCGTAACCAATGCCATTTTGCATTGGGAGAGTCATCATCCAGTCTTGCAGAAAAGGGGTATCCCGAGAGGCCAGTATCTGCGCGGGTGTGCAGAAATTGTTCCAGCACCGATTAATTCCATTTGGAATCGAGAAAACGATACCATAGATTGGGATACCCCCTGTTGATCAATGAAACCCTTAGACAAGCTTGCCAACATGCATTAGCCACATAAATGGAAGCTCTACTTACCATTGGATCATTGGAGGGAGAACAGACACTAACCTGTCTTATCTCCACTTTTGATGTGGCGAACACAGAGATCAAAGCAATCCTGAACAAATATTGGCCCATCCTATGGATGGATCCTGACGTGGCACAGAACATCTTTCCTCACCCCAGTGTAACATACCGGAGGGGTAGAAGCCTCAGTGATCGCCTGGTACATAGCCACTATGTACCTCCGGCTGTACCTGGCACTTGGCTTGACCGTCGACCTCTGGGTATGTTTAGATGCGGGACATGCAAGGGATGAGACTTCATCTCCATATCCAAAACGGTTATGTGTTCTGCTACCAGTAAGATTTTTAACATCTGTGATTTTGTTAACTGCAGAAGCAAAGGCAAAGTGTACATCTGTTAGTGCCCCTGCCCTAAGGATTATATTGGAAAGACCTTTACGGAGTTGAGGAAAAGGGTATGCAAGCATATCAACGATATCAGCAAGAAAAATATCACCCCTATTGCAAATCACGTGAATGAGTACCATGCAGGTAACCCCCGAATCCTTAAGTTATCAATCCTGGAGTTGGTACCTCCCTCTCCTAGAAAGGGAGACCGACAGGAGAATTCTCCAGAAGGTGGCAGAGTGGATATACAAATGTAAATCACAATCACCCTATGGCCTCAATGAGAGATTGACTTTCACTTGTTTTATATAACATCATTCAGCCCTCCATTATATGTAGTTCTCTCAAATAAATCTAAATTCTCCTCCTCTGATTTAGACCTCTTCTCCTGAAATTCGACAGCCCCAACTGGCCATGATTGCGGAAAGCATTCAAATGAATATTTAGAAGTGTGATGTTTTATTTGTCACCTTTATTTTCTTAACCTGACTGTTCTTATCTTGTTAACAGTCTGAACAATTTGTCAGTGTCATGAGTGTCCCTATCGAGCGGGTGCAGAGGACATCCAAAGTAGAGGGGCAGGGTTGGCATGAGGGGTGTATAGCCACGTATTGCTGGATGTATGATCTGTCTAAGACCTTAACTACTTTCTAATATTGTTAACGTTGGCTTTTTTACCTTAGAAGGGGCGTGTATCTATTTTTGAGGCCACTCACTTTCCCATATATTATCCTTTTTTGCCCTCGAAATACACATGCACGGCTGTAGGGCAGGGATTATCGGGAACAGCAAGAGACAGCCTCCTACACATGCCCCCCCCCCCTTCCTTCCAGGTACACGCTTGAATGCATGCAATTCACCAAACCTGTAGCGACGCATGCGCTCCACGATACCGGAAGTGTGAGCGCGGCATGCGTTCCACTGACCGGAAGTTTGTCTTCCGGGAGGTTTGAGGCGCACTCCGACACCCTATTTGAATTCCCCCTGCTTGAATATGCATTCACATGTTAGCTAAACTTCCCATGCTGCATATTGCGATTTGGGATTTAGTTTTTCCTCATGGGCACTTATCTGTTTTTTCGTATGTAGGCTGTATCCTCTCCTACTAGCCCTGCTGGAACATGATGTATCCAAAACGAGATAAGTAGCAAAATCAGTGGCACTCACCAGTTGCAGTATGTCTTTATTGCTTTGCAAAACATCCAGACATCAAAGGGTTGAGACGGACAAGCCATCACAGAAACAAAAGCCGCACCTGCGTTGAGAAGCAGCAACGGCCGTTTTGCACTGACGTGCTTCTTCCGGCTACCTATATGATGTATCTGGTATCCAATTTTAAGTCTGCCTAATCTGTCATATTTTTTGTTAATCTATTATATAAAGTAGATCATCAATATAGATGGGACTATTCCTAACTAGTGCCGACCCCTTGAGGAACCCAACCAGGGGAAACCATCTAGGGTATTCCAGGGTCTTGCAAGACAGGGAAATCCCACCATCAAGGGTTGTCCCCGGGGCTGAGGTTGAATTAGGGCCTTTCTAGGGAAAGTGTTTCCAGCTCGCTGTTCAATGTGCACTGTCCCATAACACTGGGACAGTGCACGTTTAAATTCTAAAAAGGTAAAAGGAAAGTTTCTTTTTACTTGCTAGCAAAGTGGGAATACCGAAACAAAAAGATGCATACTGCAAACACCTTTTAGAAATATTAGCTTTATTATACATCATAAGTAAAGATCAGACATATTTGGTAGACCGAAAACACATGATCCATGCATGTAAATGAACGAACGAGCAGTCGACTGTCGGGAACGAATGCTTTCTTCCAAAAATCTGGTGCTTTCAGATTGCATTTTTTGGTGACAGGTCCTCTTTAATATGACACGAAGAGGGCTTTGCATGCAAGCAGCCCAAAATATTGATGAACTGAAACATTTACAGGGAGGAATTGTCCAAATTCCCTCTAACTTTGGCCATAAAAGATTTGCTTGTTCGATTTGAACAGTTGGCAGCCCAAATAATGGGGAAGAACACTCGTTCCTGATAATCTGTCCATTTTAAGGTTCAGCCAATCACCCGATGAGTGAACAAAACAATCGTTCATACAAGCAAGTTGTTTCTGGACAGCAGATTGTGCCCAGAAACAATGCTGCTGTATGAGGACAAGCTCATCATTCCATGTATAGCCTCCATTTCCCTCTCCCTAAACTCTGGAGGTTTACTCAGTTTGCTCAATATGCAAGACTTGAAAGTCAAAAGAAAAGCTACAAAATGGATAAAGGCACTTTCACACTAGCGGCAAGGAACGCATGCCCCTGGACTACCGCTCCAGCCCCATTGACTATAATGGGGGCGGGCTGGAGTTCTGGCGGAAGCACGGCAAACATAAAAGCCGGCCAGAATAAAATTAGAACTACATGTCTTATGTTAAATCTTCTCAGGAGACAAGGAGGCACTCCTAAAAGAAGTTCAGTCTTCAGCAGCAAAAAAGCTTTGTTACCATAAGAACTTTAACCCCTTAAGGACTCAGCCCTATTTCACCTTAAGGACTTTGCCATTTTTTGCAAATCTGACCAGTGTCACTTTAAGTGCTCATAACTTTAAAACGCTTTGACTTACCCAGGCCGTTCTGAGATTGTTTTTTCGTCACATATTGTACTTCATGACCCTGCTAAAATTGGGTCAGAAAAGTAAAATTTTTTCCATAAAAAAAAAAATATTTTTACCAAAAATTTAGAAAAATTAGCAAATTTCAAAGTTTCAGTTTCTCTACTTCTGTAATACATAGTAATACCCCCAAAAATTGTGATGAAGTTACATTCCCCATATGTCTACTTTATGTTTGTAGCATTTTGGGAATGATATTTTATTTTTTGGGGAGGTTACAAGGCTTAGAAGTTTAGAAGCAAATTTTTCAGAAATCTTCAAAATCCCACTTTTATGGACCAGTTCAGGTTTGAAGTCATATTGTGAGGCTTAGATAATAGAAACCTCCCATTCTAGAAACCCCTCAAGGTATTCAAAACTGTCTTTTCAAACGTTATTAACCCTTTAGGTCTTCCACAAGAGGTAATGGCAGATTGAGAAACAATTTCGAAATTTCTATTTTTTTTTAAGTTTTCCAATATAATCAATTTTTTATAAGAGTAAAACAAGGGTTAACTGCCAAACAAGACTCAAAATGGGTTGCCCTTATTCTGTAGTTTGCAAAAACATGGGAGCACATAGGAGGGGACCACCATATGGGTTTTGGAAGGCACATTTTGCAGGACTGGTTTTGTTTATACCATGTCCCATTTGAAGCCCCCTGTTGCACCCCTTGAATAGAAATTCCCAAAAAGTTACTCCATCTAAGAAAGTACACCCCTCAAGGTATTCAAAACTGGGTTTACAAACTTTAACCCTTTAGGTGTTCCACAAGAGTTAATGGTAGATGGAGAAACCATTTCGAAATTTCTATTTTTGGGAAAATTTTCCATTTTAACCCTTACTTTATTACTGGAAAAAATGGGTTAACAGCCAAACACAACTCAAAATGGGTTGCCCTGATTCTGTAGTTTGCAGAAACACCCCATATGTGGTCATAAACTACTATTTGGGCTAAACGGCAGGACATAGAAGGGGAACGTCATATGGTTTTTGGAAGGCAGATTTAGCTGGACTGGTTTATTTTCACCATGCACCCTTTTAAGCCCCCTGATGCACCCCTAGAGTAGAAACTCCATAAAAGTGACCCCATCTAGGAAACTACAGGATAAGGTGGTTGTTGTTTTGGGACTATTTTAGGGGTAAATATGATTTTTGGTTGCTCTATATTACTCTTTTTTGAGGCAATGTAACAAAAAATGTAATTCTAAAATTGTTTCTACATTCGCTATTTAGTTTTGTGGAGCACCTAAAAGGTTAAAATAGTTTGTAAAGTAACTTTTGAATACCTTGAGGGATGTAGTTTCTTAGATGGGGTCACTTTTTTGGAGTTTCTAGTCTAGGCTACATCGGGGGGGCTTCTAATGGGACATAGTGTCAAAAAAAAAAAAAAAAAACTGTCCATCAAAATCTGCCTTCCAGAAACCGTATAGAGTTCCCTTCGTTCTATGCCCTGCCATGCGGCTATATAGCCATTTACGACCACATATGAGGCGTTTCTGCAAACTACAGAATAGCGGCAATAAATATTTAGTTTTGTTTGGCTGTTAACCCTTGCTTCATTACCGGCAAAAAAGGATTCAAATGGAAATTTTGCCCAAAAATTGGAGTTTTGGCAGTTTTTATTTTATATTTTTAACACCGTTCATCCGAGGCGTTTGGTCAAAAGTTATTTTTATAGCGACTACTTTTACGCACGCGATTATGCCCAATAGGTATGGCTCTCAGACTTTGGAGACACTAAGCAGGCATCCTAAAACTGCCGCCCTCCAGATGTTGTAAAACTACAATTCCCACCATGCCCTGCTGATGGCTGTAGGTTGTCTGGGCATGCTGGGAGTTATAGTTTTACAACATCTGGAGGGCCGCAGTTTGAGGATGCCTCCACTAAAACTAATATTTTTTTGGGGGAAAAAAAAATTGTTTGTGTCTCCAAAGTCTGAGAGCCATAGTTTTTTATGTTCTCTAGTGGACTGTTGGGAATATATAAAAATTTAGTACTCCATGGAAGTGTGATACTCCCTGAAGCAATCGATAACGCAGAGGCCCGGATCGGGGCACGTGTCGCACTGAGTGGTGGTGTCCTTCCGTATCCCCCTCCTGCGACACACACTGCACTTTTTGGGGGTTAGTCTCTTCTTTCCAGTATGGGGGACCCCACCTGGAAAGTGTTGGCCAGGGACGATCCGGGCGCCTCCAGTTCCTGAGGTACTCCGGCCTGCTCTTTCCCAGTCCAAAAAGATCAGGGCCTTGAGGACTGCCTCATAGAACTGGAGGAATGTCCCTGTGCTGCCAGCGCTTCGGGATAGTACAAAAGAGTTGTACATGGCAACCTGCACCAAATAGACCGCAACTTTTTTGTACCATGCCCGGGTTTTGCGCATGGCGTTATATGGCTTGAGGACTTGATCAGAGAGATCAACTCCTCCCATATACCGATTGTAGTCGACGATACAATCTGGCTTGAGGACCGTTGCCGCGGTACCTTGCACAGGTGCTGTTATCGTGGATTGTGGCCAGCATAAGGACATCCCTCTTGTCCTTATACCTGACCAGCAACAGGTTTCCACTGGTAAGTGCACGGGTCTCACCCCTGGGGATAGGTACCTGGAGGGGGTAGGCAGGGAGGCTGCGTTGATTTTTCCCGCACGGTCCCACAAGCGAACGTGGATCTGGCGGCAAGGGACCTGAACAAGGGAATGCTGGTAGAAAAGTTATCCACGTACAAGTGGTAACAGTTATCCATCAGTGGGTACATAAGGTCCCACACGAGTTTCCCGCCAACACCCAGAGTGGGGGGACATTCTGGGGGGTTGAATACGGGAATCTCGCCCCTCGCACACACAAAATTTGTAAGTGTACCCTGAGGTACTCTCACAAATTTTGTATAGCTTCACGCCATACCTCGCCCGCTTTGTGGGAATATATTGGCGGAAACTGAGTCTCCCCTCTAACGCAACGAGAGACTCATCAACCGCAACCTCCCTTCCAGGTACGTAGGCCTCCATGAATTTGGCCCCAAAGTGATCGATGACCGGCCATATCTTATACAGACAGTCATAGGCAGGATCACCTCGGGGAAGGGGGGGGGGGGGGGCATGCTGCATTATAGGAATAATGCAGACATTTCCGGATGGCCTCAAACCGGGGATGTGTCATAACCATACTGTACAGTGGGGTCTGGTATAGGACGTCCCCACTACAGTAATGCCTGACACTGGGTTTTGGGACTAGATCCATATGCAGCACGAGGCCCCAAAATGTCCTCATCTAAGCTGGTGGTGGTGGTCTGATAGATGGATCAAAGAGGTTTTGAATAAAAGTGCTTTTTTTTCCCCCCCTAACTTTTCCCTTCTTTCCCTGCCTAACAGTGCCTCTCCCTCACTGACCCTAACCTACCTGGGTGGCGATGGGTGCAGGAGGGTGATGGATGGCGATTAGGGGGGCGCAGGAGCTGGTGCTGGACGATGCTGCCGGGTGCTCGTGCAGAACAGGAAGAGGAGGGGAGAGAGGAGCGCAGGAAGTTTGAATCTCGCTCCTCTCTCCCCTGCACCAATCAGCACCCTGGACAGCAGTGTTCAGCACCAGGGCCAGCACCGCCTCTCCAAATCTTCGTACTGCGATTGGTGGTGTGTAATCACGCCACCGATCGCAGTCTTTTTCCGGTTCATCGGGTCACAGGACACACGAATGGACCGGAATGTCAAATGACCCCCCCCCCCCCCCGGTACCGGTACGCCCCGAGTCCTTAAGGGGTTAAACCTGTGGAGCAGTTTACCTTGGAAGGTTGTCAATGCAGGAACAGTGGACCGTTTTAAATAAGGCTTACAAGATAATATACAATATACAAAAAAGTGCTAACGCTTATTTAAATGTGTTGAACTCTGGCTTACCACCACCTTCCCATTCCATCGTTGAAATTGACGGACCTATGTCTTTCTAGTCATGCTACCTATATAACTACGCTGTCTATAAATGTAACTTTGATAACAATCAGACCACATTAGTAAGTCAATGAAAACTGGTAATTGCAAAGAGTTAACTTTTTCTTGCAGCTGTATGCATCCCCAATTACCACTCGTGCATGTTTTGATACATGAATGTTCTAAAATTTTGAACAGAGCAAAAATAAACGACCTGTTTGATACCATAAGTACCAGATAAAAAATAAAAATAAAATATTAATTAAAATTTACCAATGTGTAGTGTACAAAAAGGTAAGAAAGGAATGCAATGTTAATTTGTCTTTATTACTGTGCACAATTTCTAACAGCTACTATAAAATTATGTCAAAGTTTATTTAAATATGTAAAATAGCTAATAATTGCTAGAGAAATAAGACACTGATGCATACACACGTACAAGTAATTTTTTGTGTTTTTGTCTGAGCTGAGAGTTTTTTGTGTTTTTGTCTGAGCTGAGTTTTTTGTGGTGAGAATTTTTTATATATATATTTTTTAATTGCCAGTAGTTTGGGTTACATTCAACTGATCACGTTTTATTCAGCCTTTTGTAATTCAGTCTCCTTCGACTTGAAAATTTGATTTTCTGACTGCTCGTTCCATAGACCGAAATCAACTACTACTGCAGTCTACAGGATTCTGAGAGGCTGCCAGTCACAGCTTTGTGGGCAGCTAGCTATGAAAGGCCTGGGCACCCTCATAATGTCTCAGGGTGTCATACCAGCTACTCAGAGCTCTGCAAATTCACTACAGGGGCTCAAACAGCGAAGAAGCCATTGAGGGATTAAATTGACTGGGCCCACTGCATATGGAGCAGGATCAGCTGATGACCACACTCTATACACCTGGTGTACTGGATAGCTGTCTGGACAACTCATGGTAATTTGGCTCATTGTGTTAGGTTGTCAGGGTCACAAACCTGGGTCCACCGTCTGATTAGTCAGTATGGAGCCTAGTCTAGCTGTGCTACATTGAAGACCTACAGTACATGTGCAAGCCTCTCATTGCTAGGGCCCAGTTCAGAGAATCTTCATCTCAGACTTCAACAACCAAGGAAGCAAATTTACCTTGAAAGTGCTCAAGAGAGAAGAAAATTAGGTCTAGAACACACAAGGCCATGCACTGGAATCAGACAGCAAAGTGTTGTACATGTTTATGGCGAGTACTACAACCTCCATCACTGCTGCTGTCCATACAGTTTTGTTGGGGAAAAGATTGGACTATAATATGATTTGGAAGTGCACATGGTTACTGCTTGAAGTTAACTACTCCCATTTTGCACTTTAGTAAAGAGATTTGTTGAAACCAACTGGCCTCGTTACCGACTCCATCATTTGCTGGCCATTTCATCTGCACTCCTGCCTTGCACCTAGACAAACCTCTAACATCAAGGGCATCCCAACTACCACCAGACAGGAGCCCCAACCCCAGCAAGTGCCACTGATCAGCCCCTGGGAGAAGACTGACACTGAACTTTGAGTACCACTACCAGAGCCATAACTATCACTCACATTCTCCTCCAACTCCCCTGCGGTTTGCTGTAAATAGTGGCTGCAGACATCAGGCATACTGCATCTGCGCAGTAGAAGCAATTTTCTGCCTCCAGTGTGAAGTCCAATGTGCACTACTGACAAGTGTAGCAAGTGTGCATACTGTGGATAGTTCCACCATCTTAAATGCCGAGGCAAATGAGGAATGAGGTTGTACTTTCAGAGTGCAGGAGATTAGGGCTGCAGCTAACGATTATTTAATCGATTAGTTGCCGATTAATTACTACGATTAATCGATTAATCGGAAAAAACGACAAAATTACAAAAAAGAGAGGTTTATATGATCTTACTTGAAAAATTATGTTCAAAGGCCATATTAAAACAAATTGTGGACGACACTATTATGGGGGATCTGTGGACGACACTTATGGGGGATCTGTGGACGACACTTATGGGGGATCTGTGGACGACACTTATGGGGGATCTGTGGACGACACTTATGGGGGATCTGTGGACGACACTTATGGGGGATCTGTGGACGACACTTATGGGGGATCTGTGGACGACACTTATGGGGGATCTGTGGACGACACTTATGGGGGATCTGTGGACGACACTTATGGGGGATCTGTGGACGACACTTATGGGGGATCTGTGGACGACACTTATGGGGGATCTGTGGACGACACTTATGGGGGATCTGTGGACGACACTTATGGGGGATCTGTGGACGACACTTATGGGGGATCTGTGGACGACACTTATGGGGGATCTGTGGACGACACTTATGGGGGATCTGTGGACGACACTTATGGGGGATCTGTGGACGACACTTATGGGGGATCTGTGGACGACACTTATGGGGGATCTGTGGACGACACTTATGGGGGATCTGTGGACGACACTTATGGGGGATCTGTGGACGACACTTATGGGGGATCTGTGGACGACACTTATGGGGGATCTGTGGACGACACTTATGGGGGATCTGTGGACGACACTTATGGGGGATCTGTGGACGACACTTATGGGGGATCTGTGGACGACACTTATGGGGGATCTGTGGACGACACTTATGGGGGATCTGTGGACGACACTTATGGGGGATCTGTGGACGACACTTATGGGGGATCTGTGGACGACACTTATGGGGGATCTGTGGACGACACTTATGGGGGATCTGTGGACGACACTTATGGGGGATCTGTGGACGACACTTATGGGGGATCTGTGGACGACACTTATGGGGGATCTGTGGACGACACTTATGGGGGATCTGTGGACGACACTTATGGGGGATCTGTGGACGACACTTATGGGGGATCTGTGGACGACACTTATGGGGGATCTGTGGACGACACTTATGGGGGATCTGTGGACGACACTTATGGGGGATCTGTGGACGACACTTATGGGGGATCTGTGGACGACACTTATGGGGGATCTGTGGACGACACTTATGGGGGATCTGTGGACGACACTTATGGGGGATCTGTGGACGACACTTATGGGGGATCTGTGGACGACACTTATGGGGGATCTGTGGACGACACTTATGGGGGATCTGTGGACGACACTTATGGGGGATCTGTGGACGACACTTATGGGGGATCTGTGGACGACACTTATGGGGGATCTGTGGACGACACTTATGGGGGATCTGTGGACGACACTTATGGGGGATCTGTGGACGACACTTATGGGGGATCTGTGGACGACACTTATGGGGGATCTGTGGACGACACTTATGGGGGATCTGTGGACGACACTTATGGGGGATCTGTGGACGACACTTATGGGGGATCTGTGGACGACACTTATGGGGGATCTGTGGACGACACTTATGGGGGATCTGTGGACGACACTTATGGGGGATCTGTGGACGACACTTATGGGGGATCTGTGGACGACACTTATGGGGGATCTGTGGACGACACTTATGGGGGATCTGTGGACGACACTTATGGGGGATCTGTGGACGACACTTATGGGGGATCTGTGGACGACACTTATGGGGGATCTGTGGACGACACTTATGGGGGATCTGTGGACGACACTTATGGGGGATCTGTGGACGACACTTATGGGGGATCTGTGGACGACACTTATGGGGGATCTGTGGACGACACTTATGGGGGATCTGTGGACGACACTTATGGGGGATCTGTGGACGACACTTATGGGGGATCTGTGGACGACACTTATGGGGGATCTGTGGACGACACTTATGGGGGATCTGTGGACGACACTTATGGGGGATCTGTGGACGACACTTATGGGGGATCTGTGGACGACACTTATGGGGGATCTGTGGACGACACTATTATGGGGGGTCTGTGGACGGCGTAGTTATGGAGAGGGGGGTCTGTGGACGGCGTAGTTATGGAGAGGGGGATCTGTGGACGGCGTAGTTATGGAGAGGGGGATATGTGCACTGTTATGGGCATAACAGTGCACAGATCCCTTTCCTCATAACAGTGCACAGACCCCCCTCCCCATAGCAGTGCCATAGACAGATCCTCCCCCCTCCCCATAGCAGTGCTATACACAGACCCCCCCCCTTCCCATAGCAGTGCCATAGACAGATCCCCCTCCCCCTTCCCCCTAACAGCCCCGGCCCCGATGCTTGCATCTTTATTTTACCTTTTTACAATGACGCTCCCGCTCCTGTAACAGCCAGGCAGAGCGGACGGCGGCGTAACGTCACTCAATCACGTGACGCGCCTGCTCCGCCCACTTCATGAATGAAGGAGGCGGAGCAGGCGTGTCACGTGAGTGAGTGACGTTACGCCGCCGTCCGCTCTGCCTGGCTGTTACAGGAGCGGGAGAGTCATTGTAAAAAGGTAAAATAAAGATGCAGCGACCGCCCGCCCGTCCGAATAGCAACGAATCGGCGATTATTCGATAACTGGATTCGTCGACAACGAATCCAGTTATCGAATATAATCGATTACATCGATTAATCGTTGCAGCCCTACAGGAGATGCCAGGGAACGCAGCATGTGCAGTACAACCCTATTCCTTACTGGCTATGGTACCTCAAACAGGGAAACAACCCATAGTGCGCACACTTGCCAGTGGTGCACATCAGAGCACACTAAAAAGCTGAGAATTTCTTCTACTGTGTAGGCGCCAAATGCTTCATGAGTAGTCTGCACAGTAGATGACAGGAAGGGAGAGCTCAATGCTGGCTGGACGGGGAAGGCACAATAGCCACTATGACTGATGCCATAGATATTGGTATGCAGGACCCAAAAAATGCACAGCCACTACTTACAGGAGGAGCTGCAATCACCAGGAAACATTAACTAATGGAAAAATAAAAAAGTGACTGTAAAACAGTGAGTAACCCAAGAGTCGCCAACCCCTTTAGGCCTTCTCCATTTTGGCTGCATAACAACCTGGAACAGATTATACTGCCACGTATTTTATTTGTTTTTCTGACAAAATTCCAACAGGGGAAGAAAAGAAAAAAAAAAAAGGAATCGGTATGAATTTAAATGTTAAACTGAACCAGATGTGGAAAGAGCTGGATTAAATCACATTTGTTTAAACAGATGTAGCTTTGACGGTGTTTGTATATGTGAAAAAAAATCATCTTCCATAACCTTTTACTTTACCTTTTTGTACACTAACTTAAGAACTAAACCTAGTTTGAAGAAAAGGAAAAAAAAAAAAAAGGTAAAAATTAAAATTATGTATTTAGGGCTCTTTTGTTGATTTGTGTTTAAGGTATAATGTAAAATTAAACCATTTTGCATTTGCCGTTTTGTAATCCATCATGTGGCATAGACAAACTATACACTACAGAAAAAAAAGATTACAATTAAAATATGTATCGAGCATAGCTACCCATAACAGTGATATCCTAATCACTAAAAATCATCATGAATCTAGGGAAGTATTTACAACCCGACTAATTTTCCATAGACGATATGGACCTCCCATCTGGTGCACTGAAGTTGAATCAGTTAATTAGCTTTAACTTACCTTTGAGCCTCTTTCGTTAAAAATTATTTCTACATCAAGAATTTTGCCAAATTGCTGCAGAAAATAAATAAATAAAAATTAAATAAAAATAAAAACACACTGTACTAAAATTTTACTTTTAAAAACATCCCAATTTAAAGCGATTTGGAATGATTTTTTACCAAGGTAATAAAATTATCTTGAACCTATTACCTTAGTAAATGGATTAAATCAAACATCCAGAATCCCTCTTCTAAGGCCGAAGGCACATGGTCCGTGGAACCACGGGCTGGATTCCTGCTGAGAGCAGGAGCGCACGGCGTCATTGGTTATGTTGCCGTGCGCTTCCTGCTACAATACAGTAATACACTGGTATAGATCATACCAATGTATTACTGTATTACGGCGGCAGCAGGAAGCACATGGCGCCATAGCAACCAATGACGCCATGCGCTCCTGCTCTCAGCAGGAATCCAGCCCGCGGTTCCACGGACCGCTCACGGCCGTGTGCATTCGGCCTAAGTCCCATTTGCCTCGGTATATTTGCAGCCTTTTCTTTTTTTTTTTACTACTCTGGATTTAATAACCACTCTGCCTTTACTCTACTGTTTGTAAGGCTAAATAAAATTAAAAAACAAAAAAAACTATTGTTTTCATGACTGGACAGCCGCTTTAAACCAATTACTCACTCCAAACATTTGACGTAGATCAGGGTCTCTAAAACGAAATGGTATGTTGGAGACATGAAGTCTTTTCGGAGTTGGTTTTGTCTCAGAACTGTCATTGCTTTGAGTCTGTGGCTGTTGCCCTTCTGGCTGAGCCCCATCTGTCTGCTGGCAGAAAAATAAAAAATAAAATAAGTGTACAAACAGCTAAGCTACATTAGCAAGACAATCATACATTTGGTTTTAGTACACAATATAAATTCTACACTTTTTTTAAACCAAATATAAACCCTAAATCGACATTAACTGGGTTTTCCAAGCATTTGATATTTATTACTCATCCTCAGGATAAGTCAATCAATCTGATCAGCAGGGGTCCAACACCACAGATCATCAGCTGTTTCCAAGAACAGTGCCATACACAGGATAGTGGATGCGCTTGGTATTGCAACTCAGGTTCATTCACTTGAATGGGACTGAGCTGCACCTAGACCATGTGAAGGCTGAAAGTGACATCAGACCTAGGATGAGCCGGTAGCACCCACTGGATTGACGCAGTCTCTTCAAAATGCCGATTGGCAGGGGCGCTTGAATCAGACCCACCACGAACCTCAACTGATAACCTATCCTGAGGATAGGTCATTATCAGGATGTCATAAGATGTGCCAGTTTAGTTATAAATTCAGAGTAGGTTCCAGGCTGCAAATCTGTAACTAACATACAGAACAATTCCAGCAAACATGGTTTTACAAAATGCAATTTATAGCCAGGGATGGGGGAGAAAATGCTCAAGTTTTAGCATTTGCATAGTAGATACTACCGATTTGGAAATACACAGCAAGGTGTTCAATCCACAGTAAAATCTTGTTTTAGGGCTCAATCACACGTCCGTGTTGAAATCTGTGTTAGGCCTCATGCACACGACCGTACTTTGTTTCCGTGTCCGTTCCTTTTTTTGCGGATAGAATGCGGACCCATTCATTTCAATGGGTCTCCGTATTAGTATGTCTATTCCTCCGCAAAAAAAAAAAAAAAAAAATAGTGCATGTCCATTTTTTTTATTTTTTATTTGCGGACGAGGATAGGCATTATTACAATGGATCCGCACAAAAAAAAAAAAAAAAAAAAAAAGCCATACGAAACAATCTTTTTTTTGCTGATCCGCAATTTGCGGACTGCAAAACACATACGGTCGTGTGCATGTAGCCTTAAGATGGTCAGTAATTCATCAGTGAAAAGTCAGTGTTTGGCCCGTGTGTTTTTGCTCTGTGTGTCACCCATGTTCCACAGACACTACACAGCTGAAAATTAATTTTCAGAGCACATCCTCGTAAAAGGTCTGTGAAACACAGATGGCATCCGTATTGCATCAGTTATTTTTTCACAGACCCATAGACCAATGGGTGTGATGGATCAATGAACAAGGATAAAAAATAAAATAAAATAAAGTATGCTTCTGTGCCAAAACACAAATGTTTTATTACACACATTAAAATGAATGGGTATGTGTGCAGTCTATAGAGAACACTGACATATGAACAAGCCATACCATGGTAAATTGTGGAAATCTGTCTTGGAAAAAGTCATATCAGATGAGCCTTCACAATATTGCTATGGGTGCAAATATCAAATGGTTGTTGATCTAATTAGTGACTAACATTATTGCACAATTAGTTACCACCATTTAAACCATCGATTTGCAATAAGGGAGAGCCATCTAGTTTAATTTTGTTCAGGCAGCAGGGCTGTGGAGTCGGTAGACAAATGCTCAGACTCCTCAGTTTTTGGTACTTCGACTCCCCAACTCCGACTCCTCAGAAGCTAGATGTATTCACTTACTGGTGTGACAGATGGTTACCTCATAATATACACACAAAGATGCCGCATGCTAATGAGCTGATTGGAGTCCAGCGAGAGGTCATTGAGCCCAGCGTAGATTTAATTCAGAGCTATAGCCACTCCCCTGCCCACCTGCTGCTGATTCATATGGAAACAAACTGTCAGTCATTCAGCAGCAGTTGGGAGGGGAGAGTCAGGAGCTCATAAATATTCATGACTCATCATTATAAATTAAAGAAAGTGACCCAGCATTGTGCTAAGAGAATTAGTCACTTATTTATGTTGCTCTTAGTTAGGACACCATAAAACTGGTGACAGGTTCCCTTTAACTGTGCGTTGCATGCCATATAGTGAAGCATATGAAAAGCATGCTTCTTCATGGTCACTTAACGTGTTCGTTTTGTGGTAACGCGATGCACTGCATGCATTGGCCTTTATTCTTACAGTAGAGAAATACCGTATTTTTCGCAAAATATTTCTGTAATGGCAGCGGGGCCCGATGCAGTCACTGTATTCTACTACACCTGGCCCCGCTCACTGTATTATACGGTAATCATATCTAACTTGTGGGTATTGTTTAAGTATTCTAATCATCTTAAATCTAGCGCTGCACTACTTACTACTAACTTTTTGGCAGTCAGGAGGCAGGGTGGGCGCTCGTAGCGTAGCTCACTACGTCACGCACCTGCTCTGCCCACTTTATGAATGAAGCAGGCACCGGGCTCCGCTGCCATTACAGAAACAGATGCTGAACCCCCATTCACTACACAGGGACACTTATTGAGGAGGAGGGGGGGGGGGGAGGCTGGGGATCTGTGGATGACACATAAGATAAGATTCTGTATATGTGTCATCTGCAGATGCCACCCACAGATGCCCCCATAACGGTGCCACCCACAGATGCACGCATAACAGTGCCATCCACAGACGACCACCATTAGTTCAAACCCCACCAAAAGCTCACCTTATGGTTAAAATGTTTTTTTTCTTATTTTCCTCCTCAAAAACCTAGGTGCATCTTATGTGCAGGTGTGTCATATAGGGCAAAAAATACAGTAATTAATTATAACTGGGATAAATATGACCACTGAGGAAGGGGCAAGTTCAGACCCCGAAACACGTCTGGTTATAGCAGCTACAGGACCAAAAGGAGCCCATATACCGTATGACGTTCTGAAGGACCACAAAGAAATAAGCATTTTCAGCTAAAGAACAACTAAATAGGCGTGCGCCTTATTATACAAGCTACCAGCTGATACAGCCTTTGACAAGGCCCTCTAGCGGATAAGCAGTGACCCTGATGTTTCCATAATACACTGAGGTGGTAGCGCTATTAGTAATAACCCGGAGCCAAAAGGGACAGCTGATTACATTTGCATCAACTAGAGTTTTGTGATGTGCATTATTTTATTTAGTGAATTTTACAGTACATTTTAGTGTTTTAATTAATGTTCAATATCATTATTGGCACCTTTATGTGATATAATATTTTTAGTATGCACTTATATGCTGATCGATTTAATTCAATTTTAAATACCCATATAGTTTTTATATTTTATATTGTTTCTATTATCCATTTGGTTGCGGATAGTTGAGTGTCCCCTATCCATATTTATCACTTTCTTTCCAATGCGACCAGGGGTAGGTCGCCCAGGGTTGTGTAGCTATCTACGTGGTACAGGAGGTTTTGAGCCACTGAAATTTATCAAATTAATTATAACTTTTTGTGAATTGGGACATTTAAACTTGCTTTTTTTTTAATTCCAATTTAAATCTAGTAGGAGTCTGAGTATTTTTTGCCGACTCCAAGTATCCAAAATTGCCTCCGACTCCACAGCCCTGTCAGTAAGTTCAACATATTTTAATCGCTTTACAAATACTGAGGTAACAGTACAACAGTGGTGTGCAAGGGGTGTATGGGAGTGGAATAGTCTTGTGATCAGCAATCCTACATCTCTCACACCCTGCTGACCTATTACATCAGGGGTTAAGAGGTTACAACAGCTGACACCCAGCTGCAATGATCAGATCTGAGAACTTCTCTGGCATTTAACCCCTTAGATGCCATAACAATAGCAACCACAGGATTTGGGCAGTTAGAGGGAGGAAGCTCCCTCTGTCCTCCAATTGAAACCAGCATGTTAAAAAAAATGGGTTCCAATTGGTTGCTTTGGTAGACTGGGCCTTGTACACACTCTAAGGCCCCTTTCACACACAAGCGTGAAAAACTCGCACTATTTTGCAAGCAAGTTCAGCCACTTTTGTCAGCAATTGCGTTCAGTTTTCCATGCAGATGCAAAGCGTTGAGTGTTTTTCACAAAAAAATAAATCAATAAATGGTTTACAAACATCTAGCAACCATCAGTGAAAAACACATTGCATCCGCACTTGCTTCCAGATGCAATTCACTTCTATGGGACCAGGGCTGCGTGAAAAAACGCTGAATATGCTGCGATTTTCACGCAATGCAGAAGTGATGCGTGAAAAACAACGCTCCTACACAGACCCATCGAAATGAAAGGGTCCAGATTCAGTGCGGGAGCAATGCGTTCACGTCATGTGATGAGAATATTCCCCTCAAGAATTTAGGGCGTATCGGTACTCCCAGTTTCCCGAGTCCTTAAGGACTCAGGACGTACCGGTACGTCCCAAGTTTAAATTTACATTGCGGCCATCCGCATCTCGACACGCCCCCCCCCCCCCCCCCTATCCCCCTCCGCACCAGCGATCGCCGCAAACCGCAGGTCAATCTGGCGGTGCCATCGGGTCCCCATGCGGCTGGGGGGGGACCCGATGGCATGGAAGGCAGAGCGATGTCTAAGAAAGGCATCGCGCTGCCTTCCGGTGAAGAGCCTGTAAGATCCAGCCCCCAATACAGAAGTATACATATTTGGTAATCGCCACATCTATTAAAATATCCCATGACCTAACCACTCAGATGAACTCCGTAAAAGGTACAAAGTAAAAACTGTGCTAAATAAACCATTTTTTTGTTACCTTACATCACAAAAAAGTGTAATAGCAAGCGATCAAAGTCATATGCACCCCAAAATAGTGCCAAACAGTCATCTCATCCCTCAAAAAATGAGACCCTACTTAACCACTTCAGCCCCGCTAGGTGAAACCCCCTTCATGACCAGGCCACTTTTTACACTTCGGCACTACACTCCTTTCACCGTTTATCGCTCGGTCATGCAACTTACCACCCAAATGAATTTTACCTCCTTTTCTTCTCACTAATGGAGCTTTCATTTGGTGGTATTTTATTGCTGCTGACATTTTTACTTTTTTTGTTATTAATCAAAATATAACGATTTTTTTGCAAAAAAATGACATTTTTCACTTTCAGCTGTGAAATTTTGCAAAAAAAACGACATCCATATATAAATTTTTCGCTAAATTTCTAGTTCTACATGTCTTTGATAAAAAAAAAATGTTTGGGCAAAAAAAAAAATGGTTTGGGTAAAAGTTATAGCATTTACAAACTATGGTACAAAAATGTGAATTTCCGCTTTTTGAAACGGCTCTGATTTTCTGAGCACCTGTCATGTTTCCTGAGGTTCTACAATGCCCAAACAGTATAACTACCCCACAAATGACCCCATTTCGGAAAGTAGACACCCTAAGGCAGGCAAGTCCAAACTGCGGCCCTCCAGCTGTTGCAAAACTACAACTCCCAGCATGCCTGGATAGCTTACAGCTATTATGGCATGCTGGGAGTTGTAGTTTTGCAACAGCTGGAGGGCCGCAGTTTGGACATGCCTGCCCTAAGGTATTCGCTGATGGGCATAGTGAGTTCATAGAACTTTTTATTTTTTGTCACAAGTTAGCGGAAAATGATGATGATTTTTTATTTTATTTTTTTTCTTACAAAGTCTCATATTCCACTAACTTGCGACAAAAAATAAAAAATTCTAGGAACTCACCATGCCCCTCACAGAATACCTTGGGGTGTCTTCTTTCCAAAATGGGGTCACTTGTGGGGTAGTTATACTGCCCTGGCAATTTAGGGGCCCAAATGTGTGAGAAGAACTTTGCAATCAAAATGTGTAAGAAATGACCGGTGAAATCCGAAAGGTGCACTTTGGAATATGCGCCCCTTTGCCCACCTTGGCAGCAAAAAAGTGTCACATGTGGTATCGCCGTACTCAGGAGAAGTTGGGGAATGTGTTTTGGGGTGTCATTTTACATATACCCATGCTGGGTGAGAGAAATATCTTGGCAAAAGACAACTTTTCCCATTTTTTTATACAAAGTTGGCATTTGACCAAGATATTTTTCTCACCCAGCATGGGTATATGTAAAATGACACCCCAAAACACATTGCCCAACTTCTCCTGAGTACGGCGATACCAGATGTGTCACACTTTTTTGCTGCCAAGGTGGGCAAAGGGGCACATATTCCAAAGTGCACCTTTCGGATTTTGCAGGGCATTTTTTACACATTTTGATTGCAAGGTACTTCTCACACATTTGGGCCCCTAAATTGCCAGGGCAGTATAACTACGCCACAAGTGACCCCATTTTGGAAAGAAGACACCCCAAGGTATTCCGTGAGGGGCACGGCGAGTTCCTAGATTTTTATTTTTTTTTGTCACAAGTTAGCGGAAAATGATTATTTTTTTTTTTTTTTTTCTTACAAAGTCTCATATTCCACTAACTTGCGACAAAAAATAAAAAATTCTAGGAACTCACCATGCCCCTCACAGAACACCTTGTGGTGTCTTCTTTCCAAAATGGGGTCACTTGTGGGGTAGTTATACTGCCCTGGCAATTTAGGGGCCCATATGTGTGAGAAGTACTTTGCAATCAAAATGTGTAAAAAATGGCCTGCAAAATCCGAAAGGTGCACTTTGGAATATGTGCCCCTTTGCCCACCTTGGCAGCAAAAAAGTGTGACACATCTGGTATCGCCGTACTCAGGAGAAGTTGGGGAATGTGTTTTGGGGTGCCATTTTACATATACCCATGCTGGGTGAGAGAAATATCTTGGCAAACGACAACTTTTCCCATTTTTTTATACAAAGTTGGCATTTGACCAAGATATTTTTCTCACCCAGCATGGGTATATGTAAAATGACACCCCAAAACACATTCCCCAACTTCTTCTGAGTACGGCGATACCAGATGTGTCACTTTTTTGCAGCCTAGATGCGCAAAGGGGCCCAAATTCCTTTTAGGAGGGCATTTTTAGACATTTGGATCCCAGACTTCTTCTCACGCTTTAGGGCCCCTAAAAAGCCAGGGCAGTATAAATACCCCACATGTGACCCCACTTTGGAAAGAAGACACCCCAAGGTATCCAATGAGGGGCCTGGCAAGTTCATAGAATTTTTTTTTTTTTTGCATAAGTTAGCGGAAATTGATTTTTTTTTGTTTTTTTCTCACAAAGTCTCACTTTCCGCTAACTTAGGACAAAAATTTCAATCTTTCATGGACTCAATATGCCCCTCAGCAAATACCTTGGGGTGTCTTCTTTCCAAAATGGGGTCAGTTGTGGGGTGTTTGTACTGCCCTGGCATTTGAGGGTCTCCGCAATCATTACATGTATGGCCAGCATTAGGAGTTTCTGCTATTCTCCTTATATTGAGCATACAGGTAATGAGATTTTTTTTTCCGTTCAGCCTCTGGGCTGAAAGAAAAAAATGAACGGCACAGATTTCTTCATTCGCATCGATCAATGTGGATGAAAAAATCTCTGCCAAAAAAAAAAAATGGAGGGGAAAGGCATCTGCCAGGACATAGGAGCTCCGCCCTACATCCATACCCACTTAGCTCGTATGCCCTGGCAAACCAGATTTCTCCATTCGCATCAATCGATGTGGATGAATAAATCATTGCCGGGATTATATATATACACATACACACACATACATATACAAAGTGCTTGCCAAAGCATAGGAACGCCGCCTCCTCCTCAGCTCGTATGCCTTGGCAAATGTATCTGTCACTGCAGAGGAGAAAATCCCGTCTTGCAGCGCCGCATACACCGACTTGCGTGTAATCTGACAGCAGCGCAATGCTTCTGTCAGAATGCACATCGGTGCTGCAGCTAGTAGATCGATTGGTCCACCTGGAAGGTAAAAAGACAAAAAAAAAAAAAAGAAAAAAACAGGCCACAACGCAATAATTTTATTAACTTTGGAACAGAACATGTAACTTTAACTTTTGGAACTAAACATTAACCTGTTTGCTTACCTGTTTTTTTTTTTTGTTTGTTTTTTTACCTTTATAGAACAAACCTCTCCTTCCCCATGGGTCAATGTGCAAAGCGCAAATCGCCCAAAGATGTGGCGAAGTGCGTTATGCACTTTGTCCCATGTGAAAGGAGACGTTTGCAGCAGCTGTGAGTGAATGGGCCCTAATAGCCCTGTGTGCCTATCCTGGTGAGATGTGATCCCTATGCTAGGTGTACCTGTGTGTGGTACTTTCGGAAACACTCCCCTAAGCATAGGGCAGCGTGGTCAGGACAGTCAGGACAGAAATAGCGGGTGTCACGCCTTATTCCACTCCTGCTACAGACAACATTTTTTTCGGGGTGGCGGGAAGTGTCGCTCGTGTAGACGGCTAACTACACTGGTGGATGGGGCCACGGAACCTCCTGGATACAGGAGGTTCGCGATGATCTCTTCCTGAAATTTGAGGAAGGATCCAGTTCTCCCAGCCTTACTGTAGAGAACAAAACTATTGTACAGAGCCAATTGAATTAAATATACAGACACCTTCTTATACCAGCGTCTGGTGCGTCGGGAAACTAAATACGGAGCCAACATCTGGTCATTGAAGTCGACCCCTCCCATGTGGAGGTTATAGTCGTGGACTGAGAGGGGCTTTTCAATGACACGGGTTGCTCGCTCAATTTGTATTGTCGTGTCTGCGTGAATGGAGGAGAGCATGTAAACGTCACGCTTGTCTCTCCATTTCACCGCGAGCAGTTCTTCGTTACACAGTGCGGCCCTCTGCCCCCTTGCAAGACGGGTGCTAACGAGCCGTTGGGGAAGCCCGCGCGACTAGTTCGCGCGGTACCACAGGCGCCAATCCGTTCTAGAAACAAATGCCTAAAAAGGGCCACACTTGTGTAGAAATTGTCCACATAAAGATGGTACCCCTTGCCGAATAAGGGTGACACCAAGTCCCAAACTGTCTTCCCACTGCTCCCCAGGTAGTCAGGGCAACCGACCGGCTCCAGGGTCTGATCTTTTCCCTCATAGACCCGAAATTTGTGGGTATAGCCTGTGGCCCTTTCACAGAGCTTATACAATTTGACCCCATACCGGGCGCGCTTGCTTGGGATGTATTGTTTGAAGCCAAGGCGCCCGGTAAAATGTATTAGGGATTCGTCTATGCAGATGTTTTGCTCAGGGGTATACAAATCTGCAAATTTCTGGTTGAAATGGTCTATGAGGGGCCGAATTTTGTGGAGCCGGTCAAAAGCAGGGTGGCCCCTGGGACGGGAGGCGGTGTTGTCGCTAAAGTGCAGGAAACGCAGGATGACCTCAAATCGTGTCCTGGACATAGCAGCAGAGAACATGGGCATGTGATGAATCGGGTTCGTGGACCAATATGACCTCAATTCATGCTTTTTTGTCAGGCCCATGTTGAGGAGGAGGCCCAGAAAAGTTTTAAATTCGGAAACTTGGACTGGTTTCCACCGGAAAGGCTGGGCATAAAAGCTTTCCGGGTTAGCGGTGATAAATTGTGTGGCATACCTGTTTGTCTCTGCCACGACTAAGTCTAAAAGCTCCGCAGTCAAGAACAGCTCAAAAAATCCCAGGGCCGAATCGATCTGAGCTGTCTCAACCTGAACTCCAGACTGGGCGGTGAAAGGGAAAACTACGGGTGCGGCTGAAGTTGGGGACTGCCAATCAGGGTTTGCCAGCACCTCTGGGATTCTAGGGGCTCTACGGGCACGTCTTTGCGGTGGCTGCGACGGGGTCACTACTGCACGTGCCACCGTACCAGCTTCAACTGCCCTTCTGGTGCTCGCTACTTCACCAGGTTGTACGGCAGTGCTGGTACTAGGTCCAGGAAGGGCTGGGCTGCTGGTGTATGCCTCACCACGTAATCCGACAGCACCAGCCCCACTCTGCTGCTCTTGAAGCGGATCCTGCGCAACCTGCGGTCTAGCGACACGGGGCCGGGTACGCCTGCTGCTATCAGGGACCTCAGCCTCCTCGTCCGAACTTTGGGTCAGAGAGCCACTGCTTTCTACAGGTTCGTATTCTGACCTGCTGGATTCATCAGATGAGGGTTCCCACTCCTCATCCGACTGGGTCAGAAGCCTGTAGGCCTCTTCAGAAGAATACCCCCTGTTAGACATGTGGGCAACTAAATTTAGGGGTATTCCCTGAGACTACCCAAGAAAAAAAAAGCAAGCCTGTCTTACAAATGGGAGGCTAGCGAAGTACCGGAGGCTGCTGCGGTTGATAAAAAATATCAAAACTGATTTTTTTATCGCCGCAGTGCGTGTAAAGTGAATGTGCAGTGATCAAAAAAAAAAAAATTTTTTTGTAACTGCGGTGGGGCGGGCGTGGGCAAACGCACGTGTGGGCGACCGATCAGGCCTGATCGGGCAAACACTGCGTTTTGGGTGGAGGGCGAACTAAAGTGACACTAGTACTATTATAGATCTGACTGTGATCAGTTTTGATCACTTTCAGATACTATAAAAGTACAAATGCTGATTAGCGATACGCTAATCAGCGAATAACGGACTGCGGTGCGGTGGGCTGGGCGCTAACTGATCGCTAACTACCTAACCAAGGGACCTAAACTATACCTAAAACCTAACGGTCAATAACAGTGAAAAAAAAAAAGTGACAGTTTGCACTGATCACTTTTTTCCTTTCACTAGTGATTGACATGGGGGGGATAAAAGGGGTGATCAAAGGGTTAATTGGGGTGATCTGGGGGCCAAATGTGGTGTGGTGGGTACTCACAGTAATGATGTGCTCCTCTGCTGGAACCAACCGACCAAAAGAAGGAGCAGAGGAGCACAGCAGCCATATAACCCCATCATATTTACTAATATGTGGGGTTATATGGCTGCTGATTGGTTTTTTTAAAAATCAGCAGCCTGCCAGCCAATGATCGTGGCCAGCAGGCTGCTGACGAAATAGTCTTCTGCGAAATGCCGGCCCGCGATGCGCATGCGCGGGCCGGCTGTGACGTAATCTCGCTTCTCGCGATATGACGCGCCGATGCGTCCAGGAGGAACTAAACAACCACCTCCCGGACGCATCGGTGCGTACAGCGGTCGGGAGGTGGTTAAGATAATCGCCCAAAAACTGAAAAACGTTTCGGGGATTTACATGAAAGACCCCTTCCTCAGTGGTACCACTGAGGAAGGGGTCTTTCATGTAAATCCCCAAAACGCGTCTGGTATCCCCCCCCACCAAGAGGAGTGGGACTGCAAGTCCGAGGAAGCCTGGAGATTATTTTTTTGGTCAGCGAATTGCCGGAGTACACTAACGTCACTACACGTAAGGCAATCTAACCATGTGTAGGAAACATTTCTACTGGCGCCAAATTCGAATCTGAATACAAACCCTTGAGACCGGAGTCAGACAACATGCCGAGTCGAGGGGCTATCATCCAGCATAAAGGATCCTCGGGTAAGACCTTGCACATCCCACCTAAAGCGATCGCTTCCTATCAATACAGCGGGACGCCGCTGTGCGTATTAGCAGCTGAATTATTGTCTAAGCAAACTCTCAAAAGCTGCATACGCTTGGGACCATTACACATTAGAGACCTGCTATAAGGACTGGTTGCCGGAGTGGATTACTATATATGGAACTATACATCAGAATAAGTTCAGTGAACATTGCTATTATTAATATTAATATATATATATATATATATATATATATATATATATATCTCCCCTATTTATACTTATATTGATACTGTTGAATTTAATATATTTTTACCTATTTATTTTATTATTTATACTATTGCTAGTACCAACATTTTATCTGCTCTCCTATTTTATCGCTGTCATTATACTGTGATTGTTTTTGTGATATGTGTAATAAAAGATCCCTATACTTTTAGTGAGTAACCCACCTCCATTCTTTTATATATTTATCCTTATCAGACTGGGTGTTGTCTGCTAGTCGGTGCACCTCTGTTGGATCCCCATCTCATATTAGTGCGACATTACCTATATTTAATAAATACTTTATATTTTAAAAGCTTGGGCATTTTCAGACATACGAATTACCTATTTATATAAATGGATAAAAATTATCAAATTTTTTTCCCCCCACACTTTAGCCCCGCCTACGGGACTTTATCAAATGAATCATCAGATGATCGCATGTTAGACTGCAATGATTTACCATTGCAGTCTGTGGGAGTATCAGCGCGTTTCTATAAAGCATTGCTGTGCCTCACCCCAAAATAGATTAAAAAAAGTTGAATGTATAAAAATAAAAAAAACTATAAAAATTGTATATCATTGTAGTAGTCATACTTACCCAAATGAGGTAGTCGTGTCATTTTTAAAGCACAGTGAATGCCATAAATACATGCTATAGTACATTTTCTGGTCTCCCCTTCTTGTAAAGGGATGGCATCACTTTCTGTAGTCTTCTGACTGCCAAGACCCGCACTGATCAGCAATACATATTCTAGAGACAGGCCATTACTTTACGAGAGCCGATTTGTCAGATTTCTTATGCTACCCTATTTGAGGGCGCTACAGGATCACAGTTGGGATATATGTCAGCAATTTAGAAATTAAGGGGGGGGGGGGGGGGGGCGCCAGTTCCTTTTAATGTTTAGCTAGCAGTTTCACTTCAGAAGTCAGGAAAGCTGGTAGGAAACTGTGTAGCCCGACAAGCTCACATGTTTTGAAGAAGAGGGATGCATGGCATGAGAACCAATTAACAAGATTGGTGCACTATTTATATCCTGCCCTAGGACTGATGTTTGCTAGTTATTGTACGTACTACCTGTCTCTTGTGTGTTATATCTGTTCGCTTATAGTAAGTATTTGTGTGTTTATATTTCTTTAAATATCTGTATCAACAGGTGTTGAATAAATTTTGTATTTTTTCACTTTTTATCGAAGGAGTGCTGTGTTACATTTATTTGGATTGTGTTTGGACCCCAGGACCCAGGGGTAAACGCTGGCACCTGAATTATTTGCATCAATTGAAGTGAGGAGTGCTGCCCTGCTAATAAAAAAAAAAAAAAATGTAATAGTGTAAAAAAAAAAAAAAAAAAAAAAATTCAAATCCTTTTTATAGCCATATTCTGTAATGTGTACAAAATAGAGCTTTGTGGGGCAATCTGTACTTTTCAATGATACTTTTTTGGGGTGTGTAGAGTTTTTTGATAATTCTTTTGAGGGAGGTGAAGCAACCAAAAAAGGCAAATCTGAGATTTTATTTTTAAATATTCACTCACTCACCCAACCCACCCAGGGAAGCACCTCGTGTAAAAAAAAAAAAAAAACCCATACTACGAAAATATTTTCACATGGCAAAACTGGGGGAAAAAAGAAAGTAAAAAAAAAATATCCAAATCTCAGATTTGCCTTTTTTGGTTGCTTCACCTCCTACAAAAAAAAATTGTGCCGACCTGGAGATGTAACTGGTCAGTTTTACTGCATAAGGAAATGGTGCAAACACCCCCCCCCCCCCCCAAAACTGTGGCAGAATGTTTTGTTTTCTAATCCCACCCCAGTTTTATGCAACCGTATATGATGCCATTAGAAAGTGCATTTTGCCCCCCCAAAAAATTTTTTTATTATAAATCTAAATCTTTGGGAGGGTTGGGAGTAAAAAAACGAAATTAAAATTTCCTGGTCATTTAAGGATTAACTGTACTTTGCTGCAGGCAATAACTAATTTTGTGCAGAATCAATGAAAAGGTGCATGCAAAATGAATGGTAGTAAAAATTAACCCATACCGAGAAGAATGCTAGGAGAAAGAAGAAAAGATGGGAACTGAATAAGGTTCCATATCCTTATATAATAAATTTGGCAATAAATAGACCTAGAACCCATAGACACGCACCGTACTAGATGTATTTGCTGTGCTTGTAGCAGGGGCATTATGCTCTGCATGACCTTGTCCTCCTCCATACAGTGGAAGTCCATGTTCAGTGGAAGAAGTCGCATATTCTTGTGGATGATGGCTTCCATATTCTGTGGACAGACCATTCTGCGGTGGAGGTGGGAAAGGAATAGCAGCAAAAGGTTGAACCATGGTCTCAGGGGTGGCTGTTGGCTCCTGGTTACCCTGAGAAGATCAAATCACAAAGTTCCACTGGTAAAATAAACGGTACAATAAAGTATAAAATTATACTAAGTCTCAGAGTTCAACAGTTTAAAGGGATTCTGTCACCTCCCCTAAGGCAAAAAACGATTTTAAAGCAGCCATGAAGCACAGCTTACCTGGATTAGGCTGTGCTCTTTTATCTTGCAATCCGTCCAACAGTTACTGCAAAAAACGACTTTTATTGATATGCAAATGTTTCCTGAAGGTGCCCAGAGGGGCGTTTTTTGTTCTTCTTAGAGAGCCCAGTACCGCCCCTCTTACAGTGCCCAGCCCGCCTTCCTTGCACTGTCTAACCGTCCCCAGCCTGCCACAGCCTCTCCTCCCTCTCCTCCCCCTCCCGCCGAACGAACTCTCGCACAGGCGCAGTACCCACTGAGGGCTGCGCCTGTGCGATCAGCAGGAGACTGAGGGCAGGAGCTTCATCCCCGTCACTGGGCATGCGCCGAGCCCAGTGACGTCCGATGCTCGCTCTTCCCTCAGTCAGCAGGGAAGAGCGAGCATCGGACGTCACTGGGCTCGGCGCATGCCCAGTGACGAGGCTGAAGCTCCTGCCCTCAGTCTCCTGCTGATCGCACAGGCGCAGCCCTCAGTGGGTACTGCGCCTGTGCGAGAGTTCGTTCGGCGTGAGGGAGGGGGAGGAGAGGGAGGAGAGGCTGTGGCAGGCTGGGGGCGGTTAGACAGTGCAAGGAAGGCGTGCTGGGCACTGTAAGAGGGGCGGTACTGGGCTCACTAAGGGGAACAAAACGCCCCTCTGGGCACCTTCAGGACACATTTGCATATCAAAAGTCGTTTTTTGCAGTAACTGCTGGACGGATTGCAAGATAAAAGAGCACAGCCTAATCCAGGTAAGCTGTGCTTCATGGCTGCTTTAAAATCGTTTTTTGCCTTAGGGGAGGTGACAGAATCCCTTTAAGATTTTTCACTGAAGCGGTTCTAGTAACATTTCTAGAACTACTGTGTTATAAGGGGTCAGTTACTACATACTTTTATGCAACAATAATACTTAATTCATTAAGTGAAGTGCAGTAAAACTGGTTTGCACAACCAATCGCTGCCTTAGGAATAAAGCTGTGCTTACACAGCATAATTTATTCATTCACAGCAATTTTTTTTAGCCCAAAAAAAAAATAAAAAAATAAAAAACCCGACATAGTTTTCACAAATAAAACTTGATTACAAAATAATGAAATTGTAAATGTACTTTTATTTAAAAGTCTCACCTTTCTGCCAAAGCTATTTTTTGCAAATAGGACACAAGTCATTTTATGTGGTAATAACTTTGGAACACTGACTTATCCAAGCCATTCTGAGGGCCAGATCTATCATTAGCTCAAGTCAGAATAATAGAGTGAAAAAGGTCGCAAAAAAAAATGCACAAACGCTAGAACTGCGCACAAATTTACGACTTTTCTGCTCTGCACTATGCTAGCCAGTTTTCTGAAAGTGGGCGTATTTTCTTATGTAAATAAATCTCTAGACAGATTTACTATTTTTTTAAATTCGCTTTATTGAAAACACAAAGCAAGTATCAATGACAGTCGTAGGACAATATACAGTAGCATTAATACAATTAAAGCATCCAGAGATAATGTACATACGACATGAACATCATATTGCCAAGTAAGTTAAGCAAAATCATGAGAAATAAAATTTTTAACAATAAACACCTGCGCTGTGTCGTTGTTCCAATATTACCTTGAACATAAAGACCCACCCAAGTAAAATAAATATGACTACAAAAAACTGTGTATGACGTCTCAGCTGACCCAATTCTATACGCCTCGCTCAACTCCCCCCATACGTCAAAATCACTGCTGTACGGCATGTTCTGCACTTAAGGCCTCAGACAATCCATGGGTTGAGTAAGCAGTGCTTGAAGAAGCACACCATTTCCCCCATACCTTCTGAAATTTAGATGTGCAGCCCCTACTTTTGAACACTATATTTTCATATGGTATGATGGTGTTGACTAGCTGTTTCCATTGTGTCAAGGTGGGTGGTCTATCACCCATCCATCTCATGGCAATCGCCTTCCTTGCCAGGAATAATACCTCTCTCAAGAATATCCTGACGTGGTGCGTATACACAGTTTCATCTAATATTCCGAACAGACAAACTTTTGGTTGCAATGGTACTGTGGAGCCCAAAAGATTAGTGAGTAATGCAACCACCTTGTCCCAAAATGCTTGCACATAAGAACATTCCCATATAAGATGCCAAAAGTCAGCATCTGCTGATGCACACCTATGACAATCAGAGCGTTCAAGTCTACCCATCTTGTGTAGTCGTAACGGGGTCAGGTAGCTCTGATGTATTATGCAGACTTGGATAAATTTATTATTCACAGCAGGTGATACTAGTGTGGGGGATTCTAAAATATCTGCTTCATCCTCATTAGATAAGTCTGGGATCTTAGCCTTCCATTTACTAAGAGCGTGAATTGGGGTACCTTTCAGCTTAACGTCCAACAGGTGGGTGTATAACACTGAAATAAAGCCTCGCGGCCCTTGGGAGCGGATAACTCCAATCATAGGAAAATTGGACAGTAGGATTGGGTTATTCCTATAGTGAGTCTGCATAGCGTGCCTCAATTGTAGGAATCTATAGAACGCCTGCCTAGGTAACTCATGTCTGCGGCTCATGGATTCGTAGTCATTAAACACATTATTACTGTACAGATTGCCCAGTGTGACAACCCCATGTTCCTTCCAAAACGTCTTATCTTGCATCTCCAATAGATCAGGGAACATGGGGTTGTCCCAAATCGGGGTCTCCAGCAGTTCCGTATCCACCCCATGCAGCCCCCTGCCAGCTCTCCAGACCTGAATGGCCACCCTGTGAATCGGAAGTAATTGACGTGCATGTAGGCTGGGTTGTTCCAACACAGACCATAAATTGCTCACACCCAGGTAATCAGCCAGCTGCTTCTCCTGTCTGCAAAGACCACTTCCCGGTGTCACCCAGGATTTTATATTTCCTCAACTGACCAGCCAAGTAATATAAATATACATCAGGTAGAGACATACCCCCTTCCTTCTTAAACCGGGATAAATTAACTACTGAGAGTTTAGGCCTATTTGTGCCCCAAATGAAGGGTGATAGCAGCGAGTTGAGGTTCTGGAAAAACCTTTTGGGAACCACATACGGTGCATGCTGCAAGACGTACAGGCACTTTGGTAGTACAATCAATTTTATCAGATTGATTCTCCCCGGTGTAGATAGAGGCAAGTTCTGCCACACCCTGAATTTCTCCCTACAATACACCAGTAGAGGCTGAATATTCAGAGTATGAAAGGACGTCACATCTTTAGTGATATGTACACCCAAATACTTATAGCTCTGCACCACAGGCAGCTCTCCTGAGTCAAATGCATCCTCCAACTGGTATAGAGGACAAAGAGTCGATTTGGACCAATTGATCCGCAATCCCGAGAATTGGCTGAATGATTCAATTGTTAAAATCGCTCTAGGAAGTGTGACTTCTGCTTGTGACATGAAGAGCACCATGTCGTCGGCATATAACCCTACCCTATCCTCTTGGTCACCAATTCGAACGCCATGATACTGTGGGTCCGCCCTAATATGCATGGCCAATGGTTCTATGGCTAACGCGAATAGTAATGGTGACAATGGGCAGCCCCGTCTAGTACCTCTCCTCAAATCAAAGCTGTCCGATAGCATCCCATTCACCAATACTCCCGCCCTGGGATTTTTGTATAGTAACTCTACCCAACGCCTGAATTTAGGCCCGAATCCAAATCTCCTGAGAACCTGAAATAAATATGGCCATTCAACCGAATCAAATGCCTTTGCTGTGTCGATAGGAGAACAAAAGCACGTCCCACGGCGCAAATTACCGTCAGCCAGTCACCAGGATCAGGAAGGAATCTTTTATTGCAGCGATACAACGCGTTTCGGGGAATCACTCCCCTTCATCAGGTACAAACAGCTGCACCTCGGTGCAGCTGTTTGTACCTGATGAAGGGGAGTGATTCCCCGAAACGCGTTGTATCGCTGCAATAAAAGATTCCTTCCTGATCCTGGTGACTGGCTGACGGTAATTTGCGCCGTGGGACGTGCTTTTGTTCTCCTATACCACCATCTTCTTGGGGGCTCCAGGCTTCTCCGTTTGAAGATTCTTTGTGGTCCCGTGGCTGCAGACCGCCATATCCAGACATCCAGGCTTGTTTGACAAAATACCTACAATAGTGTTGTGCCTACCTTTGCACAACCATACAAGGTGAGCCTTACCACTTCTCTCCGTATACTATTATACACTCACAGAATTACCCTATGGTGCGCCCATCTGTGTTCTTTTTACAGATTTGAACTAGCCTGTTACATTACATTTGCTGTGTCGAGTGACGCCAGTGCCCATCTCTCCTGCCTTCTAAGACCAATCTGGGTCACCACCTGCACTCTTCTGATGTTGTCAGTGGTGGACCTGCCCGGTATGAATCCAGATTGATCTGGATGAACTAAAGAGGTAACTACTCTACCCAGTCGTACCGCAAGTATTTTCGCTATAATCTTGTAATCAATGTTTAATAAGGATATCGGGCGATATGACCCGCACTCATCCGGTTCCTTGCCAGGTTTCAAGAGCACTACAATGGTTGCGTCATACATAGTTTGCGGAAAACATCCATTCCTGAAGGCATCATTATACATTTTAAGCAAAAGAGGAGTAAGGGCAGAGTATTTGACATACACTTCTAGGGGCAGTCCATCAGGACCAGAAGCTTTACCTCTTGCCAGGAGATAGATTCCTGTATCTCCAGTATAGTTATGGGGGCTTCTAGGCTGACTACTGCTTCCTGCGATAAAGTAGGGAACTCTAGATCCTCTAGATAATGCGTTATATCAGCTATCTCATGATCCACCCTGGAGTCATAAAGGTCTCTATAGTATTCCTGAAACCTGCCCGCTATAGCCTCTGGATCTGAAAGCATCTGCCCATCCAGTGCTTTGACGCGCAATATAGCAGGGGATGCTTGACCTTGCCTAACGATGTGGGCCAGTAGTTTACTAGACTGATTGCCCAACTCAAAGTATGTCTGCTTAGAGAAAAATAGCTTCCTTTGGGCTTTTTCCTTAAGCAGAGTCAAATATTGTCTCCCTTTCGCCAACCATGCCTCCTTATTCCCATCATTGGGATCCGCGATATACGCTGCTTCTAATCTAGAGCAATCTGCCGCCAGGCTTTCCTCCGGTCTGGCCGCCGATTTTTTTTATATATATGATATAGTAGACCTGAGACAGCCTCTAAGATATGCTTTCATAGTTTCCCATAACAGTAGATTATTCGATTCCTCCTCATGCCCTTCCATAAACACCTTCAATTGGTCAGGAATGCGATCAGACGGTCCGAACAAGGTCAACCAGAAGGGATTAATCCGAGCTGAGCGTCTGATCACATCCCCACCCAGCCTCAATGTCAGTTGTAAAGGGGCGTGGTCAGATATGCCCCTCGGGCCATACTCTATATCATACTTTAAAATGCACACACCTGGGTTGCCCAAAGCATAGTCTATGCGCGACAGCGCATTATGGCTGGCAGAGTAACATGAATATTGTCTGGTATCAGGGTATTTCAATCGCCACATCCATCCACCCCACTTCCTCCATTAATTCTGCCAAGGCCGTTTTGTTAGTGGAGTGACCATCAGCAGCCGCTACCGGATGATGCCTATCCATATCCTTATCTAAGGTCATATTGAAGTCACCTAGGCTAACTATACGGGCAGACGGGTAAGAGGCCGCAAAACTCACTGCCTGTTGCACCACCTGCAGTGAAAAGGGCGGAGGGATATATAAACCAATAATAACATATAGTTGACAATTGATATAGGCAGCTACAAATACGAACTTGCCCGCTTTATCCACCTGACATGCTTCCACCTCCCACCGTAGAGATTTATGAACCATGAGAGACACACCCCTAGACAGATTCGAATAGCAGGAGTGTTGTGCCCATTGAACCCAGGGCTTTTGCAAGCGTCTCGTACTATCTGCTATTAAATGAGTCTCCTGCAGGCAAAGAATCTGCGGGTTAAATCTCCTGACTGCAGAGAACACCATGGCTCTTTTTCTAGCGGCTCCCAATCCCCTGACATTCCATGACATTATACGTAACTGACATGTTGGCATGATATAAAGGACCTCAGTTACCTTCCGCTTCTCCCATAAATTTGCACTATAACCGACACAGCACAGAAAACAGAAAATTTGCATTGTCAGGCTCATCCTGACACATACTGTGAGTGCCTGCATGGTGTAACCTCGTACCATTCGCATCACTCTTAACAATATAAACAAAAACAGTATACCACAACTGTTTGGTGGCACTTCAGATTAACGGGGTGTGCTTATGGTTATTTACCAGTAGCACCTAAGATTTTGTAAATAATTCAGAAGTAATTCTGATTACACAGCCTAGGACCCAATCCCTAACCTCTGATGGGAACCGGGGAAGAGCATGGATGACCGAGACATTACGAACATTCTCCAGCAGACTGGGTAGTATATGTACTGCGTCCTTCCACTCAGTATGCTTAGTGTCCTCCTATCCTGACTGTCCACCACACAATACGCCATAGAGTCAGAATAGATGGGCAGTAGACTGAGTCAGGAGCGTCCAATGGATAAATGCTCAGATTGTCCAGGTGTTACCTCGTGCCCCAACATCCAGTCCCCTGGGATCCATTCCTCATGTGCAAACTACATGCTTTTAGGGGAAATATTCACTTTTCTATCTTTGAGCTCTTGCGTTTCTCCCTCTTCCATCCAGCCAGTTAGTGGCTTCCTCAGGAGTATTGAAGAACCGGCTCACGTCACCATCTGCCACCCTCAGGCGGGCCGGATACACCATAGAATATGGCAAATTCTTTTCACGCAGCCTCCGCTTCACTGCACTGAAAGTGGCTCTGCGCTTTTGCAATTCGGATGAGAAGTCCGGGAAAATCATAATGGTGCCGTTTTCGAATTTCAGCTCCTGCTTGCCGCGCGCCATGCGCAGCACCAGATCTCTATCCATAGTTCAGCAGCCTAGCCAGCAGAGGTCTTGGAGGAGTCCCCGGTGGAAGGGGTTTACCAGGGACGCGATGCGCTCGTTCAATGACGAATGCTGTTGAAAATGTGGCGTCCGGAAAAGAGTCCTGAAGCCAGGTAGTGACAAATGCACACGGATTATTGCCCTCTGCCTTCTCGGGCAAGCCGATGATCCGCAGGTTATTGCGACGTGTACGATTCTCATAATCGTCGCATTTCTGCTGCCAGAAATTCACCTTTTGTTCCAGTTCCTGCACTTTTGTAGGGAGCGGCTGCAGGCGATCTTCCACATCAGAAATTCTATTCTCGGCCTCTTTAACTCGGTCCCGAATGGCCTGCATGTCATGGCGGAGCAGGCCTATATCCACCTTTACTTCCTCCAGTTTGCCCACCATGGACGTGCGGCAGACAGATATTGCTGATAGTAACTGTTCAGTCACTTGTTTAAGAGACGGCTCGCTGGTCGATTGCTCTGCCTCTCCAGATCCAGCTTCCTCTCCGCCGACGGCGAACGAGATCCGGCGCCATCTTGGTCTTCCACGCGAGCAAACTCCTTGAGTCTGTCCGCTGCAGACTGCGCTCTATTCCGAGCCATATTTGTGTGTTGCGGGTTCGAGATGTAATGTTTGCGGCAATGAATTAACAGGATAATACAGAAGTTAGGGGATTTGGGTCCGGAGCTCTCTCACACACGTCCTCACATATCAACTTCCGGCCACGCCCCCCACTATTGGGACTATTTAACCACCTCCGGACCGCCTAGCGCAGGATCGCGGTCCGGAGGCAGCAGTCTCAGGCAGAGTCACGCAGGGATGCGTCATCTCGCGAGATTATGCTCACAGCCGATCCGCGCATCGCGGGCCGGCAAACGTTCGAGGGGGGTTGCATCATCAGCCTGCCAGCCAATGATCATCGCTGGCAGGCTGATGATTTAAAAAAAAAATAAAGACGAATCACAGGCCATTTTAACACCTTATATTTATAAACACAAGGTGTTAATGGCTGCTGTGCTCCTCTGCTGATTCTTTTCGTCGGTTGGCCTCAGCAGAGGAGCACAGTTCACAGTGCGTACACCAAACACCACACTTAGCCCCCAGATCACCCCAATTAACCCCTGTCAATCACCTAGTGAAAGGGGAAAAAAGTGATCAGTGTAAACGGTCACTTTTTTTTCACTGGTATTGACCGTTAGGTTTTAGGATAGTTTAGGCCCCTTGGTTAGGTAGTTAGCGATCGTTTAGTGCCCAGCCCACCGCAGTCGCTGATTAGTGTATTGCTAATCAGTATTTGTACATTTATAGTATCTGTAAGTGATCAAAACTGATCACAGTCAGATCTATAATAGTATTAGTGTCACCTTAGCTCGTCCTCCACCCAAAACAGTGTTTGCCCGATCAGGCCTGATCGGTCGCCCACACATGCGTTCACCCACACCCGCCGCAGTGACAAAAAATGTTTTTATTTTTGATCACTGCACAATCACTTTACAAGCACTACGGCGATAAAAAAAAATCATTTTTGATTATTTTTTTTTATCAATCGCAGCGGCCTCCGGTACTTTGCTAGCCTCCCATTTGTAAGACAGGCTTGCTTTTTTTCTTGGGTAGTCTCAGGGAATACCCCCTAAATTTAGTTGACCAAATGGCAAACAAGGGGTATTCTTCTGAGGAGGCCTACAGGATTCTGACCCAGTCGGGGAACCCTCATCTGACGAATCCAGCGGGTCAGAATATGAACCTGTAGAAAGCAGTGGCAGTCTGACCCAAAGTTCGGACGAGGAGGTTGAGGTCCCTGATAGCACCAGGCGTACCCGGCCCCGTGTTGCTAGACCACAGGTTGTGCAGGATCCGCTTCAAGGGCAGCAGAGTGGGGCTGGCGCTGTCAGATTACGTGGTGAGGCATACACCAGCAGCGCAGCCCACCCTGGACCTAGTACCAGCACTGCCGTACAACATGGTGAAGTGGCGAGCACCAGAAGGGCAGTTGAAGCTGGTACGGTGGCACATGCAATAGTTACCCCGTCGCAGCCACCGCACAGACAGGCCCGTAGACCCCCTAGAGTCCCTGAGGTGCTGGCAAACCCTGATTGGCAGTCCCCAACTTCAGCCGCACCAGTAGTTCCCCCTTTCACCGCCCAGTCTGGAGTTCGGGTTGAGACAGCTCAGATGGGTTCGGCCCTGGGATTTTTTGAGCTGTTCTTGACTGCGGAGCTCTTGGACATAGTCGTGGCAGAGACAAACCGGTATGCCACTCAATTTATAGCCGCCAACCCGGGAAGCTATTATGCCCAGCCTTTCTGGTGGAAACCCGTCCAAGTTTCCGAATAAAAAAAATAATAATTCTGGGCCTTCTCCTCAACATGGGACCAACAAAAAAGCATGAATTGCGGTCATATTGGTCCACAAACCCAATTTATCACATGCCCATGTTCTCTGCTGTCATGTCCAGGGCACGATTTGAGGCCATCCTGCGTTTCCTGCACTTTAGCATAAACACCACCTCCCGTCCCAGAGCCACCGAGCTTTTGACCGGCTCCACAAAATTCAGCCCCTCATAGACCACTTCAACAACAAATTTGCAGATTTGTATACCCCTGAGCAAAACATTTGCGTAGACGAGTCCCTAATATATTTTACCGGGCGCCTTGGCTTCAAACAATACATCCCAAGCAAGCGCGCCCGGTATGGGGTCAAATTGTATAAGCTCTGTGAAAGGGCCACAGGCTATACCCACAAATTTTGGATCTATGAGGGAAAAGATCAGACCCTGGAGCCGGTCGGTTGCCCTGACTACCTGGGGAGCAGTGGGAAGACTGGGACTTGGTGTCAACCCTTATTTGGCAAGGGTTACCATCTTTATGTGGACAATTTCTACACAACTGTGCCCCTCTTCAGGCATTTGTTCCTAGATCATTGAGAACCTCCTGTATCCAGGAGGTTCCGTGGCCCCATCCACCAGTGTAGTGAGCCGTCTACACAAGCGGCATTTCCCCAATGTCGTTGCTGGTACCTCAACCCAACAGTCACCCCGAAAAAGATGTTGTGTCTGCAGCAGGAGTGGAATAAGGCGTGACACCCGCTATTTCTGTGCTGACTGCCCTGACCACCCTGCCCTATGCTTAGGGGAGTGTTTCTGGAAGTACCACACACAGGTACACTTAGCACTTAGGGATTGCATCTCACAGGACAGGCACACAGGGCTATTAGGGCCCATTCACACACAGCTGCTGCAAACCTCTCCTTTCACCTGGGACAAAGTGCATAATGTACTTTACCACATCTTTGGGCGATTTGCGCTTTGCACATTGTCCCATGGGGAAGGAGAGGTTTGTCCTATAAAAGGTAAAAAAAAAAAAAAAAAAAATCACCAGTTAGCAAAAAAAAATGTATGTTCTGTTCAAAAAGTTAAATAAAGTTTATATATGTTCCGTTCAAATGTTATTATAAAGTTAATAAATTTATTGTGTTGTGGCCTGGTTTTTTCTTTATTGCTTTGTTTTTTTTTTACCTTCCAGGTGGACCAACCGATCTACTAGCTGCAGCACTGATGTGCATTCTGACAGAAGCATTGCGCTGCTGTCAGATTATACAAAAGTGTTGGAGAACGAACATTGTTTCATGCTATGTTATACATTGCTTGGTTTATTTCCCTGTATGCCTATGTATATGAAGTATTGAGTCTGACCACTAGATGTCACTATACACAAATACTCTATCATAATGTTCTATGTGTTGACTATCTGTTATTGCATTTTCCTGTTATCTATGGTGGTTGTTCTTCTATATCTCCTGTGCCAAGATGAGCACCATGCTCTCTGCTGTATGTCTCTTCAATACAAAAGAATCCTAGTAAACTACAGCCATCCATATATGTCTGATTATTCTCTGCATCATCTGCACCAGCCAACAAAGGTTATGGGCCCAGACAATGTGAATCATCAGACAGTCGGAACAGAGGCCTAGTCTTCATCTGCACACCATCTTTGATCAAGCTGCGGAGGAAATCTGCTCTGAGGTATCCAGGTGCTTAGAATACGAGCAAGGTACATTAATCATGGCTAGCAGCGGGGATCTTAAACTGGGGATCACTAAGCTAAATAGTGACAACTACCAGATGTGGAAGTTCAAGATGGAGATGTTGCTGAGCAAAGATGACACATGGGATCTCCTCACCACAGACAGGCCGGATGTAGACAACCAGGAGTGGGATAAGAAAAACAAACAGGCAAAAGCCACAATAGCCCTACTGGTAGAAGATTGAACAGCTTATCCACATAAAAGGGGAATATACTGCCAAAGGCATGTGGAATGCACTCCGTAGATTACATGAGAGCTCTAGCTTAAAAAAAGTTATATTTATTAAGGAAGCTGTATCAGTCAAAACTGACTCCAGAAGGGGATATGCAAGAACATATGAGAAGTGTGCTGGAGATTGTTGCACAACTCAGGGACCTCGGAGAGGAGATCAAAGATAACCATGTGACAGCAATACTTTTATGCAGCCTGCCAGAATCATACAACCCTCTGATTAATGCATTAGAGACAAGATCTGAAGCAGAACTCACATTACAGTTGGTGAAATCTCGACTTTCAGATGACTACAAGCGCAGAAAGGAGCAAACTTCTCACAGGCAAGAGAGCGATACAGGAGCAGCACTTAAAGCAACAGACACTAAGATGCCAAACTGGAAGGCTAAACTATGTTTCAGGTGCAACAGGGCTGGGCATTTCAAGCGCGACTGTCCATTGTGGAGGAATGAGCAGAGGGAAAAAGATCCCAATCAGGCACTCATAACCATGATGAAAAACAGCCAAGCAGCGTGGCACGGAACTTTTAAAGTGACAGATGCTGTCACAAACCATAAATGGTATATAGATTCTGGAGCAACAAGTCACATGACTAACGATAGAGAATTCTTCGTAGAGCTCAATCCAGACAAGAAAGAAACCATATATCTTGCAGACGGGAGTTGCACAACTGCTGAAGTAACAGGATATGGAATGGTCATTTGTAAAAATACCAATGACTGATGTATGTTCCCGGACTCAATGGCGGCCTTATATCAGTCAGGCGACTGGCAAGCAAAGGACTAACCACAACGTTTAAAGGTGACCAATGCACTATCCAAGATTGGGAAAGAGTTATAGCAACAGCTAAAGCGGGTAAGCACCTTTATGAACTTGATTTTGTTGAGCAAGAAACAAAGCTCTGCACACATAAGCACAAGCACTGTATTCATTTATGGCACAGACGTCTGGGCCACAGGCACCCTGACAGCATACAGGAGCTGGCCAGATGGTATTTAACGAAAGGCTTCAACTTAACAGGCTGCCCAAACGCGCTAAGGTGTTGCATCAAGGCCAAAGCCACCAGAGTAACCCCACCAAAGGCAAGTGAAAGCAGAGCAACAAGACCGATCGACCTAATACACACAGAAGAAGTATGTGGGCCTATGAGAACAACCACCCCAGGAGGAAATAAATACATATTAACTTTTATAGACTACAAGGTTTACAGTGACATTCCTAATGAAGAATAAGTCAGAAGTATTCGACAAGCTGAAGGACTAGGTTACTAAAGTGAGCAATAAATTTCACAGAAAACCATTAGTACTCAGAAGTGATAATGGTGGCAAGTACATCGGGTTTCAAGTAGAAAATACACTCAGGGAACTAGGAATAGAACTTCAAAAGACTGTCCCATATACTCCAGAGCAGAACGGGGTAGCAAAGAGGAAAAACAGATCTCTGACTGAAATGATCAGATGCATGTTGACAGATTCTGGACTCCCTGAAAAATATTGGGGAGAAGCAGCACAAACGGCCACCTACTTACAAAACAGATTACACTCCAAGGCAACAACCAAAACTCCATACGAGCTATGGCACAGTCGAAAACAAAGCATAGGACACCTCAAGATATTTGGAAGCAAAGCTTTTGCTTACATTCCGGGAGAAAAGCGCAGCAAGCTTCAAAATAGAGCAATTGAAGGTGTCTTTGTTGGTTATGCCGACAACACCAAAGGATACAGAATCCTAGACCCAAAGACCAATAAAGTGACAATCAGCAGCAGCGTAACTTTTATTGAGGACCCGAGAAATGAAGTAACGGAGCCAGCCATGCCAAGAGCAGAACCACCAAATAATGCTGAGCAGGTGTTTTTTTCCTATGGAACAAACCCGAGAGTGATACTGTGTCACAGAAGAGACTGGAACAAACTGAACCAGCTAATGACACTGAAACAAGATGCTCAATGAGGAAAAACAAAGGTAAACCCCCCAACAGACTCTCGTACAAAGTAGAAACATCCTGCGTAAGAGAACCCACTTGTTGGAAAGACAAACAACTCCCGGAGAGGGAAGCCAAGAGATGGATAAAGGCAGCTGAGGAAGAAATCATCTCACTACAGAACACGCAGGCTTGGGTGCTAACGCAACTGCCGGCCAGAAAGAGGGCAATTGGCTGCAAAAGGACTTTCAGGGTCAAGTACAATACTGATGATACAGTTGAGAGATATAAAGCGAGACTCAAAGCCAAAGGATACTCCCAAAAATATGGAGAAGACTACGATGAGACATTTGCCCCAGTCATCAAACATACCACAATCAGAGCTCTACTCAGTTGCAACTACAAAACAAATGCTAGTAAAGCACTTTGATGTGCTTTCCTACACAGTGACTTAACAGAAGACATCTACATGGAGCAACCAGAGGGCTTTGTAGACCCACAAAAGCCAGAACAGGTGTGCAAACTTAAGAAGGGGATCTACGGGCTCAAGCAAGCAGCCAGAGCATGGAACATGAAGCTTAATGAGGCGCTTTTGAGAGAATCCTTTCAGAGGAGCAAGGCCGATCCCTGCCTATTAGGCCTGCACAATATATCGCCAAAGCAATCGCAATTAATCGCCAATTGGCCGGTCCAAAAATGCTACAATTATATTACCATATTTTTCGCTTTATAAGACAAACTCCCCCCTCCCCCCCAAAAGTGGGGGGAAAATGGCAGTGCGCCTTATAAAGCGATAGTTGACTTTTTACGTGGTTGACGCGGATGTGTCGCCGGCCGCTATGCTGCACAGTGCGGCCGGCGATACATCAGTTACAGTATAGGGAGGGAGGAGGGGCTGGAGGGCAAGTCGTTATTTTAATGAACAAATTTTCTTTTATGTATTCTGTTTTATTTATCTGTTCTGTGCAGTGCTATTAAGAAAATGGCAAGTTTTGTATTTTGTACTTTTGCAGTAATGCAAATATGTTATATAATTTAGTAAATGTCTTATTTTGAAAAACACTGCATTTCAGTTCTTGAGTTAAGCATAACTACATTTCAGCATTATCAGTAATTTGTATGTGCTTTTGCCTTGAAAATCCAAGCAAATCGACCTCTAGCACAATTCCCTTAAAATATCGCATCGCATACCGTTATCGCAATTTTTAGGGCCCTAATCGCAATCGCACAAAATTCCTATATCGTGCAGCCCTACTGCCTATACACCAAGAAACTAAATGGTAGGTGGATCTTTGTACTCATTTATGTAGATGATCTGTTAGTATGTTATGAGCAAGAAGGGGATTGTTCCAGACTGCTGGAGGTCTTAAACATGGACTTTTAAACTAAGGATCTAGGTGATGTCAAACACTTCCTAGGCATGCAGATAGAAAGAGAATAAGAAGATGGTAGTTTTCTTATTAACCAGAGTCACAAAATACAGGAAGTAATTGAAACTTTTGGGCTCAATGATGCCAAACCAGTCAACTCTCCTATGGAGACAAATTATCTTAAAGAATTAAACAACTCAATTAACCCCCTGCAAAATGACTCACAATTCAAGAAGGGCAATGGGGAAGTTACTATACATTGCTACAGTGGCAAGGCCTGATATAGCCACAGCAGTGGGATTCTTATGCAGAAAAGTATCCCAGTCAACCCAGATGGACTGGAACGCAGCAAAAAGGATCATACGCTATTTGAAGGGAACAATAGACTTTAAACTAAAACTTTCATCAACAGGGAAAAGTGGTCTGACTGGATATGTGGATGCAGACTGGGGAGGTGACCCCAGTGATCGGAAATCCACCAGTGTGTTGGAGACTGAACATTGTTTCATGCTATGTTCTACATTGCTTGGTTTATTTCCCTGTATGCCTATGTATATGAAGTATTGAGTCTGACCACTAGATGTCACTATACACAAATACTCTATCATAATGTTCTATGTGTTGACTATCTGTTATTGCATTTTCCTGTTATCTATGGTTGTTGTTCTTCTCTATCTCCTGTGCCAACATGAGCACCATTCTCTCTGCTGTATGTCTCTTCAATACAAATGAATCCTCGTAAACTACAGCCATCCATATATGTCCGATTATTCTCTGCATCATCTGCACCAGCCAACAAAAAGTCGGTGTATGCGGCGCTGCAAGACGAGATTTCTCCTCTGCAGTAAAAGATACGTTTGCCGAGGCATATGAGCTGAGGAGGCGGCGGTGTTCATATGCTTTGGCAAACACTTTGTATAAAAAAAAAAAAAATCCCGGCAATGGATTTATTCATCCACATCGATTGATGTGAATGGAGAAATCGGTTTTGCCAGGGCATACGAGTGGGTATGGATGTTGGGCAGAGCTCCTATGTCCTGGCAGACGCCTTTCCCCTCCCTTTTTTTAGGCAGAGATTTTTTCATCCACATTGATCGATGTGAATTAAGAAATCTGTGGCGTTCATATTTTCTTTCAGCCCAGAGGCCAAACAAAAATAAAAAATAAAAAATCTCATTACCTGTATGCTCAATAGAAGGAGAATAGCAGAAACTCCTAATGCTGGCCATACATTTAATGATTGCGGAGACCCTCAAATGCCAGGGCAGAAAGGGAGAGACAGAGGGAAAAAAAAATAAATAAATAAAAAAAAAAAAAAAATTTCTTCTAACTTGTGCCCAAATTAATTTTTTTTTTCCTATGAACTCGCCGTGCCCCTCATTGAATACTTTGGGGTGTCTTCTTTCCAGAGTGGGGTCACATGTGGGGTATTTATACTGCCCTGGCTTTTTAGGGGGCCCTAAAGCGCGAGAAGAAGTCTGGGATCCAAATGTCTAAAAATGCCCTCCTAAAAGGAATTTGGGCCCCTTTGCGCATCTAGGCTGCAAAAAAAGTGTCACATGTGCATCGCCATACTCAGGAGAAGTTGGAGAATGTGTTTTGGGGTGACATTTTACATCTACCCATGCTGGGTGAAAAATATCTTGGTCAAATGGCAACTTTTTTTTTTTTTTTTTAAATATACAAAGGGAAAAGTTGTCTTTTGCCGAGATATTTATCTCACCCAGCATGGGTATATATAAAATGACACCCCAAAACACAAGAGTACGGTGATACTACGTGTGACACTTTTTTGCAGCCTAGGTGGGCAAATGGGCCCACATTCACAAGAGCACCTTTAGGATTTCACAGGGCTTTTTTTTTTTTTTTTTTTTTTACAGATTTTGATTTCATTTTGATTTCAAACTACTTCTCACGCATTTGGGCCCCTAAAATGCCAGGGCAGTATAACTACCCCACAAGTGACCCCATTTTGGAAAGAAGACACCCCAAGGTATTCTGTGAGGGGCATAGTGAGTTCATGGAAGTTTTTATTTTTTGTCACAAGTTAGTGGAATATGAGACTTTGTGACAAAAAATAAAATGTTCTATGAACTCACTATGCCCATCAGCGAATACCTTAGGGTGTCTACTTAAGAAATGGGGTCATTTGTGGGGTTTTTTTTCTACTGTCTGGGCATTGTTGAACCTCAGGAAACATGACAGGTGCTCAGAAAGTCAGAGCTGCTTCAAAAAGCGGAAATTCACATTTTGTACCATAGTTTGTAAACGCCATAACTTTTACTCAAACCATTTTTTTTTATCAAAGACATGTAGAACAATAAAATTTATATATAGAAGTCATTTTTTTTTAAACATTTTACAACTGAAAGTGAAGTGTCGATTTCGATTAATAACAACAAAAGTAAAAAAAATGTCAGCAGCAATGAAATACCACCAAATTAAAGCTCTATTAGTGAGAAGAAAAGGAGGTAAAATTCATTTGGGTGGTAAGTTGCATGACCGAGCAATAAACAGTGAAAGTGTAGTGCAGAATTGTAAAAAGTGGTCTGGTCATTAAGGGTGTTTAAGCTAGGGGGGCTGAGGTGGTTAAAAAGTTGCAAAAAGTGCGCAATTTCACTCCAGTGAGAACCATGCTTATGAGACTTTTTAATAGAACATGCGACTTTCGTAAAAAAATGTGCGACTTTTGTAAAGCTGCTTACTGATTGATAAACTGCTACCGTCAAACTGCTCCGGAGCGGGAGTGAAGCGCTTGCAATTACTTACCGCTTTGTGGTCACCCGCCGGCCCGTACCGCGCCGCACTGGATCCTGACACCTCGTCAGGTCATAGTGCACTTAGTGTGGGCTATGACCCGACACTGTGTGACACACTGTGTGACATCAGAATCCAGTGCAGCGCGCAGAGAAGAGAAAGGAGCTGTGGAGTGGCACAACTACAGGAAAGTTAAGTAATTTATTTCACTGGCTGGGGACATGGCACTGAAGGGGGATAACCAGCAATAGATGGCATGGAGGGGCTGATCTGATGTCAGTGGGGGGGGGAATGGCAATGGATGGCTGATGGCACTGGAGGATAGTGGAGCTGATGGCACTGGGGGATAGTGGAGCTGATGCACGTTGGCTGATCGCGCAGGGGGTCTGATGAGTTTTTATAAAAGGTAAACAGTAATATTTTTTTTCTTATAAGATTACTCGTAAAAAAATAAAAAATAAAATCGATAGAATACTCGATTACTAAAATAGTTTACAGCAGCCCTAGACGTAGCAATACCCAATAGATCTACTTTTTTAAATGCATTTCACTTTTACACAATAAAAGCATTTCTAAAAAAGAAAAGCGTTTTAGGGTCTCCATATTCTGAGAGCCATAGTGTTTAATTTTTTGGCTGATTGTCTTGTGTAGGGGCTAATTTTTTGCAAGATGAGGTGACTGGTACTATTTTTTTTGGGGGGGCGGGGGAATAGGCCATAAGTCTTTTTGATTGTTTGGTGTCGCACTTTGTTAGGTAAGGTGACCAAAAAGTTTTTTGTTTTTTTTACTACTATATTTATCCGACGGGTTAAGATTTGATATATTTATAGAGCCGGTAGTTACATATGCAGCGAATGTGGTTTTTTTTTCTATTTTTTTCTCTAAAAATAAAACGGGGAAAGGTGCGCTTTTACTTGAAACTATTATTCATTATTAAAAACACTACTTTTTCACATTATTTCTGTCCCACTCTGGGACTTCAACGTTTGGGGGTCTGATCCCTGCTGCAATGCATTAAAGTTGTATTGTAATGCATTGCCTGTTACTGTATTACACAGTGTAATACAGTAACAGTTGCCTAGGAGACCCAGCCAAGGGCTGAATCTCCTAGGCTTCTGTAGAAGGCTGCCTACTCACCCATCTGGTCCCTGTCACCATAGCGCAGGGACCTGATTGAGATCCTCACCCACCGCAAATACCTTCTATGCTGCCCTATAGAAAGGGTTAATCTGCCAACATTAGCTTTTACAGCGATGCCAGCAGATACAGCAGCGGCCCGGTTTCTATGACTGCCGGGCCCCTGCACTGATCAGACGGGCACCCGATCATGACATAATTGCCAAATAAGCGGGAAGTCATCTGACGCCATGACGTATTTAAGGGAACCTGTCACCAGTTTTATGGTGTCCCAAACTAAGGGCAACATAAATAAGTGACTGATTCTCTTAGCAAAATGCTGGGTCACTTTCTTTAATTGACCCAGTCAATCTGCGAACATCTTGTATTGAAAAGCTCCAGCTGATAATGATGAGTCATGAAAATGTATAAGCTCCTCACTCTCCCCACCTACCTGCTGCTGATTTTTTATATATGAATCAGCAGCAGATGGGCAGGGGAGTGGCTATATCTCTGAATAAAAAAATAAATAAATAAAAAAGACTGGACTCAAAATCAGCTCATTAGCACGTGGCATCTTTGTGTGTATATTATGAGGTAACCATCTGTCACACCAGTAAGTGAATACATCTAAGGTACTTTTTAAAAAAAAATATATATATCTATATATATATATATATATATATATATATATATATATATATATATATATATATATATATATATATATTTACCTTCCCCCATACACAATTTTCTGACCGTAAATACTCGGCACATTGTCAAAATGCCACTGAGTAGTTTACACACATACCTTCATGTGACTGTGTAAAGTAAAGTATTTTTTTTTCTTTTTTTTTTGGAAAAACACAGGTGCAGAGTTCAAAACATGTAAAACTATAATAAAAAAAAAAATATAAAAAAAACAGTACCAACCCACAAAATACAAAGATTACAGTTCTTGCAAAATTAGGTAAACCCCGAAACCTATACATGTCCTGAAAGCAGACAACCTGATTGCAGTTGCCTTGGACAGTGTCCACCTTCATGTAACTTTGTGACAAACCGAACCCCCCCCCCCCCCCCAAAAAAAATAAATAAAAAAATTTATAAGTAAAACACGCAGCAAAACCCATTTGGACCTAAACACATCCATACTGATACTAATAGAGTCTGGCGAACAATCAGGCAATATTACATGGCCTGTGTGACATTAAGGCATGCAAATTTCACACATACCACAAGTGTATACATCAACATCTTAAACATTGTCACACAGGCCATGTAATATTGCCTGATTGTTCGCCAGACTCTATTAAGCCCTTGAAAAACATCTTTATTGGATTGTTTCATTTTAATACAAACAGAAGAAACTAAATGTTAAAACCTTATTGCACCTGTGTCCTAAGAATATACGAGTCAGGGAGCTATAGGGGGTGCAAAGGTAGCAGTATCTATCAGGCCCCATAAGATGACACTGGGATGGATTTAAGAAAGTGCATGCAGGTGAAGTTACACCTCTGCCCGGAGGGAAGGGGTTAGAGCAAGAATTTAGCACGGGGGAGGGGTGCAGGTTCAATTTTTACCTTGTGCTTCCTGCCTCAGACACAAAGCAACTCTTGCACCAGGGCCCATGAGCCTTTAGCTACACCCCTGAATCAGGACCTACTTGTTTGATAGCCACACTGTATATTATTAAATAGGCAAGATGTTCCTTGTTCACTTCACAACACCATCCTATATATTCATTGTAACAACTAGGCTCTAGGACGTGGTGATATTAAAATAGCAGTTCATAAGCTACTGCCCGGGGGCGTGGCCTGGATGTCTAAGATGGCGGCGTAAGCTAGCTGCTCTGCTTTCATAAGGGGACTCATATGCACCAGTCATGGGGAGGAAACTGTTGTGGAAATTTTATTATGCTGATATCTTAGTGAGCACTAAGTGCAATGCACTGGGCTTCTTCCCTTCAAATGTCTATAAACATTAGAGAAGTGAAGTCTACATAACGAGAGATACATATTAAACCTCTGCTGCGGCTTCGCTATCCCTTTCTGGATACATATCTGCCTTGCCGGTATACTCATACCGTATACTGACAATAGCCGTCTCGCAGATAATCTCAAACCTATAAAAACCAGTAGAATGATCTTCACTAGATACTAGTCGCTTTGAGCAGTATTGAATGAGGTCCATGCTGACCGTGATGGGGGATGGGCGGCCACCTGGCTGGTCAGACAATGGACATGACTCATCCTTCCTTATGCAGGGATGGGGTGTGTGCATTGTCTGTCTAGCCACATGGATGCCCTTCACTGTCCTTTGACTGTATGTCATCATTTCCTGTATCCTTGTCTTGGGCCAGCCCCTTTTACACCTTTTGTGAGTAAATAAAAGAAACAGACTGGGCAGGGAGGAGAGGAGTTGCTCAGCAGGAATTCAAGATGGCAACACCTGGGTCTGGCTCTGACTGCGGCTGAGGGAAACGGGGATTTACATTTCCTTACACAAAAGATATTGGAGAGCAGATTACAACTATTAATATCTTTACAACAAAACTAACTGCCAAGAAGCCCAGGAACACCCCAGCCACTACTCCGGTGAGCAGAACTCTAGACACATACCTATATTGTGGTCCCTCCCCACTGCCTCCAGATTGCGGCCTACTCCCATCTTCTGCTTCGGGACTGCCTTGTGACACAGCAGCTCCTGCGCAGTGGCCCACAACAGCGCTGCTCCCTAAAACCCACTACTTCTCCTCGGTCGCAGGGAGCAAGGGAGTATACTCTCAGGCCTCAGGGTCTTCCCTTGAGCAGTACATCAGGCCCACCGCTGAGAACATGCGCACAGGACCAACAATGACCACCATGCCACCTAAATAGGCAACCAAACAAGCAGCGATGCCGGCATGGTAATTAGGGTGAGCCCCCAGAAGATCCAGCGCAAACCCTGGGAAGGACTGAGGGGTACACTGCTGCATGGGACCAGATCTGACCGTGTGGAAGACTGGGAAAATGGCGTGTTGCCTCCCTAACGGGCCTCAGCGATACTCCAGACATCACAACACTTGCCCACTAAAGAGGACTTCAATGCATGCAAATCTGAAATTTCCTCTTTACGCCAGGACTTTAAACTGATGGTCTCTCGCATTGATTCTATTAAAACTGATCATGCCATGGGATCTCACAGTAAAAACAGAAGGAACCGCACATGAGCGAGACTTCGGAAAGAGAAACATAATTGCGGGCTGTCACTCAAAGGCAAGAGGGGGCGTGGTTACCTTGACTTAAAGCAAGGAGGCCGCTGCCCCCTTGGCTTCAAGACAGCCACCCTGAGAACACACGCTGATCTTCGGGAGCCATGTTCCTTTCTGGGTATATATACTAAGACTTTCGAGCACTGAAGTTCCTGAGCCACCACCTGCCCCAATATGGCGGACTATGAGACAGAAGAGGCATCGTTCTCCTCCCTAAGATGGACTTTCCAGGTCTGGGTCCTGGGCTGCACCTACCTGAACTACCTACCACTACAGATCCAAGACTGTCCCCCAGCAGAAGCTCGAGCAGCATTTCTTGCAAGTGTGGAAACTGTTCTGTCACTAGTTTTTTTACATCTTTGTTTTTCTTTTTTCGAGCGCATCATCGCTAGGGACGCTCCGTTACAGCGTTTCTCTTTCTGCACCTCTCTTCCTCCTTTTGTCGATAGGATGTTGGGCAATACTAGATTTCTTTGGCATGTCTTATTAGCCCCAACCTGGACATTGTTGCCTAATCTCTGTGTTTCTTTGTGTTCGTTGTCTTGCATTTCCCCCTTTTCCATTTAAAGGGAGTCTGTCACCTCCATATGGCCATATACAGTGCTTACATGGCTCTGTAGCACACCTATACAGGATTGTAACAGTACCTTTGTCTTTAGACTTGCACCAGCAGGAAAAAAAAGAGTTTAATTCATATGCAAATGAGCACTCACAAGTGCCCAGGGGCGGCGTTCAGTGTGTAGGAGCCCAGACTGCTCTGCCTTCTTTTCACTTTACTCCTGCCCAGCCTCTTCCTTTGCCCGCCCTCAAGTCCGGACCTATCGATGAGGCAAGAGACTTGGAGGGCGGGCAAAGGCAGAGGCTGGGGAGGAGTAAAGTGAAATGAAGGCAGAGCAGCCTGGGCTCCTACACAATGAACTCCTCCCTGGGCACTTGCGAGTGCTCATTTGCATATGAATTAAACTCCGTTTTTCCTGCTGGTGCAAGTCCAAAGACAAAGGTACAGTTACAGTTACAATCCTGTATAGGTGCATTTGGCTTAATATGAGCAGATATTGCCCGAAACACTTCAGAATTCATCCTACTGCTTTTGTCAGCAGTCATATCATCAATAAATACAAGAGAACCAGTTCCATTGGCAGCCATACATGCCCACGCAATGACATCACCACCATGCTTCACTGATGAGGTTGTATGCTTGGGAAGAGGAGTATGGAGAAGGAAAGGAACTGCTCATGATCCCATCACTCTGGTACAAGTTGATCTTGGTCTCATCTGTCCATAGGATGATGTTCCAGAACTGTGAAGGCTATTTTTTAGATGTCGTTTGGGAAACTCTAATCTGGCCTTCCTGTTTGTGAGGCTCACCAATGGTTTACATCTTGTGGTGAACCCTCTGTATTAACTCTGGTGAAGTCTTCTCTTGATTGTTGACTGATACACATACACCTACCTCCAGGAGAGTGTTCTTGATCTGGCCAACTGTTGTGAAGGGTGTTTTCTTCACCAGGGAAAGAATTCTTTGGTCATCCACCACAGATGTTTTCCGTGGTCTTCCGGGTCTTTTGGTGTTGCTGAGCTCACCAGTGCGTTCCTTCTTTTTAAAGGATGTTCCAAACAGTTGTTTTAACCATCTCTGATGTTTTTTTTTTAAATTATATTATTTAATTGTTTTTTTCAGCCCAATGATGGTTTGCTTCACCGATGGTGACAGCTCTTTGGATCTCATCTTGAGAGTTGACAGCAACAGATTCCAAATGCAAATAGCACACTTGAAATGAACTCAGGATCTTTTATATGCTCATTGATTTTATATGCACATATATAAAGGGGAGCAAATACATTAGCAACGGGCCACAAGTGTTGGATATGCTCAAAATATTATATATATATATATATATATATATATATATATATATATATACATATATACACACACACACACACACACACACACACACACACATACATATATACACATATACATATATACAAAAAAAAATTGGACTGCACTCCAAGCAATTCTTTGAAAAAAATCTGTGTTTATTCACCCATCAATGGCAAAGCGACGTTTCGGCTCCAACTGAGCCTTTCTCAAGCGGATGCATATGGGTTTAAGCATTTCCTGCCTGTTGAACACCACGCCATGCCAGTCTTGAGTGGGACTTGCAGACTCCTCCCTCCTCCCATTGCTGGCATGGTAGATGCTGGAGTTAACTGGCGAGTGGTCTGTGAGCCGGTCCTCACGCTCCTGTAATTCACCCTCTGGCCCCTGGTATTGTCTATGCGGCTCAGGTAGGCGAGTGTTAGGACCCAAGCTACTTAAGAAACCTTGGCGCAGTGCTCAGGCTCAGACATGTCCTCATGTTGGCTAATCTCAATTTTAACACCAGTTTGAGGGCTTAGTAAAATCGCAGAGTGCATCTGTCCTTGTTATAAGATTGATAATGAGGGAACAACACACATACCTGGCCATGTAACAGCTGAGAAGCCAACTGTCCATTAATTTAGGTACCTTAACAAGTAGGAGGCACATATGCAGACTGTTTAATTCCTACACTGGTCACCTGAATTTGATGTAAATACCCTCAAATTAAAGCTGACAGTCTGCAGTTAAAGCACATCTTGTTTGTTTCATTTCAAATACATTCTGGTGGTGTATAGAGCCAAAAGTGTTAGAATTGTGTTGATGTCCCAATATTTATGGACCAGACTATCGCTCCTTAGAGAGAGAGCTCTTTAAATCAGTGTGAGGAGACTTCTAGGCCATACATGCTCCTCTGGAATTCTGGGAGGAAAGGGATGCAAATGAGCTCTTAACAAGTTCTGCCTCTAATGCCACCAGATGTAAGGTAATTGGAGGCACATAAGATGGTCTTCAAGGGAAATTGTATTGCCCTGGGCTCAAAACTGAAATGAGACACTGCTTTACAAAAGACCACAGTTACTGCTCAATTGAAAGATTTCGAATTTTAGCTAGGAAACACGACGATCATGCCATCTGCTTTGCTGTATAGTGCTCTTGCGCGCTAGATTGTGGGAACTGGCCATTGAAAGAAAATATAGGTATATATTGTTGTTCTATAACCGTGTCTAATACACCTGCTACCTGGTCCTCTCGTGGTCCCTTTTGCTTGGATCGACCACCAGAGGACACAGGCAGCTCAGTAATAAGTAGCACCAAACACCACTACACTAAACACCCCCCCCCCCCCCGGTCACTTATTAACCCCTTAACAACCCCTGATCACCCCCCTGTCATTGATTTTGAAAAATTTTTGTTTGTTTTTTTCTTACTAAGTTTCATATTACACTAACTTGTGTCAAAAAATATCTCACATTAACTCACCATATCCCTCACGGAATCCAAAAGCGTAAAATTTTTTAGACATTTATATTCCAGACTTCTTCTCACGCATATTGTGAGGGGCATATTGAGTCCGTGAAAGATTTACATTTTTGTCCCAAGTTAGCGAAAAGGGAGACAGACTTTTTTTTATTTTTTTTGTATTCTCACAATTTCCGCTAACTTGTGCCAAAAAAAAAAAAAAAGTTCTATGAACTCACTATGCCCATCAGTGAATACCTTAGGGTGTCTACTTTCCGAAATGGGGTCATTTGTGGGGTGTTTGTACTGTTTGGCCATTGTAGAACCTCAGGAAAAATGACAGCTGCTCAGAAAGTCAGAGCTGCTTCAAAAAGCGGAAATTCACATTTTTGTACCATAGTTTGTAAACGCTATAACTTTTACACAAACCATTTTTTTTACCCAAACATTTTTTTAAATCAAAGACATGTAGCACAATAAATTTAGAGAAAATGTACATATGGATGCAAAATTTTACAACTGAAAGTGAAGTCATTTTTTTGCAAAAAATAAATAAATAAATCGCTACATTTCGATTAATAACAAAAAAAGTAAAAAAAAAAAATGTCAGCAGCAATGACATTTCATTGCTGCTGACATTTTTTTTTTTTTACTTTTTTTGTTATTAATCGAAATGTAGCGATTTATTTATTTATTTTTTGCAAAAAAATGACTTTTCACTAAATGAAAAGCTCTATTAGTGAGAAGAAAAGGAGGTAAAATTCATTTGGGTGGTAAGTTGCATGACCGAGCAATAAACTGTTAAAGTAGTGTAGTGCAGAAGTGTAAAAAGTGGCCTGGTCATTAAGGGTGTTTCAGCTAGGGGGGTTGAAGTTGTTAAACAATAAACAGTCATTTTCAGCAGATGTGTAGGATTTATTTTATTTTCATAAATAACTAGACAGACCGCCAAAACCTTTTCTGAGCTTTTCTGAATACATGTAATCTGCCAAAAGATGGCAAACATGGCACTAGCATCTCTTAATACCCAGATCACAGCGGAAGAGCTTGAGGGGGTAGTTAAAACAGCTCCCTAACAATAAGTCCTCTGGCCTGATAGCCTACCTTACCTCTATTACAAATCCTTTTTACCTCTCCTCCTACCACGTTAACCTCATTCAATTCCTTCTTATTAGGCCCCATGCACACGGCCGTTGTTCACGGCCGTGTGCGGGCCGTGGAACCGCGGCCTGGATCCCTTCCTGTGAGCTGGAGCGCACGGCGTCACTGGTTGCTATGACGCCGTGCGCCCCCTGCTGCCGGCACAGTACAGTAATACACTGGTATAGATCATACCAGTGTAGTACTGTATTGCGGCGGCAGCAGGGAGCGCACGGCGTCATAGCAACCAGTGACGCCGTGCGCTCCAGCTCACAGGAAGGGATCCAGGCCGCGGTTCCACGGCCGTGAAACACGGCCGTGTGCATGGGGCCTTAGGTAGACTCCCCACTCCTATATAACCCTCATTCCAAAACCAGGCAAAGACCCATTAGACTGTTCAAATTATCAACCCATAGCCCTCCTGAACTCAACCCAAAAAATATTTACTAAAATCCTGGCTAGCCGGCTCACATATTTGCTCCCTCAATTGATAAATAAGGACCAAGTGAGCTTTGTTCCATGCTGGCAGGGTGGTGACAACACTAGGAGAACTATAAGCTTGATCGACGTAGTCAATAAACCTAAACAACAAGCTCTATTAAGCTGGGATGCGAAAAAAAAGCATTCAACCGTCTAAGTTGGTCTTTCATGTTTTCCACCCTGCGGGCTATTGTTATCACTGCGCGTGCTTTAGACCCATTCTGGTACATTCCCTATAAGTAATAGAACATGCCAAGGATGCCCACTTTCCCCTCTCCTTTTTGTGCTTTGCATTGAGCCACTTGCAGCAGACATCAGGTCTCACCCTGACATACATGGAATTAATAATGTAGAACTTAAAGTTTCTGTTTGCAGATGCCATTCTTCTCACCTTGTCTGACTTGCATGTCACTCTTCCAAGTCTTTTTCGTTTATTGGAGGACTACTGTAGAAATCAAATCAGGGTACAAAGTAAATACAACCAAAACTGAAGCCCTACCACCTGACCTCCCCCTGATGGGTTAGCATTACTACAAACCAACTTTCACTTTAAACGGAGTACCAGATGCTTGCGCCATCTAGGGATACAATTAACTCCCATGTACTCTTCCCTATATGATCCAAATTTTTCACCTCTCCATGACCTCAAATCCCTTATGACCAAATTGAGGACTCTGCCGATATCCTTCTTTGGACAAATAGCAACAGTTAAAATATTGATTCTTCCCCAACTGTTATACCCATTTGAGACCCTCCCTGTTCCTGGGAAGGAGTCGAGCGCTCTCCAATCAGCCATCTTGCAGTTCATATGGAATGGAAAAAAGACAATAGCCTGCAGTGTTTTTACAGCTCTTAAAATGCAGGGAGGACTGTCTAATAGGTACTATTGGGCCACACACCTGAGACTACTTCCAGCTTGCTCCTCTCTTTATGCTTAGGCCTCTTTCACACTTGCGTTGTCCGGATCCGGCGTGTACTCCACTTGCCGGAATTACACGCCGGATCCGGAAAAACGCAAGTGGACTGAAAGCATTTGAAGACGGATCAGTCTTCAAAATGCTTTCAGTGTTACTATGGCACCCAGGAAGCTATTAAAGTCCTGGTTGCCATAGTAGGAGCGGTATACTTACAGTCCGTGCGGCTCCCGGGGCGCTCCAGAATGACATCAGAGTGCCCCATGCGCATGGATGACGTGCCATGCGATCACGTCATCCATGCGCTTGGGGCGCCCTGACGTCACTCTGGAGCGCCCCGGGAGCCGCATGGACGGTAAGTATACTGCTCCCCCGCTCCCCACTACACTTTACCATGGCTGCCAGGACTTTAGCGTCCCGGCAGCCATGGTAACCATTGAGAAAAAGCTAAACGTCGGATCCGGCAATGCGCCAAAACAACGTTTAGCTTAAGGCTGGATCCGGATCAATGCCTTTCAATGGAAATTCATTCCGGATCCGGCCTTGCGGCAAGTCTTCAGGATTTTTGGCCGAAGGAAAAAGCGCAGCATGCTGCGGTATTTTCTCCGGCCAAAAAACGTTCCGTTCCGGAACTGAAGACATCCTGAATGGATTTCACTCCATTCAGAATGCATTAGGATAAAACTAATCAGGATTCTTCCGGCATAGAGCCCCGACGACGGAACTGTATGCCGGAAGAAAAGAACGCAAGTGTGAAAGAGCCCTTTACTCTAGATGGATGGAAATATTAAAACTAGCGCCCATACATCCAAATTCCCTTCTATGGTCACCCACTCCGCCTGCAACTCAGTCCCAACTATTGGGCCCGATGTCCTTTACGTGCAACATCTGGCAAATCTGCAGACGATTTGCCTTGGTCTCAGGTAAGTCCTCTATGACCGCTTTCCTTTTCCATTCCATATTTCCGGAGGGTATGCTCCCTTCCATTTTTAGACAATGGTTATCTAGGAAGTTAGTTATTCCACTTTGCAGAAATAACAGACCACAGAACCCTGTGGCTCTTACCAGTCAATGCTCTTAGATCTACCTTCCAGCTCCCAGACTCCACTAGATATCAGAACCTACAAATACAATACTTCCTCAACAGTATATTTAATTCCCCACAGGTCTCTATCCCAACCCAATTTGTGAAATTGTGCAAACTTTTGGATTTGACCAAGGGACTCATTTCTTGGTTTAATCTCCACTCCTTCTGTACGTCACTCCTATATGACCAAATGGGATACCATTTTGGATCGTGCAATCTCCCCCGAAGAATAGAAACTGATTTGGAGGAAAGCTGCCTTGACTTATACAAGTTCTCTCTATGGGAGACGCATGTAGAGGATATTGTTGTTTTAGTACCACATCCAACAACTGAGGCGTCTCAGGATCTGGAGGTGTGGAACAGGACTGGGCATTCCCAAAAGATATGTATAAGGGATCCCATTTATTTGCTCTACCAACTCCTGGACACTAGGTTTTCTTTAAACCCTCTTACCTACTTAACATGCCCCATAACACCTCAGAAAAACACTGTCATTGATATTACACATTTTGACGGCTGCTAAATGCCTTGTTGCCAGCTTTTGGAAGACTGTAGCACCCACACAACTTGATCTCACTAACCTTATTGACATTAGAAGATTGAAACACCTCACAGCCATCATGAATAACCAGGTTGAACAGTTCGATCGCGTCTTGCAATTGTGTTATTCTTGTACATGCCTCTAGAGGTCACACTGCTCTCCCACCCCATTTTTCCTTCGTCTTGTGTCATGTCCTGTTGTAGGCCACCTTCTTTTCACCTACATGCTTACTCTTCGCTTTTTTATATATCTATATAACTATTTACTAGCTTCCTGTTAGTGGTATGTTAATTTAACTGGTTTATGTACATTTGTTAGCTAGGTAAAGCCTTAGGCCCATTGCAGACAAGCATTCCTCCCACAGAGAGTCTGCAAAGCAGCACCCGGCCTGACCTCCCAGCACTGACTGGATTCACATAGCATTATATTGATTTATGATGCCAAGTAACTCACAGTTCTGGAGTGTATTGGATAACACTGGATAAATCAATATAATGCTATGACCCCTGACAGCGCTGGGAGGTCAGGCCGGCAGCTGCGTTGTGGACTCGCTGCAGGAGGAATGTTCATCTGCAAGGGGCCTTAAAACGGGCTACTGAGTTATTGTTTTGGTTGAAGAACAAATCAGATATTCATTTCATTGCAACCTTATTCTTTCATATGGCTTTGCAGATCTCTGCATAACCTTAAACGTATGCTTTATGGGTATTTACATCCCTAATAGTATACCCCAATGCGTTGCACTTCATAATGTAATTGGTTTGCAAATCACCCCCTGTCCAATTAAAGGGGTTGTCCGGGTTCACAGATTAACCCGGACACATCCCCATTTTCACCCAGGAAGCATCCCTGACGTTCGGGTGTCCGCTTGTGAGCTCCGTTTGAAGGGTCTCACAAGCGGCCCCGAACGCATCCGTACTGCCCTAATGCATTTTGAGTGGATGCGGATCCGCTGAGAATGCATCAGTCTGGCAGCGTTCAGCCTCCGCTCAGCAGGCGGACACCTGAACGCTGCTTGCAGCGTTCGGGTGTCCGCCTGGCCGTGCGGAGGCGTGCGGATCCGTCCAGACTTACAATGCAAGTCAATGGGGACGGATCCGTTTGAAGATGACACAATATGGCTCAATCTTCAAACGGATCCGCCCCCCATTGACTTTCAATGTAAAGTCTGGACGGATCCGTCTGAGGCTACTTTCACACTTAGAATTTTTTTTAACAATATAATGCAGACTGATCCGTTCTGAACGGAGTCACCGTCTGCATTATATGAGCGGATCCGTCTCAGACGGATCCGCTCTGAACGCAAGTGTGAAAGTAGCCTTAAGCATCAGAGCAGTTGATGCTCCAATGCTCTCCTTTGCCCTGCGCTAAATCAAGTAGGGCAAAGGCATTTTTTTCCGGTGATGGGCGTGCCATGGAGAGCCCAGTACATCAGAGCAGGTGACGTCACCGAACAGTGTGGCAGTGTGTTGTTGTAAACAAAAGCCGTTGCCCTGCGCGATGCTCCGATGCCAACATCAGGTGGACTGCCATGTTCGGGTTCAGCTCTGAACCAGCACAACCCCTATTTCACCTTAAGGACTTGGCCATTTTTTGCAAATCTGACCGGTGTCACCAAGTGCTGATAACTTTAAAATGCTTTGACTTATTCAGGCCATTCTGAGACTTTTTTTCATCACATATTGTACTTCATGACACTGGTAAAATGAAGTAAAAAAAAAAAATCTCAACTTCTATAATACATCGTAATACCTCCAAAAATAGTTATTACTTTACATTCCCCATATGTCTACTTCATGTTTGGATCATTTTGGGGATGTTACAAGGCTTAGAAGTTTAGAAGCAAATCTTGAAATTTCAGAAATTTTCAAAAACCCAATTTTTAGGGACCAGTTCAGGTCTGAAGTCACTTTGTGAGGCTTACATAATAGAAACCACCCAAAAATGACCCCATTCTATAAACTACACCCCTCAAGGTATGCAAAACTGATTTTACAAACGTTGTTAACCCTTTAGGTGTTCCACAAGAATTAATGGAAAATAGAGCTACAATTTCAAAATGTCACTTTTTTGGCAGATTTTCCATTTTAATTTTTTTTACAGTGACAAAGCAATGGTTAACAGCCAAACCAAACTCCGTATTTATGGCCCTGATTCTGTAGTTTACAGAAACACCCCGTATCTGTTTGTAAACCGCTGTACGGGCACACGGCAGGGCGCAGAAGGAAAGGAATGCCATACGGTTTTTGGAAAGCAGGTTTTGCTGGACTGTTTTTTTTTTTTTTTTTTTTTTACACCATGTCCCATTTGAAGCCCTCCTGATGCACCCCTAGAGTAGACACTCCCAAAAAGTGGCCCCATTTTAGAAACTACATGATTAGGGTAGCAGTATTGCTGGTATTCGTTTAGGGTACATGATTTTTGGTTGCTCTATATTACACTTTTTGTGAGGCAAGGTAACAGCCGTTTTGGCACAGTTTTTATTTTTTTTGTTATAGAAACATAGAATGTGTCGGCAGATAAGAACCATTTGGCCCATCTAGTCTGCCCAATATACTAAATACTATGGATAGCCCCTGGCCCTATCTTATATGAAGGATGGCCTTATGCCTATCCCATGCATGCCTAAACTCCTCCACTGTATTTGCAGCTACCACTTCTGCAGGAAGGCTATTCCATGCATCCACTACTCTCTCAGTAAAATAATACTTCCTGATATTACTTTTAAACCTTTGCCCCTCTAATTTAAAACTATGTCCTCTTGTAGCAGTTTTTCTTCTTTTAAATATCCTCTCCTCTTACCTTGTTGATTCCCCATTATGTATTTAAAAGGTTCCATCATATCCCCTCTGTCTCGTATTTCTTCCAAGCTATACATGTTAAGGTCCTTTAATCTTTCCTGGTAAGTTTTATCCTGCAATCCATGTACCAGTTTAGTAGCTCTTCTCTGAACTCTTTCCAAAGTATCAATATCCTTCTGGAGATATGGTCTCCAGTACTGAGCACAATACTCCAAATGAGGTCTCACTAGTGCTCTGTAGAGCGGCATGAGCACCTCCCTCTTTCTACTGGTAATTCCTCTCCCTATACACCCAAGCATTCTGCTAGCATTTCCTGCTGCTCTATGACATTGTCTACCTACCTTTAAGTCTTCTGAGATAATGATCCCTAAATCCCTTTCCTCAGATACTGAGGTTAGGACTGTATCACTGATTTTATATTCTGCTCTTGGGTTTTTACGTCCCAAGTGCATTATCTTGCACTTAACATTAAATTTTAGTTGCCAGATTTTTGACCATTCCTGTAGTTTTCCTAAGTCCTTTTCCATTTGGTGTATCCGTGCAGGAACATCAACCCCGTTACAAATCTTTGTGTCATCAGCAAAAAGACACACCTTACCATTGAGGCCTTCTGCAATTTCTCTGATAAAGAAATTAACCACTTCAGCCCCGCTAGGTGAAACCCCCTTCATGACCAGAGCACTTTTTACACTTCGGCACTACACTCATTTCACCGTTTATCGCTCGGTCATGCAACTTAGCACCCAAATGAATTTTACCTCCTTTTCTTCTCACTAATGGAGCTTTCATTTGGTGGTATTTTATTGCTGCTGACATTTTTACTTTTTTTGTTATTAATCGAAATGTAACGATTTTTTTGCAAAAAAAATGACATTTTTCACTTTCAGCTGTAAAATTTTGCAAAAAAAACGACATCCATATATAAATTTTTCACCAAATTTATTGTTCTACATGTCTTTGATAAAAAAAAAAATGTTTGGGCAAAAAAAAATGGTTTGGGTAAAAGTTATAGCATTTACAAACTATGGTACAAAAATGTGAATTTCCGCTTTTTGAAACAGCTCTGACTTTCTGAGCACCTGTCATGTTTCCTGAGGTTCTACAATGCCCAAACAGTATAACTACCCCACAAATGACCCCATTTCGGAAAGTAGACACCCTAAGGTATTCGCTGATGGGCATAGTGAGTTCATAGAACTTTTTATTTTTTGTCACAAGTTAGCGGAAAATGATGATTATTTTTATTTTTTTTATTTTTTCTTACAAAGTCTCATATTCCACTAACTTGCGACAAAAAATAAAAAATTTTAGGAACTCACCATGCCCCTCACAGAATACCTTGGGGTGTCTTCTTTCCAAAATGGGGTCACTTGTGGGGTAGTTATACTGCCCTGGCAATTTAGGGGCCCAAATGTGTGAGAAGTACCTTGCAATCAAAATGTGTAAAAAATGACCGGTGAAGTCCAAAAGGTGCACTTTGGAATATGCGCCCCTTTGCCCACCTTGGCAGCAAAAAAGTGTGACACATCTGGTATCGCCGTACTCAGGAGAAGTTGGGCAATGTGTTTTGGGGTGTCATTTTACATATACCCATGCTGGGTGAGAGAAATATCTTGGCAAAAGACAACTTTTCCCATTTTTTTATACAAAGTTGGCATTTGACCAAGATATTTTTCTCACCCAGCATGGGTATATGTAAAATGACACCCCAAAACACATTCCCCAACTTCTCCTGAGTACGGCGATACCAGATGTGTCACACTTTTTTGCTGCCAAGGTGGGCAAAGGGGCACATATTCCAAAGTGCACCTTTCGGATTTCGCAGGCCATTTTTTACACATTTTGATTGCAAGGTACTTCTTACACATTTGGGCCCCTAAATTGCCAGGGCAGTATAACTACGCCACAAGTGACCCCATTTTGGAAAGAAGACACCCCAAGGTATTCCGTGAGGGGCATGGCGAGTTCCTAGAATTTTTAATTTTTTGTCGCAAGTTAGTGGAATATGAGACTTTGTAAGGAAAAAAGAAAAAAAAAAGAAAAATCATCATTTTCCGCTAAATTGTGACAAAAAATAAAAAATTCTAGGAACTCGCCGTGCCCCCCACGGAATACCTTGGGGTGTCTTCTTTCCAAAATGGGGTCACTTGTGGCGTAGTTATACTGCCCTGGCAATTTAGGGGCCCAAATGTGTAAGAAGTACCTTGCAATCAAAATGTGTAAAAAATGGCCTGCGAAATCCGAAAGGTGCACTTTGGAATATGTGCCCCTTTGCCCACCTTGGCAGCAAAAAAGTGTGACACATCTGGTATCGCCGTACTCAGGAGAAGTTGGGCAATGTGTTTTGGGGTGTCATTTTACATATACCCATGCTGGGTGAGAGAAATATCTTGGCAAAAGACAACTTTTCCAATTTTTTTATACAAAGTTGGCATTTGACCAAGATATTTTTCTCACCCAGCATGGGTATATGTAAAATGACACCCCAAAACACATTCCCCAACTTCTCCTGAGTACGGCGATACCACATGTGTGACACTTTTTTGCAGCCTAGATGCGCAAAGGGGCCCAAATTCCTTTTAGGAGGGCATTTTTAGACATTTGGATCCCAGACTTCTTCTCACACTTTCGGGCCCCTAAAAAGCCAGGGCAGTATAAATACCCCACATGTGACCACATGTGTGGTAGTGCTGCCCCAGGTGCTTTATGTCCTGCGCAACTCGCCTGTATGGATCACGGACAAGTATTTTAGATTGATAGAGCGGATGATTAATGATCTATTATGGGGGAGGAAGCGCGTGAGACTGAAGGCACTTTATTTTTTTATGCCCTATAATCAGGGAGGTCTCAACCTCCCTTATTTTAAGGGCTATTTGGTGGCTTCTCAACTTTGTTTTTTTAATGATTGGGAAAGTAGCCATTTCTGCAACAAAGTGGTGAAAGACTCAGGTTTTTCGGATTTTTTTACTGTATTGGAGTCCGATTATTTAGCAAACCCACAGACTGGGTATACACTTTTTTGCAGAATGGCTATAAAGACGTGGTTAGTTATAAGGAGCTGGTGTGGAGTCAAGGCATCACTTATTTGTACCCCACTGTGGCATAACTCAAAGCTCTTGGAGTTAGGGGACTTGCGTTGTTGCCAGTATTGGAGGACTAAGAATGTTCAGTACTTATATCAGGTGGTCAGCGGCGGACAAATCCTGTCTCTGACGGAGCTAAGACAAAGATCAAACCTGGGCGAGGTGGCTTGGTATGCATACTTTCAATTGAGGTCAGCACTTTCTACTACTTTGAATAGTCACCTTTTCTCTATAGATACTCCACAATTCTTACATGATTTATTCTGTAAAAAAACTGTCACGAGAATTAAAATATCACATTGTTATAGACACTTAATGAAAGAATTTTTTTTGGGTGTTCTTTCTCCAGGACAAAGATCCTGGTCTTCTGTACTTTTAGATATGGGTCCCCCAGATTGGGAGAATATAGGGGAAAGTTTAAAATCCGTTTCACACAACTTTAATCACACTGTTGTACAATTTAATATTTTGCACAAAATATATGTGACACCTAGGTGGTTATATAGGAGAGGACTTAGAGCCTCCTCTGACTGCCCATAAAAGAAGAGAAGAAAAAAAAAAAAACAAAGAATAGAAAAGGGAAGAAGTAAAAAAGAAGGGAAAAAAAAAAAAAAAAAAAAAAAACACAAAAAAAAAAATAAAAAAAAAATAAAAAATAAAAAAATAAATAAAAAATGTGTAAAAAATGTGTAAAAAATGGCCTGCGAAATCCGAAAGGTGCCCCTTTGCCCACCTTGGCTGCAAAAAAGTGTCACACATGTGGTATCGCCGTACTCAGGAGAAGTTGGGCAATGTGTTTTGGGGGGGTCATTTTACATATACCCATGCTGGGTGAGAGAAATATCTTGGGAAAAGACAACTTTTCCCATTTTTTTTATACAAAGTTGGCATTTGACCAAGATATTTTTCTCACCCAGCATGGGTATATGTAAAATGACACCCCAAAACACATTCCCCAACTTCTCCTGAGTACGGCGATACCACATGTGTGACACTTTTTTGCAGCCTAGATGCGCAAAGGGGCCCAAATTCCTTTTAGGAGGGCATTTTTAGACATTTGGATCCCAGACTTCTTCTCATGCTTTAGGGCCCCTAAAAATCCAGGGCAGTATAAATACCCCACATGTGACCCCACTTTGGAAAGAAGACACCCCAAGGTATTCAATGAGGGGCCTGGCGAGTTCCTAGAATTTTTTTTTTTTTTGCATAAGTTAGCGGATATAGATTTTTTTTTGTTTTTTTTCTCACAAAGTCTCACTTTCCGCTAACTTAGGACAAAAATTTCAATCTTTCATGGACTCAATATGCCCCTCACGGAATATCTTGGGGTGTCTTCTTTCCGAAATGGGGTCACATGTGGGGTATTTATACTGCCCTGGCTTTTTAGGGGCCCTAAAGCGTGAGAAGAAGTCTGGAATATAAATGTCTAAAAATGTTTACGCATTTGGATTCCGTGAGGGGTATGGTGCGTCCATGTGAGATTTTATTTTTTGACACAAGTTAGTGGAATATGAGACTTTGTAAGAAAAAACAAAAACAAACAAAAAATTTCCGCTAACTTGGGCCAAAAAAAAATGGCTGAATGGAGCCTTACCAGGGGGGGAGTGATCAATGACAGGGGGGTGATCACCCATAATAGACTCCCTGATCACCCCCCTGTCATTGATCACCCCCCCTGTAAGGCTCCATTCAGACATCCGCATGATTTTTTACGGATCCATGGATACATGGATCGGATCCACAGAACGCATGCGGACGTCTGAATGGAGCCTTACAGGGGGGTTATCAATGACAGGGGGTGATCAGGGTAATCAGGGTGATCACCCCCCTGTCACTGATCACCCCCCCTGTAAGGCTCCATTCAGACATCCGCATGATTTTTTACGGATCCATGGATACATGGATCGGATCCACAGAACGCATGCGGACGTCTGAATGGAGCCTTACAGGGGGGTTATCAATGACAGGGGGTGATCAGGGTAATCAGGGTGATCACCCCCCTGTCACTGATCACCCCCCCTGTAAGGCTCCATTCAGACATCCGCATGATTTTTTACGGATCCATAAAACGCATGCGGACGTCTGAATGGAGCCTTACAGGGGGGTTATCAATGACAGGGGGGTGATCAGGGAGTGTATATGGGTGATCACCCGCCTGTCATTGATCACCCCCTGTAAGGCTCCATTCAGACGTCCGCATGTGTTTTGCGGATCCGATCCATGTATCCATGGATCCGTAAAAATCATGCGGACGTCTGAATGGTGCCTTACAGGGGGGTGATCAATGACGGGGGTGATCAATGACAGGGGGTGATCAGGGAGTGTATATGGGTGATCACCCGCCTGTCATTGATCACCCCCCTGTAAGGCTCCATTCAGACGTCCGCATGATTTTTACGGATCCATGGATACATGGATCGGATCCGTAAAAATCATGCGGACGTCTGAACGGAGCCTGACAGGGGGGTGATCAATGACAGGGCGGTGATCAATGACAGGGGGGTGATCAGGGAGTTTATATGGGGTGATCAGGGGTTTATAAGGGGTTAATAAGTGACGGGGGGGGGGGTGTAGTGTAGTGTAGTGTGGTGTTTGGTGCGACTGTACTGACCTACCTGAGTCCTCTGGTGGTCGATCCTAACAAAAGGGACCACCAGAGGACCAGGTAGGAGGTATATTAGACGCTGTTATGAAAACAGCGTCTAATATACCTGTTAGGGGTTAAAAAAATTCGGATCTCCAGCCTGCCAGCGAGCGATCGCCGCTGGCAGGCTGGAGATCCACTCGCTTACCTTCCGTTCCTGTGAGCGCGCGCGCCTGTGAGCGCGCGCGCCTGTGTGCGCGCGTTCACAGGAAATCCCGGCCCTCGCGAGATGACGCGTATACGCGTCGTTGAGCGCAGGGCTGCCACCTCCGGACCGCACATCTGCGTTAGGCGGTCCGGAGGTGGTTAAACAATATGGGTCCCAGAACAGATCCCTGAGGTACCCCACTGGTAACAAGACCTTGGTCTGAATATACTCCATTGACTAAAACCCTCTGTTGCCTGTCCCTCAGCCACTGCCTAATCCATTCAACAATATGGGAGACCAAGCCCAAAGACTGCACTTTATTGATAAGCCTTCTATGTGGGACAGTATCAAAAGCCTTACTAAAGTCTAGATAAGGGCTCTTTCACACTTGCGTTCTTTTGTTCCGGCATAGAGTTCCGTCGTCGGGGCTCTATGCCGGAAGAATCCTGATCAGGATTATCCCCATGCATTCTGAATGGAGAGAAATCCGTTCAGGATGCATCTGGATGTCTTCAGTTCAGGACCGGAACGTTTTTTGGCCGGAGAAAATACCGCAGCATGCTGCGCTTTTTGCTCCGGCCAAAAAACCTGAACGCTTGCCGCAGGGCCGGATCCGGAATTAATGCCCATTGAAAGTTATTAATCCGGATCCGGCCTTAAGCTAAATGTCGTTTTGGCGCATTACCGGATCCGACGTTTAGCTTTTTCTGAATAGCTTCCTGGCAGCCATGGTAAAGTGTAGTGCGTAGCGGGGGAGCAGTATACTTACCGTCCGTGCGCCCCCCGAGGCGCTCCAGAGTGACGTCAGGGCACCCCACGCACATGGATGACGTGATCGCATGGACACGTCATCCATGCGCATGGGGCGCTCCGACATCATTCTGGAGCGCCCCGGGAGCCACATGGACGGTAACTATACTGCTCCTCCGCTCCTCACTACTACTATGGCAACCAGGACTTTAATAGCGTCCTGGGTGCCATAGTATCACTGAACGCATTTTGAAGACTGATCAGTCTTCAAATGCTTTCAGTTCACTTGCGCTTTTCCGGATCCGGCATGTAATTCCGGCAAATGGAGTACACAACAGATCCGGACAACGCAAGTGTGAAAGAGGCCTAAGCGATGTCAATCAAAAAAAAAAAAAAAACTAAGATTCGTTTGACATGATCTCCCTGAAGTAAACCCATGCCGTTTTTCATCTTTCAATCTATGGGATTTTAGATGTTCCACAATCCTCTCCTTAAGTATGGTTTCCATTAATTTCCCCACTATTGATATCAGGCTTACTTACCTATAGTTGCCCGATTCCTCCCTACTACCTTTCTTGTGAATGGGCACATTTGCAAATTTCCAATCTTCTGGGAAGACTCCCGTTACCAGTGATTTGTTAAATAAATCCGTTAATGGTTTTGCTAGTTCACTGCTGAGCTCTTTTAATAGCTTTGGGTGTATCCCATCAGGCCCCTGTGACTTATTTGTATTAATTTTAGACAGCTGACTTAGAACCTCTTCCTCTGTAAAGACACATGCATCAAAATATTCATTAGTCTTCCTCCCTAACTGAGGTCCTTCTCCTTCATTTACCTTTGTAAAAACTGAACAAAAGAAGTATTTTTATTGAGGCAGTCAGCTAGTTCTTTATCTTCTTCCATATACCTTCCATATTTTGTTTTTAATTTGGTAATACCTTGTTTTAGTTTCATTTTTTTCCTGACTGAGCTAATTTCTCTTCTGCCTGTGCTTTAGAAGCTCTTATAACTTGTTTGGCCTCTCTCTGCCTAATCTTAGAAATTTGTCTGTCATCCTCGTTTTGTTTGTTTTTTATAATTCCTAAATGCCATCTTTTTGTTTAACGATTTTGGCCACTTCTGCTGAGTACCACAGTGGTCTCTTCCTTTTTTGCTTTAACTGACAAGCCTAATGCAATTTTCTGTTTCCTTCAATAGTGTGACTTATAGTCCCATTTCTCCTGGACTCCAATGAAACAGTTTGTCTGATAGGGACTCGTATACCACTAATCTAATTTTAGAAAAGTCAATTTTTCTACAATCTAAAACTTTTGTTTTTGTGTGGTGTGACTCAGTCACTGTACTTATAGTAAACCACACTGACTGGTGATCACTAGATCCCAAGCTTTCCCCTAGAGTAATATCAGATACCAAATTCCCATTTGTGAATACTAAAATCTAAAATGGCCTCCTTCCGGGTTGGTTCCTCCACTACTTGCTGTAGAGATAATCCCAGTAGGGAATTTAGAATATCTGTACTCCTGGCAGAACTAGCTATTTTGGTTTTCCAGTTTACATCTGGAAGATTGAAGTCTCCCATAATGATTACTTCCCCCTTCAATGTCATTTTAGCCATTTCCTCAACTAGTAGATCATCTAATTCTTTGACTTAGCTAGGTGGTCTATATATCACACCTACATGAGTTACCTTACGATTATCAAGCTGCAAGGTAACCCAAACTGACTAAATTGTTCTCGCTAACTTGTATCAAATTCGATTTTATGCCATCTTTCACATACAGGGCCTTCTCTGTCTTTCCTGTATAGAGAGAACCCTGGTATTGATATATCCCAGTCATTACTCCCCTTGAACCACGTCTCAGTAACAGCCACTACATCTATATTCTCAGATGCCATTATAGCCTCAAGTTCATTGATCTTATTCCCTAGACTGAGCATTTGTAGACAAGAGACTCTGAGCTAGTCATTTCTAAACCTTTGTGCTACTGGCCTCTTCTGGCATTGTTCCGGGGGGCAGTTGGACTGCTGGATTATCACTCCTTTGCCCCCCTTTCCTAGTTTAAATGCTTCTTAGCAAATACTTGGAACTGTTCACCGAGGACATTCATTCCCTTGACAGAAATAAAGATGCAAACCATCTTTCTTGTACAGTTCTTTTCCATTCCAACAAGCGCTAACATGAGACACAAAGCCAAACCCTTGGTTCAGACACCATTCATCAAGCAATACATTGAATTCATTAATGCGCATCTTCCTGTCATGCTGAAGGTTATGCCCAGGCAAAACTGCAGAGAATGAAACAGTTGATGCAACCTCCCGTATATCCTTTCCAAGTGTATGAAAAGCTTCTTTCACCTTTGAAACCTCACTGCAAGCTAGATAGTTTCTCCTAAGATGGAGAATAACATCCACTTTCCTTTCCTGCTTTGCTTGCCTAACAATATTAAGGATCCATCGTCTATCCCTGCTAGCGGTAGCACCAGGGACACATCTCAACACCATTCTCCTCAAGTTATTTATAACATTCGTCTGACAGGTTAGCTCATGTGATATTTTTATAGACCAGGTTGTCACAGACGCTACGATACTCAATATGTACACTTTATTTTTATTTATGCAAGTGTTACACAATGATTTCATATTTTTTTTAAAATAAATCATGTTTTAGTGTTCCCATATTCTGAGCCATGGCACCGCCGCCCGCCGGATAAGGTAAAACCTCCCCAGCGTTGTGACAGGATGCCTGCTGAATGATTTCATGAGACAACCTGTTGCGATTAACCCCCACCGCAATGCAGTTTTAAAGTTAGGAAAGTTACGTCCTGACTCCTTAAGGACTCAGCAACCATGGTGTACCGGTAAGGGGTTTAAAAACAAAAATATTTAACACAGTATGTGCCGTAAAAATTTTCAGTCACCTTATCCCCCGGAATTTTTTTTGTTTTTTGTTTAAGCTTTCATTTCCTTAACCTGGTAAAAGAGCAATCCCCAATCAGGCTATTAACTAACTTAAGTAAATGTTAGCAGAAAAAAAGATGCAGGTTTCCCACTGGGAGACTCACAGATGGAGTTACTGAAGGTGGGTCTGCACAATCACCACGGGTCCCAGGAGCCTCCGGAGCAGACATAGTCGCTGCAGACAGGGAAGACGCTGACTGAGCTGCCGCGCTGTTTTGAAGCTCGGCATCTGACATGACATCGCACTAGTGGAGTACCTCAGGGGTCAGTATTGGGCCCTATTCTCTTCAATATATTTATTAATGATCTTGTAGAAGGCTTGCATAGTAAAATATCAATTTTCGCAGATGACACTAAACTGTGCAAAGCAATTAACACTGAAGGACAGTATACTACTACAGAGCGATCTGGATAGATTGGAGGCTTGGGCAGATAAGTGGCAGATGAGGTTTAACACTGACAAATGTAAAGTTATGCACATGGGAAGGAATAATGCAAGTCACCCGTACTTATTAAATGGTAAAACACTCGGTAACACAGACATGGAAAAGGATCCAGGAATTTTAATAAACAGCAAACTAAGCTGCAAAAACCAGTGTCAGGCAGCTGCTGCCAAGGCCAATAAGATAATTGGTTGCATCAAAAGGGGCATAGATGCCCGTGATGAGAACATAGTTCTACCACTTTACAAATCGCTAGTCAGACCACACATGGAGTACTGTGTACAGTTTTGGGCTCCTGTGAACAAAACAGACATAGAGCTGGAGAGGGTTCAGAGGAGGGCAACTAAAGTAATAACTGGAATGGGGCAACTACAGTACCCTGAAAGAGTATCAAAATTAGGGTTATTCACTTTAGAAAAAAGACAACTGAGAGGAGATCTAATTAATATGCATAAATATATCAGGGGACAGTACAGAGACCTGTCCCATCATCTATTCATTCCCAGGAATGTGACGAGGGGACATCCTCTGCGTCTGGAGGAAAGAAGGTTTGTACACAAACATAGAAGAGGATTCTTTACGGTAAGAGCAGTGAGACTATGGAACACTCTGCCTGAGGAGGTGGTGATTGTGAGTACAATAAAGGAATTCAAGAGGGGCCTGGATGTATTTCTGGAGTGTAATATTACAGGATATAGCTACTAGAGAGAGATCGTTGATCCAGGGATTTATTCCGATTGCCTGATCCCCTAAAGTGAGGAAAATTGGCTTCTACCTCAGTTTTTTTTTTGCCTTCCTCTGGATCAACTTGCAGGATGACAGGCCGAACTGGATGGACAAAGGTCTTTTTTCGGCCTTATGTACTATGTTACATCATCAGGGTTTGCCTCAGGAGCCAATCCCATATGATTATGTACCCTTTATCAAGCCATCAAGCTCCACCCTCTTTCAGAAATAGCCAGGATCACAGCGGAGCTTTGAGCAATGCCCTGTGCGGCGTTCGGCATCTCTGCTCCCGCCGGTCTTCCTTCTTGTTAGTGTGGAAGCAGACCATCAGTGAAATCAGGTTTCCCGATATTAGAGACTAGATTCACGCTAATCTCCCCAATCTTTTTAAGCCAATTCTAAAAAGGGGAAAAAAAAAAAGAATAATTTTCAACTCCCTAAGAAATCTTCTCTGTGCAGCTTGCCCCATGGGGATAGGAAAAACACTGAGGGTGGGAGTGGGTGGGGGGCTTCTTAAACGCTGTTGATTTTCTGCCCCTACAGAGGTCAATCCCCTCCGTAGCCATCATGGTGGCTGAAATGGATAAGAGGGCTTACAAATACTTTACACCCATCTTAGGCGTGAAAATAGTTGCAAGGATATTAAGTTACATTTTAAACTATTCACCCAAAACCCTAAGGGGACTGGGTGAGATTGGGTTAGTATAGTTATGCATTGGATGGAGTTGAGGGCATGTTGCGTCATGCTGATATGGTCTCTTTCTGATTTACTAAGGCCTCTTTTACACTTGCGTTGCCCGGATCCGGCGTGTACTTTACTTGCTGGAATTACACGCCGGATCCGGAAAAACGCAAGTGTACTGAAAGCATTTGAAGACGGATCCGTCTTCAAAATGCTTTCAGTGTTACTATGGCAGCTAGGACGCTATAGTAGGAGCGGTATACTTGCCATCCGTGCGGCTCCCGGGGCGCTCCAGAGTGATGTCAGAGCGCCCCATGCTCATGGATGACGTGCCATGCGATCACGTCATCCATGCGCTTGGGGCGTCCTGACGTCACTCTGGAGCGCCCCGGGAGCCGCACGGATGGTAAGTATGCTGCTCCCCCGCTCCCCGCTACACTTTACCATGGCTGCCAGGACTTTAGCGTCCCGGCAGCCATGGTAACCACTCTAAAAAAGCTAAACGTCGGATCCGGCAATGCGCCGAAACAACGTTTAGCTTAAGGCCGGATCCAGATCAATGCCTTTCAATGGGCATTCATTCTGGATCTAGCCTTGCAGCAAGTGTTCAGGATTTTTGGCCGAAGCAAAAAGCGCAGCATGCTGCGGTATTTTCTCCGGCAAAAAAAAAAACGTTCCATTCCGGAACTGAAGACATCCTGATGCATCCTGAACGGATTTCACTCCATTCAGAATGCATTAGGATAATCCTGATCAGGATTCTTCCAGCATAGAGCCCCGACGACGGAACTCTATGCCGGAAGACAATAACGCAGGTGTGAAAGAGCCCTAAAGTTGGAGGCAATTCCTGGGAGAGGCGAATTAGATGCAGGAAAGCAAAGCTACACCTCTGCAGGTGCCAGCTGTATAGTACAGCAGGCACCCGGGCGCAATTAACAGGATCAGCAATTAAGTTAGTTTCGGGTATCGAATTTGATATATTTCAATAAAACGAGTTTAAAAAGTGTAACAAGCAAAGATTGGAATGTTGCATACATTATACTGATACACTACATACTCACATTATTACATATGGATCCATTGGTGAGTCACATTGATCTCTTCAGATTACAACTTTAAATCTCATTAATGTCAATTAATAAAGGAGGTACAACAGCAGAGTATTGTGTCGTTGCTTTGTGTTGTCTACAGGGTACATACGTTCAAAAATTGTTTTACTCTGTAGAATGCATATGTATCGAAGATACTGTCAATGGCGAGGAACACCATGATCCGCAAACCTTCTCAAATGTCTGAGGACATTTTCTATGGGAGAACATCATTTTTCCCCCCAGGGTATTATTTGAATACCAAGGCTTTCCATTGAGTAACCGTAGGCGGCCTATCTGCCATCCACCTGAGAGCAACTGCCTTCCTAGCCATGAAGAGAGTCTCCCTCAGAAAAATACAGTTATAGTGCAATAGCGCCTCATCATCAACTACTCCCAAGAGACACTTTTGGGCATAACTTTAGGGCACCTGGGATCATAGTGGATAGTACTGTCGCCACATACCTCCAATAGTTCTGAACATGGTTACATTCCCACACCAGGTGCCAAAAGCCTGCATCTGGTTGTGCACACCTGTGACATCCGCTATGTATCAATCTGCCCATCTTATATAGTCTGACTGGAGTAAGGTAGCTCCTATGAAGTATAAATGTATAAGTCTATTGTGAAGGGAGGGCGATACCCCTCACGGGGCGACTAATGCCTCATTCCATTCTTCTTTAGTGAGGTTTGAGATGCACTCCCTCAATCTAGTCTCTGCCAGCGGAGTTTGAGCACATTTTGATATTCAAGAGGTGTGTGTATATAAAGGCCGATATCATGCCCCTGGGGCCTTGGCTTTTAAGAATGCCGATGAGCAGGTATTTTGAAATTGATTTCTTCAGGGACCTCAGCTGCGCCTGAAGTGTATGGCGCAACTGTAAGCATCTAAAAAAAATGAGGGCGCACCACTCCCACCTTCGTTTGAAGCTGAGTAAAGGAGAAGAGGATCCCATTCTCATAGATCTTTCAGCCTAAGTACTCCATATTCCATAACCATGCCAAATACCCTTCCCCCTCGCACTGCATCAGCATTGGTAGTGATTGATTATCCCATGGTGGCATCTCATCTGGGAGGTCAGCATATTGTTGAAGCTTTGCAGCCTTCCAGACCTGATGTGCTAGTTTATGGATAGGTAGGGGATGTCCAGAGATTGCTGTCAAGTCTGCCAATACAGGCCACAGACTAGAAAGCTGCAAATAATATTGTAGGTAATACTCTGAGTTAGGGAGCTCTACAGGTGAAACCCATGGTGCTAAGTACCTCAATTGCCCGGCTAGAAAGTACAGATGTAAATATAGAAGGACTTCACTATTGCGCAGGCTAGTATCAGAACAAGGGACGCACTGCCCTCAGCATGTTCCATGTTCTCCTCAGCAGCATAGGAGAGATGGAAGCAGCCTCTCCCTCCCCCTGTGCTGCTACTGCCAATGAGGAGAGAGGGGCAGGCGCACTGTGCCACATATTAAAGGAAAGGTTTAATACAAAACCCAGAGGTGGGTGTTGCGATTAGCGGCAGTTAACACCTCAGGTGCCGCACCCGCCTCCTGTATTAAATGTTAATCATATCATTAGTGGCGCAGTGCGCCCCCTCCCACCCCCAGTATTAAAATCATTTGTGGCAGTTCTGATCCCCAGTAGTGTAATCCTGGGACACCAATCTGTTACCATGCCAGCCAGGACGCTACTGAAGCCCTGGTTGCCATAGTCAGCTCCCTGCTGCTGTGTGCACTATGGCACAGGGCAGAAGGGAGAGTGTGAAGTCCTATTCACCCTGATGGAGATCTATCAGGGTGAATAGGACAAAGTAATAAGATCCCAGGTTCTGGCCCCTAAGGTGGAAAATAGTTATATGGCCTCTTGCACACGAACGTGTGTGCCCCGTGGCCGTGCTGCAATGGATCGCGGACCCATTTACTTTAATGGGTCCGCGATCCGCCCATTCTGCAAAAAGATAGGACATGTCTCTCTTTTGGCGGGACGAAACCCCACGGAAGCACTCCGTAGTGCTTCCATTCCGCATCTCTGGAATTGAGGACCCATTCAATGCACACAGAACTGCACCTGTGCATTGCGGATCCGAAAATGTGGTCTGCAATGCGACCACGGAGCGCACACGTTCGTGTGAAAGAGGCCTTAAGTAAAAAAAAAAAATTAAGTATATATTAATAAAATGTATTTATATAGCACCACAATAATCCACAGCGCTTTACAAGTTCATAGGGTTCATATACAAAACAAAAATAACTGGATAATATGCAACTGAAACACTAGGAGTCAGGGCCCTGCTCGCAAGAGCTTACAATCTAAGGAATTGGGGGCAACACAAAGTAGGATTTGAGCAATTATCGAACGGACAGGAGTGGTGTCAGCCGTTCTGCTTTGAGACTACTAGAGGATCGAGCTTAGGCCAGAGGAGTTGGTGTGGGGAATAGTCAGTTTGGGTAGCTTGATAAGCCTGCGTGAAGAGATGTGTGTTTTCAAGGCACGTTTGAAGGTGGAGAAGTTGTGGATTGTCCTAGTATTCCGGGGCAGAGCATTCCAGAAAGTAGGTGTAGCTCAAGAAAAGTCTTGAAGACAGGAGTGAGAGGTACGTATTCTGGATGTTATTAATTTTGGGTTGCTAACAGAAGGAGAGCATGAGTAGGGTGGTAGATGGAGATGAGGGAGGAGATGTATGGAGGTGCAGCGCTGTGGAGAGCTTTGTGGGTGAGGGTGAGAAGTTTGAACTGTATTCTATGGTGGATGGGCAACCAGTGAAGTGACTGGCACAGGCTAGTAGCATCAGTGTAGTGGTTGGATGGATAGATGAGCCTGGCTGCAGCATTTAGAACAGACTGAAGGGGGAAGAGTTTAGTGAGAGGGAGACCAATTAGTAATGCGTTGCAGTAGTCAAGACAAGAAGGAATCAAGGCAACAAGAGTTTTTGCCATTTCCACCCTAAGAAAAGGGCAGATTCTGGCGATATTCTTGACAAGAGCATGTAAGGGATTGAATATGGGGAACAAAAGGAGAGATCTGAGTCAAATGTGGCCCCAAGACAGTGGGCATGTTGCACAGGAGTTATGATAGCGTTGCAGACTGAAATTGAAATATCAAGTTTAGGAGAGTTAGTAGATGGGGGAAAGACAAGAAGTTCAGTTTTCGAGAGGTTAAGTTTTAGATAGAGAGGACATGATGTTAGAGACAGCTGCCAGACAATTACTGGTGTTTTGGAGTAAAGCAGGGGACGATGTGTATAGTTGGGAATCGTCAGCATAGAGATGGTATCGAAAGCCAAAGCTACTGATAGTCGGTCCGATTGGGGCTGTATAGAGGGAGAAGAGTAAAGGACCTAGTACTGAGCCCTGAGGAACTCCAACATCAAGAGGAAGAGAAAAGAGCCAGTGAATGATGCACTAAAGGAGCAGCCAGAGAGATAGGAAGAGAACCAAGAGAGCAGTGTCCTTAAGGCCAATTGAGTGGATCATTGTGAGGAGTTTATGGTGGTCTACGGTATCAAATGCTGCAGAGAGATCCAGCAGAATCTGTAGAGAATAGTCACTATTTCTCTTTGCTGTTAGGAGATAGTTAGACACTACGATGCATCCGTTCAGAATAGATCCATTTGTATTATCTTTAATATAGCTAAGACAGATCAGTCTTGAACACCAAAGTCAATGGAGGACGGATCAGTTTTCTATTGTGCCAGAGAAAACGGATCCGTCCCCATTGACCAACTGTGTGCCAGGATCAGTTTGGCTCAGTTTCAACAGATGGACTCAAACGCTGCAAGCGTTTTGGTGTCAGTCTCCAAAGAGGAATGGAGACTGAACGGATGTATTTCTGAGCAGATCCATTTCAATTCAGAATGCATTAGAATGCAAACTGATCCGTTTTGGACCACTTACAGATCCCTGACAGAAAGATTAAAATTTGCCAAAACATAAAAATGTTCTCCACTTTTGCCTTTATTAGACTACTTTCACACTAGCGTTCGATCAGATCCGTTCTGAACGGATCCGATCGTAATAATGCAGACGGAGGCTCCGTTCAGAACGGATCCGTCTGCATTATTTTAGCATATAAAAGCTAAGTGTGAAAATAGCCTCGTACGGATCCATCCAGACTTTCAATGTAAAGTCAATGGGGGACGGATCCGCCTGAAGATTGAGCCATATTGTGGCATCTTCAAACGGATCCGTCCCCATTGACTTACATTGCAAGTCTGGACGGATCCGCACGCCTCCGCACGGCCAGACGGACACCCGAACGCTGCAAGCAGCGTTCAGCTGTCCGCCTGTCCGTGCGGAGGCGAGCGGAGCGGAGGCTGAACGCCGCCAGACTGATGCAGTCTGAGCGGATCCGCATCCATTCAGACTGCATCAGGGCTGGACGGCTACGTTCGGGTCCGCTCGTGAGCCCCTTCAAACGGAGCTCACGAGCGGACCGACGAACGCTAGTGTGAAAGTAGCCTTACTGTGAAGCGCCCAGAGGATTAAAGTAGAACTGTCTTTTTTTTTTGGAGTATTGGATTGTGGTGATTAATATCTCCTTGGTGGCCCTATTTCAACTTTTCACTGTGTATTCAATTACCCCTTAATTACACAGTTTTGTTCCATGTACTGCCTACTTTTACCTATACTTAAAATAGGGTTGCTAGGCATGGTCCGTCTATCTGTTGAAGGACGGAGGACGCAGAAGCACGCTGCGTGCAAGGTCAGATTACTGACAGCCAGGGACTGTAAGTAAATGATTAAAGCCAGGTCCTCCCCAGCAGCTGATAAACAGTGCCTGGGCTGTGTGCACTTCTCCCTCTCCCTGCGCTTGGCAGATGCTCTCTCAGAGCTGGAGAAGTAGAGTTGAAGCAGCACAGACCAGTGAAGGGAGATCTGCCATCTGCTCAGTGTATAAATGCAAGCAACATGTGGTAAGAGGACCCCTTTGTGCTGCAGGAGATTAACCCTTTGGGGGAGGCTCTGGTTACTGACACTTTTGGGGGGCTATTGTCACTGGCTAGTGAGGGCAGTGGCGGCCATCTTAGGCTACTTTCACACTAGCGTTCGGGCGGATCCGTTCAGAACGGATCCGCCCATAATAATGCAGACGGAGGCTCCGTTCAGTACGGATCCGTCTGCATTATTTTAGCAAAAAAAAGCTAAGTGTGGAAATAGCCTGGGACGGATCCGTCCAGACTTTCAATGTAAAGTCAATGGGGGACGGATCCGCTTGAAGATTGAGCCACATTGTGGCATCTTCAAACGGATCCGTCCCCATTGACTTACATTGTAAGTCTGGACGGATCCGCACGCCTCCGCACGGCCAGGCGGGCACCCGAACGCTGCAAGCAGCGTTCAGCTGTCCGCCTGTCCGTGCGGAGGCGAGCGGAGCGGAGGCTGAACGCCACCAGACTGATGCAGTCTGAGCGGATCCGCCTCCATTCAGACTGCATCAGGGGTGGACGGCTGCGTTCGGGTCCGCTCGTGAGCTCCTTCAAACGGAGCTCACGAACGGAATACCGAACGCTAGTGTGAAAGCAGCCTTAACTGAATAGCGAAATTGCAGTTTTATGCAGACTGTTTGCTAAGGGCTGAATCTTATTAAATATGGGGCAAGTCAGTCTAATAGTAACGGATTCTGCAATATCATTCTGGAACTTCATGTGGCAATGCAATGTAACTACATTTATGAAAATTGAAATTAGGGTCTAAGTGTGACAGTTATCCTTTAACCGCCTCCGGACCGCCTAACGCAGATGTGCGGTCCAGAGGCGGCAGCGCTGCGCAGAGTCACGCATATACGCGTCATCTCGCGAGATGACGCGCTTTGCCGGCCCACGCATGCGCAGTTCGGGCCGGCATTTCGTCAAGGGGGGGGGGGTCGCATCATCCGCTTGCTAGCCAATGATTTTTAAAAATCATCAAGTGCCAGGTAACAGATCATATTCGTAAATATGATCTGTTATATGGCTGCCCTGCTCCTCTGCTGGTCCTTTTCGTCGGTTGGATCCAGCAGAGGAGCAGGCTTCACAGTGAGTAGCACCAACAGTACACTTAGCCCCAGATCACCCCCCTGCACCCCAACTAACCCTTTGATCGCCCCTGTCAATCACTAGTGAAAGGAAAAAAAGTGATCAGTGCAAACTGTCACTTTTTGTTTCACTGGTATTGACCGTTAGGTTTTAGGATAGTTTAGGCCCCTTGGTTAGGTAGTTTAAGGATCGGTTAGCGCCCAGCCCACCGCACCGCAGTCACCGATTCGCTGATTAGCGTATCGCTAATCAGCATTTGTACTTTTATAGTATCTGGAAGTGATCAAAACTGATCACGGTCAGATCTATAATAGTATTAGTGTCACTTTAGTTCGCCCTCCACCCAAAACGCAGTGCTTGCCCGATCAGGCCTGATTGGTCGCCCACACGTGCGTTCGCCCACACCCACCCCACCGCAGTGACAAAAAAAAATATATTTTTTGATCACTTCACATTCACTTTACACGCGCTGCAGCGATAAAAAAAAAAATCTGTTTTCATATTTATCAACCGCAGCGGCCTCCGGTACTTCGCTAGCCTCCCCTTTGTAAGACAGGCTTGCTTTTTTTCTTGGGTAGTCTCAGGGAATACCCCCTAAATTTAGTTGACCAAATGTCAAACAGGGGGTATTCTTCTGAAGAGGCCTACAGGCTTCTGACCCAGTCGGATGAGGAATGGGAACCCTCATCTGATGAATCTAGCGGGTCAGAATACGAACCTGTAGAAAGCAGTGGCTCTCTGACCCAAAGTTCGGACGAGGGGGCTGAGGTCCCTGATAGCACCAGGCGTACCCTGCCCCGTGTCGCTAGACCACAGGTTGCGCAGGATTCGCTTCAAGAGCAGCAGAGTGGGGCTGGCGCTGTCGGATTACGTGGTGAGGCATACACCAGAAGCGCAGCCCTCCCTGGACCTAGTACCAGCACTGCCGTACAACCTGGTGAAGTGGCGAGCACCAGAAGGGCAGTTGAAGCTGGTACGGTGGCACGAGCAGTAGTGACCCCGTCGCAGCGACCGCAAAGACGGGCCCGTAGAGCCCCTAGATTCCCAGAGGTGCTGGCAAACCCCGATTGGCAGTCCCCAACTTCAGCCGCACCTGTAGTTCCCCCTTTCACTGCCCATTCTGGAGTTCGGGTTGAGACAGCTCAGATCGGTTCGGCCCTGGGATTTTTTGAGCTGTTCTTGACTGCGGAGCTCTTGGACTTAGTCGTGGCCGAAACAAATGATACAACGGTATGCCACACAATTTATAACCGCCAACCCGGGAAGCTATTAGGTCAAGCCTTTCCGGTGGAAACCAGTCCAAGTTTCCGAAATTAAAACTTTTCTGGGCCTTCTCCTCAACATGGGTCTAACTAAAAAGCATGAATTGCGGTCATATTGGTCCACGAACCCAATTCATCACATGCCCATGTTTTCTGCTGCTATGTCCAGGGCACGTTTTGAGGCCATCCTGCGTTTCCAGCACTTTAGCAACAACACCGCCTCCCGTCCCAGAGGCCATCCTGCTTTTGACCGGCTCCACAAAATTCGGCCCCTCATAGACCATTTCAACCAGAAATTTGCAGATTTGTATACCCCAGAGCAAAACATCTGCGTAGACGAGTCCCTAATACATTTTACCGGGCGCCTTGGCTTCAAACAATACATCCCAAGCAAGCGCGCCCGGTATGGGGTCAAATTGTATAAGCTCTGTGAAAGGGCCACAGGCTATACCCACAAATTTCAGATCTATGAGGGAAAAGATCAGACCCTGGAGCCGGTCGGTTGCCCTGACTACCTGGGGAGCAGTGGGAAGACAGTCTGGGACTTGGTGTCACCCTTATTCGGCAAGGGGTACCATCTTTATGTGGACAATTTCTACACAAGTGTGGCCCTCTTTAGGCATTTGTTTCTAGAACAGATTGGCGCCTGTGGCACCGCGCGAACTAGTCGAGCGGGCTTCCCCCAACGGCTCGTTACCACCCGTCTTGCAAGGGGGCAGAGGGCCACATTGTGTAACGAAGAACTGCCTGCGGTGAAATGGAGAGACAAGCGTGACGTTTACATGCTCTCCTCCATTCACGCAGACACGACAATACAAATCACCCTTCCTCAGTGGTGATAAAGGACCCCGAAACGCATTTGGTGTAAAGAAAACCCCCCTATGGACATTGAACTTGCCAGCCTAAAGACCACGGACACCCCAAGTTAACCCTGTCACAATCGGAGATCCAAGGCGCATCTGACACTGATTTACCAGAGGGACGTATGACGCTCGTCCAGCGCTGAAAAGGGAGCCGATGATTGTAACAAGCGCCGGAACCTACATCTATAGAGCGGCGTGTTAAAGGACAGTGTGGGGAAAGGACCGAAGGAAATACCGATCCTAAAAGGCTTTGGCATAGCAGCAGAATCTTGTATAGCACCGTAATAGTGAGTAACAGCGGGACGCCGCACGTATCATTCACTGCTATTTCACCAGCTGCTTCTCTGTCTCCTACTTGAAGGATAATAACATTGTGGATTTCATTTTCCTGCAAAGACTGCACAGAATATAACCACTAAAGTGGAATAGACAATTTTCTCTAGCATTATCATCCCCATAGATTGGATCATATTAATACCCAGGGCTCTTGATATTTTTATTAACTTATTTATATATTTTTATCTGTATGTTTTATCAATTATTCTAAGATCATGTATGTTTTATGAATTGTTAGCTTTTAATTTTCAATAAACTGTGAGGTACATATATTTTGGAGAGTGCCCAGTATTTTATTCATTTACTATTCACTTTTAAAAGGAAGGGTGATTCCTTTTTTACTGAGAGCACCTCCTCCACTGTTTGCACCATTCCTGTGCGTCACTTTCTGCACGCTTTTACTTTGTATATAAAAATAAATAAATCCCGGCAATGATTTATTCATCCACATCGATTGATGTGACTGGAGAAATCTGGTTTGCCAGGGCATACGAGCTAAGTGGGTATGGGCGGAGCTCCTATGTCCTGGCAGACGCCTTTCCCCTCTTTTTTTTGGCAGAGATTTTCATCCACATTGATCGATGCGAATGAAGAAATCTGTGCCGTTCATTTTTTTCTTTCAGCCCAGAGGCTGAACGAAAAAAAAAAAAAATCTCATTACCTGTATGCGCAATATAAGGAGAATAGCAGAAACTCCTAATGCTGGCCATACATGTAATGATTGCAGAGACCCTCAAATGCCAGGGCAGTACAGACACCCCACAACTGACCCCATTTTGGAAAGAAGACACCCCAAGGTATTCGCTGAGGGGCATATTGAGTCCATGAAAGATTTAAATTTTTGTCCTAAGTTAGCGGAAAGTGAGACTTTGTTTTTTTTTCTCACAATTTCCGCTAACTTATGCCAAAAAAATAAATTTCTATGAACTCGCCAGGCCCCTCATTGAATACATTGGGGTGTCTTCTTTTCAAAGTGGGGTCACATGTGGGGTATTTATACTGCCCTGGCTTTTTAGGGGCCCTAAAGCGTGAGAAGAAGTCTGTGATCCAAATGTCTAAAAATGCCCTCCTAAAAGGAATTTGGGCACCTTTGCGCATCTAGGCTGCAAAAAAGGGTCACACATGTGGTATCGCCGTACTCAGGAGAAGCTGGGGAATGTGTTTTGGGGTGTCATTTTACATATACCCATGCTGGGTGAGAGAAATATCTTGGTCTAATGCCAACTTTTTTTTTTTTTTTTTTATACAAAGGGAAAAGTTGTCTTTTGCCAAGATATTTCTCTCACCCAGCATGGGTATATGTAAAATGACACCCCAAAACACATTCCCCAACTTCTTCTGAGCACGGCGATACCAGATGTGACACTTTTTTGCAGCCTAGGTGGGCAAAGGGACCCACATTTTAAAGTGCACCTTTCGGATTTCACCGGTCATTTTTTTTTTTACAGATTTTGATTGCAAACTACTTATCACACATATGGGACCCTAAATTGCCAGGGAAGTATAACTACGCCACAACTGACCTCATTTTGGAAAGACACCCCAAGGTATTCCGTGAGGGGCATGGCGAGTTTTTTATTTTTTGTCGCAAGTTAGTGGAATATGAGACTTTGTAAGGAAAAAAAAAAATCATCATTTTCCGCTAACTTGTGACAAAAAATAAATAAGTTCTATGAACTCACTATGCCCATCAGCGAATACCTTAGGGTGTCTACTTTCCGAAATGGGGTCATTTGTGGGGGTTTTCTACTGTTTGGGCATTGTAGAACCTCAAAAAGCGGAAATTCACATTTTTGTACCATAGTTTGTAAACGCTATAACTTTTACCCAAAATTTAGCGAAAAATGTATATATGGATGTCGTTTTTTTGCAAAATTTTACAGCTGAAAGTATTTTACAGCAAAAAAATCATTACATTTTGATTAACAACAAAAAAAGTAAAAATGTCAGCAGCAATGAAATACCACCAAATGAAAGCTCTATTAGTGAGAAGAAAAGGAGGTAAAATTCATTTGGGTGGTAAGTTGCATGACCGAGCAATAAACAGTGAAAGTAGTGTAGTGCAGAAGTGTAAAAAGTGGCCTGGTCATTAAGGGGGTTTGAGCTAGCGGGGTTAAAGTGGTTAAAGAAAGTTCCTACAAGTTTTGAATAGTTTGAGCGGTGCAGTTTTTTTTTTATGGAAGTAGAAAAATGGATGGTTTATAAAATATAGATTAGTCACTAAAAATTAGGTTTTAGAAAATGTCTTGAACATCTGGAAGCTTACTATTAAAAAAATTGATTTTTAATAAATTATGCAAAAGTAAAGTAGACATATGGCAAAGGTTACAAAACAGAAGTCCAATACGTTGCCTGAAATCTTGGCGCTGCTGATCCTAAAAAGTGATGTGCGTCAAAGTCACCATATAGGTCACTGTAAGGCCTCATGCACACGACCGTTGTGTGCATCCGTGGCCGTTGTGCAGTTTTCCGGGTTTTTTTTGGACCCATTGACTTTCAATGGGTCCGTGGGGAAAAGAAAAAAAAAAAAAAAAAACTGAAAATGCACCGTTTTGCAGCCGAGACCGTGATCTGTGTATCCTGTCCGTCAAAAAAATATGACCTGTCCTATTTTTTTGACGGACAACGGAAGATCCGTCTGCATAAAAGCTTTTTCAGATCTAAGTTTTCACTTTGTGAAAACTCATATCCGACAGTATATTCTAACACAGAGGCGTTCCCATGGTGATGGGGACACTTCTAGTTAGAATACACTACAAACTGTGTACAAGACTGCCCCCTGCTGTGATCAGCACAATTAACCCCTTCAGGTGCAGCACCTTAAGGGGTTAATTGTACTATCATATCCCCCTGTAAGAGATCAGGGCTGCCAGGCAGCAGGGGGCAGACCCCCCCCCCCCCCCCCTCCCCAGTTTGAATATCATTGGTGGCCAGTGCACCCCCCCCCCCCCCCCCTATTGTAATAATTCATTGGTGGCACAGTGTGCGGGCCCCCCCTTCCTCCCTCTATTGTAATAATTTGTTTGTGGCACAGTGTGCGCCCCCCATCCCTCTATAGCATTAACACTGTGCCACCAACAAATTATTACAATAGAGGGAGGAAAGGGGGGGGCGGGGGGCCGCACACTGTGCCACCAACCTATTATTACAATAGAGGGAGGGGGGGCTGCACTGGCCACCAATGATATTCAAACTGGGGAGGGGGGGGGGGTCTGCATTGTAATTCAGGACAGATCCGTTTGGCTCCGCACGGCCAGGCTGACACCAAAACAACTTTTTTTTCCGTGTCCGTGGATCCTCCAAAAATCAAGGAAGACCCACGGACGAAAAAACGGTCACGGATCACGGACCCCGTTTTTGTGGACCGTGAAAAAATACTGTCGTGTGCATGAGGCCTAAGTCTTATATAGGACTGCACTGCCAAACGTTTCTCATCTGAATCCTCTTTACACCATAAGGCTCCTTTCTGGGAACCCGGGCATGGAAACAAGGGCTGAAATCCACCAGAACTCACTCCCCCAATCTACACAATCTGTAGAATACCAAGGGATTCGCAAGATTGTGAAGCAATGCCTCATCAGATAAAATGGTTTATTATACTCACAAGTCTCCACTTATAACAGGCATATCACAAAAAGGTAAAAAGATCTCCACGCTGCCCGACCCAGGTATATATATACACACACATACCATTAACTTGATCCACTACGACATAACTAAGACTTCATTAATAGCTTTCTTTATATCCAATGGACACCTGCGCCATTAGGATTACCTCTTCCATTACCCATCTCACAAAAAGTATATCTCCCAATAATATATATTGGCCACACTGATTTTGATATGCCATGATTCACTCAACTTATTTCCTCTATCGTACTTAGGTGCACTTGTGCTGTGCAACACAAGCTCGTTGATTATGGTTAGATATATGTCTTGTTCTCAGCGATTGACATCTGTAAATAATTAAACTGATATCGCAAGCATTATTAAAATATAACTGGATGACACTTCTTAAGGCTGGCCTGGTCACATGATCGGAGACGACCAGCTACGTCACTATATCAGGACCTGACACTATGCTAATGACGCTACGTCGGCATGGTCATGTGATCGGGTACCCTGGGTGACGTCAGTAGCAAGCGCCCTTACCTCGTCCGACGGCCGCAAAGGCATTATCATTTCTTCATTGTGAGCAGGTAGCGGACACCACTGAGAGGATAGGAAATATAGGGTGCATGGGATATTCGATAATTGTAGCCAATCGGGGAGCGGCCGACGTCAGTCTGCTAGTTAAACACACCCACTATGGGTGTGATTATGCTCTCTGCGTCACTGGCCCACGCCCAGTTTGGGCCTGGACAGGGATAGGCTGCACATCCACGGCCCCTCCCACTATCAAGTGAGTGCGGGTAATTTAAACAGGAAGGGCTCTATGGCATGGTGACCTCACATACAGGACCAGTGAGGCACCACTAATGGTGAGTTTCTCTATGAACTGTGGACTCTTGTCTTTTTATCTGGAACGGGCTGGTACCTATTGGCTCAATTGGCACGAGGCTGATTACCATTACTTTTTTTACTCTCAACAGCTTGTACAGGGGCTGCGGCCGAACTTTGCGAATGAATGCACCGCCAACCCCATGAATAATTTGGGGCCCCCTTGGCTGTATCCGGCACGTGCAAGTAGTATCTTGTTACTTGTTTTGCATCTCACACATGCGATTGCATGAATGATATTGTCTTAGAGGGTCATTAAGTCTATTGTTAAGTTGGTAATCACTTATATCTGCATGTATCTAGATACCCCTGCAGGAGCCTGCACTTCATGCTATACATTCACTATTATGAGTTATGCACTGACCTGGTGCTTTTCAGTGGTCTATGTATAGGACTGTGACATCTGACCTTTATAAATCATTATCTTTATAAGCTATTTAATGAATGAACTAATATTGACCAGTTAACAATCTGGTCAAATATTGTCATCACTCTTGAGGGGTTGGCTGATTAGCCTTGCTACCTCTTATTAATGCCAAATAATAGCACTGTACTATAACATGTCCCCTGAGGAACCCGGCAATCTATTAGGGTGAAACGCGTTGGGACTCTGACACCCGACCACACGCCACCAACCTAGGAGGCAGTATTTCTGGTGCTCAGCATATATATCTATATTGATGATACATCGGCAGGTACAAATGTGTACGGCAATTTTGAGATCATTTTTTTGATGACACATAGATCCATAGGCAATAACACCTGTGGTATCTTGCGAATTTGGCATGATTTTATCTTTGGGAGCAATTGCTCACCCACAGTACGTAGTTCTTATGATTGTGGGAGATCAATTGCTTAATATACTGTAATTCCTTTTTTTTTTTTGTTCTATATACCTAGAGTAGGCCCTGACCTAGGTTACAACCTACACTATAGGGTATACGTAGGACTCAGCAGGAGGTTCCAGAACACGGGATCGTCCTCATCAGGGCGGCCATTCCGTTCTTAGGCAGGGGTTTGAGCCTAGGGTTAGGCATAGGGACAGATTAGAATTTACAACTGTCTACCCTGTCCATTACGGAGCCTGCCATCTGGACATTACAGTATCATCCCATGCCATCAAGGCTATATCTTTTCTTTCTTTTTTTGTTTCTTTGTTTATGTATGTTCGTGGGAGTCTGTTATTTTATGTAAATTAGATTAAAGGCTACGTTTTAGAACAGGTTGTTCCCTGTGATTACTTTAAATATACATATATACTTCCTGTGGTATTACTCCTTCTGACGGGATATCGTCTTAGCTGTGATTTATATTCTGTAATACATAGTAATACCCCCAAAAATGGTGATGACTTTACATTTCCCATATGTTTACTTCGTGTTTGAATTATTTTGGGAATGATATTTTATTTTTTGGGGATGTTACAAAGCTTAGAAGTAAATCTTGAAATTTTTCAGAAATTTACAAAAACCCAATTTTTAGGGACCCCTACAGGTCTGAAGTCACTTTGCGAGGCTTACATAATAGAAACCGCCCAAAAAGGACCCCATTCTATAAACTAACCCCCTCAAGGTATTCAAAACTGCTTTTACAAACTTTGTTAACCCTTTAGGTGTTGCACAAGAGTTATTGGCAAATGGGGATGAAATCTGAAAGTCTTTTTTTTTGCCTAATTTTCCATTTTAACCCATTTTTTCCACTAACAAAGCAAGGGTTAACAGCCAAACAAGACCATCTTTATTGCCCTGACTGCCGTATGGCTCCCACCATAAGAGGCTCGCTGGAGTGGCTCTTGGCTTAGAGGATTTCACAATTGTCATAGACATTGGTAGGTCATACGGCCATCTGATACCATTTTCCATGGTACACCTTTTAGAAGTTCTCTTTTGCCAATTTACAGATTAGTACTTTGGTTCATTTCATTAAGAAGCTTTACCCCATGTCTTTGTCTTTCTAGGTTATCGAGTCCCAGTTGATTACTAAACCCGTTGGGTTAAGCCCCAATCTTTTCCCAAGCTGTCCTTAATTCTTAAGGATCGCATCTCGGCGGCTGCCCGGTCCCATGAGCCCCTGGTGGTTGCTTTGGCCCCATGGCTTCAGGGGTCCGACCAATTGTTGTCTGTCCACCTGTGCAGCTATGCTTTTGAATGACTCACATCTTTACCTGCTTACCAGCTTATTTTATTTAGGTTTCATTTTAGTTAATGTCCGTTACCTCCATTTTGTGTCACGTTTCCCTTAGTCTTTTCAGGTCATGCAGTTGAACTCATGTTGGGGGTCACCTTCCGCGTCGGTCAGGTCTCGTTCCTAACGATATTTCGCCTGGCATGTTATTCAGGCCACGTAGTTTATCTTGGGTATCGCCTGCCACATCGGTCAGGCTCATGGTTTAATTTCACCTGTACCTTATTCAGGTCAATTATAGTTAGCTTCGGGGGCCCGATGACCACTTCGGGGGCCGATTGCCTGTCCATCTGGGCTGATTCGGCCCGTATGTATCGCATACATACCCGCTTCCCCTATTTCCTAATCATCCATGTTGATCACTCACCTTATGTTTTGACCGCAAACTGGTCCTGTTCGCCCTACAGCATCATTGTCATGTCTTATGCAGATATTTCGTCTTGCTTTAATTGTTCACGCTTTCGTTCAGATCCTGCCAGAGGAAGAACAAATAGGGCAATTCCCTCTAGCATTTCAGTCTGATCGTAGTCGATCATATCTTGTCAACCAGGACCCCGCAAAAAGTATTTTCCTTTTTACCACGACCAGGAATTCTTTTCGCCGGTAGCTTCATTGCAATTGCATTCCCTCACTCATGGGAGGGCATAGACAGAATCTTGTATATTATGGCTTCGTAGCTTCTTGCCGCACTAACCTCAGACGCCCTACAACCACGTTGAATAGGGTTTTGGACAAGGTGGTCCAGCATTTCCTCACGGTAGAAGATTCAGATAGTAGGTCGGTCTTTGCGTCTCAAGCATTAAAACAATTCTCAGGGGTACACAGTAGAACAATGCGCGGACCACGGCTAGCAGATAGCTGTTGTCTGGGGAACTATTCAAGGATTCTCTTCCTATCTACATGGTTCTTTTTGGCCCTCATTCCTGCATAGTCTAGGCCAGTGATAGACAAACTACGGCTCTCCAGCTGTTGCAGAACTACAACTCCCAGCATGCAAAGACTGCCTACAGCTTTCAGCCTACAGCAGGGCATTGTGGGAGTTGTAGTTTTGCAACAGCTGGAGAGCCGCAGTTTGCTCATCACTGGTCTAGGCAGTTAGGTTTTGGTCCCATGACCTCCTGAGGCTAGGGCATTGCCAGTACTCGCACTAGAACCAAAACTTTACAAGGTTCAGTTGGTTTTCATGATCCATTTCACAGCGTATTCCCGTTCCTCCGTTCTGCTTTGGGGCAGTATCTGCAATATTGAGCATCATGTCTCTGGCCTTGTCATCCACAAGATGGGTTGTAGGTCTCCTTCTGGTCTTTCCTCAAAACACCCTGAATTTTCACTCTAGATCCGACGCCTTGCAGTTGGCTTGGGGATTCGTTTGCACATGCCATTAGAGTTCCTTTTCTACCCTACTTAGCTTGGTTTTTGCCCACTTACAGGCCTACCCACGATCATGGCTTAGGGCACACAACAAGCCATTTAGTCAGGTTAGCTAAGACACGCCTAGCTGGGATAGGTTGTTCCCGTTGCTTCTCTACCTAGGGTTCTTCAGATACCTCTTTTCCGTAGCCATGACCACAAATATTTTGAAGTTTGAGCCTACAAAATCCATATTTTTTTTATTCTGGGATCATGGGAAATGGAGGTGGGAGGAGGAGGGCAAGATGAGGACTATCAGGTCAGCAGTTGGGTTAATGTAGGAAGAAGGGGTAGAGGAAAAAGTGCAATGGAGGCCAGTCCCGAGAAGGAACACACTAGTAGGGTTGTTGCAGGTATTGAAATTGCAATACTTTTGTCCCGGTATCGATACAATACCAGGATTTCAATTTTTTCGATACCGGCCTGCGCTTCTGCGCAGTCTAGTATCACAGAACATGAGCGCGCTGCCCTCAGTGATAGAGAGGGGGACAGTGGGGATTTAGTGGGGGCTGGGGTTAGCGAGGAAAGTAGGAAGACTGGGCATAACTACCGTATTTTTCGCCCCATAAACTTCCCGTTATGGAAGAGCTCATTAGTACCGGAGGACCGGAAAGCGGTGAAGGCTCTGTACTCACTGCTTCCTGGTCCTCGGCAGTCAGCTGTGCAGTGGCTGCGCACAACACCAGGGCACTGTGACATCACGCTGTGTGCGCCAGTTCACAGCACAGCTGACAGCAGGAGGAAGAAGATCGCGGGTGGCATCCAGGAGCAGGAGAGGCAATTTATTTTTTAGTTTTTTTTTTTATAAAGCTTGGGGCTGTTCTTAGGCCATGGGGCTGATAAGAGGCATAGGACTATTATCTGAGGTCAGATTGGGGGTCATGACAGACTGGGGTCATGGTTCTGCCTCAACCGCAAAGGGGAGAAAATTCCTCAACTTGCAGCAGGATCACTTATGGGCCAGTTTGTAGAAGATCCCATTAGGGGCAATGCTCTGTTGGATCTGGTAATTTCTAATGATGCAGAGCTTGTTTGAAATGTTACTGTTCAGTCATTGCTGTGCCCGTTTATAATTAATTCTCTAGGTAGTGGTACAGTGCCAAGTGATTGGCACAAGCCAAACATGGTGCCCATATTCAAAGAAGGGTCAAGGTCCTCCACAGGTAATTATAGACCAGTTCGTTTAACTTCTGTTGTGGGAAAAATATTTGAAGGAATATTAAAAGGGACTATATACAGGAGTATGTGACACTAAATATTATAAAAGTGATAACCAGCATGGGTTTACCAAAGGACAGAAGTTGTCAGACTAACCCGATTAGTTTTTAGGAGGAGGAGGTGAGTAGTAGACTTTGCAAAATCCAGAAACACTACATCCACAGCCACCCCTGGACAGAAAGTCTTTTGATACTGTCCCTCAGACTTTTAATAGGCAAAGTAAGGTCTATAGCAGGGATGGCCAACCTGAGGCTCTCCAGCTGTTGCAAAACTACAACTCCCATCATGCCCGGACAGTCTACAGCAGGGCATGGTGGGAGTTGTAGCTTTACAACAGCTGGAGAGCCAAAGGTTGGCCATGCCTGGTCTATAGGCTTGGAAAGTATAGTTTGTAATTGGATTGAAAACTGGCTGAAGTACCATGTCCAACCATGAGTTGTGGTCAATGACTCCTATTCAGAATGGTCCCGGGTTATGTGGTGTACCCCACGGTTCAGTGCTGGGCCCTTCATTTAATTAATTAATGATATCGAGGACGAGATTAATAGCACAATTCCTATTTTTGCAGAAGATACTAAGCTATGCAGAACTGTACAGTCTATGGAAGATGTCCATAAACTACAAGCTGACTTGAACACTGAGTGATTGGGCATCAACTTAGCAAATCTCTGTTCTTCATATGTCCTGCTTCTAAGGCCACCAGGATATTTTCATGCATTAAACGAGGCATGGACTCGCAGGGCAGGGCAGTAATACTACCACTTTACAAAGTGTTGGTGCAGCCTCATCTGGAATATGCAGTTCAGTTCTGGGCACCAGTCCATAGAAAGGACGCACTACACTAAAATAAGGGGAATGGAGGGTCTTGGTTATGAAGAAAAATTCAAATAATTGAATTTATTTAGTCTTGAGAAGAGATGTCTAAAAAGGGGTGGGGGAACATGATTAAACCTTTTATTAAATATATAAATGGCCCAATAAAAAAAAATACGGTGTAAAACGGTTCCATGTAAAATGCGCTCAAAAGACAAGGGGGCACTGCCTCCAATTGGAGAGGAAAAAGTTCAGTCTCCGGAAGAGTCAAAGCTTCTTTACTGTAAGATTTGAAGCTGTGGAATAGACTTCCTCAGGATGTCTTAACAGCAGGATTTAGATGAATTCTTAAAAGTAAAACATTAAGGGGAACCTGTCACCAGGATTTGATGTATAGAGCTGAGGACATGGGTTGCTAGATGGCCGCTAGCACATCCGCAATACCCAGTCCCCATAGCTCTCTGTGCTTTTGTGTAAAATAAATAAATGATTTGATACATATGCAAATTAGCCGAGATGAGTGCTGTATGTGACTCATGTCATGTTAATTTGCATATGTATCAAATCATTTTTTTTTAAACAATAAAAAGCACACAGAGCTATGGGGACTGGGTATTGGGAATGTGCTAGCGGCCATCTAGTAACCCATGTCCTCAGCTCTATACCCCAAATCCTGGTGACAGCGTCCCTTTAAGGCTTATGAAAATGTGTAGAAATCTGAGTCAATTCCTTCTGGGATTTGCATACCCACCGATCCCCTGGTTGAACTTGATGGACTTATGTCTTTTTTCAACTGTATTAACCATGTACAGTAAGTCATAAATATCTTTCTAGCTAACCCCTTTAACTGCATGGCTGGAGAGAAACAGTTTCAAATTTTTACCTCAGGGAGCAGGAAGTGCCCCTGCTTTACCACTGTACTCAACCGTTTCGAGAGAGAGAGAGAAAGAGAGAGAGAGAGAAAGAGAGAGAGAGAGAAGAGAGAGAGAGAGAAAGAGAAAGAGAGAGAAAGAGAAAGAGAAAAGAGAGAGAGAAAGAGAAGAGAGAAAGAGAGAGAAGAGAGAGAGAGAAAGAGAGAAAGAGAGAGAGAGAAAGAGAGAGAGAGAAAGAAGAGAAGAAAAGAGAAGAGAAAAGAGAGAAGAGAAAGAGAAAGAGAGAGAGAGAAAGAGAAAGAGAAAGAAGAAGAAAGAGAAGAAAGAAAGAAAGAGAGAAAGAGGAAAGAAAGAAGAAGAGAGAAAGAAAGAGAAAGAAAGAGAGAAAGAAAGAGAGAAAGAAAGAGAGAAAGAAGAGAAGAAAGAAAGAAAGAAAGAGAAGGAAAGAGAGAAAGAAAGAGAAAGAAAGAAAGAAAGAGAAAGAAGAGAAAGAAAGAGAGAGAAAGAAAGAGAAAGAAAGAAAGAGAAAGAAAGAAAGAGAAAGAAAGAAAGAGAGAAAGAAAGAGAGAAAGAAAGAGAGAAAGAAAGAGAGAAAGAAGAGAGAAAGAAAGAGAGAAAGAAAGAGAGAAAGAAAGAGAAAGAAAGAAAGAGAGAAAGAGAGAAAGAAAGAAAGAGAGAAAGAAAGAGAGAAGAAAGAAAGAGAGAAAGAGAAAGAAAGAGAGAAAGAAAGAGAGAAAGAGAAAGAAAGAGAGAAAGAAAGAGAGAAAGAAAGAGAGAAAGAAAGAAAGAAAAGAGAGAAAGAGAGAGAGAAAGAGAAAGAGAAAGAAAGAGAGAAAGAAAGAGAAAGAAAGAGAGAAAGAAAGAGAGAGGACAAGAATAGGACATTCTATAGTCTCTACAAAAAAACGCAGTGTTGGCCCGATCAGGCCTGATCTTGTGCGCACACTTGCGTTCAGTCCGCCCCACCGCAGTGACAATTTTTTTTTTTTCTCCCATCACTGCAAAAACAGAATAGGGAGTTATCCCTATTCTTTTATGTTTTCCACATAGGTATATAGGGTTAAGGAGTCCTGCACCTCTCCTCCCCCTGCACGCTGGGTGTCCGTAATTTTACTATACTGATCCCTCACCACCCTTACTCCGGGTCCCTCCTTTGTCCTATACAAAGTTTGTTTTATTCCTTTAAGGACAGTGAGTCCAGAAAGCTTAAAACCAAAGGGGATTCGGGGCACAGGAAGTGTGGTGGTTGCCGTAAAGGCTTGGTGTCGGATCCAAAAAAGACCCTTTGCCCTAGATGTATTGAAAGGGTTATCGCTGAAGAATCACCTTCCTTCGTGGAGTCCATGCGAACCCTCATTAGAAAAGAGATTAAGGCTGCGGCTGATTCTAGACAATTGGCGCCTTCCCCTGGGCCTTCCCGTTCTCTAAATCTGGAAATATCAGACCAAGTGGATCTGGATGAAGGGGAGTTACTGGATGATCAGGTCTCCTTATCCTCTGAGGAGGCTGCCAGGGAGGCCTATGTGCTTTCCCGAAGAAACGCAATCCCTACTGAAGGATATTAAATCTACCCTAAAATTGGAAGATGTAAAAGACTCAGTCCCTACACAATCAAATTTTTCAGGGGTTGGGAGAAAAAAAAAGAAAAAGAAAAAAAAAAAAAAGAGATCCTTCCCCATCCACAATAATATTAAAGCCCTTATTTCCAGGGAATGGAGGGATCCTGATAAAAGGTGGACTGTATCGGCCGCCTTTAAGCGCAAATACCCCTTTTCAGAGTCTGACTCTGATTTGTGGGATAAAACTCCCAACATAGATGCGTCAGTGGCCCGTATTTCAAAGAAATCCTCCCTGCCCTTTGAGGATATGGGTCTCCTTAAAGACCCGATGGACAAAAAATGTGAAAATCTATTAAGGAAATCCTGGGAGACAAATACAGTGATGTTGCGCCCCAGCATAGCGTCCACTTGTACGGCCAGAACCCTCTCGGTGTGGCTAGATCAGCTAGAGAGCAATCTGTCAGGGGGTACGTCCAGAGAAGAAATCTTAAACTCCCTTCCCACCCTAAAGAGAGCATCCAATTTTCTAGCAGACGCCTCGGCCGACTTGGTTAAACTCTCTGCAAGAAGCAATGCTTTGGCCAATGCGACCCGTAGGGTGGTATGGCTCCGTTCATGGACGGGGGACGCAGGCTCTAAGAACCACCTGTGCTCCATCCCATGTGAGGGAGATAGATTGTTTGGCTCCGCTCTTGATGACATTCTGGAGAAGGCCTCCGATAGGAAAAAAGGTTTCCCCTCTGATAACCATTACTACCAACAGAGACGTTCCTTTCAAAATAAAAAAAGGTCAAGAGCAGATCAGACTAAAAGGGACGGCTCAAAAAGATGGCAACCTTCTAGAGGTAGAGGAAGGGGATACCTTTTTAAGCTAGAAGCCTCTACCTGCCCTACCCAATGACACGCTAACCCAGGTAGGAGGCAGACTAAAAACAATTCTCCTCCGCCTGGCAAGAAATTCATGCCTCCCCTTGGGTCACTCGTACCATAAGAGAAGGCCTAAAGCTAGAATTTGTTTCCCCACCCCCAAAACATTTTTTTTATCAACCAAAAGGCAGCAGCCCGACAAACAGGCATCCCTAGAGTCAGAGATAACTACATTAATCCTCAAAGGAGTCCTCATCCCTGTACCAGAAGAACAACACGGCAAAGTATTCTATTCCCCTATATTTTTGATTTAAAAAAAAAAAAAAAACTGCTTCTTTCGCCTAATAATTAATTTAAAGTCCTTAAACAAATCCATCATTTACAAGAGATTCAAAATGGAGACCATAAAATCTACCACACAGATCCTTCCGCAGGACTGCTTTATGGCTACCGTCGACCTTCAGGACGCTTACTACCATGTCCCAATATACCACAGGCAGTGTTTTCTAAGGATTGCAATTTATTATGAAGGAAAGTTGTCCCATTTTCAGTTCACAGCCCTTCCTTTCGGCCTATCCTCTGCCCCCAGAGTTTTTTCAAAAATAATGTCAGAAGTCACGAAATTTCTACACCTTCAGGGGGTACAGATCGTTCCATACCTGGACAACTTTCTGGTGTTTGCGGAGTCGCGCCAACTTCTACAATCACGCCTCAAGCAAATCCAGGACTGTCTTACAACTCTAGGGTGGATAATAAATCCAAAAATAAATAAATAAATCAGACCTTATCCCCAATCAGGAAAAGGTGTTTTTAGGGGTGCTGTTGGACTCAAGGCATCTAATGTCTTTTCTTCCTCAAGACTAACAAACAATCTCATTTAATCCAAACAGTGTCTCTTTTTTCCCAGCAGGGATCGGTCCTCAATAAGAGACATCATGGCTGTACTGGGACTGCTAACAGCCGCAATCCCGTCAGTAAGGTGGGCCCAGAGTCACACAAGAGTCCTTCAGGCTTTTCTCCTATCCTCATGGGACGGAAAGAACTATCTCTAGACAGAAAGGTTCATGTTCCCAGACAGGTAAAACAGTCACTAACTTGGTGGAGAATAAAGGGAAACCTGAGCGTAGGGGTTCACTGGCACCCAAGAGATGTTATGGTCATTACAACAGACGCCAGCAACTCAGGGTGAGGAGGTCATTCTTCAGGATCAGTAGTTCAGGGATCCTGGGAGAAAGACATGCAGGACGCCTCCTCAAATTTAAAAGAACTGTCAGCAGTCCACAGAGTTCTCCTTTCCCTTTACAAAGCTTCCTCTCCAAAACACGTAAAAATAATGACGGACAACACTACAGTTGTAGCGTACGTAAACAAACAAGGGGGAACCAGAGGTCGCTCACTGGCGGAAGTATCAAAAAACATGTTTTGTTGGGCAGAAAGAAGCCTTCTGTCCCTTTCGGCGGTGCATATCAAGGGGGGAAAAAAACGTGGTGGCCGATTATCTCAGTCGACATCTCATAAGGGAAACCGAATGGTCCTTTAATCACCACGTCTTCAGCCAGATCTGCCAAATGTGGGGGACCCCAGTGTTAGATCTGTTCGCCACCAAAAGCAACAGGCAGGTCAGAAAGTTCTGTTCCCTCTCGCAAAAGGATCATCCGGTATGGCTAGACGCCCTCTCCCGGCCAAAACAGCTCCTTTATGCCTTCCCTCCATTCAGCCTCATTCCAAGAGTCCTGGTAAAAGCTCAGGAAGAGCGGGTCCATGTAATTATGGTGGCCCCCTTCTGGCCAAGAAGGGCTTGGTTTCCACTCCTGCTCAAACTGTCAGCCGGTGTTTATTGGACACTGCTGTCAAACCCGGACCTACTCCACCAGGGACCAATAAATCATCCCAGTGTAAAGCAACTCAGTTTGACGGCCTGGAATCTGAACGCCTCCTGCTAAAACGGAAGGGCCTATCAGATGCGGTTATTTCCACGATGCTCAAAAGCCAGAAACCTGTAACTTCCCGGATCTACCTGACAACCTGGAATGCCTTTTTGTCCTTCTTGGGAAGTGTAGATTTTCCTGATGTTCCTCAGGTCCTCCAGTTCCTGCAAGCTGGGTTGGAAAAAGGCCTACGCCCGTCAACTCTAAAAGGTACAGATCTCCGCGCTCAGTGCCTTCCTGGACGTAAAACTGTCAGATTCCCCTCTAATCAAACGTTTTTTGAAGGGGGCAGTAAGAACTTCGCTCTTCCCTCGTCCGGCGATTCCTCCCTGGGACTTGGGCCTAGTTCTTTCTGCTCTCACTACTCCTCAGTTTGAGCCAATTGATAATATCCCTCTAAGACTCCTCACCATGAAGACTTTTTTTTAGTTGCCATAACCTCTGCCAGAAGAGTTGGGGAAATTCAAGCATTCTCCTGCAAGCCTCCCTATTAGGGGTGCACCGAAATTTCGGCGGCCAAAAATATCGGCCGAGAATGCTGTTTCTGCCGATATTTTTACATATCGGCCGGAAATAGCGGGGAGGGACTGGGAGGAGGAGCTGGGGGCCGGTGCGTTCACCGTGCTCCGGCCCCCAGCTCCAGTAGTTATAAAATGTTGTATAATTAATAAGCATTCTATTCATGAGGCCCCCTCTGCAGTATTACATTCAATACAGCCACATCCTACTCACAGGGCTGTGCTGGCCGGCCGGGCAGACGAGCGGCAGCGTCACGACTGACGTCACATGCCTGCGCCGCCTCCTTCATTCAGAAAGTAGGCCGGGCACATGACGTCAGTTGTGACGCTGCCACTCCTCTGCCCGGCCGGCCAGCATTAAGATGACAGCCCTGTGAGTATGATGTGGCTGTATTGAATGCAATACTGCAGAGGGGGCCTCATGAATAGAATGCTTATTAATTGTACAACATTTTATAACTACTGGAGCTGGGGGCCGGAGCACAGTGAACGCACCGGCCCCCAGCTCCTCCTCCCAGTCCCTCCCCGCTATTTTCTATTAATTGTACAATGGGGGGGGGGGGGGGCGCTGTGGATGGCACTGTTATGGGGTGGGGGGGGGCTGTGGATGGCACTGTTATGGGGTGGGTGGGGGTCTGTGGATGGCACTGTTATGGGGTGGGTGGGGGTCTGTGGATGGCACCGTTATGGGGTGGGGGGTCTTTTAAAAGTATTTGGGCAAAAAGGCAGTTTCGGTTTCGGTCAAGGGGTATCCTGAATTTTCGGTTTCGGACCAGAATTTTCATTTCGGTGCACCCCTACTCCCTATCTTACAATTCTGGATGATCGTATAATCCTCAGGCACTGTCCTGCCTTTCTCCCAAAAGGTGGTATCCAGATTTCATCGTGAACAGGAAGTCTCCCTACCTTTGTTTTTTCAGTCTCCATCTACTGATTCGGAGGGAACTCTCCATAATCTGGACGTCAGGAGATCAGTCCTTTCTTACCTACAAGCCACTAAGCAAATCGGACCGCCTCTTTCTGCAATTTCAGGGCCCTAATAAGGGGCAAGCGGCTAGCAAATCAACCATAGCTAGATGGATTAGGAACGTAATATCCTCTGCCACCAGAGGTATTAAGGGCTCATTCTACAAGGGCAGTGGCCTCATCCTGGGCAGAGACGAAAGCAGTCCCTCTGGAACAAATCTGCAAAGCCGCCACATGGGCCAACCATATGACTTTTCAGGCACTATAAGCTAGATGTAGTAAGGGATCAGGACTTGTCCTTTGGTCGTGAAGTTCTATCTGCTGTGCCCCCCCCCCCCCCCCCCCATATATTGATTACTCTGTTAGTCCTCCTGTGAATGCCGTTGTGGAGGCGCCGGGGAAAAGGGTAAATTACTCTTACCGTTAATTGGATTTTCCAATAGCCTCCACAACGGCATTGGTTTCCCTCCCAAACTTTAAATGTAGACAAATGATGTAATTTGTTTACTATAATATATAATTTTTTATGCATCACTTGTGTCCTCTCTTATTGACTGGTAAGGTAAGGGTAGGAGGCTCCTTAAATCCTGTGCTTCCTCGTTGTTTCCTGTCCTGGAGGCGGGGACACCCTCCTGTGAATGCCGTTGTGGAGGCTATTGGAAAATTTAATTACCGGTAAGAGTAATTTACCCTTTTTTATTACTAGCCACTGCAGGAAAATCTCAGGTTTAGGCCTCATTGCAGTCTGCAATGCACAGGCACCTTGAACAGGGTTTGCAATCCACATCAGACATTCCACACCACAGAAAAGTACCTCATCTTTATCTGGATTAGCAGCCATACTTAAAAGGGATCCTGTCACTAGTTTTATGGTGTCCTAACTAAGGGCAACACAAATAAGTGATTGATTCGCTTAGCAAAATGCTGGGTCACTTTCTTTAATTGACCCAGTCAATCTGCCAACACCTTGTATTGAAAAGCTCCAGCTGATAATGATGAGTCATTTATATTAATGAGCTCCTGACTCTCCCCGCCCAACAGCTGCTGAATGACAGTTTGTTTCCATATGAATCAGCAGCAGGTGGGCAGGGGAGTGGCTATAGCTCCGAATTAAATATACGCTGGACTCTGACATCACGCAGGACTCCAATCAGCTCATGTAACCATCTGTCACACCAGTAAGTGAATACATCTAAGGTACTTTTTAGTAGTTCATGATTGTATATAATTAGATTATAATCAAAATATCCACATGACAGGTTCCCTTTAAGGCTTACTGCATTTTGATAAAAATGAAGCTGAGACCAAAGAGGTTAGGAAAAAAAAAAAAAAAATTATGCATTTAGCCAAATACTGACCTGGGGAAGCAAGTTGTCAGTATCTCCTATTGGTCCAATAGGAGATACTGACAACTTGCTTCCCCAGGTCAGTGACAGTCCAGACTACCCATAGACAAGATGAGACTACTACTGCCTACGCCTACCTGAATGCTGTATAAACTACACCCGCCATATACAAATCTGGAAGTGGCCATGACAGTTTCATGTTCAAGAGGCTTTGGAGACTATTTCAGCTGTAACTAGGGCCAAAAATTAAAAGAAAAATCACGTGTCTGGTCATAAATGTGGGAAAATGGTCCCAACATATTGCGAGTAGAAATGAGCGAATTTCATATTTTGAAATTCGTTCACCCTTCGTTTGTTGGTAAAAGGTGAATTGAGTTATGGATTCAGTTATCATGGATCATAATGCAATTCTATGACGGAATGCCTTTAGAGGTAGTTATTCATTCCGTCATAATAAAAGTCTATGGGCTGCAAAATGGATCCGTCCCGTTTTGCAGCCCTAGACTTCTATTATGACGGAACGAAAAGGCATTCAGTCATGCATTCCGTCCGTCAGAATTGCGTTATTGTCCGTGGTAACGGAATCCATAACGCAATTCACCTTTTACGAACAAACAAAGTGAGAATGAATTTCATAAGTGGAAATTTGCTCATCTTTAACCACCTCCGGACCGCCTAACGCAGATTCGCGTTCCGGAGGTGGCAGCCCTGCGCACAGTCACGCATATATGCGTCATCTCGCGAGACGCGAGATTTCCTGTGAACGCGCGCACACAGGCGCGCGCGCTCACAGGAACGGAAGGTAAGCGAGTGGATCTCCAGCCTGCCAGCGGCGATCGCTCGCTGGCAGGCTGGAGATCCAAATTTTTTAACCCCTAACAGGTATATTAGACGCTGTTTTCATAACAGCGTCTAATATACCTCCTACCTGGTCCTCTGGTGGTCCCTTTTGTTAGGATCGACCACCAGAGGACTCAGGTAGGTCAGTACAGTCGCACCAAACACCACACTACACTACACTACACCCCCCCCCCCCCCCGTCACTTATTAACCCCTTATAAACCCCTGATCACCCCCCTGTCATTGATCACCGCCCTGTCAGGCTCCGTTCAGACGTCCGTATGATTTTTACGGATCCAGGGATACATGGATCGGATCCGCAAAAAGCATACGGACGTCTGAATGGAGCCTTACAGGGGGGTGATCAATGACAGGCGGGTGATCACCCATATACACTCCCTGATCACCCCCTGTCATTGATCACCCCCCTGTCATTGATCACTCCCCTGTAAGGCTCCATTCAGACGTCCGCATGCGTTTTGTGGATCCAATCCATGTATCCATGGATCCGTAAAAAATCATGCGGATGTCTGAATGGAGCCTTACAGGGGGGGTGATCAGTGACAGGGGGGTGATCACCCTGATCACCCCCTGTCATTGATAACCCCCCTGTAAGGCTCCATTCAGACATTTTTTTGGGCACAAGTTAGCGGAAATTTTTTGTTTGTTTTTGTTTTTTCTTACTAAGTCTCATATTCCACTAACTTGTGTCAAAAAATAAAATCTCACATGGACGCACCATACCCCTCACGGAATCCAAATGCGTAAACATTTTTAGACATTTATATTCCAGACTTCTTCTCACGCTTTAGGGCCCCTAAAAAGCCAGGGCAGTATAAATACCCCACATGTGACCCCATTTCGGAAAGAAGACACCCCAAGGTATTCCGTGAGGGGCATATTGAGTCCATGAAAGATTGAAATTTTTGTCCTAAGTTAGCGGAAAGTGAGACTTTGTGAGAAAAAGACTAAAATAAAATCAATATCCGCTAACTTATGCAAAAAAAAAAAAATTCTAGGAACTCGCCATACCCCTCATTGAATACCATGGGGTGTCTTCTTTCCAAAGTGGGGTCACATGTGGGGTATTTATACTGCCCTGGCTTTTTAGGGGCCCAAAAGTGTGAGAAGAAGTCTGAGATCCAAATGTCTAAAAATGCCCTCCTAAAAGGAATTTGGGCGCATCTAGGCTGCAAAAAAGTGTCACACATGTGGTATCGCCGTACTCAGGAGAAGTTGGGGAATGTGTTTTGGGGTGTCATTTTACATATACCCATGCTGGGTGAGAAAAATATCTTGGTCAAATGCCAACTTTGTATAAAAAAAAAAAAATGGGAAAAGTTGTCTTTTGCCAAGATATTTCTCTCACCCAGCATAGGTATATGTAAAATGACACCCCAAAACACATTGCCCAACTTCTCCTGAGTGCGGCGATACCACATGTGTGACACTTTTTTGCAGCCAAGGTGGGCAAAGGGGCACATATTCCAAAGTGCACCTTTCAGATTTTGCAGGCCATTTTTTACACATTTTGATTGCAAAGTTCTTCTCACACATTTGGGCCCCTAAATTGCCAGGGCAGTATAACTACCCCACAAGTGACCCCATTTTGGAAAGAAGACACCCCAAGGTATTCCGTGAGGGGCATGGCAAGTTTTTAGAATTTTTTATTTTTTTGTCGCAAGTTAGTGGAATATGAGACTTTGTAAGAAAAAAAAAAAGAAAAAAAAAAAAAATCATCATCATTTTCCGCTAACTTGTGACAAAAACTTATGAACTCACTATGCCTATCAGCGAATACCTTAGGGTGTCTACTTTCCGAAATGGGGTCATTTGTGGGGGTTTTCTACTGTTTGGGCATTGTAGAACCTCAGGAATCATGACAGGTGCTCAGAAAGTCAGAGCTGTTTCAAAAAGCGGAAATTCACATTTTTGTACCATAGTTTGTAAATGCTATAACTTTTACCCAAACCATTTTTTATTTTGCCCAAACATTTTTTTTTTTTATCAAAGACATGTAGAACAATAAATTTGGCGAAAAATTTATATATGGATGTCTTTTTTTGCAAAATTTTACAGCTGAAAGTGAAAAGTCATTTTTTTGCAAAAAAATCGTTACATTTTGATTAATAACAAAAAAAGTAAAAATGTCAGCAGCAATAAAATACCACCAAATGAAAGCTCTATTAGTGAGAAGAAAATGAGGTAAAATTCATTTGGGTGGTAAGTTGCATGACCGAGCGATAAACGGTGAAAGGAGTGTAGTGCCGAAGTGTAAAAAGTGCTCTGGTCATGAAGGGGGTTTCACCTAGCGGGGCTGAAGTGGTTAATTGTGAGCCCCACTGGGGACAGCTTGATGCTAATGTCTTTAAAGTTGATGGCCTTGTCTTGAACTGAATAATTGTATGTCTAAACTACTGTATTTTCCTGCGTATAAGACTACTTTTTAACACATGAAAAACGTCTGAAAAGTCGGGGGTCTTCTTATATGCCGTATACGGCGTGCTGAAACTTACTTCCTAGCCGGACAGGAGAAGCTGTCCACCAGCTTCAGGGACTAGCTGAGCCACTGTGCGCTGCCCCCTCTCTCTACTCAGTGGTTCTCTCATGCCGGCGGTATCACATTGTGTACTACCGCTCAGATCGTCTTGAAGACAGGGAGGTCTGGGCAGGCATGGAGAGCTGACCCACCCAATCCAAGCAGGCTTTGTATGCAGTGTGCACAGAAAATACCGGTACATCGCTTGCCGTGATTGGCTGGTTGTTGTATACTTTGTTGGATTGGCGATTCTGAGGGAAGGCAGGGGGAAGCAGGAGCATCTGCACTTCAGCCAATTCACGGCATATCTCTAATGAAGTTTGGTGTGCATCTCATCTGTGGTTAAAAAACAAAAAAGGTCCATCTGGGGAACAGATAGCTGTCGTGGTGAATACAGTACAGCAGCAGCATCTGTACCGGTTCATACAGTACAGCACCAGTACAGTATACAAATGGCTAACAGTCAAGACCCCATCATGGCTCTACCAGCAAGAAGAAATAAATATGAAGCAAGTTAAAGTTGTCAACTTCGCCATGGTACATAACTGCGCTGCTGCAAGACAATATGGAGTAACAGAAAAGATGGTTCGGGACTGGAAAGCAAATGAAAGGCATTAAAAAAAATAAAAAATAAAAAAGGAGTATGCCAAGTGTTAAGTGTGCATTAAGAAGAGGAAGAACTCGAAAAACATGTAGCAGACATGGTGAATGAGCATCGCCAAAACAGTTATGTAGGGACACTAAATAAAAATACATGTGTTTGCACTTCAGTGGGCCAAATCGAACCCAGCTCCCAGCAACAGATTTAAGGCCACTATCCTGGTGTACTAGATTCTTGGAAAGGCATAATATGGTACTGATGCAAAAGACAGAAATTGCACAACAATTACCTGCAGATCTTTATGCCAAAAGTAAATAGCGTTGGAGGGGTAGTCTTATACGGTGAGTATAGCCCAAATCCTATATTTTAACTGGAAAAGTTGGGGGGTAGTCTTATATGCCCAGTCTTATACACAGGAAAATATGGCACCTCTAATGAAGAAATCTTTTAGATGTCATTTACATAGCACAATAAACAGAAACATGTTTCTGCCTATATTCCCACAAAAACACCTTTTTGTAACAATCATAGTAACATAGTACATAAGGCCGAAAAAAGACATTTGTCCATCCAGTTCGGCCTGTCATCCTGCAAGTTGATCCAGAGGAAGGCAAAAAACCCCTGTGAGGTAGAAGCCAATTTTCCTCACTTTAGGGGAATAAAAATTCCTTCCCGACTCCAATCAGGCAATCAGAATAAATCCCTGGATCAACGATCTCTCTCTAGTAGCTATAGCCTGTAATATTATTACGCTCCAGAAATATATCCAGGCCCCTCTTGAATTCCTTTATTGTACTCACCATCACCACCTCCTCAGGCAGAGAGTTCCATAGTCTCACTGCTCTTACCGTAAAGAATCCTCTTCTATGTTTGTGTACAAACCTTCTTTCCTCCAGACGCAGAGGATGTCCCCTCGTCACAGTCACCGTCCTGGGAATGAATAGATGATGGGATAGATCTCTGTACTGACCCCTGATATATTTATACATATTAATTAGATCTCCTCTCAGTCGTCTTTTTTCTAAAGTGAATAACCCTAATTTTGATAATCTTTCAGGGTACTGTAGTTGCCCCATTCCAGTTATTACTTTAGTTGCCCTCCTCTGGACCCTCTCCAGCTCTGCTATGTCTGCTTTGTTCACTGGAGCCCAGAACTGTACACAGTACTCCATGTGTGGTCTGACTAATGATTTGTAAAGTGGTAGGACTATGTTCTCATCACGGGCATCTATGCCCCTTTTGATGCAGCCCATTATCTTATTGGCCTTGGCAGCAGCTGCCTGACACTGTTTTTTGCAGCTTAGTTTGCTGTTTATTAAAATTCCTAGATCTTTTTCCATGTCAGTGTTACCGAGTGTTTTACCATTTAATAAGTACGGGTGACTTGCATTACTCCTTCCCCTGTGCATAACTTTACATTTGTCAGTGTTAAACCTCATCTGCCACTTATCTGCCCAAGCCTCCAATCTATCCAGATCGCTCTGTAGTAGTATACTGTCCTCATCAGTGTTAATTACTTTACACAGTTTAGTGTCATCTGCGAAAATTGATATTTTGCTATGCAAGCCTTCTACAAGAAGGGAAAGAATCAAAGAACGTGTCTTTGCATCTGGTTAAAAGCATGCAATGCTCTTTACTACTATAGCCAGCAAAATCCAGTAGAAGCGTATATCATCCTGATAATCCATCTTTATCTCAGATTATACTGCAAAACTAAAGATTAAAACAGATCCCATAAACTTGTTAACTGATAGGATTATCCTGTACATCCTTTAAAGAAGCGTAATCATGAGATGCATACAACACTCCAAACCCAAGCAGACTTTAAACTTGTTTTACCATAGTGGGTTGATGTTTTGGCAACTACTAGCACTGGCCATGCAACAATTCCGTGGCACGGATCCTTATGTTGGGCTGTTTCTCCATTATTCCTACTTTAAAATTTACGAATGGACATCTTACCATTCTTGTCAAAGGAGTGGGGCTCTTTGATTGGACAGTGTTAGAGTGTGCAAGGACACCTTCCCCAACAGGTAACACCTATTTGGCAATTTATTCTAGTAGGACTATAGGAACGGCATAAGAATGCTAAATAGATGTTTCCCTTTGTTCATGGGCCGATAAAAAAAAAAAAAATACTGAACAGATATTGTCTGATGAAATAACAGCTTGCGGTCCCAAAACACATTACAGTTTCAGCAATAAAGTGACCATTGTTCACCTCCATCCCGTGATCTCCTTTGAGGTAGCACCACAGTCAAGTCTCGTTCTTTGCACATCATTCATGTGAAGTATATATATATACTGATTTGTTAGGCAGATTCATGAATACTGGGTCCGTCCAGCCCCATTCACTATAATGGGGACCGGCAGAGATCCAGCTGCAACCCTCGGCAAATATGCCAAGTGGCCGGACAAATACCGCTGTGCACAGCAGTTTTCGTGTAGCTGCCGAATCTCTGCTGGTCCCAATCAGTGAATGGGGCCAGACAGCATCTCGGCAGCACATGGTGGGGCCCAGTATTCAGACTAATCAGTCTGTTCCTGGCCGGAAGGATTTGTTTTAGCAGATGTGAAACAGGCCTTTTTACTTTAGTTACCCTCTAGCTCTGCTATGTATTCTTTGTAGTCTGACTAGCCATTAGTAAAATCCTAGAACTTTGTTCTAGTCATGGACATTTAGGTCTCCTGTGATGAAACCCATGTCAACTAAAATCTCTATATGCTTTTCCTTGTCAATTTTGCCCTGTGTGTTCCTGTACAGTATGTACTAATTTTTCCTTTCCAGTGTAATAACCTTACATTTGTCAGTATTAATCTGCCACGTCTCTGCCCAAGCCTCCAATCTATCCAGATCCATCTGTAAAAGTGTACTGTCCTTGTGTTACTTTACTATTACCAGCAAAAATGTATATTGTACTGTGCGACCCATCTACAAAATCCTGTTAGAGAACTGAGCCCAGTGGTATCCTACTAGTAACAGTAGCCCAATCTTAGTATGTGCCATTAACCCCTTAAGGACCTTGCCACTTTTCACCTTAAAAGGAAATGGGTCACTAACATTTTGTCCATTAAAATCAGATAGTGACATTTACTTTTTTCTAAGGGCTCTTTCACATCTGCGTTATTGTCTTCCGGCATACAGTTCCGTCGTCGGGGCTCTATGCCGGAAGAATACTGATCAGGATTATCCTAATGCATTCTGAATGGACAGTCCGTCCTTCAGGATGCATCAGGATGTCTTCCGTTCCGGAACGGAACGTTTTTTGGCCGCAGCAAATAGCGCAGCATGCTGCGCTTTTTGCTCCGGCCAAAAATCCGGAACACTCGCCGCAAGGCCGGATCCGGAATGAATGCCCATTGAAAGGCATTGATCCGGACTTAAGCTAAACGTCGTTTCGGCGCATTGCCGGATGCGACGTTTTGCTTTTTCTCAATGGTTACCATGGCTGCCGGGATGCTAAAGTCCTGGCAGCCATGGTAAAGTGTAGTGGGGAGCGGGGAGCAGCATACTTACCATCCGTGTGACGTCAGGAGCGCCCCGGGAGCCACACGGACTGTAAGTATACTGCTCCCCCGCTCCCCGCTACTACTATGGCAACCAGGACTTTAATAGCGTCCTGGGTGCCATAGTAACACCGAAAGCATTTTGAAGACGGATCAGTCTTCAAATGCTTTCAGTACACTTGCGTTTTTCCGGATCCGGCGTGTAATTCCGGCAAGTGGAGTACACGCCGGATCCGGACAACGCAAGTGTGAAAGAGGCCTTAATTGATTTTGTTTTCAGATTTGATTTGATTAACATGATTATGCAGCTGCCATCTTGCCTGAGCTCTTAGCAGCATTTGCACAGCATTAAGGAAAATGGTGTATGGACCCCGTGGCTGCCATAAAGCAAAGTACAGGGGGGGGGGGGGGGGGGGAACCTCACTGACTTCTATGGGAGAGTATTCTAGGCATGCTCTGTGACCCGTGCAAAGGTCATTGTACAAGGAAAGTATAGATGAGCTTTGACAATCACCTACTGTGAATGGTGGATCCTGTGTCATCTATAGACAGAGGTGATATCTCCAGGCAGAATAGTATATAACTGCAGTAAGGTGATCTGTACAGATGGTGGCATTGAAAATTAAAAATATCAAATTCAGCAAGTCACTTTTCACCTTAACAACCAAGCCAAATGCTGGAAATCTGATGTGTCACATTGTGGTAACGCTTTTACTTATCCAACCAATTCTGAGACAGTTTTTTCCACAACACAGGACACGTCATACTTCAGAATGATCTATCTATCTGTCATACTTCAGAATGATCTATCTGTCATACTTCAGAATGATCTATCTATCTATCTCTCTTTTATTCCTCCCAAAATGGGGGAAAAATGCCCCTGCATCTTATGGGGCGAATGCTGGCAGTTTTACATCGCAAGCTGCGATGTACGAGCGAAGGGGAGAGACTGGGATGAGGAGCTGGGGGCCGGCAATAGCAGCGGGGCGGTGCAGTTAGTGTACTATAGCCCCGCCCCTCCAGTATACTAATATAAAATGTCTTATTCAATTAATGGTTATTAAACATGCCCCCTCACTCCTAATAGTACCATACATCCTAACCGCTTCAGTAGAATGCCGGCAGGCAGGCCGGGCGGGCGGCAGCGTAACTCCTTGATGTCACGTGCCTGTTCCACCTACTTTATGAATGAAGCAGGAGGCGCAGGCAAGTGACGTCAGTGAGTGATGCGCCGGCCGCCCAGCCTGCGTTGTACTGAAGCGGTTAGGATGTACGGTACTATTAGGAGTTGGGGGGCATGTGTAATCACTTTTAATTGAATAAGACATTTTATATTTGTATACTGGAGCGGTGGCTGGGGGGGGGGTCTGTGGATAGCACATATATAACAGTGTCAGTCATCCACAGATCCCCCATAACAGTGCCATCCACAGACCACCACTAGTTCCAAACCCACAAAAAGCACACCTTTTGGTTAAAAATCTTTTTTTCCTCCCCAAAAACCTAGGTGCGTGTTATAGGGCGAAAAATACAGAAAAACATATATATAATATATATATTATATATATATATATATATATATATATATATATATATATATATATATATATATATATATATATATAATGTCCTTTGTTTACCTTCAATAACAATCCTCATGAATATTTGTGCCTACTTTGCAAAGCGAATGAATAAAAGTGCTGCCCTGAAATGCCCGACTGCTGGCATACTCAGCAGCGTGTGTGTGTAGGACTACAAGTTATAGCTGTACAATGACACTGCTGATACACACAGGATCTTCCCCCTACCTGTTCTTATGCAATGCTCTGCAGAACTCCTCCAGTCTGTCAGCTGTGTCTGCAGGATGAAAAGGGAAGATCCTGTGGCTCTTCCCTGCCTGCAGCTATTAAGGAAAGCCTCAATCCCCGAGTCTGTGCTGCAGAAGAGGTTCATCTTCCCTGATGCAACCAGTGGGAGGGACACAGGGCAGACAGCAGAAGCAGTGTGACATCTGTTGCACAGACACAGACTCTTCTCAGGCTTGTGTGTTCTCTCTCTCTCTATAATATCTATATCTATATCTATATCTCTCTATCTATCCACACACACACACCCCTAAAGAATTATTAGGAACACCTGTTCTATGTCTCATTAATGCGATTATCTAGTCAACCAATCACATGGCAGTTGCTTCAATGCATGTAGGGTTGTGGTCCTGGTCAAGACAATCTCCTGAACTCCAAACTGAATGTCAGAATGGGAAAGAAAGGTGATTTAAGCAATTTTGAGCGTGGCATGGTTGTTGGTGCCAGATGGGCCGGTCTGAGCATTTCACAATCTGCTCAGTTACTGGGATTTTCAAGCACAACCATTTCTAGGGTTTACAAAGAATGGTGTGAAAAGGGAAAAACAGCCAGTATGCGGCAGTCCTGTGGGTGCCTTGTTGATGCTAGAGGTCAGAGGAAAATGGGCCGACTGATTCAAGCTGATAGAAGAGCAACGTTGACTGAAATAACCACTCGTTACAACCGAGGTATGCAGCAAAGCCAAAACACGCACAACCTTGAGACGGATTGGCTACAACAGCAGAAGACCCCACCGGGTACCACTCATCTCCACTACAAATAGAAAAAAAAAAAAAGAGGCTACAATTTGCACAAGCTCACCAAAATTGGACTGTTGAAGACTGGAAAAATGTTGCCTGGTCTGATAAGTCTCGATTTCTGTTCAGACATTGAAATGGTAAAGTCCGAATTTGGCATAAACAGAATGAGAACATGTATCCATCATGCCTTGTTACCACTGTGCAGGCTGGTGGTGGTGGTGTAATGGTGTGGGGGATGTTTTCTGGGCACACTTTAGGCCCCTTAGTGTCAATTGGCCATCGTTTAAATGCCACGGGCTACCTGAGCATTGTTTCTGACCATGTCCATCCCTTCATGACCACCATGTACCCATCCTCTGATGGCTACTTCCAGCAGGATAATGCATCATGTCATAAAGCTCGAATCATTTTAAATTGGTTTCTTGAACATGACAATGAGTTCACTGTACTAAAATGGCCCCCACAGTCACCAGATCTCAACCCAATAGAGCATATTTGGGATGTGGTAGAACGGGAGCTTCGTGCCCTGGATGTGCATCCCTCAAATCTCCATCAACTGCAAGATGCTATCCTATCAATATGGGCCAACATTTCTAAAGAATGCTATCAGCACCTTGTGGAATCAATGCCACGTTGAATTAAGGCAGTTCTGAAGGCAAAAGGGGGTCCAACACCGTATTAGTATGGTGTTCCTAATAATTCTTTAGGTGAGTGTGTAATTATATATATATATATATATATATATATATATATATATATATATATATATATACACACACATACACACACACACACATTAATTATAATATAATATCTTAATCCCTTTTTCTAATTTCCCATGTCTACTTTATGTTGGCATCATTTTGTAAAGTTATTTTTTTTAGGATGGTAGAAGGCTGAGAGCAGGGGTCCTCAAACTACGGCCCGCAGGCGACATGTGGCCCTCCGACGACACTTATCTGGCCCGCTGGGTGTTTTGGCAGTTTCAGCAATTCTGGCAGGGCACAGCATAGGATGAGCGCTGCGCTTCCATTGCACTCATCTCCATAGTGATCTGCATCGCCGTCCTCAGGACAGCGATACAGATTGCTGTGCTGTGGCAGGGGAGGGAGATGCGTCTCGCTCCTCTGATAGGCTGCCGGCACAAGGCCGCAGCCCATCTGAGGCCAGTGCGATGACGTCATTGCGCCGCTTGAGCAGTACGGACTAGGACACAGGCCAGAAGAGACCTGCATCGCAGATGGTAAGGACTTTATTAAAATCGGCCAATTCTTCTGTCGCACTTATTACTGGCAAATGCGGGGGGGGGGGGGGTGGCAGCAGAGATGAGACTGGCACATGAGTGGCGGGGAGAGGCACTTTTCAGTAGCACATGATTGGGGGGCATCTATGGGGGCACCTCTTACTGGCACATTATTGGTGGCACTATGGGGACATTTACTGAGGCCACAAAGAAGGGGTATTTTATATGGGGGCTCTGTGTGGCACTAATATTATCAGTGGTATTATCTGTTTCTGCAGTATAGTATTGGGGAGCTCTGGATCCGCGACTGGTTGTACTCTTCTTGCCGCGCAGGCGCACCTCCTTCCAGACCTGCGAACCTCATGTGCAGCTGCGTCACAGGAAGTCCGGAGAAGAAAGGAGAAGGAGACGTTCAGGGGTAGGGAAATGTGTTTTTTTTTCACTTTAAAATAAGATCTGTGCAGTGTGCAAAGGAATTTGTTCATAGTTAAGGGGTCTTCCCATCTTGGACAATGGGGGTATATCACTAGGATATGCCCCCATTGTCCTATAGGTGCGGGTCCCACCGCTGGGACACGGACCTATATAAAAGAACAGAGCCCCGAAAGTGAAGGAGGGCGCCAAAAGTGCGCAGCTGCCCTCCATTCATTTCTATGGGGCTGCAGAAAATAGCCGAGCGCCGGCTCGGCTATTTCAGTTGGCCTCAAATGAATGGGAGCATGGGCAGTGCATGCGCGGTACGCTCCCATTCACTTTCAGGGCTCCATTCTCTATATAGGTGTGGGTCCCAGCGGTGAGACCCGCACCCAACTATATACCCCCATTGTCCAAGATGGGAATACCCCTTTAAACTATAGTCCGGGCCTCCAACGGTCTGAGGGACAGTGAACTGGCCCCCTGTTTAAAAAGTTTGAGGACCCCTGGCGTAGCGGTTTAGAAACAACTAGAAACCTCCCTCCCCCCCCCCCCCCTCAATTTTTCCAAATGGATTTTAGAAACTTAACCTTTTGGGGGTCACATGAATTTAAAGGGACACTGACAGGCTGCCTTTCCGTTACTTATAAAAAGTGTTTATCAATCTGCAAGTTACCTTTCAGTTCTGTGCCCAGCCGCACCCCAACTGACATCTCCTAGTGCCGCCCAGCTCATTAGTATTCACTGCACTGGGCGGCTTTTTTCCTCCGGGCGCAGTGAAATCCCACGCATGTCCACTACTATCTTCCTGGCATCTGCTTCATCTTGTCTCTCCGTGCCTGCGCCGAATAAGGTCCTGGCACCCTCCAGCTCCAGTAGAAGATAGTACTGGGCATGCGCGGGATTTAGACCGGAAGGTTAAACTGCAGAACTGCAAAAGGACCTAGCATAAAATAGACAGTGACTACTTTCCTACTTTTTAAAAGGGTGTTAATCAGGGCAGTATAAATACCCCACATGTGACCCCATTTCAGATTTCAGAAAGAAGACACCCCAAGGTATTCGCTGAGGGGCATATTGAGTCCATGAAAGATTGAACTTTGTCCCAAGTTAGCGGAAAGGGTGACTGAGAAAAAGTATAAATAAAATAAAATTTCCGCTAACTTGTGCCCAAAAATAAAAACAAAAACTATGAACTCGCCGTGCCCCTCATTGAATACCTTGGGGTAACATGTGGGGTATTTATACTGCCCTGGCATTTTAGAGGCCCTAAAGCGTGAGAAGTCTGGGATCCAAATGTCTAAAAATGCCCTCCTAAAAAGGAATTTGGGCCCCTTTGCACATCTAGGCTGCAAAAAAGTGTCACATGTGGTATCGCCGTACTCAGGAGAAGTAGGGCATTGTGTTTTGGGGTGTCTTTTTACATATACCCATGCTGGGTGAGAGAAATATCTCTATAATGACAACTTTGTATAAAAAAATATATATATAATAATAATAAATAATAAATAATAATAATATATATATTTTTTTTTATACAAAGTTGTCATTATAGAGATATTTCTCTCACCCAGCATGGGTATATGTAAAAAGACACCCCAAAACACAATGCCCTACTTCTCCTGAGTACGGCGATACCACATGTGACACTTTTTTGCAGCCTAGATGCGCAAAGGGGCCCAAATTCCTTTTAGGCCCCATGCGCACGGCCGTGTTTCACAGCCGTGTGCGGGCCGTGGAACCGCGGCCTGGATCCCTCCTGAGAGCAGGAGCGCACGGCGTCACTGGTTGCTATGACGCCGTGCGCTCCCTGCTGCCGGCACAGTACAGTAATACACTGGTATAGATCATTTGGGGCATTTTTAGACATTTGGATCCCAGACTTCTCACGCTTTAGGGCCTCTAAAATGCCAGGGCAGTATAAATACCCCACATGTGACCCCATTATGGAAAGACACCCCAAGGTACTCAATGAGGGGCACGGCGAGTTTAGTTTTTTTTTGTTGTTTTTTTGGGAACAAGTTAGCGGAAATTTATTTTATTTATTTTTACTTTTTTTCAAAGTCTCCCTTTCCGCTAACTTGGGACAAAAAGTTCAATCTTTCATGGACTCAATATGCCCCTCAGCGAATACCTTGGCGGGTGTCTTCTTTCTGAAATGGGGTCATATGTGGGGTATTTATACTGCCCTGATTATTTTATGCTAACGATTTTTTTTTTTGTCCTTTGCAGTTCTGCAGTTTAACCTTCCGGTCTAAATCCTGCGCATGCCCAGTACTATCTTCTACTGGAGCTGGAGGGTGCCGGGACCTTATTCAGCACAGGCCCTACTTCTTCCGAGTACGGCGATACCACATGTGTGACTTTTTTGCAGCCTAGGTGGGCAAAGGGGCACACATTCCAAAAAGCACCTTTAGGATTTCACTTTTTTTTTTTCACACTACACATTTTGATTTCAAACTACTTCTCACACATTAGGGCCCCTAAAATGCCAGGGCAGTATAACTACCCCACAAGTGACCCCATTTTGGAAAGAAAGTATTTCGTGATGGGCATAGTGAGTTCATGGAAGTTTTAATTTTTTGTCACAAGTTAGTGGAATATAAGACTTTGTAAGGAAAAAAAAAAAATAATCATTTTCCGCTAACTTGTGACAAAAAATAAAAAAGTTCTATGAACTCCCTATACCCATAAGCGAATACCTTAGGGTGTCTACTTTCCGAAATGGGGTCATTTGTGGGGGTTTTCTACTGTCTGGGCATTGTAGAACCTCAGGAAACATGACAGGTGCTTAGAAAGTCAGAGCTGCTTCAAAAAGCGGAAATTCACATTTTTGTACCATAGTTTGTAAACGCTATAACTTTTACCCAAACATTTTATTTTTTTAATCAAAAGACATGTAGAATACATTTAGAGAAAAATTTATATATAGGAGGTAGCTTTTTGCAAAAATTTCGATCAATAAAAATGTTAAAATGTCAGCAGCAATGAAATACCACCAAATGAAAGCTCTATTAGTGAGAAAATGAGGTAAAATTCATTTGGGTCGTAAGTTGCATGACCGAGCAATAAATGGTGAAAGTAGTGTAGTGCAGAATTGTAAAAAAGTGGTCTGGTCATTAAGGGTGTTTAAGCTAGGGGAGCTGAGGTGGTTAACCATGGAAGTCCCTGATTTAGATTGTCTGCTTCTAACCACCATCTCAAGCAAGGTGTGGGTAGAGATCTTTATTTTCATTTCTAGGGGTTTCTTCCCCTTCTCCCAAGCCTCTAGAATATCCCACTGAAGATCTCGAGTGAAACTGGGCCCAAGTGACCGCTGGGATGCAGGAAGTTAAACTCCCTAGGATCGACATACCTTTTCTTAACGCAATTTGTGGATCTATTAAATTCCATATTTTCCACATTATGTTGACCATCTTCTCTTCTGGCAAAAAAACATTTCTGGTCTCTGTAGTCCAAGATTAGCCCTAAGAACTGCTGGCATTGGAGGTTCTGGCTTTGATTTTCTTTTGTTCAAGATCCAGCCCAATTTCTTCAGGATCTGAATCACCTTGAACTGCTATTCTGCAGGCCATCTCCATTCCTGCTACAATTAGAAAATAGTCGAGATAGGGAACAAACAAAATATCCTTCTCCCGAATATGTGCCGACATTTCCGCCACCACCTTTGTGAATACTCTGGGAGCCATCAGTAGGCCAAAATGGGGGGCTTGGAACTGCCAGCGATTCATTACTCCCATCTCTATCCTTAGGTATTTCTGGTGTTCCTGATGGATTGGAACTTCTGATACTATAGCCCTCCTTCCTTCCTTTTGCATTGATTTTGTGATTACAAATCTTGAAGGGGGAATTGAACGAAATTCCATTTTTTTCTTCCTCCTACATGGTCCCCAGCATCATTTGACCCGTTGTCTTTGCGACTCTAACCTGCTTGTTAAAGAGAAAACCTCTCGCCCCCCCCCCCCCCCCCCCGAAAAAGGCGACTTGACCTTTCTCTAGAAGAAAAAACACACCTTGTGCTGGAAACTTTGTCTTCTGCTTTTTCCAGCAACTCATCCAGTGCTGACCCAAATAAATCTTCCCCTTCACATGGTATTTGACTGGAGATCACCACTCCAATTTTTTTTTAACCATAATGCTCTGCGTGCAGAATTTAACCCTGCCGCACGAGCGGATAGTCTTATCGCGTCAGCAGAAGAGTCTGCCAAAAAATGCATCGCTTTTTTGGAAGACTGGCCAGTATATCCTCTAAGAATCTTTAGCTGTTCTTCCAAATCGGACAACCATATTATAAGAGATCTCGTGGTGCATGTTGAGGCACTAGATGGCCTGAAGGCTGAAGCAGAGGCTTCCCAAGCTCCTTTTAAGAACCCCTCAGCTTTTTTTTTATCTAAAGGATCCTTCAATGAACCCATATCTTCAAACAGAAGGGATGACTTCTTAGATTCTTTAGATATGGCCACATGTATTTTGGGAGCTTTGTTCCAATTTGCGGCTCTCATCTGGAAAGGGGCATTTCCTTTTTAGATTCTTTGAAATAAACACCCTTTTGTTTAGTTTATGCCATACCTCCTTAATTAATGCCAACACATTTTTATGAACTGGAAAGGATCTGATCTGTCTTGTTTGTAGTCCCCCCAAACATAATATCCTGCACCGACTGACTGACATCCTCTATCCCCATTGTGGCTTTTATCGCCTTTAAAAAGTTTATCAATTACTTCAAATGGGGAAAAAAGTTTTTAAATTCCTTCTATTCCGAGTCAGAAGAAAGATAATGCCCATGAATCCAAATCCAAGGATTGGATATCCTCACCCTCTTCTGAATCTGAGGAAACAATTTTTGACTCCTTTTCCTTCTTCCTTACTTTTGGTTCTTTTGAAGTACAATTTTTTTTTTTTTTTTTTTTTTTTTTTTTTTTAGGAGGACAAAGACATTTATTTCTTCTCCAACAAAAAATGGTATTACTTACCAGTAATTTGATTTTACAGAGCCCATGACAGCACCACCAGAGGAGATAACCCAGAGGAAAGGTAGGATAAGGAAATGGCCACACGACCCACTGAGATATAGAACTCTTTGGAGGCAGCAGAACCTTTGTTCCTCCCCTGAAACTGCAGGAAGAGTGAAGAAGATTTCCGCCAGGAAGAGGAAAAGGACAAATAGGCCAAAAGGGCTCTCTTGACATCTAGACAATGGAGAGATCTCCTGAGAGCGGTGGAATTTGGTGGCGACTTTTGGAAGAAAAGCCGGGTCAGGACGGATGATAACTTTGTCCTCTAAGATTAAAGTGTAGGGAAGGTTGATGGAGATGGCTTGGATCTCACCAATCCTGCGAGCAGAAGTCAAGGCTATCAGAACGGATAGCTTTAGAGTAAGATGCTTAATTGAAATAGAATTAATGGGTTCAAAGGGGGGCCCAGATAAAGCTCTTAATACTACCTTTAGACTCCAAGGGGGGCTCTTGGAGCTACCACTAAGGAAGACCTCTCCACGGCTCTATAAAACCTGGAAACCCAAGGGCTACTGGCTATGTTCTGATTAAATAGAACAGACCTGAACTTTCAGGGTACCGACTGCTAGACCCATTTCTAGACCCTTCTGGAGAAACTCAAGGATAGAATGCAAAGGAGCAACCAAAAAAGGCATGTTCCTTAACTGGATCTGGGCAAAATTTAAGAACTTGTGCCAGACTCTGCTTTAAATCCTTACTGTAATCTTTTACTTTTTAGCAGGGCAGAAACCAATGCATTTGAGAACTCTTCCTTTTCTAATTACCACCTCTCAAAATCCAGGCCGTTAAGTGTAGGCTGTCTACAGCTGGATGCATCACTGGTCCCTGGCTCAGAAGGCCCTGGACCGTCTGAAGCACCCAGGGATCGGCATTCGACATGGTCCGGAGTCCCGTGAATCAGGACCTCCTGGGCCAGAAGGGGGAAATTAAAATTACTGTGGCCGCTCTTCCCCGATTTTCCACAAAACCCGGGGAAGAGGGGGGGGGGGAAAGGCATAAGCCAGGCGGAAATTCCACTCCTGTGTCAGGGAGTCTATCCCACAGGGGGGATCCTGCTCTGCTTAGGGAATAGAAATTTGTCACCTTCTTGTTTGAATGGGTAGCAAATGTGTCGATTTCGGGGATACCCCAAAGATCTACTATCCTCTGAAAAACAATGGGGTCTAGGGACCATTCCCCCTGGGACAGGATATGACGGCTCAGGAAATCCGCCTGTCTGTTTTTCTACCCCTTTGATGTGGACTGCCGATATCGAGGTGCATATCCTTTCTGCCAGACGCCGTGACATAAGCTTCCTCCATGAGAGCTCTGCATCTTGTCCCTCCCTGCCTGTTCAAATAGGAGACTTCAGTCCTGTTGTCTGAAAGAATCCTTAGGTCCTTTCCTTTTATCTTTGGGAGGGAGGCCCTCATTGCAAGGCCGACCGCCTTTAACTCTTTCAGATTGGAGGACTCTGCTTTTTGTAGGGGGTCCCAACAACCCTGGAAGGAAGTTCCCTGAATGTGGGCACCCCACCCCCAAGGGCTTGCGTCCGTAGTCCGGCACACTAGCCTGCCCGTTTTCCACGATTCCCCTGGATGAGATTTTCTGCATTCAGCCACCATGATAGCCTCTGTAAAGTTTGGACTGAGACCTTAATTTTTGCTTTTAAGGACCGGTTTTCCTTCCAAGCAGACAGGATCTCCCACTGTAAAGCTCTGGAGTGCAGCTGAGCCCACCTTACTCCCGGAATACAGGATGTGAGGGAGCCGAGGACAGACATTGCTATTCTTATTTAAGTAACCAGTTTCCGGGTTAGATTTCGGATTTTGTTCTGGACAACATTTACCTTGTCTGCAGGTAAAAAGGTTTTCTGGAGAGATACGAGTCCAGTATTAAGCCTAAGAAGGTCTGCCTTCTCGACGGACAGAGTCTTGACTTCTTAGTTCATTATCCACCCTAACCTGTTTAGGACAGACCGGATTTCTGAAACCGCCGAATTGCATGCTTCTTCTGTCTGACCTACTACTAAGAAGTCGTCCAGGTAAAGGATCAAGAGAATGTTCTTTTCCCTTATGTGGGCTGCCATTTCCGCCACCAATTTCGTAAACACCCTTGGGGCCATGGAAAGGCCAAAGGGTAGAGCCTGGAACTGGAAATGTTCCAGTTGACCCTGCAGAACTTCTGGTGCTCTATTGCAATAGATACATGGTAGTATGCGTCTTTTAAGTCGAGAACGGCCATGAAGCATAAAAGGATAAAGAAGATTGATTGTTGAACGTATAGTTTCCATCTTGAATCTTTTGGGCTGAAGAAACCGGTTTAATTTTTTTAGATTTATGATGGTTCTGAAAGAACCCTCTGCCTTCTTCCTTTATTACCGGGCTCAAGACAGATTTTTCTATTAATTTTAACACCTCAGCCTGTATCACTGACTTCCGTAAGGCCGAAGGAGGATCTACGATTGGAAAGAATCGGGCAGGAGGGGGAATTCCAATCTTAACCCCTTGCCGACGGTATCTAAAACCCACGGACTTAGGGACATTTCTTTCCACTCTGCTAAGAAGTCCTTCAGTCTGCCCTCTACCAGAATCCTGGCGTCATTGTTGTTCTGGCCTTCTCTTATCCGAGGAGGACTGGTTAAATAAAAAAATAATTCTATTTTTCATCTGACCTCTGAACCGGTCCTCCCTGGCACTCTTATCCTGTTCCTGACCACCCCTAAAGGGACGAAAGGACAGACTAAACTTATTTCTATAAGAAAAAGATCCCTGAAAACCAGGAAACCTTTTCTTCCTGTCTGCCGCTTTATCCAGCAGGTCGTCCAGACTTGGACCGAAGAGGTATTCCCCCTCACATGGACCACCACAGAGCTTAGATTTAGAAGCAATGTCCCCAGTCCAGTTCTTTAGCCAAAGAGTTCTCTGTGCTGAGTTGGACAAAGCCGTTGATCTGGCTGCCAACCTAACAGTCAGCCGAGGCATCCGCCAGAAAGTCCGCTGCCTTCCAAATCGTAGGGAGGCTAATATTTCTTCCCGGGGGCACCTATTTAACTGGGATTCAAGCTCTTTCAACCACATAATAAGAGACTGGGCCATGCAAGTGGAAGCTATACTAGGCCTAAAAGAGGAAGTTGATGCCTCCCAAGCCCCTTTCAGAAAGGCATCCGCCTTTTTATCCAGGGGATCTTTCAAGATTCCCGTGTCATCAAAAGGTAGGGCCGTCTTCCTGGAGACTTTGGATATGGCCACATCTATTTTAAGCGCCTTATCCCAAGACGCAGAATCTTCCTCCTTAAAAGGATATTTACGCTTAAGACTTTTGGAGATAAATACCCTCTTATTGGGTCTTTTCCACTCTCCCTTTAGCAATGCCGATACGTTCTTATGTATTGGAAAGGTACCATGCTGCCTGGACTCCAAATATCCTGAATTGAGCGGGGTTCCAGAGTTTCCTCTATGCCCATAGTCAAGCGGATAGCTTTAAGGAGCTTCTCAGTGTCTACCGGAAAACAGTTTCTCCCCCCCCCCCCCCCCCCCATTTCTTCTTCCCCAGAAGAGGCCTGCGATGAGACATCAGAGGGGCCAAACACTGAAGAAGGGATCTCACCCTCATCTGACGAAGGGGGTTCTCTGGAATACACCATGTTTAGGCTTTTGCTGTTTTTGGGTAGCCTGGTATGCATTAATTTCAGAGCGTACCAACTTTGGCAGACATTTGTAAAATAAGGGAGACTCCTCAGCCACCGTCTTATCTATACAGGGCTGGCACATCATCTTATCCCTGAGAAATATGAATTACATAGGTTGCAGGTCATAATGTAACCACATAAAGCGACACTCCGTCCAAGCTATAACCAACAGTTATGTTAGACATTTCCATCTTACCATTCAGATGGTAACCCCACACTGCATAACGCACACTCCTTATTTTTCTTCTTTGCCCCCACCTTCTTAGGCTTAGCTGGGACAGGAAGAACCGTGGGCTACTCAGACCACTTGCCTTGATGGCTCTCGTCCTCCATCTCTGCCAGATAAAGTCAGAAGAGACGCCGGCCGACAATCTCGCGCTCCTCTCATAAGCGCCTATAGATTACATCACTGCCGGCGTCAGAGGCCGGTCATGTGACTTTAGGAGCGCTCCACGGCCTGCTCACAGCCGGAGCCGCTCCTCTTCCTCCCCCTGGTGGTCGGCGTCTTCTTCCAGCGTAACACATGCCACCGTCTCCCGAATCCCCGAACACTGACCGCCCCCTCCGGAGCTCAGTTGTGCCTCCGCCTGCCAGCGCACTGCCGTTACTTACCAGGGCTCGCAGGTTAGTGGGGAGCCACCAGAGGGAACGATCCAGCATGTCGGTACTGCAGGCTTCCCATCAGAGACCGGAAACCACACTGAAGAGGAGGAGTATGTCCGCCCATTTTATTCTGCAGGTTTCCTGTCTCTGTGGGGCGGATCCTCTTCTCCGGTGGTGCCGTCATGTGCGATAGGAAAATTTTGTAGACAGTTATAAAAGGATGGAGACTCTTCTGCAACAGTCTTATCAATACACTGTCATAACATTTTCCCATAGATGCCAGGGCACATCTACACAAGGCACATTCCTTATGGAGTCTTTTAGATACAGCTTAGGTTTCTCCTGCAGCACAACATATATAAATCCACATCAAGAGAATTGACATGACTACATGGCTTAAGAAGCCTCTCACCCCTCCTAGGTACAGAGGCCAGTTTGGACACTGGTTCTTCTGCTGTGTGCTTTCTTCTTCCATCGTGGCCACTGTGTTCACTAGACTATTATGCCCTGTCCTCTACAGCCCCACGCAAGCTAATAACGCCGGCAGCTCACTTCCAGGTTCTAGTGTATTTAAAAACTGAGGGTCGACCAATTCTTTACTCCATCACATTCTAAGACATTCCACATTTACTCCCCATATATAACAAAGCTCTGAAAAATACTCCCATCTAGAGACATAACCAAAGCCCATATTACCCCAATTCCAAAAGAGGGAAAAGATCATACCCTCTGCCCAAACTTTAGATTTTCTCTTCTCAACATAGACCTACATTTATTAAATGGCCAAAATGTTAGCCAATGGGCTAGAAAGGACTTTTACCGACACCGATTTATAGGGACCAAGTTGGATTAGTCAAGAAAAAGAGGGAAAAGACAATACCGCAAGAGTGCCAAATATTCTGCCCTACATTAAAAATAAATCCTTGCCTCTAGTCCTTCTCAGCATTGATGCCGAGAAGGGTTTTGACAAGGTCTGCTGGTCTTTCATGAATCCAATTTTACGTTTTGAAATTTTCCAAACCCCTTCATACATGCAATAGAAGCCATGCATTCAAATGCCTATGCCTCAATATCCATTATTATTTCTGACCCCTTCAGAATTAGCAATCACTCGGCAGGGATGTCCTCTTTCTCCCCTTTTTGTTCTGATACTTGAACCTTTACGACAAACTATTAGACTAGATACGGATATTAAAAAAGGGATAGTACTGGGTGATCAAGAGCACAAAATGGCTGCATTCACAGACGACATGTTAATACAGATCCAGCACTTCCAAGATTTATAAAACATTTAGAAAATTATAGCCTCCATTCTAACTTCAAAAGTAGCCACAATAAATCCCTGATTATAGTTACTGGCATCACAAAAACCAACAAACATCTAGAACAAGACTCCCCTTTTAACTGGTCCTCTCCCCAGCCAACTTATTTAGGGGTGAAGATAAGCCTAGATCCTAGCCAACTTTTCACTCTAATTAGTACAATGGTACTTCCTAAACCAACCTCTCTGCAACAAGCACTACCAATCCCTGTCCCATCTTCATTCTATACAACATTTAGATCCTTTTTTAGGACCTTCATCTGGAATAAGAAAAAAGCCTGTATATCTTATAAAGCTTTAACCTACCTTGGAGAGAAAGGGGGAATTGCCCTCCCAAACCTAGTTATACAGTAGTGCAGTCCTGAGAGCACCGCCTCATAAGTCGTGGAGCCATGTTAGGATCTTCGTTTAGAGCCTTATTGTGACAAAAACTCCACCTCTCCCAACCCAATACCTCTTCTATCATGAAAGCTACCTTTCAAGTTTAGGATAGATTACAGGGTTCACAACACTAGGGACTAGTTGAAGTACATCTCTGACTAATAATGTTGGGGAGGGGTGAGGAATCCTAAGGACCTTCAGGACAGTCTTCCATCTTTTCTCAAGAACTCTGACATCCAGATTATTGACCTACACCAGGACAATCACCTTTCCATAGAAGGCATGAGCAGTCTACTAGGCACCTCTCCACCTAATACAGTATTTTCCCTGGGCATATTTAAACCAACAGGTTTCTTTAGTAACCTACTCCTGCCCCTCACCTTGTTTGAAAGCCTGATTAGTCAAGCACAATCTCCTACTAAAACCATCTCACAGGTTTATAGCAAATTGGTAACCCCAGCCAATTCTACCAATCAAGCTTTTATTAGGCTATGTGAAAAAGACCTAAATAAAACCTTCAATAGCTGGGAAGTAGATATCTTTCTCGCCACACAAAACATCCAGATGTGTAAAAACACAGGAGAATGGACATAAAACCACCACAAGATGGTATAATACCCTGGACAAAACATGCCTATACTCCATGGCAGCCTCGGATACATGCTAAAGTGCTAGGGGCACTTATTTCCACATCTGGTGGAGCTGTTCTAAAATACTTCAACGGTGGGAAGGAATTTTCCAAATTAGCAAACAAATTCCGTATGTGGAACAACCCGGAAATAGCCCTTCTAAACATATACACGAGGGCCACGAGTATCCAACTTAGGCCTTTTAATCAGCACAGCCAGACTTCTCATCCCGAAGCACTGGCTCTCCCCCAACATCCCATCTAGCCAGCATTGGTTACTTAAAGTAGATTAGATATACAGACTGGAAGAAATTTCTAGTAAAAGTACTAGGCAGAACTTTCACATTCATAAGGTGGTCACTAATCTAAGAAAAAGCTGGATTTTCCAATTTTGGTCAGTCTCATTTTGTATGAACACAGGTCCCCAAAAGCCATTTACACATGGATGGCATGCAGACATAACCACCACCATTTCACTTCTACGGGACAGAGATAACTGAACGCTGTACTGGAGGTCCCGAAGAAATGAACACCACCACTCCACAAGCAAGTCTTTAAACTCCTGTGCTAATGAATGGTTGGTGTCCAAGTGGTAAGAACCTCAGAAATTACACATGTACCCGCCCCCCCCCCCCCCCTTTACTGCATACTGTTTGGCTGACTGGTCTCTTATAAAGCAAGACAGAAAGCTGGACAAAGCATAGTCTCAGAGAAGCTGCCCGATCTTGGCACTTTCAAGATGAAATTACAATAGGGTTGTGGCATTACGTTTCCACCTGGATGCAGTGGGCCACTTCACTGGGAGAGATTGGGTTTAGGGAACTTTCACACTTGCGGCAGAGGATTCCAGCAGGCAGTTCCGTCAAAACGTATGCAAACTGATTGCATTTGTCTCCGGTGTCATCCGGAAAAAAAGGATACAGCATTAATTTCACTTTTTTTGCAGTCTGTGCATGCATAGACCGCAATGACTGATCAGTTTTTCCAGAACACTCGGGGCATGCTGCAGTATTATCTCAGTCCTGAAAAGGCAAAAAGGCTGAACTGAAGACATCCTGAACGGATTGCTCTCCTTTCAGAATGCATTAGGATAAGATTGATCAGTTATTTTCTGGTATTGAGCCCCCTAGGACAGAACGCAATGCTGGAAAAGATTACTGCTAGTGTGAAAGTACCCTTAGATGACTTGACATAGATGCATGTACCAACCCTGGATATGCCATAAATGTCTGAGATGGGAATATCTCTGCAAATTAAACTGTCCCCTTATGGTACTGAAGGGTGATGCCTCTATAACAGGGATCAACAACCTTTGGCATGCCAGCGGTGGTGAATATACAAGTCCTTACATGCTCAAATTCACTTCTATAGGAGTTCTGAGAAAAAGGCAAGCAATGCTGGGAGTCGGTTATCACAGCTGGAATGCTAGAGGTTGCTGATACTTTCTGTATAAGAACTTATTTTATAATTCAGGATCTTTTTCCATGTCAGAAGCGAAAAGGGTTAAAGAGTTCTTAAAATTGTCATGAAACATTAGTGCTTTTTTTCTTTGCAATATGGCACAAATAGCTGCTCTGAAATGGGTGCTTGCAGATGACAGGACCACAGCAGTTCAGTATATAGCTGCTTCCTTTGCATTATCAATTTTCCTTAAACATCCCTATCACTGCAAGTCTGTGATGCACTAAATGTTCTCAGCCTCCCCACTCATCCTCCTCCAATCCTTCTGTGCACACATACAGCCAATGCTACTCAACATTTTATGGTTTCCTTCCGCTAACAAAAACACTCCATACAATATGAGCTGGCTTACCTTTTTCAAGCAGAGCCAATGCAAAGAATATGCCTAACTGCATCACAATTTTTTGTACAGTAAACTTAGGCATCCTAGGGGCTCTATACCAGAAAAGAACTGATCAGGCATATCCCCATGCATTCTGAATGGAGAGCAATTCGTTCAGGATGCATCAGGATGTCTTCAGTTCAGTCATTTTGACTGATCAGGCAAAAGATAAAACCGCAGCATGCTACGGTTTTATCTCCTCTGCGAAAAAAATAAAATAAATTTAAGATTTGCCTGAATGCCGGATCCAGCATTTTTCCCCATAGGAACGTATTAGTGCCAGATCCGGCATTCAAAATACCGGAATGCACCCGCACTAAATCCGGACCCATTCACTTCTATGGGGCTGTGCACATGAGTGGTGATTTTCACACACCACTTGTGCATTGCGTGAAAATCGCAGCATGCTCCATGTTGTGCGTTTTTCACACAAAGCAGGCCTTATAGAAGTTAATGGGGCTGCGTGAAAACCGCAAGCAAGTGCGGATGCGGTGCGATTTTCATGCATGGTTGCTAGGATGAAAGTCTATTCACTGTATTATTTTCCCTTATAACATGGTTATAAGGGAAAATAATAGCATTCTTTAAGGCCACTTTCACACTTGCGTTCAGAGCGGATCCGTCTGAGACGGTTCCGCTCATATAATGCAGACGGTGGATCTGTTCAGAACTGATCCGTCTGCATTATATTGTAAAAAAAAATTCTAAGTGTCAAAGTAGCCTCAGACAAATTGAGCCATAGTATAATAAACATTGGTGCCATAAGGCAAAAGTGATAGCTAAGTGGCTTGGGGACCAAAGCGTTGACATTTTGGGTCCATGGCCTGGAAACTCCCCAGATCTTAATCCCATTGAGAACTTGTGGTCAATCCTCAAGAGCCGGGTGGACAAACAAAAACCCACTAATTCTGACAAACTCCAATAAGTGATTATGAAAGAATGGGTTGCTATAAGTCAGGAATTAGCCCAGAAGTTGATTGAGAGCATGCCCAGTCGAATTGCAGAGGTCCTAAAAAAGAAGGGCCAACACTGCCTCTTTGCATAAATGTCATGTCATTGTCGATAAAAGCCTTTGAAACGTATGAAGTGTGTGTAGTTACCTCACAGAAACAACTGAAACAAAGATCTAAAAGCAGTTTAGCAGCAAAACTTTGTGAAAACTAATATTTGTGTCATTCTCAAAACTTTTGGCCACAACTGCAGTTGCCCCATTCCAGTTATAACTTTAGTGCCCTCCTCTGAACCTTCTCCAGCTCTATGTCTGCCCTGTTCACAGGAGCCCAAAACTTTACACAGTATTCCATGTGTGGTCCGACTAGTGATTCGTAAAGTGGTAAGACTATGTTCTCATCACGGGAATTGATACAACCCATAATCTTAGTTTCTACAGTTAAGGCTACATTCACACTTGTACCAGAAAACAACGCTTTTCCGTTTAGTCCTCATGCATTATAAATGGAAAGAGATCTGTTCAGGATGTTTCAGTTCCAGCAGCATTCCATTCTATGACCAGACAAAACCGCTGCAAGCTGCAGTTTTGTGTCTGGTCATAAAAACAGGAGGGGGGGGGGGGGGGGGAGAATTGCTTACCAGTAATTGTTTTTCTTGATACCTTTGACCTTGGTTTTCCATGGCATCTTTGGGGTTTTTGTCAGGGCATTGGGAGGCAGGGGGCATTGGGGGCAGTCCCTACCTGTCAGTGATGCAATACTCAGCCTTTGTGCTGTACAGTGGGGGGTTTACAGATCCATGGTGGTTTTCCAGAGACCAAGATGGTGCTTCTGTTCCAGATCTCTACTGGGCATGCGCCGGAAGACACACTGAGGCTGATCGGAGCGGTGCTTGGGGAAAGTTTAAGTGTTGGCCAGTTTTTATGACGCTTCCCTGCCGCTGGAGTTCCCCGATTGGTGCAGTACCGATCCGGCACAGAATGATGTACACAACGCCAAGAAGCCGCATGGAATGTGTCCCCTGCCTGACTGGCATGCCTGCGCGATTGTTCCTCTGCTCCTCCCCCTGTTTTTATTTTTTTAAATATTCACTTGCTGTATGATTCGATCAGCTTTCTGTATCTGATTCATAAGTTCATGTCACATGATCAACACTATGTACAATATGAATTATGTTTGACATGCATGATTATGTCTCTTCCTTTACACGATTTCTTTCATTGCATTTTCACAGTATTTATTTCATTGACATATTTTGTAACACTCACAGGGTGGAGTGTGGTCACATGATTTGTATCTTGATTGATTCACTTATATAACTGCCATCACTTGTATTGATTCTCTGCTTGAAAAGGCTCTAGTTTTGAGACGACAGCACCCATGCGAGAATAAAATATAAATATAAATTTAGGGAGGGACAACGGCCTGAAGAACCTTCCTCCCGGAGGCTGCGTAGTCATATAATTAAGCCTATAATATAAAAAAAAAAAAAAAAAAAAAAAAAAAAAAGTGTATGAGGGGTGCTCCATGTTGCAGCCCTACAAATCTGACTAAGGGAGGAGTTACCCCTCTCTGCCGAGGAGGTGGCCACTGACCTGGTGGAAGGAGCCCCAAATCCCTCTGGAGGAGGGATCCCGAGAAAAGCATAGGACAAAAGGATGTTTTTTTTTAACCCATTTAGCCAAGATTCCCCGGGAAACCCTACAGCCTTTAAGTTTACCCTGATATTGAATGAAAAGATTTTTGTCCACTCTCCAGGGAGCGGTAGATTCCAGGTAGAAGATTAAACACCTCCTGATGTCTAGACAGTGGAATTTTCTTTCCAACTAATTGGCTGTATTTGGACAGAAGGCGGGAAGGATTATGTCCTGATTCATATGAAAATTGGAAACGACTTTAAGACGGAAGGAGGGAATGGGTCTAATGATCACTATCATCCAGTATGGAAGTGTAGAGCTGGAAAGCAGAAAAAGCCTGGATCCGAGACCCTTCTTGCCGAGGTGATGGCTATTAGAAAGGCCAGTTTATAGGAAAGGGTCTCCAAGGATAAATCCTGTAGTGGCTCAAAGGGATGCTGGGAGAGGGCCGTAAGGACTGCATTAAGGTCCCACGGAGGAGTAAGGGGCCGCAATGAGGGATGAATTCTGGTGGCAGCATTCAAAAATCTCTTCACCCAGGGGTGATTGGCTAGCCTATAGTCAAAAAAGACCGGAATTAGACTTACCGGTAATTCTGTTTCCATGAGATCATCACGACGGCATACAAGGAGATTGACCCCTGACCTCTGTAGGGGCAGGAACAGAGAAAGGTTAAATACCCTCCTCCCACCACCAACACCAGTGTTTCCAAAATCACACAGAGCAACCCGGTGGTGGAGAACAGTAAAAAACAAGAAAAAAGGTATTACTCCATACCTTCTAGAGACCTGGGTAGGTCAAATAATTTGAATCAAGGGAGGGAATAACGTGCCGTCGTGATGATCTCATGGAAACCAAGGAATTACCGGTAAGTCTAATTCCGGTCTTTCCATAGCATCATCACGACGGCATACAAGGAGATATATTTTTTATATCAGTTAAGGGGGGGCTACAGCCTGGAGGACTTTCCGCCCAAAGGACAGATCAGATGATCTGGAAAGATCCAGGCGATAGTGCTTTATAAAAGGTATGAATGCTGGACCAAGTGGCAGCACGACAGATTTCCTCCAGAGAAGCCCCAGCTCTCTCAGCCTGAGAGGAGGACATGGCCCGGGTGGAATCGGCCCTAATGGACATGTAAGATTTTGTAATTGATAACAAAGACTAATAGTTTCTTTGAGCGATCTGGCTATAGATGACCGGGAGGCTTTCTGGCCCTTAAGTCTTCCTCCGAAGAGAACTAGTAGGCTGTCCGACTTCCTAAACTTTTCCGTCACAGTGATATAGTTTAAGACTGCCCGTCTAACATCCAGAGAGTGAAATGTGGCTTCTTTGTCATTAGCAGGGTGTTGACAAAAGGAAGGTAGGGTAACTTCCTGGCTCCGATGAAAATTTGATACCACTTTGGGGAGAAAACCAGGATCCAGACGGAGAATTAATCTATCATCTAGAATACGGAGGTAGGGTTCCCTGATCGATAGGGCTTGCAATTCTCCTACTCTGCGGGCCGAAGTTATCGCAATTAAGAAGGCCGTTTTCAAGGACCATAATTTTATAGGACAGTCAGACATGGGTTCAAAGGGCGGTAAGGTAAGGCCTGTAAGAACGATGTTCAGATCCCAGGAAGGGACACGAGCGGCGATCGTTGGGCGGAGCCTCGTCGCTGCCTTGATGAATCTTTTGATCCAACGATGACTGGCTATATCTTGGTCAAAAAACAAGCCAGGGCTGAGATCTGGACCTTCAAGGTAGAGGGCCTAAGTCCCAGATCTAGACCTCGCTGTAGGAAGTCCAGTATTCTTTGGATGTTAGGTTTATGTAAATGTGGCGATTCATCCCCACTCCAAGAACAAAAACGTCTCCAGATCTTAAGGTAGATCGCTGACGTTACCTTCTTCCTGGAAGCTTTCAGAGTAGCAATAACTTCGTTTGATAGTCCCTGAAGTTTCAGGGTTTGGAACTCAGGATCCAAGCTGCTAATTTCAGAAACTGCGGGTTTGGGTGTAGAACTGGACCCTGCTGGAGTAGGTCCTCCCGTACCGGAAGGAGCCATGGATCCTGTAGAGAAAGTCTCTGGAGAGATGAGAACCAACTTCTCTTTGGCCACAGGGGAGCGATCACAATCACCGTGGCCTTGTCCTGGAGAACTTTCTGCACCACCTTCGGGATTAGAGGAAGTGGAGGGAAGGCATAGCATAGATTCCAATGCCAACGGATGGCGAAGGCGTCTAATGTATGAGGCCTGTCCCTGGGGTTTAGGGAACAGAATGTTTCCACTTTTGAGTTGGCCCTGGTGGCGAACAGATCTACGTCGGGCAACCCCCATTTCCTTACCACTAACCTGAAGACTTCTGGACTTAGAGACCACTCTGTGTGATTGATCCTGTGGCGGCTGAGAAAATCTGCTTCTTGATTTAGTATCCCCTTCAGGTGAACTGCCGATACAGAGGCCACCTTCTGTTCTGCCCAAGCAAAGATCTTTGTTGCCAGCGCCTGAAGGGTTACGGACCGGGTTCCCCCCTGATGGGAGAGGTAGGCAATGGCTGTAGTGTTGTCCGATAGCACCTTTATATGATGATGACACAACATTTCCTCTGCCGCCCTCAATGCTTCCCAGACTGCTCTCAGCTCCCTGAAATTCGATGATTGGGATCTGATCGAATCTGGCCAAGTGCCCTGAAATATACGGTCCCCGACCTTTGCGCCCCAGCCGGACAGACTTGCGTCTGATATTACCTGCAACTGGGGAGTCTTCTGCCAGGGATTTCCCCGGGATAGGTTCCCGTGGTTTTTCCACCAATTTAGGGACTGCAGAATCCGAGATGGAGGACTTACTTGGCGATCTAGAGAGGATTGGCACCTGTTCCAGACACTCAGTATCCAGGACTGAAGGGGTCTGAAGTGTATTTGACACCAGGGGACTGCCGGAATACAAGATGTCAGCAGACCCAGCATGCTCATCGCCTCTCTGATAGAGCAAGATCTTCTCTTTTGAAAGGACCTGATCTTTTGTTGGAGAACTGATATTTTGTCCCGAGGTAGGAACACTGCTTGCTTTCGGGAGTCCAGGATCATACCTAAGAAACGAACTTCCCTTGAGGGGGTGAGGACGGACTTTTCCTCATTTATGATCCACCCCAGGTCGTCTAGGATGGAGAGAAAGACTTTCAGATTTGAATTGATTTGGCTGCGACTTTCGCTGACCAGAAGAAAATCGTCCAAATAGGGGATTATCATGAGTCCCTGTCTTCGGGCGAAGGCAACCATCTCTACCACCACTTTGGTAAATATTCTCGGGGCAGACGAAATCCCGAAGGGAAGGGCTCTGAACTGGTAGTGATGGACGTTTCCTGATATATCCTGGATTGCAAACCGGAGAAACCACTGGGAGCTGGCATGAATGGGAATATGGTAATAAGCGTCTCGCAGGTCTATAGTGCACATGAAGACGTCTTTGCTTAACAGAGGGATTGTAGAGGTTAGGGTCTCCATCCTGAATTTCTGATAACGGATGAATTTGTTTAGAGGTTTCAGGTTTATGATCGTCTGAAAGGTACCTTCTTTTTTCCTGATTAAAAATAAAGTTGAATAAAAACCCTCGCCTCTTTCTAGAGGTGGGACCGGAGAGATTACATTCATCTGAAGAAGTTTCTGGACTCCTTGCCAAAGGTTCGTTTGGAACCGTGTCAGAGAAAATTTGTTTGGGGGTCTTGAAGACCACTCTGATAGCCTGTACCAACTACCTTGGAAATCCAGGGGTTCTGGGAGATGGATTCCCATGACCCCAGGAATCTTGAGAGTCTTCCCCCCACTCCGGCGTCATTGCTTATCTGAAGGTTTTTGCTGGGAGAAGGACTGACCTCTTCCTCTTCCTCCTTTTGGGTAACTCCAACGCCCTGATTTCCCTTTTCCCCTGTAGCTCTTTTCTTGACCCGAGGGGGGGCGAAAAGGATACCGGCGTTTGGAAGGGCGATCTTCCAGAAACCCCTTCTTATCCGCGGCCTTCTCTAGGATCTTATCTAGCACCGGGCCAAACACGTATTCTCCGGAAAAGGGGATGGAGCAAAGCTTTAACTTAGATGTCTTATCCCCCGACCAACACTTCATCCAGAGGGCTCTCCTAGCTGCATTGGAGAGCGCTGCATCTCTGGCGGAGAACCGAACTGATTCGGCAGAGGCATCCGCCAGGAAAGCCGTGGCCGACTTTAAAAGGGGGAGAGACTCCAGAATCTGCTCCCTAGACGCTCTGTCTTTAATATGAGTTTCCAACTCTCCCAACCAAAGATACATGGACCGGGCGACTGAAGTAGCCGCAATATTGGTTTTAACGTTAAACATGGACGCCTCCCAGGATTTCCTGAGGAGACTGTCCGCCTTACGATCCATCGAATCTTTGAGTTGGGAGGCATCCTCGAATGGAAGGGACGTCTTTTTGTTCACTTTGGCCACCTGTACATCAATCTTGGGAATTTCATTGAAAATTTTAGATTCCTCCGGATCAAATAGCAACCTATTTTTGAACGTTGCCGGGACTCCCAGTCGTTTTTCTGGGTCTGTCCACTCATCAAGGATCATATCCCTAATGCTTTCATTGATGGGAAACACACGGGTCTTCTTAACCCTCAGGCCCCCAAACATCTCCTCTTGTACCGAATGGGTACGTTGTACCTCCTCCACACCCATGGTCGACCTTACAGCCTTCAGAAGGTCGGACATTTCTTCCGTAGAAAAATAATATCTACGTCCATCGTCGTCTGAGTCAGAGACTCTCTCCCCCTCCTCCCAAGACTTAACAGAGTGGGCACTTTCCTCCGCAACGACTTCTATATCAGAGGGGGACGGGGATCTAGCCCGCTTCTTCTTTGGTTGCGGCAAATCGGGGGGGGGGGGGATTAGCGGACAGGTGGGCCAGGGATGAACGGATCTCCTCCTGAATCATAGTTTTTAATTCCTCTTTTAGGGAGGGTGCCTCATCCCGTACGATATTTGAAATACAAGGCTTGCAGTTTTTTGGGGTAGCCGTCAGGGAGTCTACTAGAGCAGGAGACACATTTGAGTGACTTCCCCCATCTTTTTCGGGGTTTCTTTTGCCTAAAAGAGATGAAACGGCAAAGTATAAGGGATATGGCCCACCAAGAGGAGGGTGGGGAGGGGGGGGGGCGCGGGGGTGGGTGTAGGAGCCTGCGCCCTGCCGTAGCTGCACTGAGCATGGAGCAAGAGCCCGCTCCTCCTCTCCCCCCCCCCCTTATATCATCGTGGGAGAGGGGGATCAACAGACTCCCTGACCCATTCATAAATACCCCCGAAGGGGACTCACAGTTAGAAGCGCTGGCGGCGGCTCAGCTCTGGTGGACCGCTCCGGTACCGACATGGTCGCCTCTTCCGAAAGGTAAGGGTTCCGCACAGTGGGGGACCGATCCTGGGAGCGTTTGTCCGGAGCAGGCCTCGGTTTTTAAATTAAGCTCCACGCTGCCGCCACTGACGTCACTTCCGGGTCGCCGGCCGGGACGTCATACATATGCGCCCAATGCGCCGGCGCGCACCCAGCTGCGATGATGCCGGAAGGGAGACTGCGCCAGGGAACAGGCCCCGAAAATCGGGACGAGGTAGAGCCCCACACCCCTGCCCAGCGTTAGTACTGGACCGCGGGAGGGCAGGGGGACACCATGCAGGATGCCGGCGATTTCTTAAGGTATCCACGACTGAATTCTTAGCTTCATCTCCCTGCATACAGGGAGACCTTTCTCTGCCCTGTCCTCTGTAGGGACAGGAAACACTGGTGTTGGTGGTGGGAGGAGGGTATTTAACCTTTCTCTGTTCCTGCCCCTACAGAGGTCAGGGGTCAATCTCCTTGTATGCCGTCGTGATGATGCTATGGAAAATAAACTTAAACTTAGCCCCGCCACCTGAACCTTCAAGATGGAAGTCAAGCTTTATTTCTAAGCCTGCTTGTAGAAAGTCTAGAATCCTAGGAATTTCAGACTCCTTAAGGGGGTCAGGAGAAAAATCCAGAAAGGTGGAGAAAACCCCCCAGACTTTAAGATATTTATTGGCCGTGGATTTTTTCCTGCTCTTAAGTAGGGTGGACACCACTTTGCCCGACAGGCCCCTATCTTGTCAGATGTTCCTGTCAACTTCCATGCAGTCACATCAACTTTAGAGTATCTGGGTCAAGATGTAATAGGGGACCCTGAAAGAGAAGATCCTCCCTTGGTGGTAGAGGGAAGGGAGGGAGGCTAGCCTCTGGAGAGCTGAAAACCATGCCCTCTTGGGCCAATATGGAGCTACTAGGATTATGGATGCTCCTTCCCAAGCTACTTTGTTTAACACCTGCGGGATGAGACAAAAGAGAGGGAAGCCATTGCCATCCTCCTGGATCCAAACCTGAGCCAGAGCATCCACTGCTGTCGGGTAGTCTAGATGGTTGAGAGGGGGAGGGGCGGGGAAGAGGTCTATCGAGAGGACCCCAAATATCTGGATTATCTGAGAAAAGGACTCGTGGTTCAGACACCACTACCAGTCAAATTTACCTGGCTCAGGAAGTCTGCTATGGAATTGTCCATCCCTTTCAGGTGGACAGCTGAAAGAAAGAGGCTTCTGTCTTCCGCTACCTTGAAAATATCTCGGCGGAGGAGGAGAAATGGGACCCATGTGCCCCCCTGACGATTTATGTAAGAATCCGTGGTGGAATTCTCTGAGTAAAGGAGCAACTTTTGTTTTCTTAGATGGGGCAGGGCTCTGGTTAGGGCCATCTGAATTGCCTTGTACGTCCCATCCCCAGGGACTGGAGTCTGTTATAATGGTCTGTATCTGATAAACCCACGGGTTCCCCATCGACAGATGATCTGGGGACATCCACCATAACAGACGCTCTTGCTCTTAAGGACAGATTGAAATTCTGATCCAGTGATTCCTGAGACCCGTCCCATGTGTACAAAATGTCTGTCTGCAAATCTCAGGAATGAAATTGTGCGTAGGGGGACTGCTGGAATGGCTGATGTCATTCAACCTAGCACCGCCATAGCCCCCCTGAAGGAACAATGGTAGGATACGAAGAGATCCCTCATCACCTCTATTGTCCTGGTCACTGTCTGGAGGAAGAAAGAGTCTCTGGAGTTTAAATGTATTCCAAATTGGGAATGAAAAATTTCCTATCAGGGTTCTTCCATTCTCTTTTGATCAAAGCCTCGATATTCTTGTCAACAGGTAATGCTCTATGGCACCTGGGTCCTAACCTTTCAAACGCTTGCTCAGCCATGGATTTGGGTTCTTTTAAGTCCTCTTTAAAAAAAAAAATAATACTTTACTGCTGTATCTTTATCAGAGGAAGAAGTCAGGAGAGCTCCCCTGATTCTATAACTTCTTTGACGTCTGACAGATCCGAGTCAGATTCCCATGTAGCGGATTGTTTAACGGGGGATTTGCGATGTGAATGCCTTAACGCCTTTAAAGAAGATCTGACCTCAGATTTGACCAAAGCCTTAATAGATTTGGACAGGCTCTGCAATTCTTCCATTACTAATTTTCCAATGCATGTCTGTCAAAGAGGTTTGGCATAGGAGGAAGGTAACGGGACCCTGCATTCCCCACACTCCTTGTGCTTGGACTTCCGATGCCTTTTTAGGAACCTTGGGAATATGCAGTAAACAATAACAAAACCGCAAAACAATTAGGGGAAATATGGATGGATCTCACACTCTAGTGGTTGTCCCCCACTCCTTAGGACCAGTACTGGACTAGGAGGCCTCAAGGGTTCACTGGGGTCAGCGCAACCTGAATCTGCAGGTTCTGACATCTTCCGTCTGGATTCCTTGCTTGTAGGCTGGCTGTCCTCTCCTGCTGCCGCATTTATAATGCGCCTCGCTGCACGCTGGACCCCCGCCAGGACCAGGTACCGCCTTCATGGGGAGGAAAAAATAAAATAAAAAAAATCCAGCACTGGAAACACCAGGTCACAAGTCAATGGCGAGAAATCACACAACAGCATCCTAACAGAACGGATGCACCCTCCTGATGTGCAAAGTCAAAATTGATCAGTTTAATTTTAGTATACAGATTCTCTGCCAGGTCTCAATACCAGAATTAAAAGGGGTTGTCTGGGTTCAGAGCTGAACCTGGACATACCTCCAATTTTCACCCAGACAGCACCCTGACTCGAGCATCGGAGCAGTTCATGCTCCGATGTTCTCCTTCGCCCTGCGCTAAATCGTGCATGGCAAAGGCATTTTCAGGAGTTCTGGTGACGAACCAGGCTCTCCATGGGGCTGCCAGGAAGCCCGGTGACATCACCAGCACTGACAAGCGGGCTTTAGCACTGCCCTAGCCAGTAAAACGGCTAGGGCAGCGCTAAAGCATGCCCATCAGAGCCGGTGACATCACTGAACAACACTGCTGGGTGGAAGCTTCCGCCTGACAGTGTGTTATTGTAAACAAGAGCCTGTGCCCTGCGTAATCTAGCGCAGGGCAAGAGCGCATTGGAGCAGGAGATGCTCCGATGCCAACATCAGGGGGGCTGCCTGGGTGAAATTATGGGTATGTCCAGGTACAGCATTGAAACCCGGACAATCCGTTTAACAGCACAAGTGCGAAAGAAGCCTAGTCCTTTTTTTACCAAATGTTTTACCATTTAGTATGTAGTGGTGACTAGCAATATTCCTTCCCATGTGCATAATCTTACATCTGTCTGCCCAAAGCCCCAATCAATCCAGATCCATCTGTAGCAGTATACTGTAATTTTTGTATTAATTACCTTACACAGTTTAGTAAGTTGTCAGTAATAATTGATAGAATTTGTTACCATTGATGCATGTACACAATCCATCTCACAGGCTAACATTGCATGCAATGTCTCATGCTTAAAGGGAATGTGTAATCAGAAAATGACTTGTTTAAATCACCATTTTTAAATTTTTTATTAAAATTTTCCATGTGTTCTATATAGTTAAAGGGGTTGTCTGGGTTCAGAGCTGAACCCAGACATACCCATATTTTCACCCAGGCAGCCCCTGACATGAGCATCGGAGCATTTAATGCTCCGATGCTCTCCTTTGCCCTGAGCGATCTAGTGACATACCGGGCTCTCCTTAGGGCTGCCAGGTGGAGGCTTCTGCCCAGCAGTAAGCCTAGTGACGTCAACAGCACTGATGGGCAGGCTTTAGCTCTGCCCTAGCCTGTAAAACGGCTAGGGAAGCGCTAAAGCAGGCTCACCAGAGCTGGAGACGTCACCGAACACACTGCTGGGTGACGTCCTAGCGAATGGCAGGTGGGGAAAGCATCCCTAGAGTTACCCGCCTGCCATTGGCTGCTCCCCATCCCCCCCACCCCAGACGTTTTAATCCGTGTACAGGGAGAAGCAGCACAGGGTAAGCATATTTACCTGTGAGGGGCCCGGCACATGAAGGGGGAAGGGCGGCTGTTTGAGACGTTAGATAACCCCTTTAAAAAGGCTATATACACATTCGGAGGCAATTTTTGTTTATGATTGCATTTTACTCCTTTCGGGCTAAAAATCTATTTTTCAATTAGCCTTTATTAAAAGTATTGAGCTGTTGTGTCTCAAAGAGTTAACTTTTTTCTAGCTGTGTGACTGGCACTTTCACTTTGTGCGGTCATCTAATAACACTTATCGCTAAATTAAAGAGGCCAATAAACATTTAAAAAGGTACTTTCACATTAGTGGCAGCTAATGTCATACCGTGTTTCCCCAAAAATAAGACCTAGCCCTATTTTGCAGGGTTTTGGGAGTAGGGCTTAAATATAAGACCTACTCCAAAAATAAGCCCTAGATGAATTTTATATTTATGGATTCAGCAGCTCAGGAGCACTCACTAATGGCTCCTGAGCTGCCAGGCTGGACATCAGCCCTCTCCCAGCTGATCGAAAGGCGGGCAGGAGTTACAGTAAAGCAGCGCAGGCTGCCAACACTTAGCCTTCAAGTGAAGCGCATACATCGCGGCTGGCTGTTTCACCAATTGCAAAATTATGCCGGTAGCCACACTTCTATCTACGGTACTGAACGGGTACATCGCTGGGCGGGCTGATCGGCTTCTCTACCCTGTACTGCCGTATGTTCTAAGTTACCCCTACTCTAGCTGAATGAGGCAGCAGGAGGATGTCCTTCTCTCTGCTGCCTGGAGCTGGAGGTGCTGATTGGTGGGGCAGGGGAGGGAGCAGGACGCGCTCGCCACCAATCAGCACACTGTCATCTCTCGCGCCGGATCTCCCTGGTAACGTACCGTACACATTGCTGCCTAGGGGCTCAGGGGCAGTGTATGCACGGTACAAGAAAGAATTGTGGCATTGCCTGCCAGAGTACTGTACCGGTATCATACCGCAGTACTATGACACCCATTGCGATTATACTGTATTTGAATAAATCTAGATTTTTTTGGTCCAAGCACTAACGTGTGATTGTTGTTCATGGACCCAAAATAAGCCCTAACCCTTTTTTCTGAAAAAAAAAAAAAATATATATTAAGACCCTGTCTTATTTTCGGAGAAACTTGGTAGTTTTATTCCTGCCGCCTCTCGGCATGTTTGCCATGCTGCTGCCATACCTCCGGCTGCCCCAATTATAGTCAATCTTCTGCAGCACGTGTGCACTAGCGGCAGGACGGATCCGGCAGGCTGTTCACCCGCTGAAAGAGCCTGCTAACACAAGCGTCTGCATCCGTTCAGAATGGATCTGTTTGTATTATCTTTAACATAGCCAAGACGGATCAGTCTTGGACACCATTTAAAGTCAATTGGGGACGGATCAGTTTTCTATTGTGAAAAAAGGATCCATCCCCATTGACTTATATTGTGGATCCGTTTGGCTCAGTTTCAGACTGACACCAAAACGCTGCAAGCAGTGTTTTGGTGTCCATCTCCAAAGCGGAATGGAGACAAACTGATGCATTCTAAGCGGATTCTTTTCCATTTAGAATGCGTTTTGGACCGATTGTGAGAGCCCTGAACGGATCTCACAAATGGAAAAGCCAACCCGCGAGTGTGAAAGTAGCTTTAGCCACATTCTTATCAGTAAGATAAGAACTGAGCTATAATGTTTATAATGTCAGAGAGTAGAGATAAAGGAGCCCATCAGCTCCCAAACTGATGGAAGACAGAAAATCCACAGGCTGCCACTACAGCATCTCATCTATGTACACAAAAAAGGACTCCATATTTTCAACTAATTGAAAAATTATTTCAGAGCAAAGTGAGTACAATGCAATAAAAAGAATTGCCCCCAAAAGGTGTACATAGCCTTTATTTTTTTTCCAGGCATACCAGGAGTCATACAAATAAATGCTGAAAGCAAAGTGACTGATACTAAAGGGGGTTATCCGAGTTGTGGAAAAAAAAAAAATATAGCACTGTAAATCTGATGGCCAGCGATACACAACTAAGCTGAGCAGGTTTTAGGCAAAGCAAAAATATTCATTTCCCAATTTCCCTGGTTCTCTTCTGGCTCTTTGTTTACCTGATCTGCTAAGGGAGTGAATACAAGTGCTGCCCTGAGTGACATATCTGCCTGCTGGGATACTCAGCAGCATGTTGTAGGTGTAGGACTACAAGTCCCAGCTGTAAAATTACCTAGGATCTTCCCCCTACCTTCAATGCTCTGTAGAACTTTTCTTTCAGCTCCTGTGCCCAGCATTTGTCTCCTCACTGCCTGCAGCTACACAGTAAACACTTCAGCCCTGAGTCTGTGCAGCTGAAGGGGTTAAGAATCCTCGTAGAGAGCAATAAGCAGCAGCAGGTAGTGCAGGGGGTGTGGCTAGTACAGAGACCTCGCCGATCTGTACAAGATTATTGGCGCAGGGAGAGAAGCTGACATTACAGGTCATGTGACCCTCAGTGAAATCTGAGAAACCAGCAACTAGAGATAGTGAGTTAATTGGAAAGCTGTTATATTTGCCTAGTGAGACTACTTTCACACTTGGGGCACAGTGATCCGGCAAAACATATACTAACTGATTGCATTTGTAAGACTGATCCGTTCAGACTTTACATTGAAAGTCAATAGGGGACGGATCTGCTTGAAGATTGAGCCATATGGTGTCATCTTCAAGCGGATCCGTCCCTATTGACTTCCATTATAAGTCGGAACGCATCCGCTTGCCTCCGCACGGCCAGGCGGACACCCGAACGCTGCTTGCAGCGTTCAGGTGTCCGCTCACTGAGCAGAGCGGAGGCTGAGCGCTGGCAGACGAATGCATTCTCAGTGGATCCGCCTCCACTGAGAATGCATTAGGGCCAGACGGCTGCGTTCAGGGCCGCTTGTGAGCCCCTTCAAACGGAGCTCACGAGCGGACACCTGAACGCAGGTGTGAAAGTAGCCTAAGTCTTACAAATGCATTGAAATTCCAGACCAATCTTTCTGGTGTCATGCAAAAAAAAAAACAAAAAAAAAAAAAAAAAAA